>NC_141536.1:24639998-25839998 GCF_021556685.1 Rattus norvegicus | reverse complement strand
GTATCTAAGGCAGAAAACTGTTCAATTGTTCGTGAGATAGATAATGCACCCATTCTCCCCAGCTCCTTAGAACCAATGCCATCTTTGTTTTGTTTAGACTAGACATGTACTGACTACTAGAAATGACAGAGATGATATAGATGCTTATGTGTGATTAAATGGATTGGAAAGATTATTATGAACAACTTGTGTTGTAATGAATGATAAAGAAAAATCCACTCAAGTAACAATCACCAAGAATAAGAGGATAATGGATGTGAGGAACTTACATCAGAGCCTGGCACATAAATGCTGTTGATCTAAAGTCAGCCAATGTTCTATGACTTCTTACTATAAATATGTGTCATTCATATTTTGTCTCCTCATTTCTGGGCAGATGCTGCTACTCCATTCCTTCTCATATTCAACAGGCTGCACATGAAACTATATATAAGTACAAGGTGTTCATATCCATGCATTCAGGTCATTGACTACCAAGCATAATTAAACAACACCAAACAAATGTTAGGGATGATTTGTTTCCACTTAATTCCAGCGTAATATAAAAAGTGAGCAATTTTAATCTGTCCAATTATTTTATGTAAATGGTGAGCTGAGTGGAGAAATTGGCTGGTTGTGTCTGTTGATATTTTCATTTGTGCCTCTACAGTGAATAAATGCACCAGCCTCCCTGTTCTCAGATATGGTCCTGGTGTCATTAACACAGTCCTTATGCAGATTCCTCTCATCCCTTTCATCCTTGTAAGGATGACCTTTCACAATCTGGTCCGAACTACAAAATCTTCTCTCACTGCTACTCGTGAATACATCATATGCTTGTAGCACCCATAAAAGTCAGACATGCTGTCAAATTGAAGAATTTTGGCCCAGTGCTCATGTTTCTCTTTCCCTGTCATAGGAGAAAGGTAATTCTTCTTAGAAGGAAGACAAGACATACCATAAGAAAATATGAAAAATAGACATTCTAAGCCCTAAAAGCTCAAGAAGCTACATATTGCAAACCCCAAATCAATGGATATTTTTTGTGTAGTTAGTTTGCATAATGGCATCTCCCCATAATGCCATTATTGACTCTCCAGAAACCACAGCAATTTGTGATTATAGAAATTTGAATCTTTTCAGAGACTAATACTGTCTAGTTCTATTGAAGTATAATCTTTACTCATTGACAGAGCCTTTGTTTGGCTAGTGGCCAACTTTGTTTTGAGACACTAAACTTCTTTGATGCATTGAGACAAAAGTTTGTAAGTTAGCATCAGACTAGATTTAATTAATTAACTGTAACTTCCTTATTGAATTTAGTAATTAAATTATATATGTATATGATTTCATGATAAATATTAATTTGGAAAAGTCATAAGTTATTATTTACTATGTAAATTCACTGTATGTGGAGGGGCACAGAAAATTAACGCAACAGTTCAGCCTCAGCACACTGTACATTAGATCTATGAAGATGTCATCTGTGTGAATTTCAGCCGTTTCAATATTATTAAGCAGAGAGAAAAAAATATATCTGTTTATAGAAAGTATCGAATCAAAGTTGCTTGGAGCACAAAAAATGAGCACATGCTCTAACAGATGTTTATGTTAAGTTTAAAAAAGTTACAAAGAGTCAATCAACCTCTTACAGTTTGCACTGATGTTGCTCTGTTCTACATGTTGTAGTGTCTTATCAGCTTTCCAGATGTGATTCTTGAGATTTATATCCCTCAATGTTTCATGGCCTGTAAGATTATCATATCCAGCAAATTCCCTCTCACTATCCATTTGCCTCTTGTTATTTATAAGATCTGAATTCGCTGTATTTACCCAGAGGCCAATGAATGGTGAATAGTGGAATGTTATAATGGCGGAAGTATATAGACCACACAGGACAGCAAATCTAACTTATATGATCTTGCTTTTGTTATTTTGTGCCTGCTTCTCTTCAGCACAGAAAAATACCCAAGTAAACCCAAGTTCTGCACTCACATTGATTGATTACCTTCATTTCAATTTCTGTGATTCAGTGAAATACATTCTTAATTTCTAAACATGGATAATATAAATTCTTTCTTATGGGTCATGCAACTTGCACTATGCTCTTCAATGTTGACCTGATAAGTGCACATAGTTGAATTAATAACATGCAAGTAACATATTGAACACTTCTTGCATATATACATAAATTGACAGAATTTCAAGATGTTATGCTGACGGTCTAAGCATGAAGGTGCTTAGGACGGAGACAGAGGAAATTCAATGATGGTTTCTTGGTAGTAATCAGGAGAGTCACTAAGTGTTTTACTGGAAAAAAGTATAATTATCAAACATCAATTTCCCTTGTTTCATTTTCTGTCTGATATAAATCACTACTTCATATATTAAGTATTCCTTGTGTTGGGGAGGCATGGGAGTGATTTCTCCAAGTTCCTTTGTAATTACAGCCTTGTATATTTTTTGCTTTATCTCCTGTTAGCCAGTGTTCAATAAAATCCAATTTTGAAAAACAAAATTGAAGAATGAGAGATACAAATACATATTTGATGTGCAGATGTAGATTTTATATTGTGATCTTAAAATGATTACAAATAATAAAATAGAAAATAAAACTAGAATTTAGCAAACAGTATGTTAGCTCTTTTAAAACTATTTTACTGTGTTCTATTACCTCTACCTCCTTTTCAACCCTTATCCTACCCTAATCTTTTGCAAACCCCTAACATTAGGTGAGAAAGAAAGTTAGAGGGAAAAGAGAAAAAGGGAGCATAGACCTCTTTCATCCAGCAAAGTAGACTATACTTCCTACTCGTTGGGATTGGTGGATTCCTAAGGGGGCAAGTCCAATCTTTATAATCAGAATATCCAGGCAACCAGCAAACTAGCAAACCAGCAACAGCAAACAAGAACAAGCAGCAGCAGTGGAGGCAGGAGCAAGGGAGCAGCTGTCTTCTCTTCTCTGGACTCTGGAATTTTTCCCTTCTCCAGATACCCCAGGAGTCCAAAACTATACTATCTGCAGCTGTCCAAGACCAGGCCTCTCCTAGTGCATGAGACAACCTGAGTTAATGGTTATGGACAGACTGAAGCCGCACAATATCCCACACCTGGGATGAAACAAAAACATTTATATAATATAACTGGGTTTTGAAAGAAATCAAAACTGCCACTACAGCAGTAAAGAGTTGTGAAATTTTCTGTAAAATTTTGTTTCACAGAAACAGAGACCTAAACAGAACTCAAAATAAGAGTTCAGGTGGCTACTGATGTCCCAGTTGGGTTAGGATCATTTTGCATCCTAACTTTCCAAGGACATCCTTGAATTGATATATCAACACCACCAGAGAAGGTGTAAATGAACCTCTCCCTAGATGTAAAGACTCAAAACCTTTTAAACAGACACAGAAATCTGTTTTCAGTGAGGTACCAATACTGGACATAGAAAGTAAATGTCCAATTTGGTGAATTTGCTGAAATGTGCCGGTTGAAGGGGAAAGCAGCAGTAGAAGGGTTAGTTAGAATAAATGTGTCGATATCTTACTGGTTACAACAAAAAACAGTGTGATGTTTATAATTAATTTCTTCCCAGCACAATGGGAAGTGACCTAGCTTGTCATAGAGCTGCCTGGTCAAGTAGACAAACTGTTCCCATCTATAGCTATAATGCGAGGCCAAGAGCACTGGGACACAGATTTTCCTTTTTTATTGCACAGCTGCCCAGACCACAATAGAATTAATAATTTGCTAATTGGGTATGAGCAATTAAAATCATGTGAGACTGAGTAGTTTTATTATAAAATGACATTCTGTTCTACAGGGTAAGAGCGAAGGTAGCTACTGAGACCAATGCAAAATTCTGCAGATAGGCAAGACTGTATTATACAAAAATCACAGAAGGAAAATTCATAAAATTATCTCCCTTCTCGCCTTAAATTGTAATTTGCTCAACTACTTATTATGTCAGGAATCTACTCTAAAATGTAGTCACCATTTCAAGGTATTTGTATCTGGGAGTTTTTTGCTAAAATCTGGAAAACCTTGGGAAAATTAAGGCCTTTTTCCCCTTATTTTTCATCATTAGTTCTTGACAATTGTTCATTTTTACCTTGAAATGGACCAGAGAACCAGTCTTGCCTGTTCTACAATGTGGAAACTCCTACAATCCTACTTTGGGTTGTGTTTCTCAGAGGGTACTGCTCTTTGACAGTTACTCAGGATGTTATATAGACTTCTAGGGGAAAAACCTACTTAGGAGACATATTAAAATGAAAGACTTTATGGAAAACCACATGTGCAAATGCATGCTCATGAGTTGCTACAAAACAAAGGTAAGCCATTGATATAAATGTTAGCAATATAGGTGAGAGCAACATCACACACACAAGAGCAGTGCATTGGACTAACCTCAGAGTTAACTGAAATGGGATGCAAGATGGATGTGTTGCAGTTGTAGTGATTTTGACTTTTGAACACTTTTCAGATAACTTAAAGGAACAAAAGGATTATGAAGGAAAAGTTATAGTTTGCAGTAATTAAATATCCAAGAAAAATGTGTACCCGAAATGCCAAGGCCTTAAATTAGTTAAAGTGCCTTTAGCGTATGTGTAGCATCACAAGAAACTTTTATCTCTTATACAAATGTCTCTTTTAAAACAAAGCAAAAAAAAAGTCAATAAAAGAAAGAGCTTCAAATTTGTATAATTAACTTTTCAAGGGCAAACATCAGAGCTTATGCTACTTGTTCTTAATTAAAAGTATCCCATTGTTGATTCTTTTTAACCTTTCTTTTTAAAAATCTCATTTTAAATTTGTTTTTTTTTCACCTCATGCTGAATGAGCAAATCAAAATGATTTAATTAGTCTAGCATTGGACAGACATTCTCCAAAGTATAAAAAATTATAGTACATTTTTTATAACACTCCTATAAAAATAATCAAAATATATACTTCTGAACTGGCAGTCACAACTCAAAATGTGGTGAGAAAAGTCTAGTTTAATGTTCTTTGTGTTCTAAGAGACTAAATCACAGCGGGGATTAAATTTTTCATGAAGTAGAAATTCTGAATATATTTAGACTTGAAGCAGCCTTAAAATCCAATATCCATTTGGTGCGAGAACTTAGCAAGGACAAATACCAGGCATTTAAGCAAGAGGTTACCTGATTGAGAATGGTTAAGTGTGTTGTTCTGTATGCAAATATCTGGTAGCGGCTTTTCAGCTAGTTTCAACCAAACGAAACTTAGCAGTGTTAATGACAATTTCTTGCAGACTGGTTTGTTTGTTAAACACCATTAAAGCTTTCTATAAGAGTCAATCCTCTCAGAGATACTCTGTAGAAAGTTGTATTCAAATTAGTTACTTCCAAATCATATGCATCTAATTAACATATGCAAAAGCTCTTATGGAGCCTGCAGTTAAGCTTGTATAGGTATTCCTAATGTAGACCACTTTGGTACTGTAATATTTACAACAGATATGTAGTTCATTGCTCTCAATATTTAAAATGCTATAAGATTTATGAAGTCTTCTTTTCATTGAAGTTGTTTCCTTGGGCTAAGAGTTTTGACATAATGGGGATATACCATCAACTGCTCTCTTGGTAGATCTCTGCTAGTGTGAAACACAGAAAAAGTGTTTATGCAATAAATAGGTTTGGGAGAACTTGGTAATCCTACTAATAATATTGCCTTCTCATTTACAATGATAATGAATGCTGACTCATACCTGTCAAATTACAAGTATAGGAAATAAGGCCAAGTGCTGCCGATTTGTAAAGGACATGTGTTTTTTTTCTCAATTGCCAATTGGCAAACTTTCTTTAACATATCAATATTAAATCACACTGCATAGGAATAAATGAGAAGCATTAACTTGTGAGGTCAGACATATCTCCCCACACACCATCACACATATAAGGAGATTTTGCAACACTTCAATTAACATCTAGAATACATGTGTATTAGCTGCTTTGATTTCTTAGCAAGAATGAAGAGAACAAGAAAGCACAGTTGATATGAACTTGGCAAACAGTTCAAATGCTGAATCTTGAAACTAATTAGAAAATGTATGGCCACCCTTGGTCTTGATTCTCATCCAATTCCAATTAAACATACAAACAGGGAAGGATTATTTATTTATTTGTTTATTTATTTATTTATTTATGTATTTATTTACTGTTTATATATGTGTGTATCTATGATATAATGTAATTATCTGAATTCCTAAATATTTGTTAATTAAGTATTCCAGAAATTCTTCAACTAGTCACATGCATACAAGTATGAAAGATCTTGGATGTTTGAGAATCCACACTCCAAGTTGAGGGGTAGCCATAGAATGAATGCTATAGAGTGATTATAGAGAGGAGTCTGTTGAAGGCCCAGATCTACAGCAGTGTCCTAGACCAACCACACATGGACGGTCTCTGGTTTTTCTACTGTGAAAACTAGCCATGTGTCATGAACAGAAACATGCTAACAGTAGATTAGTTTCCTGAAGCTTCACTCCTGGGAAAGAACAGAAGGAATCGTCTGTCTTGAAAGCAGATTAATAAGAATGAGTGTGAAGAAAATGGTTTATCCATATACAGTTGCATATAGAGCTCATCCACCTTTCTGAGTTTGGAGGAATGAAAGGCATAAGAAAGAGAGAGTGGAAGGAGACTTAAGGTTATCTCATCAACATTGAGAAGTTTACTATGTTCTCTTTTCCTCTGCTATGTATCCAGCTAACACCGGTCTTCTGAAAGACTGTTGCACACATAGATACTTTAGCAATTTTAACTAACTGATAATCTACACAATATGGTTGATTTCACAATGGATTGAGACAATTAAAAGTGAAATGAAGGTTACTGCTAGTTAAAAGATTTGAAAGGGCTTACATCTTTTATTCTAATTTTGAAAAGATGTAATTTTGCTTTAGGCTAGATGAAATAGTTCTGAAAATGACAATTTAAATTTCAATTAATCTCACTTTAAAGCCTTTTTAATAAAGTGTTTCTATGAAACGGCAATAATCCAATAATATGAGGGCTGTTGCATCGAAGAATATGTAATCAAAAAGTGTGGATGAGTTTGAAATTTCCTGTGTTTAAATTAAAATCTAGATCTTCCTTGACAATTAGCATAAATGTATAAGACATGTATGTATATATGTCTGCAGACTGTGCTATGCAGGGGAGGACTTGAGCATATATCTTACACATTATACTCCAAATCTATTTCTGAATCTGTGAATCATGCTTGAATTTCATTAGATATAAATACTAATAAAGCAATTATTCTCTTCTATATTTGATTTAATCTGTTAAGACTTAGGCACAATTTTAGATGGATGGAAATATAATAAATGTAGAATGTGGGACTAAAAAGTTAGAAATAATTTTTGCCAGAATTGTGCATTTTTTAAAATTAGATACAATTAGTCACATACTGAAAGCTACGTTAAATGTGGATTGCATTCTATTCTTGGAGAAGCAATCTGAAGATAAAGATATACAACACTGAGAGAAATAAAGTTTTCAAAGTAAAGAGAACTACAGAAAAACTTATTCAAGTATAAATTGTTATTATTTTGTGCAACGTCGTATTCTAAATGGGACTCAAAATCTATCAGACGTTACAAAGGTAAGAATTATAGAATGTATTCTAATATATGTGGATTTATTTATTAATTTCTATCTGAAGGTATTTTGTTATTTACAAAATGGAATGGTCATTTCACAAAAAGCAGATGTGGATTTAAGTGTGACTGCAACTTAAGAAGAATTATGACAGTAAGATGATTGTGGACATACTTACTCAGAGATTCTGACAAACAGTTTTGTAAAACACATCCATGCAGGCTGAAAACTCTCCTTAGTCACATAGAGGTCATTGCCTTTTCCACACCAAAGCAAAGAAAACCTTTCCTAAAGAACACAGTTATTTAAACTGCAAGTGATAGACTATTAAAACCAAAACCCTGAAACAGTGTGTTTGTGATCAACAAAAGAAAACAGGATATTATGAGACACACTAGTACATGGAAAGTCTGTGAGAAACAATTTCAAAGGTATTAATTCACTTGAAACAATTTACAACTTTCAAAATACAGCACAACATTCACTGACCACTTACCATGCACTGTGTTGCCTATGTGCTTAGAATTCTATTTTGGAACTTTAGAGTCTAATCTATGCTAGCACAGCTAGAAATTTGGCATAAGAAGTAACATATGTAACTGAGAGAGGCTGTTTTATCATGTGCTGTTGCTTTAACTACAATCACCTTACTGTGCCATTTACATATAAATTATTCATCATCAAATATTCATTTCTCACTTTGAAACATTCACTGTAGCTATTCCAGCAAGTTTCAGTAGTAAGTGCAAAGAAAGTTCATCTCATCGAGCAATGGCACAGAGTAAGTCATTGCATATCTCCCATCACTTTCCTACCTTAAGGGATTACTTTCTTTACTATATGTGAATTTCTCTAAATATAATATTTATAGCACCCTGTATTTAAACTTACGTTAGCAACTAATACTTTGAAGCATTTAATATTTAATTGTATTTTTGCTCATATAATAAATCTTTAGAATTACCAACAGTTCATCAAAATAATGTCCCCTTCTTTCTTTCCTTTTGTGTCTATAATTACTTTTTCTTACGATCATATAATATCCCAATTACTTTGACTAAAATATTCATATGCAGAAATATATGGTTGCAAACTTTCAGTTTTATTACAAGAAAAATAATTTTACTTTCACAATTATATACCTGGACAAAAGATTTCATAAGACCATCATAGAAAAATTAGACGTAAACTTTGAGAATGTTTAATTCCCTTTATTTAATTACAGCATTGTTTTTGGAATTTATTTGTGAATCAGAAGACATGTCTTTGTCAGCATCTTTAGACTCAAGACAGGTTTGGAACCTACTGGTCTACCTTGGCTTTAATGTCTCTACTCTGTAATCATTGAGCTCTTCACTCATCTCAGGTACTTAAGGATGAAAACCAAAGCCATAGACTAGCTGAGCTCACTCACATTGACAGTTTTCGTTTTATTGCCCATGCTTCCAATATGTGGCAGTCAGCCATTCACTTCTTTAAAGGACTTTGTGACACGGCTCTAACCTGCTTTCACTGCACTGTGGCAATGATTTTTTTTTCCTTTTTTCTCCTTTCTTTTCACATAAAAACGTTCATTTACTGTTTCTGACAACAGTTTCTAGGCTGACATATGCCTTCTCTCCTTGTAGTAGTCATTCTCAGAATTTTGACAATTGTTACTACAAACCACTTTACAGCATGAATTTTCAGTCATACATAATCCTAATATTTTCTATCCCTCAGTAGTTTGTTCCTAAAATCATTGGTGATAATTATGCTATAAAATAAGTCCATGAGAACAGCGGCATGCACTACCATTTCCTTTCTACTCCATTTACTATTTATTATATAGTCCTGACCACCTTGTTCACATTTTTTAAATGCATTTAATATTGATAAAAAAATAAGGTTATATAAAAGTGATTAATTCTGAGATGGTCCTTAATAGCCAATCAGTAGAAACATCTTATGATTATAAAACTGGACATAATTTTATTTTTTCTTTTACTTTTACAATTGTTATATACAGGGAAAATGATGTTTTTATTGCAAATTGACATACTGCATGCATATTGCATGTTTCTAAAACATTCTGTGAATATTTTATCTTCCTTTTGTACTAATTGCCTTTATCCATACATTTATACACATGCATCCTGACTGTATCCTGACTTTAGGGTACTCTATTGCTCAAAGGTCCCTTGTAAAAGACATTGTTTTACATAAATTCTAGATCATCTTCTATGATTCTCCTCTAAATGTCATAGATTTTTGGCTTTTGAATATTTAATATTTAAGCATGAATATATTAAAGATCTCTGCCCTGTCATATAATATCTTATCCTTATCTTACTAAAAACAAAATAATGGCTGTAAATAATGTATTAATCATATAGTAAAGTTTGCCAGGTGTTTTTGTACCCATGGCTTTAATACTTCTAGCACAAGCAGAAAAATTAGTATACACGATACTTACACATGATGAAAAATCTTTCTTTATGACAATTAATATACATAATCTAATGTATTACGATTTTGTGTATTTTCTAGTGACTCCTTTTTTATTGTGGTATTGTCATGATACATTGATACCGTATGTAAAATGATCTTCCTAAAATGTAGCTTCAATTTACAGCTGAGGAGTTAAAATCTGGAGACGCAAAAGTAATCACAAACGAAGGCCCACATTAATTTCTATGTTGAAACTATTGGATCCAGAGTTATAGAAATACCTTTGTCCTTTTGAAACCTGAAAGTAACAATTTGGCCATTCTGATCTAAAGTGGATTGTGAATTTTATGAATCACCAAATGGTAAAAAGACAATGAGCTTGCTATCATGGTAAGCTTTGAAACAAGTAGGCAACCATTTGTCAATAAATATGATGAGTATAAATGCCATGCTGCTTGATGATCCAAGGGCACCAGCCATCTCTTCTGTTAATTGGTGGTGCGGAGACACCAGACCTTTGCAATGTCTCTGTGAGCACAAAATGCTGTGATTTTCATGATCATAGTCTACTAGAGCACATTGCAATTCAGTCTGTCTATAAAAACCACAGGCATTCACATCTGACTTATTAGATCACAATTCGGCTCTGAATAAAGAATTGGTGCTAAGAATAGATTTTTATGAGATGAAGAATATAATCTTCTTGACAAAATGAGAATCCAAAGTAAAGATTGGTTTGATTTAATGTAGTCAAACATCTGGATATGTGACTAAAATGTTCACTTTCCATATGGATGCTTCACATCGTGTGAGTAACATCAGCATTGGTTTAAAAAAGAAGTGAAATTCATGTCAAAATATGTAATTACCCAGCTTGCTTAACATAGAATGGTTAAAAAGTTTGATTATCTCTGCATTAACAATTAAGTACTTTATAATGCTTTATATTTGGTTAATATCTATAGGTATACCCTAGATATAATAGATGAGGTTATTATATTATACATATGTATATATACGTATACATACATATATCTGCATAGTTATATAAGTAAAAAAAACAGGTACTTACAGAAGAAAACAGAAGTTTTTACAAAAAGTGATTTTACAAAATTTGTATTTACTTCCTTTTTTAAAATTTTTCTTCATGTTTCCCAATTTACTAAATCTTAGAACATTCACACTTTCTTAGATTATTATTTCTCCACTGGCAGAATCTCACAGCAAACATAACAAAATAAAATGTGATATGCCTGAAATTAAAAATATACATAAGTAAATGTCATGGAATATCAACCGAGTAAAGACAACAAGTGATCCAAACCATGTTTATGCATGCCTCCACGGTTACTCTGATTTCATGACAAAAAATAAAACATCTAAGAGTTCAATTTTGTTTCACAGGTGGTTGAATGGTGACTGACGTTTCACGGGATAACATATCAGTGGATTCAATGTATCGATTATAATGAGAATTAATTTTAAGAACCAAACAACTTGCCTTCAAACTGTTTAGCAGAAAACACCCATTTTCCGATTGTGGAAATGTGATTTTAAAGCTATCGATAGTCTGGGATTGTAAAAACTACTTTGTCACCTCAAGCAAATTCCTTATAATTATCTTTAAGGCTTTAAGCCACATCACCATGAGCCTCACATGAAAAGGTTTTACTGTGCTATTTGATGTAAGACTTTGTATCACAGTGTAAATTACACTCCATTGTACAGTCAAATTAGATTTGGAGAATGATTGAGTATTAAACCTACTTAGATATAGCATCAAATTTTACAAAGTATAGTGAAGTTAAGAATGAGGGGGGTTTTTCTTTCTCTTTTCCAAAGTTTTTAAAATCCTTGTGTGCATAAAATATGACTCCAAGCATATATCAGAGACATCAAATTGAAGCAATAGAAGGAAAACACAAAGATATTTTTAGCCTTTCCCCAAAGATTTCTTTTCAGCTCTCAGACAGTACAAAATGAGTCAACACTTAAGGAAGCCAGAAATAATATAACGAGTCTGCAAAATTACAGCTACCTACAGCTCAGATCTTCAATCAAGTAATTGTTAAAACTCTCACTACAAAGAGGAAAACTATGTTCTCAGCTGAACTCAGATAATAACTTCAACATTATTATTAGAAGAAAATCCTTATAATTAAGAATACACCAGATAGATAACTGTATTTTTGTACTTTCCTATTGATTAATATGTATCCCTGAGTCACCTCAGTGTGTTTCAGTAAAAACCATATATATATATATATATATATATATATATATATATATATATATATATATATCTCCATGCCACTAGTCAGTACTTGATGCCACATGTCAACTCCATCTTCC
Organism: Rattus norvegicus; assembly: GCF_021556685.1. Lineage (NCBI taxonomy): Eukaryota > Metazoa > Chordata > Mammalia > Rodentia > Muridae > Rattus > Rattus norvegicus. The sequence goes on along the minus strand of NC_141536.1, from coordinate 25,827,609 downwards.
TAGGTGTTTTTGATATAATAGTTGCAGAGGATTCTGAAATAATTGCTTTTCATTTGCAGATAAATTATTCTCTATGAACACATATTATTCAATCTTAAAAGTTGAATGGCAAGTAACTAGGGGTAGAGAAGGGTGTTCTACAGTGACTACTGTTTGTAAAGAAACACATAAGGAAGTATTTCTCTACCTAGCAACAAGTCACAACTGGGACCAGACATTTTCTTTTAATTAAGTTCTGTTACATGTATTGTACGAGGTTTAACAGCTACTTGCAATTAATGAAAAACCCCCACTGTTCAGTTGTGATGAATGTGTATCTGTAGACAATTAAAAAATATGGATGGAAAAATTGCAACAACTTGAAACACTCTTAGGTAATAGCCTTGTAGATTCTAGTAAACTACATATAAAATCTATAGGGCTGCCAACATTTACATAAAGATGTAAATATATGTGTGTATAAATAATGCATTTATATACACACCAAGAAGAGTTACTGTTGTTTGTATGCAATATTATATGTACATTTGTATATTTATACAACTACACATGTTTATAAATAATTTTCAATATTCATCTAGATGAACCCAATAGAATATATGTTTACATTCACAAATATTTAGTCAACTACATCTATATAATATTATTTTCATGCACAATTTTAGTTAGTTGTACAAGTATGCAAGCCTGTATATGTGATTGTGTGTGTCTGTGTGTGTATGTGTGTGTGTGTGTGTGTGTGTGTGTGTGTGTTTGTATATACTGTAGTTTTTTAATATCTATGGTATCATCAGCATAGCCCGGTTTAGACCCAGATATATGTATGCATGTACATATATCATATATATATATAATTTAATATATATAATGAAAATGATAAGATCATTAGAGAAAAAGGCAAAAAAGTACAGTAATTATTTTAGATTTTAGTTCTAATTATTCTCCACCTTTAGTGGTACTGGAAGGAGAGTCAGTGTCTAGAATTTCTAGTGCCCCATGTGAGAATTCAAACAGCGATGTGGCAATCTCGTTTCTCTTTTAAAGTATATCCACAGATTTGAATGGGTCCAGTCTTTCTGTTTTTCAGAGCACTCTTGAAGGGAAAGATAAGAGATGTAGCAAAGATGAGGTCACATGTGGTCAGAAAACAAGTAGCAACACATGACTGTTGGTTCTTCTGATTCCATTGAACTAGAATCCATTGAAAGTGGTGAAATCCTGGGTTTTTGAGTGAGTTTTGATGAAAGTCAGATGGCAAGGGGATTAAATGGGCCCCAGAAAGAGAGCTGAAATCCATCATCACGTGTCATAATTCTATCTTCAGAAGGTCCTAGACTTTGTACTATGTCTATACAAATCAGGGTAAGGCCTAGTGAGAGAGAGTGTCATGTATGCTTACATGGTTCATCTTGCTCAATCAGGAGACATCTGACCTTGAGTCAGAGCCATCAAAATATGTCACCTGTTCTGCCTGCTACAGCTGCACTGGCCTTCCCCACTGACAGCTTTCTGTCTAGGAGTTGGCACAAAAGAAAAGCTACATTGTACAACCTGGGACATCTAATGTAAGCAATGAAACTTCACCCCCTAATCCCAAGGTCAAGTCTCTCCTAAGTCATGCTCAGCTTTACAAGAATCATCTTAGCAACACTTAAGAAATACCTTGAAAAATCCAACTTACAGGGCTACAAGTGGTGACAGTTATGGTTTTCTGAGGAGGAGGGTCCTCTTGTTTGCAGTTCTGGAGTTATAATCTTTGCTTTACCAAGCTAGAAAAGCTATCCCCCTCTGAGACTCATAGTAAGCCCCAGGGGCAGTTTTTATTGTCTGTGCTCACAACACTTCGATTGTTTCAAACTCTGCTAAGTAGGTAACAAAGGAAGCCTACACGAGTCAGCACACCCGCACACAAGCTTGTGAGCATGAAATCCCTGTTACTTCATCAGGTGGACACACCTTGACCAAGCACAGTACCCTCTGAAGATGCATTGCTAATGTTATCAATGCTAACCAAAGACGGTTTCTCATAGGGCAGACTCCTTTTGCTTCTAATTATAAAATGAGCAGTGAACTAATTAGGTACTTGAAAGACCAAAAGGAAACTTTAGAACTCTTCTCTTAAACTTAAGATTGACTTGAAGAGATTTGAGATTAATCTTCAGAATATGGATTTTTTGTCTTAACCCATTTTCACTGTTATTAATGATTGAAAAGTAAATGTGAAGAAAATGTGCTTTTGATAAAGAGGATCTAGGCCAGGTTATGTGTAGGTATGTAGTACATATATGGATATTGTGTGATCGATAGCAAATCATTAGTGAAAAAGACTAAAAATGTAATCATTTTAGACTTTAATTCTAATTAGTTCTCATCTTCATTGATATAGTCGTGAGAAGAAGGGTTTAGAATCTTTAGTGTGCCATATGAGAATTCCAACAGCACAATGGCAATCTCACATTTTTCCAGTAAGTATAGCCACAGGCAGTAAAGGGCCCAATCTTTAAATTTTTAAAAATGAAATTTGTTAAAGAAAGTCACTTTACTACAGGTAGAGAGTTATACAAAATGTAAGTTAAACCTTTCTTTGTGTTGTGCTTTACAAATTGTTGGCATCTGGCTGCATGATCACATCTTCAGCCACAAAGATAAGGTGGAAAGTGAAGATGTGGCAAAGCTATAACTCCCAAGTTCCCAAAATGATGTACTATCTCCAACTCCTAAAGGTTCTATAACCTCGGGAACAGCACCACCAGCCAGGAACTAAGAGATCAGACATGTGAGACAATAGAGAACGCTTCTCATTCAAACCACCTCACTATGCTATTTGAAAGTAGGTCCATCCATTCTAAGTCCTCTTAAAGAAATGACTGCAGATGATGGAGTTTAATGGTCTGCACAAAAACTATGTGTGCGCGCATATATATATATACATACACATACAGAAACATATACACATGTATTATATGTTGGTATATGTATGTTTGGGTATATGTGCGTAGGTTTGGATGATCATGGTGTGCATGTGTGTGCATGAGTGTGCACATGTGTGTGTTGTGTGTGTGTGTGTGTGTGTGTGTGTATTTGTGTGTATGCGTCTACCCTTTCCTTCTTTCTTTTGAGCTTGTTAAATTTCACATTGCGATAGGCATTTGATACCCTGGACATGGCTCTCCCAGTGTTTACATCTTCAGTAGTGACATGCTAACTCATTTTACCATGCAAAATTAAACTCTGTCTCTGTCTCTCTGTCTCTGTCTCTGTCTCTGTCTCTGTCTCTGTCTCTCTCTCTCTCTCTCTCTCTCTCTCTCTCTCTCTCTCTCTCATTTATCTGTTCTTTTGGCTTGCCTTACCTCTCTAATGTATTGCTTCTGCTCATGGTATTTCTTCCAATTCTCTGGCATTTGTCTTGGTTCCTATAAAGATTGTCACAAATTTTGTATCTTAAGTGTATCTGGAGTGCATAAATTTGAATTCTTTTATTGTGACCCTATAGCCACATGACCTCAGAAAATATCGCACAGTATTAAATGGGTCCTTACAACATGCCAGAAAAGTACATTAACAATGTTCATTTACTACAATGGTTGCTTTGTGAGTTGCCAGCAATGGGGACTGTAGATCCTCAGAACTGAGGACAGCCTAAGAATGGTTGTGCAGGATTTGTATCTTCAAAGCAGAATTCAAATTTTAGAACTGTTTAATAGATTAGATTTTCTCAGTTGCAAATGGGAACTTAAAAGTTGTCAGATGTCTACCAAAGCAACAGACTATGACTGTGACAACCCTTCTGATGTTGCACAGTAAATATGCCCAAGGTTTGATGGCATGGTTCTTCCAATGTTCTGGTGTATTGTCCCTGTATTTCCCGGCTCTGTCATAGTAGGCTTTTGTTACCTTTGCAGCCACTCTCCAGAAATGCAATTTCAGGATTCTGCTTCTGTTCAGCTAGTCTTTCTCAGTCTGCTGCAACTCATGTAAGGTCATTGCTCTAGAGGGCTGGCAAGGATTACATAGGAACTTAACTATTAAGCCATGTTTCCAGGGATAGGAACACAGCCATTTAGAGCGAAAAAAAAAAAAGGCATTATCTCCTCAAACCTCAGCCTACAAGACGACTTCTATTCTGTAATAACAACAATTTCTTATTTACATAAAATCAAACCTCAGCCCAGCCCAGCTTTTGTGCCATCTGAAGTTTTGGTTATAATAGTTATTATTTATTAGTCTATTTTTTATTTAAGAATTATGGCAAATTTAGGGGCCTAAAGAGAAGCACTGCTCATAATTCACATGGTTAGTTAGAAGCAATCTGGATACAGAACAGCCGAGTCTTAGGCAGGAGTCCTCATGGATGAATTCAACCTGCTTGTCCGTTAGTCTATAGTTTTGGCTGGGGAAAAGGCTGAGTTCAAGCTCTTTTGGGATGTTGGTAGATCCATTTCAGGGCCACTGCAGGAGTCCGGGTGACTTCTTCAAAGCAAGTAATAAAGTACAACATGTCTGCTGCTGCAGATCTTCGACTTCAACACTGTGTTTAAGGGTTTACTTGATTAGGTCTAGCATGTTAAATTTAGCTACAATAGCACTGTAACAGTATCTTGAAGCTAACTGATAAAGGGCTTCACCCATACAACGTTCTATAGACTTTACTGCAGTCATTATTCAGATGTCAGGAACAGGTCATGCCCTTTGCCATGGACAGAAGTTTAGGTGGGATGAGAGTGGTTAATCCCTACTTTCTTTCTGGGTACACACCTCATTCTTTCATTATTGTTTTCTCCTTGAAATGTTATGATTTTCAATATTGTTATTACTTGCCAATATTTACTGCTTGAACCTACTCTAACCTCTCTTTTAATTTTCTCCCTTTTTTTGTGTGTGTCACATGTCAACATGCCACTTAATTAAATTTACATATTTTAATGTGACTTACCTGTAAAACTTGGGTATATTTCTTAAAGCAAACCCTGCATTGAACACTGTACATATTAGACACAGGTATTTATAGATATGGAAATAGTTAGTGTATAGAACTCAAAAATTGGAAGAGTAGAGAAATCATTATTCTAAAATAAAGGCTCTAACATTCTGTGTAATGTAGCTATAAATTACTGCTTGCTTTACAATTATATACACAGCATGGCAATTGTGTCCTAGCCAGTAGTGAAAATATTGATAATTGAGGACTGATTATGACTTTATTAATACCTGCTCAAAGAACCACTCCTAATTCTGATCAGCTTGGCTATGTTGCCTACTTGACATTCCTTATAATTCAATGTTGTTCCATATTCAATAGATACCAGGCATAGCACTTTGTTCTTCTGTGTTGAAGTTTTCACTTTTGATACAAATCAGGTTAATGAGGAGGTTGAGTAAAGTTACGGATGCAGAAGGCATTTAGTTACAAGCTGCTGTGACAGAACACCCTAGCAAAAGTCACTTCCAGGTGGTTTACTTTGGCTGACTCCCATTCTGAGGGTCCATCCCATCATGGTGAGGGAGCCATAGTAGCAGGAGCCTGAAGTGGGTGGTAACATTAACAAAAGGAAGAAAACAGAGCATGCTTTTGATCAGTTTCTTCTTTCATGGTTCTTCAGTCCAACAAAAATAGTGACTTTAAGAAAATAGACATAACTGCAATAATTTTAAATAGTTTATTAGAAATTGAAATGTAATTACATCATTCCCCCACTCTTTCTATTTCTTCCCTCCCATCTCTCCCATGCAACCCCTTGCCCTCTCTCAGCTTCATGGTGTCTTAATTAAACAAACAAACAAACAAACAAAACCCAAAAAAGCCTTGTTGCTTTGGGGTGTGTGTGTGTGTGTGTGTGTGTGTGTGTGTGTGTGTGTGTGTGTGTGTATAGCCTGAAATATATAAACACAGCAATTCTAAACAAATTATATTATATGTAGCAGTAGTTAGATCTGTAGTATAGAGAATAACTATCAGTTCTTACAGCAGTTAGATAATGAGCCACAATTTTAGCTGTTGAGCTAAATGATCAGTTAAAGGCCAGAGTTTTCCCCTTCCATTGTATCACACATTAGAAATGTGTATTGATACGTTTTAAACACAAGCAAACATAGATCTTTGGAATTCTGCTGGCTTTCTGATCTAGTTGATGCTACTGGAGGGCAGACGTTGGGATATCTATTACTGTTCCTTCCAGTCAGCCGTTTCATTTGAATAAATTTCTTCATTCACATTCATACAAAATTACATGCAAGCCTCAACTCAGCGTTTCTCTCTGTCTCTCAGAACAATGGGATGAAACACAGATAACCATTATTCATGAAGGTGTTAATCCTTGTAACAATTTATTTCTCTTGGTACAATTACATCTAAGTCCTCAACGCATTTCATTTTTTGTAGATTTAGAATAATTCTTCCTACCTTGCGGTCAAAGTCTGGAAGCTTCAATGATATGCATACTTCTTGTTTACAGAGTTATAACTCTTTGCTTTCAGTGCCATAAATATGCATGCTAACCTTTGAAATGACCCATCATCATTTGAATTTTTAACAACAAAAGAGTTTATCACTTATTTTCAAAAGGAAGACATTGAAAGAACTTGGTGAATTTAAACCCGAAAACATGTTTATTACTCATTAGAGAACACAGCTAAAGCACAAAGAATCAACATTTAACTGTGTGTATAGATACATTTAGAAAGCTTGCACTGCCTTGTGATGGGGGAATTCTGGAAAGACATTTGTCCTCTGATGCCCTATCTTTGTCTTCTCCCTGCTTGCTCTGAGAGCTGGCATGTGGACAGGTCCTTTCTAACAGATTTACAAGAATTCCATGGCAACATGAACCTTTTGGTCATATTGTTAACCTTGGCTTTGACAAGATTCTCAACTGGACTCAGTTAAAGGAGACTTCCAGAACGACTGCTGGTTGTTATTTCACACTGGGTCACTTGTAATTGCATGTCAGTGACAATGTAAAAAACCTAACTGATACCACTGAACTATGTGGGATATATAAATTTCCTATATCAGGTAGATTTTTTTTAAGATTTTTTTTTATTAACTTGAGTATTTCTTATTTACATTTCAAATGTTATTCCCTTTCCCGGGTTTCCGGGCAAACATTCCCCTAACCCCTCCCCCTCTATATGGGTGTTCCCCTCCCATCCTCCCCCGATTACCGCCCTCCCTGCAACAATTACGTTCACTCTGGGTTCAGTCTTGGCAGGACCAAGGGCTTCCCCTTCCACTGGTGCTCTTACTGGGCCATTCATTGCTACCTATGAGGTTGGAGCCCACCTGAGAGACACAGCAAGAATACATAGGCGAATGCCAGGTAGATTTTTAAATCGATACTTATCAAACTAAGAGTGAAATAAAGGAGCCACCAGCACGAACCCTTGAAGGCCAATAACTGGGAATGATTTTATGATTCATTAGTTTAGAAATGTGATCTTACCCATTTTTAAAATGGAATGTACATGAATGTATTTCTTCTGTGATATGTTGTTAATTATATGAGGGAAAGAGGTTACCTGATAAGGTAAAATCTTCGAAATTTTGCTACTGGATGTTTGATTTGATTGTAATTAATATGATTACATCTAATTGAAATACTCAGCTACTAAAGATGGAAAATTGATAGGTTAATTTATCCATACTTGCTAGTAAAACCCTGAGATACATCGGTTTTTGACGGCTGACAAATACAGTATATGATTAAATTTTAAAGTCTTTACAAATTGATAGTTATAAAATGTCAATAAAGCATAGAAAGTCATTAATTAAGCATCCTTTGAGCTAAGGTTAATTGGTTATTTTTCTTTTCTTGGTTCAATTAATGTCTCGTCCTTTTGGTTGACACAGTTGGGTAAGTGTTCAGAGTGTTTTGTAGTGATTTCACGGTGCAACTCCCATTAAAAAAACATGAACGGCATGACTTAAATTAAAGCATGCTGCTTTGATAACGTACCCCACTATTTTTGGTGTATTAAGCTGTCAGAAGCTGTTAGAATTGGGCTCACATTTCGATTTCTGAAAGTGTGTTTGGAATGCATTTACGTCCTTTTCATCAGAAGTTCATGTGAAATTTAAATGGTAGCATCACCTGATTAGGGACTCAACAGCCATGCACAGAGCTGAACCCCACTTCAGAAGCATCCTGAAAGGATAGTAGTGTAATGACCCAAAGGCGATCAGTTGCAATGCTTAGCCTGTGAACTTTTGCTGTATTGTAAGCAAAACATCTCTCTATCTCACACCATTTTGTCTCTCAAGGCACATGGTAGCTAATTTTCAAGGCATTTCTCATTCAATATTATTGAGTAGTGTACTCACTAATCAATGAACAAATAATTACCAAACAGGAGTTCTGAGGCAAGCAATGTGTTGGCCTTCTTTCCTCCACTTCACGTGTTCTGTTCTTGACACTCTGATGCTCAGTAAATATTTACTACTTTGCAATTCCCTTTTAAATTAAAGAAGAGAATTGCTAACAAGCAGGTATCAGCCCTGTAGCAGTGTGGAGCTGTGTAGAAGTGGAAATGTCTCCCAAAGGCAGAAGATACACTGGAAACTCAGGCCCTAGCAATTAACCAGATTGAGCACCTGTCTCTTTCTCTCGTGTAGATGAGTGCTAAGGCTGGTCGTTTGAGCTTTTCGTGCCCTCTTTTTCTACATGTACAGCAGGTATAATAATATAACTGCTACAAAGTGTGGTCCTCTGGCAATGAAGTCATATAACAATTAACATTAAAGTTGGTCATACAGTAAGGTAAATTCTACAGATGTGTTCTAATGTATGGGCACTGTGGAAGGATTCTTAATTTTATTCTACAGTCATTAGCTTAGTGAAACTTCAAGCTTATTAGGTCTTTAAATAAATTATATCACGGTTTTAAGTACTTAAAAATTTATATTTTATAAATGTCAAACATACATAGTGTATATTTATCTGTTTTAGTACAACATATTACACAAATGAGTACACACATATCATATTTTTAATTTGTGATTATCTCTGTAACCTTTATCTAAAAATATACACAGGTATGAAATAGATACAAGACTATTTTTACTCTATTAGTGAAAGTTTATGTAGTAACCTTAGACAAAGAGTAACAATGTAACATTGGAATAAATATCAAGTCAGTATTATATTTAGTGGAAAAAGTGACTGTGAACAAAGTAAAACACTGACTTACTGTGAATTTTAAAGATAATCTGGGTACTGATTTTTTATTAAAATAATGTTTGCTTTAATTTAATGAGAATGAATTTCATATTTTAATTTATATAGTTAAAAAGAAAAAAATTAATAAATTCAAGATAAAATGTGAAAAACTAATTCTTCTAATTTTGCATGGTTTCATCTTTAAAGTTACTTTATTTCGGTAATAAAAACCCAATAAAATTAAGTGACTATAAGTATCTACAAGAAAATTGCGTCTTACTTCTTGTACTTACTGAATCTATATTTACCCTGCATAGAGGAGAAATCGTTCCTTAAAAATCACAAAACTTATTATAAAATATGTATAGAAATACATCCTGTCAGTATAATTTTACTTTGTCTCTTTTATGATGATATTTCCGTGGAAAACAGAATAGTGGATTAAAGTGCTATATGAAGTGTACTTCTCTAAAATTCACAACTCTGCCCCAAATTTTATCATGTTTTTGTGATATTTGTATATGGACTCACAACAGATGTTTTATGATTAACTTGATTTCAACAAGCAGTCACCATATTGGCCCACCCAGCTCACTTTCTAATCCTCAGGGGCTTTCAACTGCGCTCTGGGTTCTGCCTTCTGCAAATTCTAAGAAATGTGCACAGTTCGCTTTATTGAATAGTTCTCTAAGTAAGAGCATCAAGGGAGCATGGTGTTAGAAGGTTTGACTCCTCAGCCATTCATCTTTATTTCTATAAAAACTAACTAGCAAGTTACCCTTTCGTTCTGATGCAAGGAGCAAAGGGTAGAAAGAAGTCAGTAAGTGGAATACTTCCTTCCAGTGGCGTTTTTAGCTCCTATGCCTAAAGCTCACGGAAGATTTGGAGAGGGGCTAGAAAGATGGTAAGAATCAGAGGATTGGTAAGTGTCCTAGGAGATTATGTCTCTCATGAAGTTACACTTATAGAATCTCACCAATATAACTGCCTAAACATAAGCTGAACACAGACAACAACAATAGACATAGTAAAGTGGACAGAGGAAGTCCTGTGAGGTCTCAACCCCAATCACAGACTGATAGACATCCAAAGAATGTGTAGAGTGGCCTTCTCCAGGGACAAGCACAGAAATTAGTTTCCCAAATGGTCAGCCCTGAAAACATACATACAAGTAACATTATCCAGATGCATACAGCTGTATGTATCCATTAGAAATATATATGCATGTGTACATAAATATAATTATGCAATATATGTCTGTAACACAATGAAAAAAAGAAGATATGATTTTTTGGGAGAAGGAAGGAGAAGAATGTGAGAGAGTTTGGATAGAGGACAGGAAGAGAAAGAATGGTATGATTGTATTTTAATCTTATTAAATAAATTAAATCATTAATTTTTCACTAATCTCTAATTGAGGAAAAAGAAATATATGGGCTAAAATATACTCAGAACTGTCTCCTATGGGAGCATTTATATGCACTATTACTTTTTCTGAGTGTCGGAGGCAGATGCCAGTCTTCACCAAAGCCCATGTGCTCATTCCTGCAATGTATGAATATCTCCAATGATAGCCAAAGGATTACAGCATAGAGAAGTCTGTGCAGTTTCTGACTTAGCATAAGTAGATTATCCTGAATTATAAATGTGTGCTCAGTAGTCACAGGGCTACTAAAAATAGGGAAAGCCAGAAGAAGAATGAAGGGGAGAGGAGAGGCAGTGAGAGAGGAGTCTATGGGAAAAGTGAAGAGAAAGAAAAGATCAGACTGATATTAACTGGTTGACTCAAGGAAACACTTCTGAAAATGGAGGATGAACACTGAGAGCAAAGGAAGCCCATGGGAAGGCAGAGTTTGCAAATGGCGGGAAATAGACTTTTGTTAAGAACCTTCAAAAAATCCTATTACTGCACACGCCTTAATATAGTCAGAGACTCATGTTAAATTCTGTACCAATGTGTGATTTGATAAAATCATGTTTTCATTGTTTGTGTTACTGAATTTATGGCCACTTTTTTACAGCAGTAGGAGAATTGATATATAATTGTTATATAGATTATTCTTTTCATTATGCTTCACCCAGTTATGAAATTCCACAGATATTCAGCTATATTATTTCTAGAGATTGGTGGTTTTACCCCAACTCAGTCATTGCAACACCATGTAATTCTGAATTACTGGATTCTCTAATGTAACATTTGCTACGTCTTATAACAAAAACACATTTATACTTTCATTGTGTGTGTCTGCATGCGTCTGCGTATGTGTCTCTGTGTGGTCTAAGATACAGAAGCAACATATGAAAATATTTTGCCTGGTTCTTTGATTTTTAAAAAGCATTTTTGGAGTCTACAAAGACTAATACATTTTTGTCAGCTTACAAAAGAAGCCACCTCTGTGTTCGAGAAAAGTAATTTGTCTCAATTATAAAACAATGTATTTTATGATGAATCATTCAGAATGTAGCTTGGGCCATTCACAAAATTAGTTTGTGATTGCTAATTGGCCAGTTACATCACATTCACACCCCAGCTTTCTGAAGACAGCTTTTCAAACAAAATCTTTCCCAGAAAAGAGAAAATAAAGAAAAACACACAACAAAGAGAAATGCACTCTGAGTAAAGAGGTCAGGGGAAGTGACCGTTCAGTGCATGTTGCCCAATGAGGCCTCCATTCTGGCTAGTCACCTCTTTCATTGAGATTTCTTCTTTTCATGTGGAAAGGGAAATCATGGTTATTCTTTTGCTTAATTCACAGAAAATCCGTTCTAACATAGCACTGAGAAGAATAATACTGTGTAGATTTATGCTGATAAGAGCATGCAATTGCTATTGACATGACAGAGAAAGGGTAAGAACACTGAATTTAAAATGCAAAATGGTAGCCATGCAGAATTGACAGCTTGTACCAATGTCACGCTTCATCTTGAAAGCCATTGAGGACGATTCTGGTGACATCCTGAAGTTAACCTTGAGTCATCAGGAAACCAGGAAATCGTATTCCCTTGCTTTTGTTTCAAAAGGCAGGAAAATATAAGTTGATTTTAGCAAGCCTTTCACCTTTAGGACTGACATTTACTGTGTGAGTTTGTAATCATCCAATCACTGCCAGAGGCAGTTCGTGGACTTCATCTCAATGAATCAATGCTAAGAATGAAAAAAAATGTAATAAAATAAAATAATACAATACAGTGAATCATTCTGATCTAGTGTGGCAGCCGTGTTTACTTTCAAGTTAGAAAATATGTATCCCAGATTCTTCTCTACATTTCCTGATAGGCACCATGGGTCGAAGGAAGTCTGGAGAGATTGGGTAAAAAGATGAAAGGCAATGTTCCCAGGATTTACAAAGGCCCGAGGAGCAGACCACCCAAAAGGAACTGGAGGTAGCTGCAAGCTAAAGTAGGTTTCCAGATGGCATGAACATCCTTCCAGAGAATCAAGACTTAGGATCCTTCTCAAGGACCATAATGGTTTGCTGTTTTCTGTACTCCGCAGGGAGTTGGCACTTCTGCAGTAGAACTTGTCTCCCAGTTGGGGGCAACAGCTGAATCTTGATCTTTGGATGTCTCCCACTTCCATTAGAGACTTCTCTTTGTGCTCTAACCCATCCTCTTTCAGTCTCTGAATCCTTTCCAACACCAGTGTCACCAATCTCTCTCCAACGCCAATTACAAACACTTTCCATCTTTCATTTCACTAATTTAAAAAAAAATCAACAAATGAGAAATACAATGAAATATGCTTATTAAAAATTGAAACATCGAGAATATAAGCCAGCCACCAAAGCCAACAAATTGAAAAGCTATTGTTCGGTGAATTTTTCTACTTCAGACATTGCAATGAAAATTCAAGACACTGTCAGCAAAATTCTCCTGAGTAATTAAAACTACTTTGATTTGTCTCTGAATTATAATGCCTGGAGCACTAACTTTAGTCCTCTCATAATGTGGCCTGGAGGAAACAGCAAATTTGCATGTAGCTGAGTCATCATGCCTGTCCTCTAGCACCCAGAAAAGGTAAGTGACAAATTAAATTAACAGCATCAACCCAATGAGGAAAACATGTCATTGTTGCCATTCACACCCTTCATACAAATCATGCGTGCGGTTGGAAAAATTGCTGCATTCATGTGACAGACACAACAGAAGAGTCACAATCATAATCATTCCTTCAGATATTTTCTAATTATTTGCAAGGAATATGAAGAGAAAGAATAACTTTAACTCACAAAGCGATTGCACATACTTTTTCCTACCTAGAGATTTTCCTGATGCGTTGAAAAGTGCGTTGTTTGGAGAAACCATAAGCTCTTCAGTATGAGGACAAAAAGAACCTTAATGGGCTTAATTGACACTTATACAACTATTTTTCCTGTTACAAATATCTCATTTTCCTATATACTCAGTCCATAGTTTCCATTTAAAATATTCCTCTGGAAAGATGAACCCATCTAAGTTGCTGAATTTCTAGAAAGAGAACACAGACATACAGTGTCTTCATTGAATGTGCAGTGGGAAGGGTTTTCTACTTTTCCAGAAATACATTCCATATTTCCTGTGAGCATCAAAGAGCAATCAAATAGTAGGGACAAATGTTTTCTGAGTGGCTATCGATTGTGAAGAGGCAAAGAAAATAGAAGAATATGGTCTTTCCTATAAATATGAGAATGTTTCTTATGATTTTTCTTCCACATAAATTTAGCAATTTAGTATATGCATTTTATTCTCTAATTTTAAGAGAGAAGCAAAGTATTATAACTATATGTAAAAATAAATAGCATTGGGGCTGGGGATTTAGCTCAGTGGTAGAGCGCTTACCTAGGAAGTGCAAGGCCCTGGGTTCGGTCCCCAGCTCCGAAAAAAAGAACCAAAAAAAAAAAATAAATAAATAGCATATTCGATATATATATATATCTCACTAGTATAAATATTGAGCTTAGTCTCAAATTACATAGGGTGATATTATAATAGAATACCTATAATACTTTATCACAACTAGATTAGCTGCATATATATGTGTATATATATATGTGTGTGTGTATGTGTGTGCATGCTTCTATGTATATGTAGGTATATATATGTGTGTTTGTGTGTGCTTGTTAAAATACATATAGATGTATGCATATTCATGAGTATTTAAAAATATTTGAACTTTCTTAAAGTGAACTCCTTTTGACCTTCAAAACATGTCTCCCACCATTAAGAAAATTGTTATCTCTTATAAAAGGATTGGCACAGCCTAAACGATTATTGCCAATTATTGATAATGGCAAGACATAGCATTTCCCACATTAGTGATGATCACTGTATGCTACACCTGAGTGTTAGTGGCAAGTGTGAAATGAGATATTTCTAGCAAATGAAAAAATTTAAATAATCATCGTTGACTTGAAGAACTTTAACAATGTGTGTTACAATATAATTAAATAATGTTTACAAAACTCTGAACTTAATGAAAGACTAAAGGATTCTACCTGTAACTCAGTGTTGTAGGGGAAGGTAAGTTGTGTAGAGTAACTGTTCATGAACAACAAATGTTCTGCCATCATGAAAATGATGCAAGGGAAGACTAATCTCTTCACTGGAAAACCAATGCAAATACAGAAAAACAGGCACCTATATTCGAGTAATGGAAGGATGCTGAATCTATGCATGGTAGCTTCACATGTTAGTGATCTTGCACTGCTTATAGACTGGTATAGTTCATCTTTATGGGTAATGTGCTGTGTTTAAGTGGATTTATGACCTCATCATGCGATTGAAGCTGGGACCTTCCATATGCCGGTCAAGGGCTTTACTACTGAGTAACATCCACCATTTGTTAAGTGGATATTTAGAAATACTTTATGCATCAAAAGTATTTTGGCAGGAATAAACTGACAGGAACCTGCTTATTGCTATTTTTATATGTGTATATGTCTTTTAAACATACACACATTTGTGAGGTTTTCACTAAACACATGCACACACACACATAATATTTTATGTGTGAATAATATTTTTTCTCATCCTAGAGTATAGTATCCTATCCTCATGAATCCTAGAGTATTATATGGAAATATTCTCACTCTACAAGATGTGACTTCAATGACAATCAAACCATGATATTTAAAACACTAGACGCTAGATGCCTAATTTTCTCATTTTAAAGAAGACATAAGTATTAACATATTTTTTTAAAGTTGATTTTTTTTTCTGGAGCTGGGGACCGAACCCAGGACCTTGCGCTTCCTAGGCAAGCGCTCTACCACTGAGCTAAATCCCCAACCCCTCACATATTTTTTTTTATAATTAAGAAACTGACAAATGGCAATCGAAAGGTCACTGAGCATGACAACTGCTAAGAGTTAAGTTTTAAACATCAGAGGCAGCAGCTAATTTCACTCACCATACAAAGACTATTTTCAAGTATTTGTTTTTTAACTTATGTTTTTCTAGTGATACAGTACACCACAGTAGGGAAAGCCTGACTGAAGCACAAAAGTAGAAAGCTTAGTGATCACTTTTAAACTCCTCACAGGAAGCAGAGAGATGGGACAGGAAGTATGTAGCAAAGCTTTAAATCTTCAAAGCCACTTCCTCCCCCTGGGAAATGTTGTAAGGTTGTTTCTCCTAAAGGTTCCAAAACCTCCCAAAGTATGCCACCAACTGGGGACCAAGTGGTCAAGTACATAAGCCTGTGGGTAACATTCTTGTTTAAGTAACTACAGAAGACATACAAATGATAGTTCTTTTAAGCATGGTAACTAAAACCTAGTTGTAGTCTGCAGAAGTTGAAACAATGAACTATCTATATATTATCTATAGCATGCGAATATATAACATTCTAATCATCTAATTTGCTTACATGTTTGCCAAGTCCCTGATAGAAGGTTAATAAATGGTTAGCATTTTATATTTTAAAGATGGCACTTTACTACTATAACATGTGTCTAGTTTTTACCTTCTTTTAGTTAGGGTTTTGCTGTGACAAAACACCATGACCAAAAGCTAGTTAGTTAGGAGGAAAGGGTTTATTTGGCATTATAGACCATCAGTGAAGAAAGCCATGATAGGAACTCAAACAGGGCAGGAAACAGGGAACAGGGAGCAGGGAGCAGGCGATGATGTATAAGCCATGAAAGGGTACCTTTTAGTAGCTTGCTTCTCATGGTTTCTCATAAAACCCAGGATTACCAGATCATGATGGCAGCAGTCACAATAGTCTGAGCCCTTCTCCATCAATCCCCAACTAAGAAAATGACCTAAAGTCTTGATAAAAAGCTGGATATTATGGAGGTGTTTTCTCAGTTGAGGTACACTCTTCTCAGATGACTCAACCTTGTGTCAAGTGGACATATAATGATCCAGCTCACGCCTGTTTGCAAACTGTATGCACTTGTATAATTGCAGAATATAGGCAATTTTAGGCACGTTTTCAATTAATAAATTATTTTTGAATTACATCTTTATTACAAGATACCAGTCAAAAGGAATTAAAATTAAACTTTTCATCATTCAAGAAACATTGTGTTTTCAGAGTTTTTAAAGTATCATGCAATATTAGTAATTAGGTAATATGTGAACTTGTAACCAAGAAATTTGAATCCATATATAAATCCTTTGATGATAAAATTACTTATGACTAATAAGTTGATTGTTTTTGCTGATTCTCTGCTAAAATAATATAATTTCTGTTTGATATTTAAAGAATAGAATACAAAATACAAAAGCACAAAAAATGACGTTTATATATTAAAGCATATTTCCTATGTTTGTATCTTTTAGAACATGAGCTCTGGCTCTGGCTTTTGTATTTCCATGACACTTTCAAGGAATTCTGGGAAGACTCTAATGCTTTCAGTTATCAGTAAAGAAAACCATTAAGCCTATTTGAACTCTAGTAACCTAAGCAAGTTTCTTAGATCATTACCTTTAAGTTACTCATGATGCAGCAATGCAGTGACAGAAAAATTTCAACATTGTGGTGCTTTGTGTCTGGTTTGACCACAGAGAATGTTGGAGAGGTACCCCAAAGGAAGTGATGGTTGAAAGATGGTTACATATTACATAGAAATATTTGGAAAATTATTAATGTAGACATTTGTCATTAAGGTGGTATAGATATTAGAACATCATGATTAAAACTGACAGGTAAGACTCAACATATTTTATACAATTCGATGTAAAGTTTCATGTAGACATACAGCAAGTACTTACTGTTGTTATGTACCTAATAACCACCGGAAAAAAGATTTTCAGAGTGCTTTCAGAATTTTTTTAAGTCCACCTAGGCACCTCCGTATGCACGCAACACCAATCAAGGCTCAGCACTGAAATAATATCAGCTTCCAGGACAGTCATGTAAGTTCTTTTCTGGGGCAGTAGCTGTTTGGAATAAAGAGGTGTAGTGATTTTCCCCAGGCATAAATCAAATCCATGGTAAGAAGACATTTTTCAGGCGGGTCATAAATGGCTATGGTTAAGAATCTAGTGGTCCACTTCTTCAAACACCTCTGTCTGTACTGGATAATGAAGGTAGGGACACTTTAAGGGTGCCACTCATGAATTAAGAAAATGATGGATCTCAGTCTTATGGTATACAGATTTTGTCATTTTCTGAATGAGCAGTGTCTGTGATATATAAGGTACAAATGACTGCTGTAATCTGTTCTACAAATAGGATCTCACGTGATTTGAAAAAGAAAATAAAGGGTTGGGGATTTAGCTCAGCGGTAGAGCGCTTGCCTAGAGAGCGCAAGGCCCTGGGTTCAGTCCCCAGCTCCAGAAAAAAAAAATAAGCAAACTACAATCTCTGTTTTCATAAAAGCTAAGCCAACTCTTAGAGTTGATCTCTTTGTATTATGTCACCTTAAACTAGCAAAGATAAAATTACACTTTCTTTGTAACACTAAAGTTAAGAGAGATGCATGGTCTCTGAATTTCATTTGTGATATTTGGTCCCTTTTATACATTTATTTCAAGAAGAGGAAATAGAAGTTGACTTTCATAGAAGGTTAACAGTTAGCTCTCACTGGACATGGAAATAACTTACCAAGGACATTTAGTTGATTTACTGTGAGGTCGATAATCAGAAAAACTGAAAGGAAGTCATGAGGTGAAAATTAATAGAAGCATAGACAGAATGGCCATACTGCATGCTTGACTGGCACATTGTAACTGCCCATGCTAATAGTGTGTTTTCTTTAGTAAAATTAAAGTGTCTTTTTGATAGGTATAATTTTAGTTTGCCTGAAAACATAATCTTATTATCCTCACACGAGTCAGGAAACCATCTCCATCCATGAGAGTCCAAGGTTCAAAAATAGGAGATGGTGAGAAATCTTAGTTTTCAAAGATGTATGAAATTTCAAAGAGAAAAAAAAAGCTCAGGTAAAAATAACTGTTGAAATCACATGTGGTTGCTCAGGGATATAGTAGTACTACCAGAACTTGGAGAGGTGAAGTCCAAAAATTGTCACGAGTTCAAGGACATCTGGCGCTAAATTGTGAATTCCAAACCAGCATAGTCAAGAGTGAAACCCTGTCTCAAAAGACAAAACAAAAAGCCAAGCAAACCATAAAACCCAGAAAAAGAGCCAGGCAAGGTGGTCCATGCCTTGAATCCCAACACTGGGAAGGCACAGACAGAGGGATCTCTTGAGGTTGAGGACAGCCTGCTTACAGATCAAATTCCAGCACAGCCAAGACTTCTTAGAGAAACCCTGTCTCAGTAATAAGAATAATTAATAATAATTAATAATAATAATAATGAAATAGAATTGAGAATCCATTGATTGTTTTTAAGTAAGTGTATTAAATGTAAAAGAACTTTTTGTTAGCTGAATGCTTTAGTGAACCTATACATTTACAAAGACAAAGAAAACTACTCAAAGAGTTTGAAACCACTTCATTCAAGTCTTCTGTATGCTCAGCTAACTGCTGCACATTGGGAGCCCATGAACATTGGGAAATGAGCTGTGAGAAAGAACAGGGATAGAGAGAGTGTAGAATTTCAGCTTTCATAATTTGCTGTCTTCTTCCCTGTACCTAAGATGTGGGAGAAGCTTGCATCCTGAAATGAGTTGCAATTAAGTCATTTTTTAAAATTCCCCTGTAATTACAGACGTATCAATTAGCCGAGTGCAAACTTGGCAAGTCTTTGTTTACTTGATCAGTGTAACAGTTAAAACCTATAATTCAGTTACCAAAATTTATTCTGAGAGTAATACGTATAGTCGTAAACAAAATGCATTATCATTCAACTCTTAATAGGGTTTCCATGCAAGAACGAAGAATGCTTAAAAGATAACATCGCTAAAAGCTAATTACACACCTGGCATTGTTCTAGGGGAGTTAGCTAGCTCTGAGTCAGGAAGCAATCACTAATATACCCACTTTATGGTGAAGAGACACAGGGGAATCAGCCTCACTCGGGTTCATAGGATAATTGCTGGGAAGAGACTTGAGCCACTAGTTTTCACAGCAAGAGCAACTGCTTTGCATATATCTCAAAAAACAGACGTTAGAATAGAAATACAGCCAATGCCATCAACTCTAATTTGATGAATTCTTATGAAATTTTCTGTTTGTCAGACATGATCCTCTGGTAAAAGTTTAGAGACATGGGGAAACATAGAAACAGAAAATGCAACATCTTTCAATCTTCATTATTCACATCCTTATATTAACAGAGTCTTTGATCTGAAGTGGCAAAAATATGTTTATTTAGAAATATTTGTAATGCCTGAAGACATTTGAACAACTTGAACTTCCCATATCAATTTATGATATTTCCCTAGAGCATTTTTAGGATGAAAATAGTCAAGAATATTTAAATCCCCAATTAATACAGAACAGGGACAAATGAAACATTGAGAAAAAAATCTTAATAATGGGAAATGGGAAAATACCTATCCAGATATTTTAGTTAACTTCCTCGTGTTTGGTGATTTTGGAGCTCAGTTTAGAACAAATGAGTAAATGACAAGTGAATCCACATTAGCATTATCCCTCCCTACGTGAGCAGTCAGATGTCCTGGCTTATCTGGCTGGAAATAAAATGGAGAGAAACCTAATCACTAGGTTTGAATGTTGTACTGTGAAAAAAAAATATGAGGCACAACATTTTCTTTTCTTTTTGATGGTTGTCTCTTTTATCTTATTAATTATATTATTTATTTACATTTCAAAGAGAGTGCTTCCCCACTCACCACTCTTCAACCTAGCATCAATCTAGTATCTCCCTTCTCAGAGGCATCAAGCCTTCACAGGACCAAGCACATCCCCTCCCACCAAAGCCAGTCAAGTTCTGTTACGTATGTAGTGGGAGCCATGGACTGGCTGGCCCATGAATGTTTTTAGGTTGGTGGCTTAGTCCCTGGGAGCTCAAAGGGGTCCAGTTTGTTGATACTGTTCTTTTTCCTACATGGTTGCTGTGCCCTTCAGCTCCTTCAGCCCTGCTCCTAACTATTCCACTGGGGGCTCCAGGCTCCAACAATGGTTGGCTGTAAGTATCTGCATCTGTATTTGCAGGTGCTGGCAGAGCTTCTCAGAGGACAGCCATGCCAGGCTCTTGTCTGCAAGCACATCTTGGCATCAGCAATAGTGTCGAGGTTTGGTGTCTGAGGCAAAGTAGAGGGAGGATAGGTTGGGGATTTTCTGAAGGGCAGACAGGGAAGGGAGGGAACATTTGAAAGACACAACATTTTCAATTTTCATTACTTTTAATTAGAAATTTTAGTAACATTAAGAATAGTCACACTGTTCAAATACCATTCCTATTTATCTTCAGCAAACTTCCATAGTATAATTTGAAGGAAATGTACTAAGAAGTGAAGATTTCAAGTTTAAATCTGTTTTTTAGATAGAAACATTTGCTTCTATGTCTCTGAGGAAATAAAAGCTAAAGTTGACAGTGTTTCTATGACACATCATTTTATAATATTCTTCATATGCCATCATTTATCAGGCATACATAAAAATAAAATAATTTCATGGGAATTGTTTCTCATTCCACAATTGTGCAAGTTCTACTGGAACTTCTTTGAAGACTATGATCAGTGCAAAAGGAGAAAAGCATCTTCATTTTACTGGAGTTTCAAGTCATTTGGACATTATTGAGGAGAAAGTTATCATGCTGTTTGGAATGAACTTAATTAACAAAAAGAAACAGAAATTAATAGAACAAGAATATTAGTAGGAAAAGCTCATTTTTATTTAATTTATTATATTTAACTTGCCTGATTATTAAAAAGAGGGTCTTCTAGCCAAGAAAATGTAAAATATATACCTACCTTCAGTTTTGAAACTAATTTGACATTTGGAGTTTCTCAAAATTAATCACGTTTAAATAAATAAGATGCAAAGATGTTAAAAATACTGCAACTACAACTACTGCTGCTGCTGCTGCTGCTGCTGCTACTACTACTACTACTACTACTACCACTACTACTACTACTACTCCAATGCTACTACTACTATTAATCTTAAAGCAGAAATAGTGGAAGGCTGTTCTTGCCTTGTTCCCCACAAACAAGCAGCAACATTTTAAATCCCCTTCACATCTTTGAAGGAAAGTATGATATTTTCCAATGTTTATAGTTTCTAAATCCTGACTATTAGGATAATTTACTGCTTGCCTCCATACTAATGTAAAATTCATTCAGCTCTGTGACATTTGAGTGTTTTCACCTAAAAAATTCACACTAATTACCCGCAATGGCCTCAAAATTTCTTCCTTCCGGGGGCTTTAAATGTCATTATCTCTGACTTGAATCCTTCCACCTTGAAGTAGATTTATACTTTTTGACCCTCTTAATAATATGTGGCACAAAAGCAGGATATTTATTAGCATTTAAATTGATAATTTGTTTTTAAATGAAATTTTATCTGGAAAAATAGATCATCAGTTAAAGAACTGGCCGACCTTCAGGAGAGAGAGAGTCCAGGTTCAATTACCAGCACCCATGTGGTGGCTCACATCTGTAACTGCAGTTCTATGGGTATCAAGAACCATCTTAGGGGTTCAAAGGACCTTGATAAAGGCTGAAAAGGAAGCATCCTCACAGTTGAATGGGAACACAACTGTGAGTAGGATTTAGCCTTAAAAATCATCATAGCGGCACTGATAAATATGATACACATTGTTTGGTTGTGATGACTACAGCTTCTTTTCTTTTACTTAGATACACACTAGCATTTCTTTCTACCTAGCTATAACTGATCTTAACTTTTTAATCTGGCTTCTTTAACACCACACTGTAACCAGACAGTCAACTTTGGATTCTCATACAGTTTAACTGTGTAGTCTTTATTTTTTCCCTTGCCCAGTTTTGCCTGTCTAATTGTTAATTATATATAAATCCTATTAATATTTCCATAAACAAAATCATATATTATTCCATCATCAAATATTTCTTTGCCAAACATCAACCAACCTATGAGCTGGGCTGATCCAAATGGTCTCTAGCACATTGCTATAACTTTCTACTCTCATTGTGGAAACTTTGTACATGTGCCTCCCATCTACAGACTCCTTCTACCCTGTGTGGCAGTGAATACCAGTGAACGTACTTTAATATTTCCAAGCTCTTTGTTTTAAAGAAAAGCTCCTTTGGAGAGGATATTTTATTTGCAGTTACTGTTGTCATCACAGGCAATGCCCAACCCCAGTAAGCTACACTTGATAGCCAGTAGTGGCTAGGTATAACATGTTTTAATAGGACTAATACTTTTCTTTAACTGATGAAGACTATTTTTAAAAAATATTTTAGAGCTTGGGGTGTAGAGTGTTTGCCTAGGATGCATCCAGGCCACAAGATCCATAAGGCAACTCTTGGTACTGAATAAACAAGGTGTTCAGTAATACAGTGTAACCCCTTCCAAGCAGAAGTTTAAGGGCATCTTTGCTTACATAGAATTGTACCTAGGACAGCCTTATATATATCAGATATTAGAAACATCTTTTTAAAGAAGCATTGTGCCATGTTCTTTAATTAGTTTTATTGCTATTATCAAACACCCTGACCAAAAGGAATTTTGGGAAATGAGTTTTAAGTTCACAGCTCCACATCACAATCCATCAACAAAAGATGTCAGGGTAGGAAGCCAAGGCAAGAACCCAGAGGGACTAACTGAAACAAAGGGCATGGAAGAGTGCTGTTTACTGGATCCCTTCTCATTGCTCAGCCTGTTGCTTTATAGTAGCACCCAGTTGTTTGAGCCCAGAGATGGCACCATCCACAGTGAGCTCTATTCTCTTATATCAACCTTCGATCACAAAAATCTACCACAGACTTACCTAAAGGCAATATGATGAAAGTGTTGTCTCAACTGAAGTTCTTCTTACCCAGATAACTCCAACTTGTGTCAACCTCACATGAAAATTACCCAGGACATATAACAATATTGACGCCTGCCATGGACATAGGAGGCAGGAGAATTTGAAATTTGAATGTACCCTAACTTTGTCTTGAGGAACATTAAGATTAGAACATGTTTTGGGATAAAGTAATGTCAACAAGAGGTAAAAGAAGTGGTATTTTAGAGTTCTAGAATTCCACAGAATGGACATGTTGAATCAAGCTTGCAATGTTGTACATCCATCAACCAGTGCCTGGTGATACGTGTGTGCTCATTTATCAGAAAAGTGGAGACATAAGGAAATAAGATTCCTACTGAAAAATAGCCACTTCCTCCCACTGATTTTCTTTTACCTCTATCTAATGGGGTTTTCTATATAGTACCTCAAAAATAAGCCAAAACCAGATCCAGATAAAAGCATGCCCTATATTTTCTTTCTAAATTATAAAACATTTTGCCTTAGACAGATCAAAAATGATTACAATCTCTATTCACTGTCAAAAGCCCAATTTTATTTTTTTCTATTTCAAGTGCTACATTTTTCCTCAATTTGGATGAAATCAATAAACAATCATATCTCTGAACATACAATTATACTAAAATGTGAAAAACTGGAAATTAAATGTAAACCTTACTTACTATAAAAGAAAAAGGGATACTTCTTATCAAGTACTGTATTGTTCTAATCATAAATTTATTGTTAATCTACCTTGAACCAAGTTTTTGAAGTCAGCCTGTCTTGTGCACAGAACTGGCTGTATTTTATAGCAAAGAGGGCTTTGTTGTATGTATAATGAATGTGAGCAATGGTAGAAGTTCTAAAGATTGTTCGTCTAACATAATACCAAAGTGGGATTATGGTACAAGGGTGTTCATTGGCTCAGATTAAACAGAATAATGACTGAACCCTTTTCTCTGAATTCTTTCTGTAAGTCCGTAACAGCAGAGTTCTCCACTGAGATAGTACAAAATTGATTTTCTTTCTGAGTTTAGATTTAATTAAGAATTAATATATTTCACATTGGGAAGAAAGATTTTCATTGTTGGAAATTATGATTGAAATGTGTCTTAGATTTAAAGACAATGAGGGGTAGTAGGAAAATTATTAATCTCAAAAATGAATACATACATAAACAAAAATAAAACTAAACATGTCTTTTGAAGACTTCGTCCACAAAGGAAGTTTCTCTGTGGTCATTTTATCTCTGTTGTCCTTAGAAATGTAAATTTTTCTAGATCGCACATTTGTAGTGATTCCCTAAGTGTCTGGAACAATTTTCTTAGCACTTTCTTCTAAAGTTTATCCCCAAAGAATGTGGTCCACAGTTTTAAATGTTAAAGATATTTCAGTCTTACTACAAAATAAGTAAAATAATGTAACATTAAATTCCTGGGAGTAGAGAGTTGAGGGTGCTTGTTAAATCTAAATCTGTGAAGACCTCATAGAATTAAGATATATACTTTTCAAAGGATGACTACTACTTTGAGGAGGACAGAAACAAACAATAAACAAATTGAAGAGAATGGGAAAGACGTTAAAGCTTGGCTTGCCTCTTGAATCACCTAGGCCTGTGGATGGGAACACCTCAGATTTTTCTTAACAATTTCCACAAGGCTAGGTGTAAATGCAAAAGAACTTTGAAAATAGACTTTGAAACATCAGTTCCCAGCATCAAGACAAGAGAATAAAGAACTCTGGTGGACAGTTAACCATTCTTAGAGTTGCAAAGTAGGATACATTTATGCAAAGCCTTTGAAAAACCAACCAGAATAATTATTGGAAATGCTGGTCATCCCACCGGATAACATATGAAGTCATTAAACTTGTAAGAAACTTTATAAGGAATTTGCATTTTCCATTCTGGTCCTTCCTACTGTGAGTACTCTGCTTTGAAGATTGTGTGCTATTTCAAAAATACAAATCACTTGATATAAATTCTTCCCTTGCAATGTTCATTGGCCTCAGGAAATAGAGAATAAAACGGAAATTCTAAATCAAATTTACCATGGAGTAATTTTCTTAATTTTACTCAACTGTTCAATTAGTACTAGCCTTCTTACTCTTTATATTTAGCAATCCTTTCCTGATTCTGCCCACACCTGTCGCAGGAATTATGCACTTGCTGTTTATTGTGCCTAAGCTGATCTTGTCTTATCTTTAAATGTTAGACTTCTTTCTCTTTTTTTCCTTTTCTTTTATTGGATTTTTTTATTTACATTTCAAATGTTATTCCTTTTCCCGTTTTCTCGTCCATAAGCCCCCTACCCCAACCCCTCCACTTCTGCTATAAGGGTGTTCCAACCTCCCTAACCACCTCCCTTCCCTCCTCCTCACACTGACGTTCCCCTGCTCAGACTTGGCAGGACCAAGATCTTCTCCTCACATTGGTGCCCAACAAAGCCATCTTCTGCTATATATGCAGCTGGAGCCATGGATTTGTGCATGTACTCTTTGGGTAGTGGTTTAGTCCCTGAGAGTTCTGGTTGCTTGGAATTGTTCTTATGGGGTTGCAAGCCCTTTCAGCTCCTTTAAACCTTTCTCTAATTCCTCCAACGGGGATCCCAGTCTGAGTTCCATGGTTTGCTGCTAGTATCCGCCTCTGTATTTGTCTCGCTCTGGCTGAGCCTCACAGGAGACTATGCACCCAAGATATATCTTGAGCTCTCAATCCACAGGAATGAATGGCTACTGTGCAAATCTCTTATTAGATGAATCTTCTAGCACTCCTACCTCTGAGTAAATGCTAATTCAAGATCTTTTATGGCACTGGTCAGATCCAAGGAGCTGAAGATCCCAGAGGCCATGTCACTCTGTAGCTCTCTTTGGGATAGAGGGTTAAGAAATAATCTATGCTCTGTTTTATCAGCTCTTAACATAAGAAATATAAATTTTCTGTCCTTTTTGCCATGATGTTATGATGAACATATAGTTCATATTAGGTGAAACTTCTAATTGCAAAGAACTCTATTGTCTCTTCTATTTCTAGTGTTCTTTTTTTAAAAAAATAATTATTCACTTTATATCCCACTCATTGCCCACTCCTGGTCAAACCCTCCCAAAACCCTTCCTCCTACCCCTCTCCCCTTCTCCTCTGAGATGGTGGTCTCCCCCTGGGTATCTCCCCAACTTAGTACATTAAGTCTCTGTGAGGATGGGCACTCCTCCCCGACTGAGGGCAGACAAGACAGGTCAGCTAGAAGAATATATCCCACAGAAAGGCAACAGCTTTAGGGATAGCCTTCCCTCCAGTTGTTTAAGGATCCACATGAAGACCAAGCTGCACATCTGCTGCATATGTGTGGGGAGGTCTAGACACAGCCTGTATATGCCCTTTGATTGGTGGTTCAGTCTCTGAGAGGCCCAAGGTTCCAGGTTAGTTGACTCTGTTGGTCTTCCTAAGGAGTTCCTATCCTGTTCTGGCCCACATTCCTTCCTCCTGTTCCTTCATAGGAGTGCCCAAGCTGCATCCACTGTTTCGTTGTATGTGTCTGCATCTGTCTGAATCAGCTACTCGGTGGAGCCTCTCAGAGGACAGTCATGCTAGACTCCTGCCTGAAAGCATAACAAAGTATCATTTATAATGTCAGGGATTGGTGCTGCCCCTTGGCATGGGTCTCAAGTTGTGCCTGTTACTGGTTCACGATTCCCTCAGTCTGTGCTCTATCCCCCATTCCTGAATTTCATGGAGACTGAATAAATTTGGGGCCAAAGGTTTTGTGGGTGGGTTGTTATCCCTTTCACTCTGCTTCGGTTCCTAATTGGCTGTAGGAAGTGGTCTCTTTAGGTTCCATGTCCCCAACGCTGTTGAATCATAGCTAAGATTACCCTCTTTGATTCTTGGGTGCCTCCCTTATCCCAGGTCTGTCACATCCTGGAGATGCACCCAATCTCCACATCCCCGTCAGTTGAAGATTTCCATTCATACTCATGGCCATCTGGTCATCCCTCCTGTTCTTCCCCACACCTGATCTTGAAACCCCTATTCCCCTCCCCAACCCCACCCCTACCCAGTTCCTCCCTCCGTGTGTTATGACTATTTTACTCCCCATTCCAAGTGAGATTCAAGCATCCTGGAGTCTTATTACTACTTAGAGGATTGTTCTGGGGACTTTCTATGACGGAGTTGCCCTGTTCTCCCACATGGCATCCCTTTCACAGACCTCCCTCTCTTACCCATCTTATATTCTCATCTCTGCAGGTTTTAAGGGACTCCAGTCCTTCCCTTAAGGTCCCTATCAATTTTGTCTCTCAGATATCTGGTATTATGGTCTGTTTAAGTCTGTCCTCTGTTCAACCAGTTCAATCAGATTGGAGTCTCAAGGACCTGCGTCCCAAAATTGCATTTTCTTAAAGGAATTTTGCATCTGATTTCCTTTCACAGATCAACTGCTGCTTTCCCACTATTATTTCCATTAGTATTATATTTGACAAGCTCTATGATAAACCACATCATTGGTGTCTTATTAGTGACCTGCACATTAAGTGGTTCCATTCTGATTTACACTTTTACTGCTGAATAAACTGAGGCTAAAGTCACAAAAACTATAAACCTAAAGCCTCCAATAGCCAAGCTGATGTGAATGCAGGAGAGTCTCGATTATTTTTATTGAAATAAAAATTTCATATTGATGATTTTCAACTGCTCAAATTCCTCCTGCATATCCCCTACCTCCTTGGCCACCCACATTCATGCCCAATATTTCTTTAAAACATGAACAAACAGAAAAGCAAGAAACACAGACATTCATGCACGCACATACATGTGTATACATATCTATAACTCACAAAGGTCTTCCTTGCTCATGAATTAGTAAGATTAATATAGTGAAAATGGCCATTCTATCAAAAACAATCTACAAACTCATCGAAATTCCAACGAGAAACTTCACAGAAATTCAAAAATCATTTTTCAGTATCCTGTGTATACACACACACACACACACACACACACACACACACACTTACATGAGCAGAAAAGCAAATGGTGCTAGATAATCAAAGAACTGGTAGAGGTATTAGCTCCCCAGATTTCAAGTTTACTAAAAACCTTTTAACTATGTTATCTATTTTGTTATACAGTGAAGAGAAACATTTGAATAATGCAGAAAATCCCATAGGAGTATATTGATCAATGATTTTGTATTTAGAACCTCACCCCCACTAGTTTTTAATAATTGAATAAGAGTTATTTTTTCCAAATAATTTATTGTTTGGACTATATTTCCAACTTCTCTAGTGATTATTGGGGAACGGTTTTCTACAGAGCAGTTGAAGTACAGTTTCTCTAAAACAAATGACAAATTCTGACTATTTAAAATATGTGTTGCTTTAAGTTTAATTGTGAGAAAAATTATTTTTCACTTATACTAAATAAATTATGGTAAGGATAATTAAATGCAAATATTTGTGCAAACAGGTTTGTCAAACAGGTGTCTCACTGTTTTGAGAACCAATATAATATGATGATGTGTTTTATGAGTCAGGAAACAGTATTCAATGATTACCTACTTTCCCCCTTAGACACTTTGTCTCTTATGAGGGACTCATCTACTTGTTTTTCTAATAATGGATGTCAGTCTAAGACTTCTCAGGAACACTGCTACAAAGCAGAATGACAAGCAGAGTTACTCCTGTGTCAGGCCCTGGTAGTTTTTTTTTCCCCACCTATATCAAAGAAGAGACACTTAGTAGTAAAGCATTTAGACTATTGTTTCAACTATCAAGGTGGCTTCAGATATAAGAGAATTCTGTTTATTGTTTTTGTTAAAGAAAAGAATTTAAATGACCGAGTAAAAGCCTAAGAACTAGAAAATCATGTAAATAATATTCTTTTGTTAATGGGCATATCCCAGTTGTTTTCTAAGTTTGAATATCCAGTGCAATATTCTTTCTTTCTTTCTTTCTTTCTTTCTCTCTCTCTCTCTCTCTCTTTCTTTCTTTCTTTCTTTCTTTCTTTCTTTCTGCCTGTCTTTTCTTTTCTTTTCTTTTTTTCTTTCCTTGAACCTGTTTGGTGAACAGTTCTGAGGAACTATGTGAACAATACCATTATTATCTCAACATGTCTAGGCAATGTGGCAAGTGGATATTGTGTTTCTTTGGATATAATTTAAAGAATAACATTAACTAATTGAGAGAAAATAGCCAAGATGGTAGGAGAGATTAAAAGTACCCTGACTATGACACAAACAGGATTGTTTTCCTAGAAGCAAGACTTTGTGCGACTGTGTCTACCCTGAGCATGTGTTTCTGCCTGGTCAGTGTAATCTTAAACATGTAATTATGACAGACATATTCAAACAGCACAGTGATATTATGTTAATGTGCCAATGGCTGCTAGATCAGAGACAAGACTCTTTATACATCCTAGTTGTTCCTATGGAGGGTCTATGATCCTTTGCCAACACGCACATGGTAGCTCCCTTCTTTCTTTTGTGCCAGTTCTACAGTATCTCGCATGCTCTTCTGATTTCTTGGGGGACTTGGCATCCATGTGGCAAATAAACAGATAGGCACTCACACAAAAAGTGTAATACATACATCTTTTGAAAGTACTTTAAAAAGAGATTACACAAAAGTCAGGTCTCACAGCCTGAAAAAATCAGACCACATCGGCCTGAAGCTCTTCAGTGATGGAGAGTGATGAACTTACACTGAGCTGAATCTTCTAGATTTCCCAATTCATGGTGTTATCCAGGCCTTGGCTCCTCTATCTCCTTAGCATGGATATTATGTTAAATTAAACCACTGGGTCTGAAGCATCCTAGCAGCCCCTGAAAACTTATTAAAGCCAAATATTTTTGGAGTTTGATTTCTCATGGCTCTCCTCTGGTCCTTCCTCGTGTCTTGTCAAATGCTCTTTCTCTTACCCTGATTGAGGCTATCTTTCTTAATGAAGCTCCCCTATGGATTTTGAGGGGAACCTCTCTCTTTCTAATAGGCTCTGCTATACCATTTCTAATATATTTTACTTTTTCACTTTTACTACCTCCCACCTCCAGGCAGGATAATGGTTCAGGCACTATCTCCTAATAAACGTCATTTCTGAAGTGCAATTATATGCCAGGACATTCAGAATCAGCGACTGCCTCTTCTTTCTTCTTCTATCTCTAAAAAGGAAGCCCTACTGCTCTGAAGCATTCTTTTCATAGTACAGAATTTCTCAAATACTTTCCAATTCCTTGCCTTCCACCAGCTACCAAGTCCCAAAGTTAACACTAATTTCTAGATGATAGATGTGTAGCCCAGTACTTAATGATATACAGAGAGTTGGTAAGAATTTATTATGGATATATAATTTTATTTCATTTATCTCTTCTCATTACTTAATCTGACACATCTCATTCTTCTAATTTCTTCTGATAATGCCAGAATAGAAGAAAGCAGCTCTAAAAATGAGTTTGCAGATTTATGTTTTCCTAGGCCACATAGTCAAAACCAAAACAAAAAACAGTACTTTCTGATTGTGAAACAAACTGCAAATGAGGAGAACTGATGGGGTTTCTTCAGCTAACCTCCAGGGGCTGCGTTAATAAGAACTTCACACTTGTGTGCTCCATGGCCGATTGTGTAAGGACTATGAGATGTATGTTAAGCTGGCTGCCTTTACATTTGCTTCTGAAGGGTTTCAGGAACACTATGGTAATGTGGCTATGCTTGTACACACTTGAAGAGAATTTGTCTTTAAATAACACATCTGAAGAAGAAAGTAGAAGATTTTAAAACAATTCTTAAGACCTACAAGACAACCAACCCAGTTAGTATAGTCAGCCTAAAGTAGTGACAAAACTTACACCTGCAGATTCTGCCAAGCTTGGCTACAAATGTTTAGAGAAAAATTGTATGTATATCTGTCCTGATCACATAGTGAAAGTTATCTTGTCATCATTACCTAAGCACTCCAGTGAAAGAATTACTAGTACTACATTTACATTGTATTTAGTATTAAGAGTAGACTACTGATAATTGTTTTAAACAATTCCAAAGGTATCATAAATTGTGTTTTTGTATTATGCAGTGGTTTGGTTTCATAGATTGGCTTATTAATACCAAATATATAGATACATATACAGATACAGATACAGATACAGATACGGATACAGATACGGATATGGATATAGATATCTGGTATCCTGTTCCATCTTCCTTTGTAAGAATTCTTTTAAATTTTAAATATTCTATGTTTTTGAGAATTTCCTACTTGAGTACTGTCTTTGCAACCTTTCCACTACCCCTTCTCCTCAACCTAATGCCTCATATATTTCTCCCACACTAATTCATGACATCTTCCATTATTAGTAGTAGACACAACATACAGAGAGAGAGAGAGAGAGACAGAGACAGAGACAGAGAGAGACAGAGAGAGATGATATATAGAGATAGATAGATAGATAGATAGATAGATAGATAGATAGATAGATAGATCGATCATAGACGGAAAAACAGGGTGGGAGAGACAGAAAGTCATACTATTTGGGGTGATAATGCTTCCAAAGGTACACAATCTTGGTAAGACTTATAGTTCCTCATCCCATTGTAAATTTCATTGTTTGGGAACTTTAAGAAGGGTGTGAACACAGGAGGGCTAAGATCAAAAACTCAAGTGACAGCAGATGCTGGGCGAGGATATGGAGAAAGAGGAACACTCCTCCATTGTTGGTGGGATTGCAGACTGGAACAACCATTCTGGAAATCAGTCTGGAGGTTCCTCAGAAAATTGGACATTGAACTACCTGAGGACCCAGTTATAACTCTCTTGGGCATATACCCAAAAGATGATCCAACAAATAACAAAGACACATGCTCCACTATCTTCATAGTAGCCTTATTTATAATAGCCAGAAGCTGGAAAGAGCTCAGATGCCCTTCAACAGAGGAATGGATACAGAAATTGTGGTACATCTACACAATGGAATATTACTCAGCTATCAAAAACAATGACTTTATGAAATTCATAGGCAAATGGATGGAACTGGAAAATATCATCCTGAGTGAGGTAACCCAATCACAGAAAAACACACATGGTATGCACTCATTGATAAGTGGCTATTAGCCCAAATGCTTGAATTACCCTAGATGCACAGAACACATGAAACTCAAGAAGGATGACCAAACTGCGAATGCTTCACTCCTTCTTTAAAAGGGGAACAAGAATACCCTTGCGAGGGAATAGGGAGGCAAAGTTTAGAACAGAGGCAGAAGGAACACCCATTCAGAGCCTGCCCCACATGTGACCCATACATATACAGCCACCAAACTAGATAAAATGGATGAAGCAAAGAAGTGCAGGCTGACAGGAACCGGATGTAGATCTCGGATGTAGATCTCTCCTGAGAGACACAGCCAGAATACAGCAAGTACGTAAGCGAATACCATCATTAAACTACTGAACTGAGAATATGACGCCTGTTAAAGGAATCTTAGAAAGGCCTGAAAGAGCTTGAAGGGGCTCGAGACCCCATATGAACAACAATGCCAACCAACCAGAGCTTCCAGCCCTGGGCTCCAACCTCACAGGTAGCAATGAATAGCCTAGTTCTCACCAGTGGAAGGGGAAGCCCTTGGTCCTGCCAAGACTGAATCCCAGTGAACGTGATTGTTGTGGGGAGGGCGGTAATGGGGGGAGGATGGGGAGGGGAACACTCATAGAGAAGGGGAGGGGGAGGGGTTAGGGGGATGTTGGCCCGGAATCCGGGAAAGGGAATAACAATCGAAATGTAAGTAAGAAATACCCAATTCAATAAAGATGAAAAGAAAGGTGTGAACATGTCAAAATTACATGCGAAATTTGTTTTAATGCAAGTTAAATTTTTATATTGCTTGGTGGGTCTTGTACTTTCCCATATAATTTACTGGAAATTGATTATCAAAATAGTTTGGATATTTCAGTGATTGGCAACATTCCCCAATGGCTCAATTAAACATGGAAAATAGATAAGCATATAATTCTACTTAAGCACTGTCCTCAATACAGTTGTGAATTTTTTGTCTTATTAATACTGGAAAGAATCATCTGAGGTGAAAACAAAAGAATGTAATAAATGCATAAAATCTGCATTAAAGCCTCATTTTTAAAAACATCACTTGGTTTGGGAATTGTTCAAAGAATTTTCACACATTGTACTGACAGAATATTACAATTTAGAAAACTCTTAGTGTGTATGTAATTCTTTTATAGAATGTAGTATCCTTTTGATGTGTTAAGAATATTAAAGATAATGATACATTACTTATTAGACTTATAAGAACCACACTAGGCTCCCTTGAAAGTATGGAAAAGAAGAGAAAGTACCTTTATGTCTTAATAGATATAACCCTATGACATTGTGCTTTGTTCTTTCAGATAGTTTTTGAAAATGATTAGCCTGTGTTATCATTTCATATTCCAATATAATTAATCACAATTAAATATCATAAAACTCATAAAACATCAATGATATTTTATAATAATATTTGAGACAAGTGCAGTGATGACTTCCAGTGGAATGCTTTCACAATCTGTAAGCTGAGAGTCTGTGACATAAATGATTATCACAACAAATGAGTGAATATACTATAATAGAAATATAGTTCAAGACTCTTACTTATTTCTAATCAGTGTAGGAATCTGCAAAACTATTTTAAAAACAACCAGATTTCTCAATGATATTAAATAAGTGCTATAATTGGAAATTATATAAAATCTAATATGGTCATGTTAAATGGTGACAGAGTCTAATAATTGCACAGCATTGAAACAATTCATAAACATTTTAGAGTTAACAAAAAAAGATATGCCAGTGGATTTGATTGACAGCTCAAACATATTTTTAAAGTCTAATTGTGTTTAGGTTTATTTTTTTAATTGTTCAAATGTTATCTTTTTCTTTTTTATTAACTTTTGTGTGTGTGGTGTTGCCTGCCATGATGTGTACGTGAAGCTCAGAGGAGAACTTTGAGTAGTAGTTTCTCTCCTTCCACCTTGTGAGTTCCACAGATAGAACTTATGCTCACATTTGATGATAAGAAATGACCATCTTGCTCTTACTTTTCTGCTACTTGTGTCCCCATAAGTCCTTGAGTCGTTGAGTTTCACCTTCTCCTGTTTCTCACACAAAGACAAACACACACACACACACACACACACACACACACACGTGTGTGCATTTAAATATCAGTCCTGTTCCTCTCACAGCAAACCAGTCCCATGTAAATTGTCCCCACTGTCCAAATTTATTTGGAAGCCAGTGCAATAACGTTCTGGGCACAAGGTACATAGTCTAGGTCTCCTCTGGGATTAAGTAATATTGTGAAGTGTGAATACAGAATATTCAGAAATCATTATTTTCACTTAACACACAGACAATAATAAATAATATTTGTGTTAAGAAGTTCTCTTAATGCTATTCTCTTTACCTAATGTGACACACACAGCTGTGTGGGTGAGTTATTTATGAGATATACTAGGAGAGTGCCTCAGGGCAGAAAACTTTGTGACTTGAAGATAAATGAATGCTCTTAGATGTAATTAACACATGCACTGCTTTATAGCTTTAAGTCACTCATTCCACAGTGAGTGACCTTACTTAGCAGTTTTTAAAGCTTAACATCAAACATTTACATTGTCTTAAGCTATGAATTAGTGTGTTGAAAAATTCGGTGTTTCATGCACTTGAACTACAGCAAGGATAATAGAAACAAAAATCATTGGACAAATCAGTAGTCACAATTATTACATATTTCACGAGTCATTTTAGAGTGTCAATAATACAAGTAACTTAAGAATCTATGACAATTTTAGTTTTTTCCCAATTGTTATATTAGTGTTTAGTGTTCCAAGATCTGAAAAGTTCATGTAGCCTTTTAGAGTAAAGGAAAGCATGGAGATAAGTTATACTGGACTCTGAGTTTATCAGGTATAGCATGCTCTCTGCAGTGCCCCAACCATAACAGAGCATCATGACCTTTGAACACCATTGACACTGAGAAATATACACTGAGAAATATACACTGAGAAATCTACCATTTTGCCTAACTGCAAACATTGCCTGGTGTCTTCAAGAAGCCTAAAAGCTAAGGCTTCACACTTTTTTATTACTTTCTTAGCACTGATCAGCACTGATCACCACTGTTTAAAATGCCTAGTTAGTCCCAACCAGTCAATACAACTAGTGTCAATGAAGAGAATCAAAGCTACCTCCCCAACTCTGAAAGTAGGTCAACTTACCGTGCTAATGCACAAGAGCTGCAGAATCCTGAAAATGCTAAGAGCACAGAAAGGAATAAAAAGAATCAGAGCATGCTGCCCCATGGTCTCTCCTCCTTTAGTACATTTATAGGGTCTGTTCTAAAGCTTGGTCTGGGCTAAATGCTGCTGGGAATAAAGACAACAACAGAGTTTAGTAGACAATAATTGTCTTGCTTTTTTTTGGAGTTGGTGTTTCATGCTAAATTACTATAGCATGCTATAAGAAGATAAAGAAATCCTGGCAACTCAACCCAATTCACCACAGAAGCCAACAACATGCAAACACCTAAATCAAAACTATACTATTTATTTCCAAAGCAAACTAAATTGTGTTATTGTATTAGATGTCAATACCAGAACAAAAGGTGACTCTGATAAAAATTGCCCAGGAAGCGATGAGTACCAGTTTTATTCACAGTTTATGCATGATTAAAATGCAAGCTCTAGTATGATACATAACTAAGTACATGCCAAGATACTCTAATTTTCTAATTTAAATAGGTGAGAAGTGTAGTTCCTGCATTGGACAGAGCACATGATTAGGTGCCTCTGTACATTAACTATTTCACATATTAATAAGATGGGATGAAGTGAAATAGTTAACATAAAATAATAGAAAAATGTGTAAGCAACACTATATTATTATATATCTATGTAGAGTAGGGACACAAATTAGGAAATTTTTGAGTAAGCTCCAAAATCAAGTAATTTAATTTTAGTTACAGGCATAATCTTCACAAGGGTGAGTTCCAGCATTTATAGTTGGGAATTAAGGTCTGTCATTTCAAATTATATTGCTTGAAAAAAATTGGAACACTGGTTGTCAGGTTCAATGACACATTTATTTCTTTTGAAGGGTATTGATATTAGATCAGATTTATTTATTAATGGGACCACTAACAATGCCAAAGTATAATTTTAAAGATATACTATTTAAAAAGTTGTTATTTCCATAAAATATGTATTAGCAATTAGAAACATTACCTTCATAAGTTATTGCAATTAATCTTTAAGCGACAGAATAGATTTTCTCTCTTATGTTTTAATGTGCTTTTGTGGAAAAATGTTAACATTTAATGTAAGGACTTGTGCAGAACTGTAATAAACCACGGACAATAGGTACTCATTGAAAACTAGGTACCTTGAGCCTTTATTATGTGTGTGATATTTGGCATTATATCCTTTAGAGTCAAATTTTTAAGCTGCTCTTTGGTTCCTCATCTTATCTGAAATCTTGTGGACAGAAGAAAAAGGGTTAACAGTTGTTTTCTGTCATCCTGTCAGTTTTTCTGGAAATGGAGTTTTCCTGCCAGCTCTTTCCAGTTACAGAAGGTTTCTGAGTGACAGTTTAATAACTCACGCTGGTGTCTATTGGGGAAGATCTTCTAAGCAGTGGTCTGTTGCATAGTCAGTTCACCCCCTCCTTGAACGACCCTCCTCAAGCTGTGGACATGATACATAATAAACAACAAAGTAAAATGCAGATTTGTCACACTTTTTACAGTAGCTGGGTATCCATTTTATCCACTTCTATTAAAGAGTAATTGTGCCTTTACTCCTAACATATTCGAGGTCAACAGATCATTTGAAAGAAAAGAGTCCTAAATATTGGGGGTTTAAGTACATACCTATGGCTATAGTGTTAATGAAGAAATTGTTAAAGGTTTCATCTGTAATTGGAATATTTCAATATTTGAATGATTTATCTGAAATTTACCAGTATTTATCTGAGAACTTTATAAAGGTGCTATTTACATCTGAAACTTATATTTATGCACCTGGCATAAACCTTCGCATATGTCTAGCTATTTTATAAACTCTTTGAATGGATCGTTGTGTCCTGATTTCAATGTGTCTTTGTGCTTGAACTGTCAATAACCACAGATAAATGAGAATGAAGGTAACTCCGGAGAAATGTAAAGACAAAGGCCTTTCCCCTCTCCTTGAATTAGGTAACATTTTCTTGTCTTATACCCTACCGTGTACACACTATATGCTCTAGACAGCAACCAAGCCTATCTTTTGATACTCTTTATTATTGGTGATTATAGTCAATCAATATCACATATCTAAGATTAGGCTTCTTGTTTTGGTAGTTAACAATGATGTTGGTTTTAATCAGGATAACTATTAAAATATATTTACTAGACCTATCAGCGGATGTCAAAAGGAAAGAGACATTAGATACAGTGCTAGGTACCATCAATAATTGCTCTTTTCCTATTTAAAGCTGCTTTGAAATTAGAAAGACTTTTGCTGTTAATTGCAGCATTTTATAAATTGATAAAGTACATTAATACCACATTACATAGGAGGTACATCATGAGCATGAAAACAGCACCAGCAATTTCAATTGAGAAATACTTTAGCATAATAGTACATCTGAATGTTAAAAATGATATGTGTACACACACATGTCCTGCTTTGACAAATTCGATTTCACTTTTTATCTCTTGTGATACAGTATGCACAACCCTAGCTCAATGGTCTCCATTTGATTGGTGATGCTTTTGTTTGTTTTTTCCAACCTGGGGAGTGAAACATAATTCATTATAATTGTAAAATACATGTTTGATTGAGCAACAAATTTCATTTAAGTTACAAAACTAAATATAGAATATCCATTGTCCTGCCAAAAATTCAAATGTTTAAGACACTTCAATTTAGAACCATTTGTGTCTCAAGTCAGAATACCTAAAAACCAATGTCTCACCCGCCCAGGTTGTTCCGCGAAACTGAATACATCCTGGTGTAACTGAATGTCAGTGCACTGCCCTGCACTTGCTTTGGGTTCTAATATTCATTAGGCGAACATTGAGAATGCAAGCTTGAAAATAACACCTGGAAATTTCCACTTCAAGGAATCATAAACCTTGTAAAATCTCTGTGAAAAGTATAGTTTTATTTTTTAAGAGAAAAGAGCATTTGTAAAGAACTAATTTTCAAAATGATTCTGTGAGCTTTGATCAAGCATTGTGACTAAGAAATTGTCTGTGCTCTACCCAGCTCTTGCAAGCTCTTGGTTAAATCTTTAGGTCTCTCAATGAAGGAAATCAAAACAATCAAATCAAGCAATGCATAACTGACAGAAAGAAAAGTTTCTGCTACTTGGGAAAAATATGCAGAAAATAGAAATGATATGAAAGGTATATGGAAAGTTGTTCCGTCAAACACTAATTAGTCTTTCAACTAATGCAACCTTTGTAAGGTTTCTTATATATAAAAAGCTGTGATGATGTCAACTTATAAACACAGCTTGAGGTAATGGATGTAGGAAGATCAGGAGTTCAAGAATTTTAAGGTTAGTCAGGGCTACTAAGTACTTTTAAAAGTTAAAAAACAAAAGTTGAATTTAATAAAACCATAGTCTAAGAAAATAGTGGTGAGTGTAGCAATTTTCACAGATATAATTACAGTGGCAGTTATTAGATACTTAAGACGATTTTCAAAATAGATAATGATACAGAGTAATTCATATGACTTCAGACATATTCAAACAAAAAGAATAAATTTGTGCATGCAAACATGTTACAATTTCTCTGTCACCTTAACCTTTCTCGGTTACTGTCTTAGGTAAGTTTTCTCACTTTCATAAAACACCATGACCAAAACAACTTGGGGAAGAAAGAGTTTATTTTACCATATAGTTTTGAGTCCAACACTGAGCGAAGCCAAGAAAGGAACTCAAGGCAGAAACCGGGAGGCAAGAATAGATAGAGAGACTATGAAAGAATACCAGCTACTCCCTTGTTCTCCACAACTTGCTCAGCCAGACCAGAGGTGGCATGCCCACATGGCTGAGCACTTCTACATTAACCACTAAACTAGAAAATGTCACACAGGCTTGCCTAAAGGTCAGTCTGGTGGGGTATTTTATTAACTGAGATTTATTCTTCCCAAGTGACTCTAGCCAGTTTCAGCTTGATATTAAAAACAACGGATGGAACTGACCTCTTGTCAATTTGACACACTAACGTATCACTTATTAATGCATAACATTTCCTTTCTTGTTATTCCCGCTCACAGTTGTCAATATCACAGTATAAAACACTTCAATATTCTTTTAAAAAATCTAACACTTTAAAAAGTTCAGTCTTTCTAAAATATCAAAAGCCCAGTACTCCATATTCTCTCTAACACTGTAGACTTTTTAAAATATCCAAGGTATCACGATAATTCCAAAATCTCTGTAAAATGTCATGGCATAACTATGTTCTCACATAAAATAAAATTTTAAGAAAGAAAAAGTTAAACACTTTCTTTTTCCAAGAAGCAGAACAATCATAACCTGAACAAAGAAAAATGAAAATCCAACAACAAAAATCAGTGTCTAAAGTCGAAGATTCACTCATGGTCCTCTTGGCTCCAAAGAACTGAGGTTGCCGCCCTTCTCTGGCACTGTCACTCACTGAGCAGCCAGCTCATTTCCTAGACCCATGTTAGTTCCACTCCACTCATGACACCAATATCCCTACAACACTGAGATCCTTAGGATCTGTGCAGTTGTAGCATTTTACAGCACAGAAGATTGACATCACATAGGAAAGCCAAGGTCTCAGTAGTCTTCTGGGCTCTCTTCAGAGAACCTGGTTTTGCTATGTAGGGTCAATTTTCAATCTCTCTCAATAATCTCTTCTATCCTGGAGCTTCCACTGAAACTCAAGTGGCATCTTCACCATTGGTCCCTCTAAGACTTTCATGATGCCATGCATCAGCTGCTCTTTATGACCCCCTTCATGCAGTCAAAACTAGCCCCTCCTTTGAGATTCAAATATTGCCATGATCAGCAGCCATCACTATGTACAGAGTTGTTCTCCTTTGGACCACAGATTCTGTAAGGTAATCAAGTGGAAACTTTATTTCTCAATTAAAACTATCAATGATCCTAATGAATTCTTTAAGGAACCTTCCTGAATCTCTTAAAACAAACATCCATTAGCTATACTGCTCTTGGCATTTTCTTCTAAACTTACACAACAGCTCATTTTAATCTCCGAGCATGCAATGACTTTTCTAGCCCAAAGTTCCAAAGTCCTCCCTCAATCTTCCCAAACCATTCTCAGATCTATTATACAAATATCACATTTCTGGCACAGATTTCTATATTAGTTATGGTTTCTAATCCTGTTATAAAACACTATAACCAAAAGCAGATTGGGGAGAAAGAGTTTCTTTCATCTTATATTTTGTAGTCTTTCATCCAGGAAAATCAGTACAGGGTCTTAAGGCAGGACCCTGGGGGCATGAAATGATACAGAGGCCATAAAGGAGCACCACTAACGGGCTTGCACTTCACGGCTTGTACAGTCTGCTTTATTATACACAGCAGGAAAACCTGCCAGACTTGGCACCACCCACATTTGATTGGACCCTCACACGTTAACCACTAAGAATGGGAGTGCCCTATAAATTTGCCATTAAGGCCATCTAATGGAGAATGTTGTCAATTGAGGCTCTCTCTTCCTCTTTTCCAAAAAGTCTCTACCCTGTGTCAAGTTGACATCGAAACTAGTTCGAATAATTACAACATAGGATAATAATGTAAAAGAGATATCAGTGAGTCTTTAAAGAGTATTAGGAAATGAGCACATTGACAGATTACCATGTGAAAGATGTCATGTTTTACTTTTACAAGAATTTTGAAAGGGAAGGAAGAAGTAATATGGTAGGAAACAAATAAAACTTTATGTTTAAAATAATAACTGTGGCATGTGTTATACCATTTTTACTAATACACTGATCATATATCCCGACATCATCTTTTACTGATGCCTCATGGGCTAGGGCAGCAATATAAATCATTATATACTCTTATTCATTTATTAATTTTTAATGCTACCATCGACAAAATCCCTCTGGGTGCCTGCATGTAATTACCAAATAGAGGATGATCATAAAATGAATAGAGGCTAAATTCAAAATTAAATAAAGCAGGTCACCTACACATTAGGAAAGCTCCAATACTGAAGAGGCTCAGCTATTATAAACTAGGAACAGATGGCCTAAAACAAAGGCTGCAGGAGGACAAGGATGTCTTTAGGACAGGCTGTCTTTTATTGAGGAGAAGGGGCATTTGTAATATAAAAAACTTTTCATCTGTATAGCCCAAAGGGGATGCCTTCTTCAAGGATATTTTTATTCATCTTAAACCTTCAAGAGGGTATATCCTAATTCTTTCTAAGATTGCTTGCTCCAAGTACAGTGAGAGAAGCAAAGTTGATATTGGTGTTTGCAACACACTTCATTTAGGGGACATCTGTGCCTTCCTTTTGTTCCTGCTTTCTGTTGCCAGGTGTTCAGAAAGATTTGAGCACCTTGAAGTTTCTCAATTGTTCTCAGTCATGTAAGGGCCTGTACCTTGTTTCTCAAATGTTTCCTACTCGGACACCAGATTCAAAGAATCATCTAAATTAAAAAAGGAAGAACTGTATTCTTTTGTGTGTAAGCTTTTCTGTCTTTTAATGACTGATAGCTCTGGTTCTGGTTTCTTTTGTTTGGTGTACTTCTGCCCTATTCGAATCCAAAATGATATGTTTTACTATTGTTATTCTCTCTACTATTGATGTTATTTTTACACTTCTCCATTTTCATTGTAACAAGCATGTGATATCTATTTGGGGCGATGTTTCAATGCATGGATGCATCATCTCATGTTCAAGTCAAGTTAAAGCTATCTCCTCAAGGCTTTAGCATTTATTTAAGGAGAAAAACATCCAAAGGTCTTTCTTGAGATAAATTTTAAAATCACATAATTTATTATTGTTATTGTTAGTGACTATAATAGAATGCCAAATTTGATTATGTAACCTACCATGTGTGATTTCCCACTAACCATTCTTTTTCTAGCCTTACACTCTCAATTTCTATATCATCAGCTTCATAAAATTATATGAATGTGCAAAGATTTTCAGTAGAAAATGAGTTGCTTTTATTCATCCTCACTGTATTTGAACAATAAATCCAAATGTTGAGTTTTAAGAACACTTGCCAATGAGTAGAGTAACTTGGCATTGCTATAACAGCTGTAAGCTGAGAATCCTCTGGTCTTTTATATTTTCTCCTCCTTCTCCTTGTCCTCTTCCTCTTCCTCCTTGTCCTCCTCCTCCTCTTCTGCCTTTTAATCTTTTTTTCTGCTTTGGTAATAAGAATGGCACTTCAGTTAAAATTACAAGGACAAAGAGGATGTCGACATTCTTACATGGGTGATAGGAACAAAACTCATGTCTCATAATCACGTACTGACTGAAATATCTCCTAGCATCTTAAGTTCTTATTTTAACTTAAATTGCACAAGATACAGCAATAATTGAACAAACCAGATGGCTTACTTTATCAAAGTTTTGCGGCCAAGACTGATGACCTGTGTGCAATTCCTGGACCACATGAGGACAGAACAAACCCCAAAAGTTGTTTCCTGGTTTTCATGTGCACACAAACACACACACACACACACACACACACACACACACACACACACACGTAACAGACAAATAAATAAATGTGATAGAAACAAACCAGCAAGGAAGCACATGAGCTTACAGCAGAAGCTATTAAAATAAAACTAAACTTGTTTAACATGGAGAAAGTCACTGTGGAGTGGCATGGATATGTAAATCTCATGGGACAAAGTACAGGAAAATATCATAAGCCGAGGACAGAAATGGAGAAGGCTAGCAAGATTATTTTGCCAGAAGAGTGACAGTACCGATAACAAGGTATGCTAACGCAGACCTGTCATATTGAATTAGTACTTATAGGTCACGGTACAGGCAAGAGTCTGGGTTACAGTAGAAATTAACAGGCTGTCTGCATACTCTAAAAACATGGACAGTTGCCTTGACCTGAACTATGGATGTGATCGCAACAGTGGTTAAAGAAGGCAGGGAGCTGGAGAAAAGAGAATTGAATAATGCTGCAAAAGACTATCAATGAGAAGGGCTACTCAGGTGGATGTCAGACCATTGCCATGGGAGTGGTTTGGGTTAGTTGTAAGGTCATCTGTAAAGATAAAGTCTGTAACAGACAGATCTGACACAGGCAGTATTGTGCAAAACTTGGAGATCGAACTAAGGGTGTCTTAAGGCCAGTTTCTGGACTGAATACAGAGTTTCAAATAAGGTAGATGTGTATGGAGTCCCAGCCTCAAACAACAAGTAAACAAATAACAACAAAAAACCTATCTAAATAGATAAACATTTAAAAAATTAGTGAAATTGACTAATTCTACTTCAGTTTGATAAGATTTTTAGAAAAATCAAACCAAAATTATGTTTCAATAACTATATACAAATTCAACACCAAAGCGAACCAACCGAAGGATGCACTATGTTGTCAACTGAGAGGCATCTTAAAATCTGGATGAGAACAGGGGATGAGGGAGAGAGAGTGCACCCTACTTCCAGTTTTCAAATTATTTCTTTTATATTTGTTGTTGTGGCTTTCCTTGTCTGTACTTCTGTGGTCAGATATAAAGTGTTGCCCACAATACTTGTTTTTCCCATTATTTCTTTTTCTAGTAGTTAGGTACTTCGAGGTATTATAGGCACTTAGTTATTTTAAAATAGTCTTGTAAAATGTGAAATAGGATACACTGCTTTTCTACTTTCATTTTTTATCATTTATGTACATTCACTTTTGTGTTTTCAGATACACTTACGTATGTGAATGTGATGTACACATGTGTCTGCAAGCACACTGGAATGCTAGAGTGTGTGTGTACTGTGTAATGTGTTTGCAAATGCATTTCTGTATGTGCATGAATGTGTGATATGTACATGTTTTTTTTAAGTCTACTCACATGTGTGGATGTGATGTGTAATGCGTTTGCAGTATACTGGCTCATATGTGCCCATGGGGAAGGCAAAGTGGACATCAGAGGTATTCACCCTCAACTCTTCCTTTTGGAAGCCTACCTTCTCATTGCCTATGAGGTCTCTCCTCTGTGTAGACTGTCAGACCAGCAAGCACGGTGGTCCTCCTCTCTTGCTGCATCTCACTTCCGGTGTTTGGTGATTCTATCACACTTACATTTTATGAAGATATTGAGGGTTCAAACTCAAGTCATCAGGATTGTGCATCAAGCACAAAGCCAAGCGAGTCATGTTCTCAACTCAGGGGAATTTTAGGTTGCTCAATTTTCTCCTCATAATTCAGCTTATACTATATTTCTCCATTGTGTA
The DNA here is from genome assembly GCF_021556685.1 of Rattus norvegicus. Classification (NCBI taxonomy): domain Eukaryota; kingdom Metazoa; phylum Chordata; class Mammalia; order Rodentia; family Muridae; genus Rattus; species Rattus norvegicus. The sequence goes on along the minus strand of NC_141536.1, from coordinate 25,782,711 downwards.
ATGTTGGTTCCTTTGGTCCAAGATTTGTTCTATGATTCCCAATTGGAATTGGAGTAAATTATATTTGGAGAAATAATCCAAAGAGAGAAAGACAAATACTACATGACTTACTTTGTTTCTAAAGCAATTGACTTAAAATAGATTACAATGAGATTTACTGAGGCTGGGCATTAGGAAAATGGGGCTTAATTTTCAAGGGTATAAATTCACAGGTAAGAGGAATACAGAGATCTTTGTATGAGAAAAAGGTTACATAATGTGTTTTATATTGCAGAAATGATAAGAGTAGATTTCACTTTAATATAAAAAATTTATCTCAATTGTTTGATTTAATTATTCTACATCATCATAACATACACCATCAACATAATTAGCTATACCATACAGTTAGTAATTTGTCAGTTTAAATTTTAATGGAAAATAAAAAAAAACATTATGGTTAGGAATAATTTTTCAATTTCTTATTGAACATAATATTTTTCATATACTGTATTCTGATTATGGTTCCCTTCCTCCATCTCCTCAGAGAAACTTCTCACTTCCCTTTCCAACCAAATTCAGACCCTTTCAGTCTCTATGTAGGAACATAAAATCAGGCATATGATGAATAATAAAATAAAGCACTGAAATGAGATAAAGTAAAATCAAATGAATTGAAATGGGGCAAATAAAATAGAAGAAAACAACCAAAGAAAGGTCATAAGAGCACATATAAATGCAGAACACAATTATTTGCATGCACAGGAATCCCTGTAAAAGCACAAAAGCATAAGCATTTGATAAACATAAAAAAGAATACAAAATATAATTAATAAAAACAATAAAATAAGCTCCTGACTAAACCTTACAAGACAAAAAATGTCAAATCTTCAAATATTCCATTAAGTTCATTTTGCCTTGGTCATCTTCTGCACATGGGCCCGCCTTTAAGGATGGTGTATGTTTAGAATTAATTTGATGTTTCACAAGGAGAATTGATTGTAGATTATAATATGGATGGACTTTAGGAAGAAGAAATGAAGCTAGGGAGACTGTGAAAATGTGGGACAAAGAGAATAACATCCACTCTGACAAGCTGCGGACAATGAACTAATGGAACGGTTGAGATTCCATTTGTGCAGGATATAATCAAGTGGTACAAGGGTCATGTTTGCAAAATGGACAGTGAAAATACTACAGGAATCAAGAGTATATGTTAGTTTAAAAGCACGGTCATATAATCCCAGTCCTGTGGCTTCCTATCAGTTCCTAAAAACCTTTTTAAGATTTAGAAACTGAGTTTTTACTCTTGTTTAATTCTTCATCTAAACTGGAAATACGTTTTAGGGTAATTGATCTGTCTTGACTAACATTTGTGAGATTATATCTTTGACACTTATCTTATTTTTCTTTATTTTTTTTGTTTGCTTACTTATATTTATATGTTGAAAGACCTATGATTTTCAGAGAGGCAAATTAGCCTTGAGATTCCAAGAAGAAATACACGAAGGCTTCATTTCGTGTTGGAATGGATCCTGCATTTACAGACGAACAGGTTTAAGACTTATATAATTACCATCTCCCAAAGTCAATGTGAAGTTGCAAAATACATTAATCACCAAGGGGTGGGGGAAACATTTGTGTAGGACATGAGCAGTACTGTTGTTATTCTGGCGTGATGTTAGAGCATCCACCAGGTCAAATGACTGCAAGATTCGTTAATATGGCACTGGAGTAAAACCGAGCTGAGCATGGAGTGGTGGGTTAGTTGGCCTGCCCAAATTCACAAATTCTTTGGATAGGGTGCACACCGAAGTAGTTCCTCACTGGTTCATGACTGGTGCAGCACTATTTACTAACTGATAGGATGAGCAGCTGTAGTTTTAAAGTGAACAGTAAAAGATTTTTTTTCAAAATATTTTAAAACTCGAGACTAAAGGAAAATTACTTGTTATGATAAACACACCACATTGAAAATATGAAGTACATTTTAAAAACCTTCTGCCAAGGAATTATAACTAAAGGAATATAAATGAGATTTACATATACCAGCAAGCCAAATAAGTGGCTGATATGTATACATACACTCTTTCAACAAGAAGTATAATGTTTTTTATTGAGACCCAGTTGACAATGAACTTTTAATAAACACAATAATCAATATTTATATTTATTTCTAGGTATTTTCATTTACTACCATCAGTTCAAATACATTGCCTACAGCAACATAAAATATTTATTATACTGCCTATATTTTATGGTCTATTTATATAAAATTTAAAATAGGATTACACATATAAGTACACATATATATGTATATGTACATATAATTTGCATCAATTTCTATAGATATTATGACAGACACCACAGCACAGAAAACACACCTTTCAAGAAAGAATGCAGGGTCAGGAGAAGAAAGAGAAGGGAGGAAGCTGTAGATAAGAATATGTTCTTTACAACCAATGTCATGAAGAAATGTTTTATTTGTTCATTATTTTTATAGAACATTTTATATATTTACATTATAGATGTTATTTCCTTTGCCCCTCTCCCATTCTCCCTCCCCCTCTCCCAACTTCTATGAAGATGTATAGTAACATCAAATATATGTAATAGAAAAAAGCCACTGCATTTTTACGTTAATTATTTTCCTTTGTACTGAGGTAATTTCTATCCCGTGACATGCTGGGACCTGTAGGAGCTGGTATATCCTGCTGCTGACTCTCTCTCATCACAGCCACAAATTTCTTCCAGGTGTCTGTTCAAATGTCCTACCTAAATCCTCAACAACCCTAAAAAGATGGAAGAGAGACTCCTTTCCCATTTTTTTCTCTCCATAGTTCATATTCTCTGGCATAATCCATGCTTGGAGGCTTAATTTATCTCTCTATAGATCAAAAATGCCACAAAGCAAAAAGAATCTGCTTCTGTATTACTTATGGTCCTATGTTGCCATAGTGCATGATTAAGAAACCCGGCTCATTTATGTATAATTCTATCATCTTAAAATATGAACAGGAAAAAGACTCTAGCCAGTGTGTAGCAGAAGGATGTGTAGGCATTTATTCAACTCAGTCTAGGGTTAAAGAGTTGCTTCTTAGTAGAACTCATTGATGATTATATAATGTTTTCATTTTCCTTTAATCATTTTAGCTCATAAAACTTCCAAATATTAGTTATAGTGTTAATTTTTCATTAGTAATTAGGATATCTTAGGAGAAATAATCAAAATAAATAGGAGGCATTTTGTACTTGACACCAAGCCTTTTTGTTATAGTTGAGTCAAAATAGCATTGGCAAATTGCTATAATCTCAGACATAAGGCAGACTATGCTTAGTTTCCAATGTTATAAAAAGGAAGAGAAGGAACAGAGGAAAAAAATTTATCCCTCTATCCTTGAGAAGGTAGAGTTCATATAGAAAAAGATGTTCTATTCAAATTGTTACGAACTATGAGAATATTCATAAATATGTCAAATGTATACTAATTTGTATTAATAACTCATGAATAAAATTTACATGGTAAAAACATTTTATCAACAGCCATTGTGGCTTCAAATATTTTAGAAATATTATAACTCATGTTTTAACTTAAAATATGGTCATATATTTATTTGTTTAGCAAAGATTAGCTAGAAAATAATTCCTTACACATTACTATTCTAGTCCCTTTATATAGTACAAAAAAGGAATGTACAATATATATATATATATGATTATATTTTTTCAAGTAATTTTTAAACAATAAAGAGGAAATGAAAATAATTGAGGAAGTGTCATTCACTTGCAAAATAGTAAGAGAGTGCTGGTCATCTCTTTGATCACCTTTACTAGATCTATATATTTTGTGATGATAAAACTATTAGATGATTTTGTAGTTCATTTTCACATATCCTTTCTGGTACAATTGAGTTTGTTAAAATGCTCACCACAGAACATGAATTCATTGATCTCAGTAACTTTTTTAATGAATTTTTATCACTTAAACTTAGGAAAACCAGAAATACATACACAATAAATTATTCTTAGCAACTTTACTGATTATACCACATTAGAAGTTGAAGCTGAGCTTCTGTTTAATCCATTCCTAAAGGATTTTGAGGGCAAGTCAGTACATATTTATACGACCAATGTCAAAAATTCTCTTACAAAACCTTGGTGGGAAAATATAAATTAATGAAATAAATTTGACTTTTTAATATGGAAAAAGTGTCTTGACAATATTACACCTCACATGAGTGATAGATTTGTGAAAGTGATACATAATCTCATCTATATCTATATCTATATCTATATCTATATCTATATCTATATCTATATCTATATCTATATCTATATCTATATCTATATCTATATCTATATCTAAAGTGTGTGTGTATGTGTAAAATTTCTAGTTCTCTGATTTATAAATGATGCTATCCTCCATGAGAAGAATGGGTGGACATTAGTGTTTATGCTGAAACAAAGAATTGTGACTTTCCATTTAGGAAATTATAGCTTAAAAGTGATGCCTAGTGCCAAATGCTTATGGTTTCAGTGGCATTTTCTATCATGGGCTACAAGAGAAAAATGCCCAATTCTTTGCTACACATTTTAAAATGCCAAATATTATTACCAAAACCAAAGTATATAGAGTATCAAGCTGCCATTTTATTTTATGTATATTATGAGGATAAATGTTTTTAAAAACAAACATGATGCATATTTAGGATTTTAAAGTACTAAGTATTCTTGTAATGCATCTGCCTCTTTCCATTATACAAGAGCAGTGTGGTCTCATGTCCCCAAACTTCTAGATCTTTTAGAAAACATACTTTATTGAGCTAGGAATTTGATCTTCACCTGGAAAACATAATGAGATTATAATGCAAAAAGAAGAAATCTCAATCTCTCTCTCTCTCTCTCTCTCTCTCTGTCTCTCTCTCTCTCTCTCTCTCTCTCTCTCTCTCTCACACACACACACACACACACACACACACACACACAAATTTAACCAATTACATAAGTATAGATAATTGGATATTGTTAACACAGTCATAGATCTTTCTCTCTTTGCAAGAACCCACATTGTCGAAAAACATTATCCAATAGAAGAAGGCACCTTTCTTATTTTCAAATATATTTGTTGTTTAATGACTCATTGAAAAATTATTAGAAATTTAGGAAATCATTTAGATTCTATGTGACCCATTTACTGTGTTTCACTCATAATCATCTCAAACTAATTTAATATTATTACAATGTAGCATTATGTTTATCTCATGGAGAAGTAATTTTTTCTGCTTTAGTATTTATATTTAATTATATTTTTACTTTATGAAGAGCCTTTAATTGCGAAATTGAGTTTAAATTTAATAACAACAAGATCGTTTGTTACTATAATATCTATTTAATTTTCTTATTAAAACATGAGGTACCATACATCAAAATATTGTTTTAAATACTGATTTTAGATGTTGACTCTGAACACACTTAAATTTTATGTTGCCTATGGATATTACTTAATTTACTGTTAAAGTTGGTTTTATGTTTTTTAGTTTTGATTTAGTGAATGGCAGTAATGTGTTTCAGTGCTGTTATCTCCAAAATCTAAAAAGTACAATTATAAAGTACAGAATGGAAATAACTCCAGGTAAACAATTGCAATTTTTATAAATTTATAAGCTAGATTGAAACAATTGAAATGTATGATGCTTTAAAATTAAAGAATTTGGGGGCACTTTAGAAAGAGTGAAGAAAAACAAAACAAACAAACAAGAAAACCCAACCAACCAACCAACCAACAAACAAACCAAACCCTGTGTATTTCCCTGAAACTTCCCACAAATGATCCACAGAAAAGTATTGTGGTCCCATCAGCAAAATTCACATAGGTGATGGTTGTTTCCGAGACTGCTGAGAATCTCATTGGTTGATTGGGAAACATTGCAGGAAACTGAATCCATGAGGAAGACACCATGAGACCCTCTAGCCAGTCAGAATAGGTCCACCAAAGGTCAGCTATGGACCTAGGATCTCATACAACTAGAGAATTTGAGGCAAACTCATAATTTGACTGACAAATTTGACGTGAACATTTGGGGCTGAGACTCAGTGGATCGAGCCGTAAAGTGCTTGCGCTGAGTTAGATCCTCAGAAGCAATGGAAAGTTACTGAGCAAACATCCCAGTGGTGGAGAGACAGAGAGAGAATCTCTGGGACTCACTGGCCAGACAGCTTCCTCTGTTTGCTGAGCTCTAGATGAGTGGAGACTGTTTCTAAACAGAAAGGGAAAGGACAGACAGTGCCAGGGAGTGACACTGTTGGCTGTCCTCCATCTTCCCTATAAAAATAAACAGGTCCATGTACACCAGCACACACGTGTCCACCTGAGCACACTTGGTTATACACGCCATACACACATCCTCACAAAAGTTCATTTAACGTCTTTGAATCTTAGTGTCTTATCAAAATTGATTGTATTCTTAAAGGGTCGTCTACTGAATACATTATGCCAGTGAAAAATGCAATGAAATGTGCATAAAAGAGGTGCCCAGGACCCAACAGGGAGGACTTTAGCCACAATACCCAAAGAGGAGAGAGAGCCTGTAGAGACCGTGCGCAGTGGTTAGGCATGGCCTCCAGTGGAGGGATGGGGCCACAACCCACCTCAAAAGTATTAATCCAGAATTCCTCCTGTCAAAACGAAATGCAGGGACAAAGAGTGGAGCAGAAACTGAAGGAAAGGTCATCCAGAGCCTGCTGACACCAAACGCAGACCCTATTGCTTGATGCCAAGAAGTGCTTACGGAGGCTGGAGAGATGTCGCAGAGGAGAGGTTAAGAGCACTGACTCAACTTCCAGAGGTCCTGAGTTCAAATTCCAGCAAACACACAGTGGTTTACAACCATCTACAATGAGATCTGATGCCTTCTTCTGGTGTGTCTAAAGACAGCTGCAGTGTACTTAGACAGACAGACAGACAGGCAGATAAATGTTAAAACATAAAAGAAATGCTTACTGACAGGACCCATGTATAGCTGTCCCCTGAGAGGCTTTGCCAGGACCAGACCAATACAGATGTGGATCTACATGGCCAAGTATTGGACTGAGCACAAGGACTGCAATGGGGAAATTAAGGCAAGGACTGTAGGAGCTGAAAGGGTTTGCAACCCCATTAGAAGAGCAAAAATATCAACCAACCAGATCCCCCAAAGCTCCCAGGGACTAAACCACCAACCAAAGAGTACACAGGGTGTACTCCTGGCTCCAGCTAGATATGTATCAGAGGAATGCCTTATCTGACATCACTGGGAGGGCAGCACCTTCCTTGGTTCTGTGGAGGCTTGGTGACCCAGGATAGGAGAATGCTAGACCGCTGAGGCAGGAGTAGGTGGGAAGGTGGAGGAGCACCCTCATAGAGGCAGGGGGAGGGAGGAGGGGATTGGCAGCTTGCAGAAAGGAAGCTGGGAAGGGGGATACATTTGAAATGTAAGTAAATACCAATAAAAAAAGTAAAAAATTAGCTTTACCCTTTCTTCTTAGATTCTTAATTTTAACCTGGAGTTATGAAATTATGTATTGGTTTTATATTGCCTTTCCTTAGGACAGCCCCGCTTAAAAATTTAATCAACCGACTTTTGTGCTACACCATACCTATGTTAATATATACAGGTGTGTGAGCATTTTTCAATGCCCAGGTCCATATAAATCATTAAAAGGCATAGAGGTGTGCATGATAAGGGGTGGTGTTAGCACAGCCCTGATGACATTAGTATAAAAATAAATGTGACCAATATATGAAACATCATTTTGGATAAACAGAAGGAGCATACTAGCAATGCAAAGAAAGTGTCAGTACACTTCTGCATAGAATTAGGTTTTTTTCTTTTTATTCACTTTACATCCAGATCACTGTTCCCCTTCCTAGTCCTTTACCTCCCCTTCTCCTCTCAGGGAGTGGAGGCCTTCCCCGGATATCCCTCTGCCCTGGTTCATCAAGTCTCTGCAGGGCTAAGAACTTCTTCTCCAATTAAGGTTAGAGAAGACAAATGGCTTAGGGGAAGTTATTGCATAGACTGGCAACAATTTTAGGGATAGTGCCCCACCAGTTTTTCAGGGTCCATATGAAGACTAAGTACCATATCTGCTACATATGTGCCCCAGGGCTGGTAGGTTCAGCCTGTGTATGTTCTTTTGTTGACAGTTCAGTCTCTGACAGCCGCCATGGGTTCAGTGTAGTTGACTCTGTTGGTCTTCCTATGGAGTTCCTAACATCTGGAACCATCAATCCTTCCCCTCTACTCTTCCAATAAGTCTTTCTGAGTCACCTGCTGGGTGAAGCTGGCAGAAGTAGGTAGCAGGTAGGGACATCGCAAGTATGATAGGAAAGGCTCCCAAGAATACAACAATGGGGATATGGAACACGAAGAGGCCACCTCATATAGCCAGGCTATATCCCCAGTGATCTCTAGGGACACCGAACCACCTGCAAAACTTTCTACCCAAATTTACCCTCTCTAAAGAAATGCAGGGACAGAGGATGTCTTAGAAGCTGAGGGAATGACCAAGCAATAACTGGCCCAACCAGAGACCCATCCTGTGATCAAGCACCAATCCCTGACACTAGTAATGACGTTCAGGTATGCTTCCAGACAGAACCCTAGCATGGCTGTTCTCTGAGAGGCTCCACCCAGCATCTCAGTATAAGTCTTAATATTTAATACAAAAAGGATCATTTGAGGTCATTAGAAACAATTAGCACCTTGTCCACTACAGTAACAAGAGCACTGTGTCCTGTGATACTTCCTATAGCTTCAAAGGAGAGGCTGACATCCTGGGGCAATACCAAGCAGAGCAGGGCAGAACTGAAGGGCCTTGTTCACGGGGTTCCCTGTTAAATCCGGGTGCTGGGTGTGATTAATTTATTTAGTAGTTGGATTTGGTGTAACTTGAATGAATGTAAAAGGATGTTTTAAGGACCTAAAAGGAAGAATAAAGGAAACAAGAACCTTTGGTTCGAGGAATATTAAAAATACAATGCTTTATTGTATAAAGGGAATTATGAAATGGTATATTTAAAGAAAAGTACATTTGGCATTATTTTAACACAAAGCAGGGTACTACTACTCTCTGATCACCTGAAGTCATGACTGTGATCCATGTTGACATACAGACATGGAGTCGGAGGTCTAGAGCAGAGTCCAGGGACTAAGAACACACATCCAGTTTAAAGTTTTCAGTTTAGTATGATTGCACCCTATAGACAAAAACCATAGCACTTTTGTCCCTGAAAAACAGCTTGATTAAAAATCATTGCCAGGGCAATTGTATGCTTCTTTAGATTCTAGGGGAAAGATACTAAACAGACCTTTAAAAATATAAACAATATAAATTCTTATCGGTTTTAATTTTTTTCACTGCATCCCACTCCTTTGAACAGAAATAAACCACTTTGCTGTCTCTGACAGCCAGAGCTGGTATTAGGCTGAACAAAACCCTTCAGTCTCTTAGATTCTTTATGAGGGTTACTGGGAATGACTTAACAGTCCTGTGAGAGAACTAAAGTTGCATTTTTGTGCCTCTGCAAATTTAAATCCAGGTCACAGAGATGTTAAATAGCAAATGACACATTTACTGTGCTACCCAGCTGCCTCCTTAATGCACCAGGACTGCCTCCCGAAAGGAGTCAGCACGCCAGCGTTAGCATGTGTCCAAGTGGCTTTGTTTATCTGGGTGATGATAAAAGAAGAAATTCTGCCTACAATTAAAAAGCTACTTAGCTCAATGGCTAATTTACCCCTGAAGTGTCAAATAAATGACTTGTCTTTCTGAAGGAGCCATAATCCCGAGCCTCATGAGTGAAAACCTTTCAAGCTGTTCAGTGGCTCGAGTTGAAATTGAAATGCTCATAAAGAATCTAGCTCCCAATGCTAGAAGGCAGAGGTCACAGGATATTGTCACCAGGCTGCTGTAAGTAATCTTTTAAAAATATGTTTTGTCTCAAGAATAACTTGCTAAAATGGAGACTGGCATCCTGCTAAATTCATGTCAGGGTATCTCTCTGATAACACTGCATTTTCACAGGTGCTTTCTTTAAAAAAAAAGGATTCTCTCTGTTACGTCTGCAAAACAAAGCTACAAAGCTATATCATCATTTAATAATTTACATTTAAGAGGAAATTAACACTGAAAGGCAAAGTGTTTGTGAGGGGAAGGAAACTACACCCTTCTTGGTTCTAGTCCTATGTCCTTTAGCGATCAGAAAACTGGAATCATAAAAAAAAAAAGAATATAAAAGAAACATGTCAGTCAAGTGGAAGAGACACTGTGTTTACCCAAGCATACCATTTGACTTGTCAGACTAAAATGAGAAGTGGTAATTTATGAGTCTGTTCTATTGACTGGCAAGTCCTAATGGCTGACAATCTCTGTCTTACCATGAACATAACCATTATATAGAGTCCATATATACATATACATGTATATGCTCACAATATGGAGTGACATACACACAGAAGCACACACACACACACACACACACACACACAGCCCAAACATATGAACACACATACAACCATTTGCCAAGTTGGTACTCCACCATTTAGAATCAATTCATTGATTCATTGAGTGGTGTTAACATTCAATGAGCTAAAGAAAATTTTCTAATACTTTCTATTAAGATTAATTCCGGTCATTTTGCCCTCAGAAATCACTTACTATTAGCAGATTTTTTTTGTCACTCTACGTTCACTTATGCAACCTATGTGGGGCTATATCCAGTTTTGAATGCTTAGCACCAAGGTGCACTTCGCACATTTATACTGATTGATTGTCTTTTGACAATTTTACATGTGCATATAATGCATTCAATAAGTTTTATCCCAACCCTCCTTGCTCTTCGCCATCATATCCCTATCCTCCTTATAGGTCTTTTCTTTTCATTAATATCTTTTAAAAAATAATTATTTTATTATTTAAATTTCAAGTATTGCCCTCACTCGTAGAATTCTTTACCCCATCTCTTCTCCCCTTTGCTTCTGAGAGGGTGCTGCCCCCCAGTGTATTTCACCCACCCGAGGGCATCAAGTCTCTACAGAATTAGGCTCATCCTCTCCCACTGAGAACAGACGAGACAGCCCTGTGTTATATATGTACCCCGGATTAGCCTGTGTGTGGTATTTGGTTGGTGGCTTAGTCTTGGGGAGCTCCCGTGGGTCCAGGTTAGCTGACATTGGTGGTATTCCTATGTGGTTGTCATCCACTTTATTGTGTTTTATAAAAAGATAGGGGGAGAAGGAATATGTTTGGTGGATGTGTGATAAGGTATGGTAGAAGAGGTGACTCTGAGGCCCCATGCTGACGCATCCCTTCCCTCTGAGGAATTTATTCAGGGCATGAGGAGGGAAGTTGAGAGGTTAGAAGAGCTGGAGAGAGGCAGAAAAAGAGAGTAGAGGCATAGGAAAGTAGCGGCCAGCCATCAGCATGTGTAGAGAGAGGAGGGAAGGGAATGGGGAGAGAGGTGGAAGAGAGAGGACAGAATGAGAGCTGGAAGGCAAGAGAGCAAAATAGAGCAGAGGGCGCAAGCAACCCATTCTATAGTCAGTCAGGCAGACCTGGGCATTTCCAGGTAACTATGGGGCAGAGCTTAGAAAAAGTGCTAACATTTCCCCCATTTTGGTTTAATTTAAAAGGGTAAAATTAGAAAGCGGTGATGGTGGAACAGGAATAGGGTTGTGGTGATCTTAAATTACTTTCTGCTGACTTTGGGGCGATGTGTTTCTAGGAAACCTAGGAAAATGGGTATAGTTGGTCCAGTCTTAGGAGACTTGGCTGTTTCCTTGCTGTCTAGGATCTGTGGAAACCATCTGTGGATAGGTCAGAAGGAACAGATCCAATAGAAGCGTCTGTGTCTGTGTGAGAAGATCAGAGCATATAGGGGTTTCTTCTCTGGAGCTGTCCTAGATTGTAGTAGACATTTAAGACTTGACAGTATTGCTAAAATACACACACATACACACACACACACACACACGCATTATAGGTAGAGAATAGGTTAAGTATGTTTGGGAGAAAGGATTTGTTTCTTAGGTGTACATGTGAAACCCTTAGGTTTTGGTGGTTGGGGGTGAGTCCCAATTTCAGGGCACAGGAGAGGGATTCCACCCTCTGGAATAGGTAGTAAGTGGGAACTTTAGGCTATTGATTGGCAGGTGTACTTATCTGGATGGAGTCTATTTGGTCCATGAGAGGTGTATCTGAGTGGGTTTTCTGTAGCTTTTAAGTTTACTAAAGAGATAACAACAGGAATTAATAACATGAACAGCCTTCCTTTAGGATGAGCTTTTTGTGGAGCAGAAAGAACGATAAGGGTATTTTCCTTTTGTCTAGGAGACTGAATACACATAATGGTCAACAATTTTAAGTTTATAATTGAGACACAAAGGATATTCAAAACGTTGGCTTTGTGAATATAGATGATCATATTTATTAAGACAATCAAAGAATACTTAAAATTTGAATTTGTGATTATATAGTTAGACTGCATAGTAGAAATGTTTTTATTGGGGTCGAGAACTCTATTGGTTAGTGTCAGGGCAATGGCATAGCAAGAAGAGGAAATATGAAGCACTTAGATAATGGAAAACGAGCTTAGGTAAGGTAGTAACAGATTGCATCTGTGAAAGCTTATATCTGTACTTGTGTATTGTTTATCGTGAAGTCTAAGAATTCTGGCAGAATGTTGGCAGTCTTTGCTAGTTGGCGAATTTACTAATGAGTAAATATAGTGGTAGATTACCTTAGGGTAAGAAGCTAGGTCTGTTTGCTGTTTGTCAACCTACAGTTATCTTAGCTGCCAATGTAGTCAGAAATCTAGGGGAGAATAAATTATAATCTAGGAGTCATGTATTAATTAAAAATGACAGACGTCTTCTATAGTCCACTAGCTAAACAGGTCCCCGTGGTCTCCATGGCAACTTGGGCAGAGTCAGTCTGGCTTTCAATCCCAGAAGATCAAGAGCCTTTTTTCTGTGGAATAGATATGTGTAAAATGAAAAATGACTCACCTTGATTTAGACATTATGAGTCACTTGACTATTAGGCATCCAGTCTTGTCCACAGTGTTTCTCAGTGGTTATCATACATAGTCCTGGTAGGGCATCCTCTTGTAGCTGTGTCCATCATCTTTTGAAACCTTTGGGGGTAAGCTGTTATGCTCTGGGAGTCTCTGTCATAAGCTTAAGTATATTAATAACTAGCAGATCTCTGACAAGATTGAGAGCTGTATCGATTGGTCATATCTGAGCTGCACAACTAGTGTTTGTTAAATTACTTTTTTGAGAATGTATAAGGCCACACCTACAGTCTGCAGAGCAAGAGACAGCCCAGAGCACAAATGTGTGGTTCAGGCACCAGGTACAATACATGCCAGGGTCAGGGGCATGGCTTCTGTGCAAACAGCCAGAAGAGTGCATATCTCTTGAGCAGCCACAACAATGGCATACCCCATCACTACCACCAGGAAGCAAAGGGGCATGGCACTGCTGAACAGTAGTAGCAGCTGTGTCAATCAGTCCAGGCAAGTGGGCGAAGCTTCCTCCAGGGAGCTGGACACCCTGCACAGTGTTTCAGGATGTGAGAAGGCTCTGCCCCATCCCACCTGTCAGAGTTTGAGGTGAGTGGGGGAGGGGAAGGACCTGAAGTAGAGTTCCATCTCCTAGCAATGTGTGTGCTATCACTGTGGCAAGCAGCAGGGCTAGCCCTCACTTCATGAGACCCAGGCAGAGAGGGAGAGAGAGAGCTCACATGTGAGGGTGTGTGTGTGCATGCAAGAGAGCACAAGTAGAGGGGCAAAATAGCGTCTCAGCAGACAGAGCACAAGGCAGAGTGTGGGAAGCAAAAGGGGGTAAGTCGAAAACTTTTTCTCATGGCTACGGCAGAGCTCAAGTGACCAGGCAGTTGCAGTGACTCTGCAAGAGAGAGGGAGAAAGAGAGAACAGGAACAGGGGCAGAAAGGTGATGCTCAAGAAAGCAACATCTTAACTAACAGAGTCCCAGGTAGGGGGCGGGGCCAGACCTGCTTTTCAGGCAGCAAACCATGAGCAGAACAAATGGCAAGAGAATGAGGGCTGCTCCTGACTGGCAGGCAGGCAGGGGCTGTGGCAGCAGGCTGTAGTGAGGGAGTGAGTGAATGAGGGAGGGAGAAATGTAAAGCTTATGCTGTGGATCGCTAGCTAGGGAGTTGCTTTAAAGTGACAGTTTGGTGGCCATTTAGAGATATTGTTTGCCGTTTACTGTGAATTAGAGCGGGATACCCAGTAACTAGGAAAAAGGCAGCAAAGGCCAACCCATTGGGTGAGAGTAGGGTTACTAACTGCCCCTACCAGCTTCCTGAGAATATAATTAATAACCAGAGAGGCTAACAGCCAGGCCAGAGCACCAGGTAGTTACGTGGTGGTGTGGGGACCAAGCTCTGGGTGGGTTCAACAGAAAGCGGTTCAGATTCACCCAGATCTGGGGTTCGAGAAAAGAACATCTGAGGAAAGAGGAAAATCTCACCCAAGGGAAAATGTCCTAGAACGAGGGTCAGTGAAGACTAAATGTCTCCATCCTCAAGGGCAGCACAGGGGTAGCTCTGAGCTAAAGAAGTCTCCCCTGGGACCATGGGAACATTTACTCTGACCAGTATGGGGAGGGGACTTACCAGTTCTCCATTGTTTGGGCTAGTGAGCATTAGCTCTCCATGGGGTGAGGGTGGGGGTGCAAACCTGCAGAGTTTCTAGATTTGAGTCTTGGGTTTATAAAATCAAATGTTGTGTTTTATAAAAAGGTAATGGGAGAAGGAAAAGTTCCTTCAGTCCGTTCCCTAACTTTTCCATAGGCGTTCCCCCGCCTCCGACATCTGTCCAATAGTTGGCTGTGAGTATCTGCATCTGCCTTAGTCAGCTGCTGGTAGAGCCTCTCAGAAGAGAGCCATGCTAGGCTCCTGTCTGCAAGCACAAGATAACATCAGCAGTAGTCAGGGATTGATGCCCATACACGGGATAGATCCTAAGTTGGTGCAATGAGTTTGAAGGAAGCCACCTGTGTTCCTATGGGGTTAGAACTATCTATTGGAACATGGCGGGCTCAGCCTTGAGATCAGCCCTGAAGATATTGTACCTCCTATTGAATCTCCCAGTTCATCCTGAAGTGTAAGTCCTTGTCAGTCTCTTCCCACTTGGTCCGTGTTGACAGCCTCAATCTTGTAAAGGCCCACTGCAGGGGTGAACCCCGAGTTCATGATTACAATATGTCTATGTCTTACCTAGAAGATAAGACTCTTCAACTGTTCTCTTTATTCACTGGCCCCTGTCTTTTTCTTCCCTTTCTGTTGTTCTTCCAATGTGGGCTAAATTTCCTGTTTTAGGCTGAGAACTTGGCCCTTACACTACACTTTTATTTTTAAAGTCCAGAAGATTCTTTGAAGCAAGTGCAAAACTCTAAGCAACCATGAATAAATATGCTGCCTTTATTCGATAAGTGATTTTATGTGTTGCCAAATTATATTTAAGGTATTTCAGACAGAAATAAAGTTGAAACATTTTAGAAAGTATTCTATTTTAAATAAGAGCCTACTTTTGTTATACCAATAACAGTGGAGAAGTGTTGGGCGTCTAAACTGTTTTCCTTCCTTCTTTGAACAATATTTATCTGTGTTTCAGACTATCTATTTGCAAAGGACAAAGGTAAGTTCTTTTGAAAAAGTATAAAAGTTGAATTAGACATTTATATATATATATTAAAGATTTATTCATTTATTATATATAAGTACACTGTAGCTGTCTTCAGACACACCAGAAGAGGGCATCAGATCTCTTTAAAGATGGTTGTGAGCCACCATGTGGTTGCTGGGAATTGAACTCATGACCTCTGGAAGAGCAGTCGGGTGCTCTTAACCACGGAGCCATTTCTCCAGCCCCATTTATATATTTATTATTCCAAGAAAAAAATTAGTCTCTTAAGAGAGATAAGCCATGTGTATAAATATCTACACTACAACAAAAGCATAAATAATAAAGGTAAAAAACATCAATTTTGGCAATGTTAATATTTAAAAATGCAGGCATCAAATTATTGTTTCTATTATTACAATTATACACGGCATAGGAATATTTTCAGTGACTATACCTGATGACAATATAAAATCAAGAATATTTAAATACATAAAAAAATGAATTAGGAAAGATCAGATACCACTACTCATTAACAAAAAGCAGAAAACAGAATCATGGCCCAGATGAGAATTGAATCTCAAACAAAAGATCAGAGGTTGATCTAATTAAATAGACATTTAGTAAATACCTGTTAAATCTAAATATAGTAGCTGTCATCTACTATATATTAAAACCATGTGATGAGATAACTGTGAATTATGTAGAAAGAGAGCTGCTGGATGCTTCTTCCTTCTGGAGAAGTCCAGGGACTCAGCATGTCTGAAGAAGACCTACAGGTAGCTCAAGCAGAAGGTGTGCATGTTCTCAGTGACTTTCTATTTCTAGGCACATGCCTCTGTTCATGTCCTAACCACAACAGGTGGGATATTCATCCTAGAAAATTAAAATTCATAACGAGGCCTCTGCAAAGCTTTAGATAGGCATAGGAAGACCCAGGAGGGATTGTCGAATCTCTTGAGGATTCACTGGTCTTGAAAAATACAGAGATGTCATAGAAGCAGAAAAAAAATTATAGCATCTGTGACAAAATTATAATGTGTAAGATTGCTCCAATTTGGGAAAACCACCATGAAAGGGAGGCTATAGATGAAACAGACAGCCCCACCCTTCCTTAAGCCACCTGTTTTCCTGTCAGTGTCTTTTATTTGCCTAAATTCTCCCAGTAACTAGTGCAAAAGAACCCTACCCAGAATTCCACAATGCTATAACTGCAAGAATTAGAGTGGGAAATTTTAATATGATTCCTGGAAAATGCTACATTAGCATTTTTGAGGATGACAAAAATTGAGATAGCTTTCATATCCATAAACACAGAAACTTCTTTAAAGAAGGAACTCAGAATTCTTGAAGAATGTTATATTTTGCCAACTAAAACATATGGGATTTTTATGAAGTAAATAGCATATATGTGGTTATTAAATGTGTAACGATTTAGAGAAATAGTAAATGGCAGATATATGATATTTACATCTGAGAGGCAAAGGAAGCCAAGTTTTTGTAGATAGGCTAAAAATGAAATATGTTGCTTATCTGACATTCAAATTTATTTGTGCAACCTACATTTTATGGAAAACCCTTGCCAGGTAGTAGGTTGTGGGGACTTCAGGCATTGCTATTAGTTCCAATTGATATCTCCTGAGTTGTTCCTCCTGTGGTTCTGTTATTTGCTTTCTGTTGATGGGCGGAAATTATATTTTTTTAATTGGCAGTGAGACATGGGTTCTCATTTTATTTTCTTTTTTTCTGTACACCTAAACTGTCCATTAAATAATAAGAGAAGGATGTGTTCAATAATGTAAAGGAAGGACTGTAAGTGACATCCTCTGGGTACCCTGTTTTGCGAGTTATAACAGAGAACCCAGTTCCAGAACAAGGACGAAGGTGAAAGAAAAAGTGAGATGTGAATAAGAGTGCCATTCCCGCCCCACGCCAAAAAAGATGTGGATGGGAAGATTTAGGAGGAAAGATGAGAATCAATAATCTTCTTTCTGTTTTAAGAAAGAAGAGAGCAGTAACACATGGACAAGGATGGTGGCCCCAAGTACACATATTGCTCTAAAGAGCTGTCTTCATATCAGTTGCCTAATATATTACTTCTTTATGTTTTACCTAATTTCATACAATAGTTATTTAAGATAAATGCTATAATTCCCTCAAGTTAAAATAAGCTTTGGATATATGAGATAATTTATGCCAGTTCACAAATCTAATCAGGTGGCCAAGGCAAAGTTTTATAGGGATTTTCTGAGTTTGATATGCATTCAGAACTGCACAATACCTGTAATGATTCTGCATCTGATATTAAGACCTATCGTGAAGATTTAGTTTTTCAGACATTATGTTTGTAAGTTTCCTGTATTTCCATATTTAATTCCTAAAACGACTTATGTTAGACGTCCCCTTCATCTGTGTATAATGTCTCTGAGGATGACTCTATACCAATATGACCAGTATCCTTGGTGAGCTGCATAACCAATCAAGCTATATGACTTAGTCAGTGCCAGTTGTACTACAAAGGGGATTCCAGAAAGCACTCCTAGAAATAGAAATCGGGGTCCAGTGAGATGTCTTCACGGATAGAGGCTATTATAATTACCACCTGAGTTCTGCGGAAAACATTCTATTTGTGGTTCTCAGACAATGTGACTTTTGGATTTTTTCATATGTTACCGTGTTGCTCAATTCTTTGTCAAATTCACAGAAACTAGAGTCCTGAGAAATCTCTGAGTGAGACTGTGCTATAGACAAGTCAGTTGATTCATTGATGTGGGAATGACCAGCTTACCTTGGGTGGAGCCACCTTTTAATGGCTGGTTCTGTGGTGTAAAAATAATTGATCGAGCAATAGACAGCAAACCAGTTAGCAGCATTCCTCCATAGTCATCCATTTGCTTCAGTTTCTCCCACCTGACTCTTGCTTTGTATGAGTTCCTGACTGGGATTCCCTTGACAACACACTATAACCTCTAAGGTGACATAAACCCCCTCCTTCTGAATTTGCTTTTGAGCATGATGATTGTCAGAGCAGCATAAATTGTTACCAGAGAGTGAAATATTTCTGGGGTAGATTTGACCATATTTGGATCCACTCTTCCTTAATTTAATTGCCATACTAACTGCCCAGAAAGTTTCAGTATTAAGTGAAAATAATTGAGTATGCTGTAAAAAATAAAAATAAAAAATTTTCTTCTTTTGGAAGATTCTTGTTTTTCCCCCCAAATTCTTTGTTTGTGTCTCTACATTCTTCTTCGAACTCACTCTGAGATGAGTGAGGTTTGGGAAGGATGTGGAACTTTTGGCTAGAAACACCACTGCGTGTTCAGAGCTTATTAAGCTGGTGTGAGAACTTGAACACTATGCCAGAAGTGCAGATGATGGGGGCCCTGTTTGTGAAGCTCCAAAGGGAAGTCTGAGAGGCCATCAAAGATTCTGTCAGGGCCATTCATGTGAGAACTTTCAACTGAGAATCAGTGGCTTCTGCACAGCTAAAACTAAAGATTCAGCAGTGGTTATCAAGAGACCAACACCACTGAAAACTCTGTCTTGCTGGGACAAGTTATGCTTAGGAGCTGGGTCTGAAAACCAACAACTATGTAGAAGAGACAGGTGTCATTAATGTGAAAATTTCTGGAAATATTTCATCAGGGTCAGTACACTGAAGCTGTTGTCTAGAGGATACCCGGAGCCTGAGTTGGTTCTCTCCTCTCGCCATTTGATTCCCAAGGATAAGGCTCAGATTTTCAGGCTTGTTAGTAGTGTTTCGTAGGTGCTAAGCCATCTCATTCAACTCGGCATCTATTTCTAAGCATACTTTCTATAATATTATCTTCTTTTGTACTTGCACAATGACTTGTGATTCCCAAACTAGATAGGTGTCAGAGTCTCCCTGCTGGTACTGGTTTGGCTGAGATGAAAGCTGAAGGAAAAAGGGGCCATGGAAAGAAGCTACCGATTGTCCCTTTGAGAGGCCAGAGAAGACCAGACATATAGCCTCAGTCACAGTGGATACCCCAGGATTGAACAGGTCATGAAAAGAAAGAAAGTCTGGGAAATATACAAGCCTGTGTTCCCTGGACAAAGAAAGGTCAAGAGAGACTGTTAGAGAAGGTGCATTCTCACATATAGTGGAGACCTTGAGTTGTTGCAAGAACATGAAGGACAGCAAAGACGTGGAGGGAGGCTAGTCTTAGACTCTAAAACTAGGTGTTTGTGCCACGTATGACTGAGACAGAGAGGGGGCTTCACAGTCCTTTGGATGGCAGCCTATCATAAGTGAGTCCTAGACATGAGAAAATGAGCTATTCATGCTGTCCTTAGTTTGGCTTTATCTAATCACAACTGTGACCTGATTCTTCCATTTCGGAATAAGAAATATTCAATTAATTTTGGTTTTACAGGAGCCTATACTAGAGGGTTTTCGAACTTTATTTATTTGGTTAGTTATTTACTTAGTTACCTAGGTACTAACTAATTTACTTACTTGCTTGCTTGCTTACTTACTTACATAATTTCTTGCTTCCTCGTGTATTTCTAACAAGGAGCCACGTTTTAGGCAGTGAGTAAGACATGCAAGCAAGTTATTAAAAGGCTTTTATTAAGTTACTTCAAACTTTTTTAAGAGACTGATAATTTAAAAGCAAAAACTTTTCAATTCCATGGAATTTTTAAACATACACACACACACACACACACACACACACACACACGATATTAACATGAAATCTTATAATCAGTATGGCATAATCAGTATGACTTAACAATGCATTTGTGTGTCAAGTTGTGCCAATTAGTTTCTGGTTTATTTTATTGACACAAGCCAGGGTTATTAAAAAAGAGGGAAACTCAGCGTTGCTTGTTGACAAGGTGGTTCTGTATTGAAGTAAACTAAGTGAACCATGGAAAGCCAGGCAGTGAGCAGCACTCTGCCTTATTTTCTGCTGCAGTTTGTGCCTATAGTTTCCTGTCCACCTGATATTTTCTATTGTCTTTTCCAGTAGGAGTCACTTACCTAGACAATTAACATTTCCTTATTCTAAGTTGCTTTCGGTCAGTGTTTTATCATAGCAGCAGAAACCAAAACAAGATAGACATTAAAAAGTATGCCCACCCCCCAATATCACACACACACACACACACACACACACACACGCACACACGCACACACACACACACACACACACACACAATTGATAAAATTTCAGACTGTGGTAATAACCTGTAGTTGTGCTGTTTGCTATTTTATTCATTTCTGCAGATCGACAGTAGAATTTTTCAAAGTCCAGCAGCTTGTCTTTAGTTGATTTTAATGTACTTGAACTTGGAAACAATTGATATTCACTTCATAGCATTGAGTGAGATCTTAATTTGCTCAATAGAAAAGCAATTATATGGCAAAGGAAAACTAATCATTTTGCAGGTCCGTTTTCAGCACCATTCTGTTAAAGCACATCTTTTAAAAAGATTAATGTTATTTTGTTCTATCTTCTTACAAAGCCTCGCTTCCACCGATTTGTTTATCCCATTCTCAGAAAAGAGTCTATGGTCTAAAGGGATCCAAATATCGAAAGCCCTTTTTTGCCTAAAGCACTAAATGCCTTGTCCAAAGTCTCACAATACATACAAAACTTTAATGGTTTTTTTTTCCTGTGATTGACACTCTATATCCACCAAACTTACATGATTTAAATATTTCTAAGTCCATATACTCATTGGAATATGAACCAACCCTGAAATTTCTTAGCTAGAATTCTCAGGAAAGATGGTCTTTACAGTAGCTCTTTACAGAATGAATATTCAGTATAACATAAAAAAATCCTCATCACCACAAGACAAACCCGTTTTTAAAATCATAGCATGTTCTGACCATGCAAAGCATACATAAATCCAATGTATAGCTGAATAAAGATTGGTTTCACAATGACGCTTCCAGGGTCCTATGGTTCAATTCTGTGTTTAGGAAATACGCTCAACGAGTTCATGGTCTAGTCTTTTTGTTTCTTTGCTTATTTGTTTGTTTGTTTCCTTCCCTCCTTTTTTCCCCATCGAATCGTCACACAGTGTTTCAAAATCCCTTCCTTTCAAAACTCACTTAACAGGGAGTACCCAGCACTGTTTTCAGATGTAGGAGACACATGTTCCATTAAGAGAGTGATAATTTTGAATTGGTGAGTCTCTTGGCAGGAAGGAGTGGGGGCACCATTGGCAAGAGGACTGATTTCTGCCGTATTCGTATATTAGTTATTTACAGTGAAAACCAATTTGGTGTCTAAAATAGAAAACCATATGGACTCTCTTGGTTATTAAGAAAATGTAACAATATTCTATTTGTCCCTAAGAAATGTAAAGTGATACTAAATCAAATATTGCTTCCTCTCAGCTGGCACTACCCTGGCAACAATCACAATATTCATCCATCCACTCTCTTCAAACAATGCTGAGATCTTCATTTTACTTGATCTTTCTGTACCTTCACTTGACAACTATGGAAATCCTAACTGGTCATTATTTAAATCTTTAACTTTTGATAGTTCGTTGTTCATGTAATGATAGGCCAAACTAATTTTGGTTCTCAGAGTTAATGAGTTGAATAGCCAAAGGGATAACCGCCAGGTTTATGTCAACAATGAAGTGAGAAAATCTGAGCATTTGTTTCTGGGTGACATTCGCCTGTAGAGAACGAACATGTGTGCCTGCTTAAGACTTCTGGGCTCCATGCGATTAGCGTTGATTCACACTACTGTGAAAAAATGGTTCTGGAACGAACACATCTGGCTTTAGGGTTTTTCCCATTTGGCTTTTGCTTGCTTTAAGCTTTAAGATTATAGAAAAAAAAACAGAATTCGATCTTTTCAGAGATTTAGACAAGTTAATATATTAATTAGTGCCAAACATTATCTATTACTAATTTTTGGTTGCATTTGTCTATCACTAATTTTTTTTCTATTTTTCCTCATAAACTACTGCCTGCTAAAGTTAAATAGTTAGCGAATTATATTTCAATCCATAAAGAATTAGAAAAGGAAACATAATTTTTAAATCATTATTTATAAATGAAGAGGATAGAATCACTAAAACTAAATCCCAAGACCATATTCAATATTAACTTTGACGTTACCAAGCTCATTAAATGCTGTGGATTTACATCAATGACATGCTTTCTGTGTATTTGAACTTAAACGGTTAAGCTTCCACAGGAACATTCAAGAGGTGTCTTTGCTCTCAGAGACTATATATGATTCAGAGAATTAGAGAGCCTAATTTCTCTTTGCTTCAGACGAAATAAGACTATGTTTCATAGGCATCATTTGTTCTCTTCCCTGAAACGGGTACATCATTGCATTCTACAGAATGTATGGTTACGTAACCACCATCATGTTTTAAAACATCTAGTGATGACATCTTTTACTCTCAATCTATTACTATAAAATCCTACAAAGTATCACATGTTTAAAATATTGTTGAGATCTATAATTAAATTTTAAAATATTTCCTATTCAATTTAGAATATAATATTAAATATATTCTAAAAACCATAAAGGAAAAGGCTCATTCTGGACAGTTGTAAACAAAATTACAAAATACTTTTTGTAAATGTAGATAAATTAGAAGGTTATCATGATACCTATTAGATTTAGACAAATGATGCTCCCTTTTCCAAAGACTGTTTCTTCAAACAGTCCTTAATTCTTCTTTTGATTTAGTTATTCTTTTTTTTTCAATTCAAAAAAATTTCAGTTTTGACCTTCTTGTAGTCAGTGTTGAGTTCATAGAAAGAATTGTTCTGCCTTATTAAGTATTTTCAAAATAAGTCTGCAAATTCCTGCTGAAGCTTAGTTAAACTATATAGTCTCATAAGGCAGTAAGAAGGAAGAGAGCAGAAAGGCCTGAGATGTGTAGAGATCTATTTTTATGTATTCCTTTTTCAGTGTAAGAGTTCTTCTTTCAATGGTGTCACTTCTAATGTAACAGTTTCTTTTCAGTCAGAGGAAAGCAGTTTGTGCCTTTGTTAGCAGCTGGTGTTCTGATTAATTTTAAATCACTATGAGGTAATTTTACAATGGATTGTGGTAAATTTCTGAATGCCATGGTGATTAAAAACAGAGCTAACAGTTATATGACATTAAGAGAATAAGCAGAGAGAAGCAGACTGACCACTAATCGGGGGCTTTATTCCAATGTCACTGTCACAGGTATCACTGAGTGTAGTGGCTATTAGATATATAAAAGGTTTTTAAAGGTCATGTTCCTAATACATGGGCAGTCATTCAGCAGTTATCCCTAGTTTGTTATTTAGCTTTAGTATATCTTAATTTTTGAATTTTATTGCCTTGCCATAATTAGTTATATATTCATGAAAATTATACTTCATATTTGGATCCTTTCTTCCTTAATTTATTTGCCATAGTAACTGCACAGAAAGTTTCATTATAAATAGAAATGGAGTATGCTGTACACTCTTTACCCTCATCAAAAATGGCCTTCCTTTGGAAGATTCTTGCTTTCCCCAAACTCTTTGTTGTGTCTGCAGATTCTTTTCAGAAATCATTCTGAGATACATGAGTGACTTGTAGCTGATCACCAATTTTCCAAGCTTCAAAATCATAGTTCAATCCATGAGCGCTTCAGGTAGCCTTGTGCAATTAATTTCAAAGTAAATCTTTTAATCCCTAATGTTTTCCCGCTAGAATTAATATATATTCTAAATGTTTTAATAAAATGTGTTGCTGGATTTTTCTTACATATTGTTCTGTTTACACTAAAAATTTGAGTGTGATTGTACATGGACTCTAAGACAAGGATTGAATCATGCACATTCAGTGTCTTGAAATCTCAATCAAAGGTATACATCCTGATTGGCTCATGTCTTGGTGCCAGCCATGACCCTAAGAACTACAGTAGATTCTGCCTTACAGTAAGTGGGTTAAACAGTTTTTTGCCTTCCCATAAACGCATCTATCATCCACCATTATTCCATTCTTTTTGAAAATAGAAAACCAATTAAAGTAGCATTTATGAATTCATTCTCTCATGAAATATAATGTGTAGCTTTTCTTTGCTATTTTACTGATGGGAGACAGACAAAGTCTACTGATTTCTGTCTCACTTTGTGATGGGGACTCAGAAATGAAAGAAAAAGCCAAATAACTGGGTTTAAATGATTTCTTAAGTAATAAGTAAAAATGAGTGGGCATTATCACTAAGAATAGCAAATTATTTTAAATTATGCTTTTTGTTTTTCTTTGATAACAGTTAGTAATTTAGAACAACTATGGATTTTCAGTTCAAATGAAACTTGTAAACAGTTTCAATGAAATAAGTAATTCAAATATAGAGACATGTTATATCTTAAAAAAGTAAAACTAGACTGCTAAAATTTTAACATATTTCCAATTGTTTACACTCATTGACAAGGAACATAAACTAGTTAAAGCAAATTGACATTAAATAAAGGCACTCATGTGCACATACACATCTGTGCATGCCTGGGTGCATACATGCCTGTGTGTTCCTTTGGTTTCCTTAAACTCAAATCAAAAAGATGTCTTTCATCCCTGCCTATCTGCTCAGATCCTCTAGCGTCTACTTTTGACTTTGTTCAATGCTCATTCTGTTCCTCCATCTGGCGATATTGTGCGTGGTTAACTTCCACAACTTGGAGATTTGTAACTCAGTGTCAAAATCCAAACATAGCTCATGATGCAGGAACTAGCAGCCATTCCAGATTCTGTCTGTGGGTTGATGAACCTCCCCAGCCAGGTCTGAACTCTTTGTGGAATTGGCATCTATTTCAGGAAAGTTCTAAAACTGAATGAAGAATCTGTAGAGATGTCATAGTCTAACATTTGAGAAGTTAATAAACTGATATGATGGCTTTCGGTAGCTTACCAGTCACAGGGGGAGCTTTCTCTGGAGTGTTGAATGGCAACATAAAACCCAGGTAAATTTGTTCTACTTTTTATCATTGCCATCTGTGAGCAATTCTAAACAAGGCCAGTGTTTGCATTGCCTCCCTGCTGGGATAGACCGCCTCAACTCTCCATCCTCCTTGGTGTGTTGCTGTCTGTTCAGGCAACTACCTGAGTGGAAGGGAATGTCATTAGGATGCTAGAGTGGTAAGACCAATCTTCATTTCTACTCAAAACACTTAAGCTATAGAAAAGCATGGTTCTCTGCTTAGAGTAAATGACCAATGGATTAAGAGACTTTGTAATAAATGGTGTTTCCTTAGTGATTTCCAATACTGTGGAGTTCCCAAGAGTTATGGGTGAAGGAGTTAATGCACATCAAGGGAATAGTGTAACAGATGAAGAGTGTCACTGGGCTAATGGAAAATCATAGGTACTGTTTGGTAATTTAAATATAACACTATTATTACCTATGTAAAGAAATGTAGTTTAGAAAGCAAACTCTTAAACAGGTCAGAACCCTAATGTGAATCCATTTATTTTACTTAGCAGGGGGCGAAAAGGAGAAATGTTACATTAAAAAGCTTTCTGAAAGCAAGATGCAAATTGTAACCATTTTAAAAAATTGAAGCCTGAGACACATTGTTATAACACCTCTGAATAGGTACACATGTGAGAAAACTAAGTACTTACAATCTAATAAAGATAGAGGTTAATTAGAGGTTGTGCATATCAAAAATGAAGTCTGCTTTAAAAATGATTGTCTTCAGTACAAACAAAGGTAATAAGTAAGATAAAAATTTAAAGTAGAGTTTAAGCTCATGAACTCTTTCTGTACCTGTTTTCATTACAAGTCTACAAAACTTTCCACTTTCACAATCTAGTGCTTACCAAAACAGCTATGAACCTGAGCTTGTTACATGGCCTCATCTTGAGTTGGAATTCAAGGTAACTTTCAGGGGAAAACTAGATTGTTAAATTCAAATGAAAATGTATTCTTGATCATGGAATCAAGCCTGAGATCTCCATAGATAGACCTGGCCTTAAATGCTGCTCCTGTCTCCGTTTGGAGGTCATTCTGCTGGGCTGTAAGGAAAGGTTATCATTTCCTGGATGGTGCATGGCCTTTTCTCTTTAGAGCTTCAAACTCCACATAAAACATCACCTTCCCGTGTCAACTATGAACATCTAATGCTGCCTAAATATTCAATTCTTAATAAATACAGCCAGGAGGAACACCTTGTTAAAGGCAGCTACACACAAGAATTCCCGGATGTAATGACCATCTGAAATACTGTTTAAAATTTTTATTGACAAATACAAATCTAAATCAGCTTGGTTTGACTGAAGGGAATTTCAGGTTTGTTTCACCAGCGTTAGGTAAGAGAAGACACATTAACCACCATATGCTCTTCTAAAAACAGTTTCTGTCTTAACTATTCCCCAGTACCAGACATAGAAACCTCCTTTTGTGTTGTTGGTCATGGAAGGATAGCAGACCCTCAAAACAATATAAACAAATGCTGATATCCTGGTATTCCTCCAAGAAATCGAATATATAATACTCTATTTCTCTAGATACTAACACTCTGGACAGGTAACGTAGAGGAATGAATGAGGAGGATCTGACTTGTAAGTCTCCTCCCCAAGAACTAGCTCTCATGTTTCATGTAGGAGCTATGCAAGTTGCCAAGGGAGTAGAGTTATTAACTGTATATATTATTATTAAAGTTAACCAGTACTCGATGCAGTTGTATTGCCTATTAAAAATAATGACCAGCATGACAAGATAAACATGAAGGTATAATAGTGGCACTTATATATTGGCATAAACATTGACATCAAATGGATGCAAGGACCACTCAATGGGGGTGGGGGAACTTCTTGCCTGGCACTATAAACTTACCCAATTACTCATGGCTAGAGAAATCATAAATCCTAGAGAAGAAACTACTGCAGCCACTTCACTAAGTAAGAATTACTTCTATCTTTATCTTAACTACTTGCCCTTATACCCACCGAAAATGTAGCACTTGCCTACCATCAAAGCTTCTTTCTGCACAAGACAAAGACATTTGTACAAAGCCACAACTGGTTAAATTTAGACAAAACCTAATTATGGATGCCCATCCTCAACTGATACATTTATAATACTACCCCTATATCTAAGGTTCAGAGAGCATCACAGAAGAAGGGACCACAGATTGGAAAGACAAGAAGACGTGTAAGGGACATCTGCTGTGAGATAATGTTTTCTATATATTATAGGAAAGCTGTACCCAGGATATCTCTGCAGCATAGTTGTCAAAGTAAGACAAAATAAGAACTTAAGAGTGACAACATCAAGCTCAAGAAGAAGGAAGACTTAAATGTGGATGCATGAGTCCCTCTTAAAAGGGGGAACAAAATACTCAAGGGAGGAAAAAAAGGGACAAAAATTGGAGTGGGGACTGAAGAAAAGGTCATCCAAGAGACTGCCCCACCTGGGGATCCATCCCATATGCAGCCATCAAAACCAGTCACTATTGCTGATGCCAAGAAGAGTTTGCTGACAAGAGACTGGTATCGATGTCTCTTGAGAGACTTTACCAGAACTTTACCAATACAGATGAGGGTGCTTGCAACTAATCATCAGAGTGAGCCGGAGAACCCTAAAGGAGGAATTAGAGAAAGTTTTGAAGGAGCTGAAGGGGTTTGCTAGGAAGAACAACAATATGAACGAACCAGACTGCCCAGAGCTCCCTGGAACTAAACCTCCAACCAAAGAGTACACATGGAGGCACCTATGGCTCCAGCCACATAAGTAGCAGAGGATGATATTGTCTGGAATCAATAGGAGAATCCCTCGGTCCTGTGAAGTCTTGTTTCCCCACTGTAGGTGAATGCCAGTGTGTTGAGGTAGGAGTAGGTGGGTAGAAGTGGGGGCATCTTGATAGAAGCAGGGGGAGGTGGGAAAGGGGATAGCATTTGAAATGTAAATACATAAAATATCCAATAAAATGATGACATTAATTGATGTGACAACATGTGTAGGGGGATTCTAACAAGACTTCCCTCTTAAAAGACTAGTTAATAGCAAAATATGGCTTCTTTAAGTACACACACATGCATACACAGAGACACATATATGTGTGTTATGTTATATATGTACACACATAGACATGTTATATATGTAGACACATAGACATGTACACACATATTAAATACTAAGCAAGACATTTTAGGGGTAGATTTAAATGATATAAATACATTACTTGCCTCTTTGTGTCCCCTTCATCCCTTTGGAATAACTCTCCTGTTGCACACTGGACTGGGCTACAAGGGAAGGAAGCATAGCAAGGGCAGGCAGGTGCAATGCAGGGTCTTGGTTAAAGGTAAGTGCAGTTTGAGGGGAAAAAGAATACACACCCAGGAACAGTTAAGAGGACTGGTTTACTTTATTGAGGGTAAAAGAGGGCATTTATGCCCCTGGGGGAGTATGCAGGGTCTCTGGGACAAGGTTAGTGTCGTTATATACAATTGGCCAAGGTAGGGGTACAAGAAAATATTTCATCTGCATATCCAGGGTTTTGGGAGGTGCAGGGGAGAAGTCTTATAAAAACAAACAAGTGAAGCTTGATAACTAGTAGGGTAGTAAATCCTTATTAGGGTTGATAGTTGGGCAGCTGACTTCCTGGCACTAAGTTGGGAGAGAGAAGGGAGCCAATGCATGCTGTCCTCATCTGAGGTATCTGGTGTTGAAGCTTTCCTCTACAGCTTCTCTGTTAATCGTGTGGCATTAAAGTTCCACAATTACACAGGTTGAAATTCTCAAAATATAAATGAATAAGCCAACAAAGAAAGAAACAAACAAACAAGATACCTTAATCTGTGTTTTCTTCTTAGAGTTTATTTTCAGAGAAATGGATTCTGGGACAGGGCACTGAAAAAAGAGGACTATAACTGGCTGACAGTAATTGCCTAGTTTTAAGGAGATCTACTAAATGTACAATTCACAAACAACCTACTGGCATAGGCTACTGCCACCCTTCCTGTGCAATCTCATTGATTGTCTGATTGCTGCTTACTGAAAGGAACACAACAGAAAGAACATCTTGTTTAGAAACAAACATGCCTGGCTTTGGTGGAGGTGGGGTGCTTCAGATCAGAAACACACCTGTCAGGACATGGTAATTGAGGAATTTCAAGTCAGATGTGCATATTGTCTCACCAATAGTTAGTTGGCAACATCCTTAGAGTGTTCACCAGAAGTTCATTATTCTGTTGAGCACACATGCCAGCCAGCTAGCATGGGCAGCATTTAAATACCATGTCTGAATTGTCTTTACAGCTCTTGATCAGAAAGTTTAAGTCCTAGAATATTCCAGAAGAGCATTATGTAATAGTCTCTACTCTGAATATACATACATTCTTCATTTCATTAGTAAGGAAATGCATTCATGTAGCAGTGTTTTGGTCTACAGATTGTTTTATTTTAAAGGCATGTTTCAAAGAAAATACTATTTATTTTCTTTTTAAAAGATGTTTGTGGGCTGGGGATTTAGCTCAGTGGTAGAGCGCTTACCTAGGAAGCGCAAGGCCCTGGGTTCGGTCCCCAGCTCCGAAAAAAAAGAACCAAAAAAAAAAAAAAAGATGTTTGTGTCTTCATAGTATAAGGCTAAAAATAAAAACTGTCTCAAAGACTCTAGAAGGCTCGTCACTGGTCGATCGTTCCTGCTGAGCTAAACTCCTGTTTGTCCTGAGTTGCAGCCTCTTGATGACTGTGTCTTAGCTAGGAATGCTCTAACCCATGGTAAACCAGAAAATGATGTGGATTTTTTTTCCCCCATAATTTTCGTCACACCTTCATTCTCAAGAGGCCTCATCAGCAAGCTTTAGCCTATGTTTTCCTTTTAGGAAAAACATCTTCTCTAATATTCCATTACATTTACTGTGGACTGTCCTCCTCGAGGACCATGATAAAAATCTACCATTGAATTGCTAGCAGCACTGTTCAACTATACTGTCCTATACAGAAACAGTATTACCAATGTGCTACTCACTACTGAGGGTTTGCATATTTAAGACACTTACCAGCAATCTTTTAAAGTCAGGTTTCATGTTGAAGTTCATCATGTACAATAATTTAAGTAGTACTAAACTAAGTTGTGATTATTTCCATTAGCCCTGAAATAATTGGTCCTTTTACCTGGCTATTTAGATTATTTCAGTGTGTTGTCCATTTTTTCAAGTTTACCTACTGTTTACAGAAAACACCAAGACAAAAATGTATTAGGAAAACAATTCTTATTATATTTTTGAAAATATGTTGAACTGCATGGATTCATATGAAATCCTATTGATTTTCTCCTTTCTATGTGGATGGCTTGAATAAGTAAAGTGAGGCTGCAGACTCCATGCTGGCATCAAAAGGCGAAGAATCAGGAGGGATCATCCCCAAGGTCTCATCTATTTTTAACCCCCTTAACCCAAAATTCATATATATATACACACACCTGAAGAATCACCTGCCATTTAAAAGTGACAAATTATGCCTTGAGTTCTAGTTTGGAGAATAAATCACTTTCCCAACTTATTCTCTAGCATTTTTCAGTTATCCAAATGTCTTTAGTATCTTTCCTCTTCTCTTACGATGTGTATATATTACACATCTGTGTTAGAGCTATCAGGATGCATATATTGAACCCATACTTCCTTCACTCAAACTCTCTTTCCAATTTTAAAGCACTACAATGTTTCAATAAGAAGTCAGAGAATGTCCTCTCAAATGTGTGGGGAGGACATTTTAATTACAATCATGTTATTAGTATCCGCACAGCTATGCGTCTTCTCTTTCTTAGTGGACAGTTATGAGGGTTTGGGTTTAAGCAGACACTCATGAGTTAATGTGTCACTACAGAATGGGCTCATGATAAGACTTCTAAATTTCTAAAGGTTCATATGCAATTGAAAATTGGCCCATGGCTCCAACTGCATATGTAGCAGAGGATGGCCTTGTTGGGCACCAGTGAAAAGAGAAACCCTTGGTCCTGCCAAGGTTGGACCCCCAGTGCAGGGGAATTTTGGGGGTTGGTAAAGGGGAATGGATGGGGGCACACTCTTATGGGGAAGGGGGAGGGGAGGGGATAGATGGCTTAAGGACAGGAAAAGGGGAAGGGAAAATTGGCAGTTTATACAGAACACTGGAATTCTAAGTATTTAAACTATTTTGGAAAATAAATCACCTGCCCAAATTTATCTTCTAGTATTCTTTCAATTACCCAAGTCTTTGGTGTCTACCTTACTCAGTGACTCAACCTTACTTCCAGGAATTTCTTGAAGGTCAGCTCTTAACTATTTCCAAGTCTGCAATACTTTGGAAGATGACCTCAGCTTTCTATTTTAAGCTAATCTTTACTTTTAAGTCAGATTTATTTGTATTTTATGTACACGTATTTTGCTTATGTGTATGCTTGGGCAACATAGGTGTGTCTATAGAGGCCTTAACAAGTCTTCTGATCTTTTGAAACTGGAAATTCAGATGGCTGTGGACCACTGTGTAGGTTTCAGAAACTCAATCCAGGTTCTCTGCAAGAGCAACAGGTTATCTTAATTGTTGAGCTACCTCTTCAGGATGAGCCATTTTCTTTCCATGGGAATGTATACATATCAAGTCATGTGCATATGGTTACATGTGCATACAGTTAAAAACTGTAGATAGGTTTACATACTACCTTTAAGTTTTCCTTTTACCTAGAATCATTGAATTATGATAAATTAAGTAAAATTGACTTTTAATAAGTTAACTTATGTCCTCGCCCATGGTGTGTGTGGGAGGCTCTTAAGAGTGTTATTTGGCCATTTTGAGGTTGAAATATTTTTGCAAAGTTATGTATTTCCATTAATTATAGGATGGCATTGAACTCAGATATGGACAATAATGAACAGTAACATCCTACAATATATAATTTATTTGCACCATCCAGAATCCATTTCGGTACACGTTTTCCAAGGCTTAGAAAAACATGGTCAAATATTTACGAAGTATTAAGTTTTAAGTATTTAATACCTTTAATCTAGTATAATTTGTTTCCTTGACACTTTATCAATTTTGTAATAATTAGTATGTTTAGTATTGGACTTACAAGACTGTGTAATTGCCCCTGCAACTAGAAGTGCATGACATCTTATTCATCATAGTGTGCACACATTGCTAGGTGCTATTCTGCTTTTATGCTTTATGTGCCTCTCCTCTTAATTCCACATTCTATTCATTACTACAAATTTCTCATTATTTGTAAGTCATCTTGCTTTTTCTTATTTTTTAAATTATGTCCAGATTATATTACATATGGATTTGTCATATACATGTATATCAAAATGTTTACTATGTTCAGCAAATTAAAACAAACACCTCCTTGAACAGTTGTCTTTTATTTCTATTTTTGATAGAAGCAAAATTATGAGAGCGTGTTAGTTAGGTTTCTCTAGTTTTAGTCAGGGTTCTCTAGAGTAACAGCTGATGGATTATGTGTGTCTGTGGTGTGTGTGTGTGTGTGTGTGTGTGTGTGTGTGTGTGTATGTACATTTGCATGTAATAAGGAGATTTATTAGAGTGGTTCATAGGATATGATCTAGAAAATCTTATAATTGCAGTCCTCTTATGACAAATATGACAGAAAGTCTAAGAATCCAAAATTTATTCAGTTCACAAGCCAGGATGATTCAGGTAATCCTATGTGTACATTGAATACTGAAGAAGTAGATTCTAATATCAGTGAAGGAATACATCAGTCACAGGATATATGAACTTTTAATGAGAATAAGGGAAAATATTCCACAACAAAAAGCTTCATTCTTTCACATACATCCTTTGTAGAGTTTGCCATGAGAAAGCATGACCTGACAGATTGAAGGTGGGTCTTCCAACTTCAAGTAATCCAATGAAGATGTTATTGACAGGCGTGACCAGATGCTTCAGTTTTCAGTCAATTCCAGATATTTATGGATGGGCAATAATACAACAGTGCTTTTTTTATTTCCAAGGAAAGCCCCATAATATATTTCATAATTGTATATATCTTTTCCTTTCTTCCAACCCTCTATGGTGGTCTCTTTTCTCATTTTCATCAATTCTATCCAACACTGTCACTTTGGCAATAGTCATACTAGTAGGTCTAAGGTCTTATCCTACAGTAACTTCATTCCCTGCATCATCATTTCTAGCAATTGAACTATTAGTTTTGTCTATTTTGGATATTAATGATGTATCATTTTACAATTGAAAATGTCTTTCCCAAATCTGTGGATTATACTTTCCTTTGATTGCTCCTGTTCTGGTGCAAATTCTCCTTATTTAAAACCACGTTGCAAATCTATAGCCATCTCTCTACTATAGAGCTTGAATAAAACCATCTTAAAACAGTAAAACAAAACAGAGAACCCACAAATTAAGGTTATACGTTCACTGTCATCTAAACTTTGCAAGAACATGAAACCAACATACTTTTATCCTTGAAAGTTAACCATTAAAAATGTCAGCAGGAACACTGGGTGTCTACAGGAAGGAAATCAAAACTGGACACTTCATATAGTCCCAGATTAAAATACCTTAGAAACTTTTTGTATGACTTGAAAATATGTAACTGCTTGGCAAAACTGGGAAATTCATCTTAATATTACAGAAAAACAAACTATTTAAAATTACTTTCTTTGTTGCTAAATTTAGGTGTTACATAATATTTTTCACCCTTCAACTTCCACACGAATATTAGAATCAGCTTTTCACATGTGGGCACATACACACATGCACCCTAGTTGGGGGTCAAATATACATGTTAATATCAATAATAAATGTAAGCAGTAAATTAATTCATTGGCTGTTTTTCTTTGCCATATTTAGTTCCCAAATAATGACACAGAAAAACACGATTTATTTTAATCAAGCTACCTGGGCAGTCACTGACCTATTTTAATCTTCTAAACTAAACCAGGTATTTTTCAGTCAAAATCAACATAAAACCTGCATTTAGGGCCTTCCATGCTCCAGCTGAACTCTCATGATGTCTCCTCTCCTCCCAAATAGGTGACTCTGCCTTATACTTCACTATTTGTTGGCTAGTAGAAGTCTCACTCTATGCTCTCTCCTGTACAGAGCCTGGCTGACCAGCTCTTATTGACAAGGCAGAGAATAAATGGCAAGCACTCTGTGCACAAACTTGCAACAGGAGACTCGACTTAGACATTACAACGTCTTGTCCAAATTCAAAGAAGAGGACAGATAAATTAGCATTTCAATTACACAGGATAACCTTTACACCATGCACACAAACATTATATGCCTAGTGTTAGTGTTCATGGTTGCACACATAAGCACACACACACACACACACACACACACACACACACAAAAGTTTGGGATTTCAAGTCTTGTTTTTTGAAACAGTGAATGAATTTGTATGACAATATTTTCTTTTAAATACAAGATATATACAATATGTCTCCTCTCTTTGGATAAGGCTTGCTTGTTTAAATATTATAATATTTCAATAAATGTATTCTGTATAATTTCTGAATATTTTTCCAGATCTTTTTTGAATTCATTGAAGACATTTGAATATATATTTAATTATGTTGATTTATACATGCAAAACTCTTGGAATGTTATCTCTGTATTACTGAACTTTCGTTGACCACTCTAGAGAAAATGGAAAGAAGGCATTTGTTTTAAAAAGCATTAAAAGTCCTAAGTGGAAGGCCCAGTAGATGACATCTGTTCTGTGAAGGTATGAAAAATGGAGTTCATATTCTACATCCCACATGAGTGCAGATGTACTAGTGAGAAGGGGACATGGTGCAATCCACAGGTGCTCTTGGGCCAGCTAAGATTATTATGCAACAATGAACAACAAAAGACTGTTCCTTAAACAAGGTGGACAGTAAAGACTGATATCCAGAGTTGTTCTTAAGCCCCCTTTTCTCATTGCTGCATGCATGTATCCCCTCACATGTATATGTACTTAAAACTCAATATGATGCTAAAGCAGCTTCTAAATTGTAATCTTCAAAGTACAGTTATTTTTACCCAGATCCTCTTTTTTAATCATACTGTTTATTTAAAAGACCAACTTGTCTATTTCTTCCAACTCATGTATTAATTGCCCTGCCTCGTTAACCTCTGTAATGATTTCTTGTCAAAACTTCATGGGTTTGGGAGTCAAGGAGATATTTCGCTTGCTATTTACATGTGAGGACCTGAGTTATATTTTCATTGATTTAGATGCCTAGATCCCATGTGAAACCGCCATGTGTGGTGATACACATTTATAATCTCAACACTGTGGAGGTTGAGAAGGATTGTCTCTGGAACTGGATAGCCAGTCAGCCAAATCACTTTGCTCCAGGCCAAAGAGATACCCTCTCACAAAAAACAAACAAACAAACAAAAAACAAACAAAACAAACAAAACAAAACACAAGACAAAACAGACAAATAACAACAACAACAACAAACTCATGAGAACAGAGCTTGAGAAAATACAACCAAAGTTGATCTTTGGCTTCTGATCCATGTACACATGTGCATGCATGCACATATGCACCTGCATACACTTACATTTGTTCACTTACAGAGACACTCAGAACTTACAGACTTTGGTAGATTTAAAGAAATCATTATTTTATTTCTTTATTAAAGATATTGATTGGTGCTGTTTCTTGGAGATTTGCTATCTGTTTATATAATTCCACTGTAGATTTTCTTTGTTAGTGAATTTTATAAAATAAAATATGGCTATGGAATTATATCAAAAATTTTTCATCATTTAGAACATAATGATTTATCTTGTGTCGTGTGGACAAAGATAATAAAATATATTACTTGTTAATACTAAATCATCCAGTGTCTTAGATAGACTTTTAAAATATTACATCGATTTTAAATGCTTATTATTCCAACACATTTGATGTTAAGTCATTAAAGTTATCCTCCTTTTAATTTTTTATTAAGTTTATTCATTATTTGATGAACTAGTATTTAATCTATACCATTACAACAATGTAGTTCTCTCTACATTCATTTGTGTATTAATTTTAAATTTAACATATAAGACCTATTGCATTATTTGAACAAAGCCAATGTTGACATATATTGTTCTGATTAATTTTGTGGAGTGTTCATTCTAAACTTTAAGTTTTTTTGTTAAAGTGTTTGATATTAAGGTCTACCTTGTGCCCGTTGATATAGAGAGCTTTTATTATTATTGCCTGCTGGGTCTTTGATAATATTTTTTTCATATTTCTTTTTTCCTAATATTATGGATATGTCTCCTGTCAAAAAGAAAAATATTTCTAAAATCCCCTCTGGTAACCTTTGATAACCACATCACTTTTGCCCTTAGACTCTTTTATTACTGGCAAATTCATTGTGTTTTATATTATGGATTTTGAGTTTTCTCACCTTTTGTCATCTCTCTCTCTCTCTCTCTCTCTCTCTCTCTCTCTCTCTCTCCATCTCTCTCTCTCTCCTCTCTCTCTCCTGTGTTAACACTGCTCTTCATATTTGATTTAGTTCTTTCAGCTTAATTACAGTTAATCCCTATACATTTAATATTAGGATTAGAATTTATTAAATGTCTAAACTTGCTTTTTATATTAATACTAAGTCTATTCCCTTACTTTCCTCCAAAATGAAGAATTTGAACACTAACTTTGTCTGGTTTATTTAATTTCTGTATCATTTTGTCACATTTTTAGTGGGTTTGTTGTTGGTTTAGGACAGGGTCTCCTTCACGCTATGCTCTTTGTTGACTAACCTCAATTTCACTGTGTAGTGAGTGTCTCTGCCGGGTGTTGGGATTTTGGCTTGCCTACAATAAATACCTGAGCCTATAGCATTCTTAATGACCAAGCATTTTTTTGGTGCTATTACAGATTATTTTCTTCACATAAAGATGTGCTGAATATTTCCTTTATTGGTTTGAATATATCTTGCTTTCCTTCTGTGAGTAGTTATATTTTTATGTCTCTGAAGTAGTTTTTTCAGTATCTTTTGTTTTTGTTTTCAAAGATAGAAACTGTCCACTTATTATTTGTTACAGATGAAATCTTTACACAGGCCAGTTTTGCTAGAGCAGTGGAATTTATGCCATTGTCCTGGAGATCCATTTTCTTTCCACAGGTCAATTACTACTGTGAAATAAGTTATATCATGTTTTGACCAATAGGCAATCCAGAGTATTTTTCTCTCTAAAGGCTTAAAACGTCTAAGTTAAATTTTATCAAAGATTCCTTCAAAAGGACCTTATTCAAGTATGACGTTTTTTGAGTTTATCTTCTGATTTGCATGGTAACTTGCTTCCATATTTTCACGTGCTCCTCCTATCTAGGCTCTGCTTTTGTTGCATTTGCTGCTCCTTTTCAGTGACTTTGCCAGGCATTCTGTCATCGTGTTGGGCTTAACTTTTATATTTTGAATATTTTACACATCTTCTTATTATTCTTATTTTGTAAATCATAACAATTCTCTTTTCTGTTTCCTTCTAAGTCTTCCAATATAACAATGTTTAATGCATATATGTGTTTTTCTAAATACAACCTATTCAGTTTGCACAATGCTACCTCTATGTGTGTTTTGAGGACTAAGTTTGGCACTAGACAACCAATTGGTGTGCTCTTTCCTGAGGAAGACCAAATCTCCAATTCTCAACTTCCTTTTGTTGCTGTACTGGCTGTTTTTCTGTGTCAACATGACCCAAGTGGAGTTTCTCTGGAGTTGTCCAGAGAAAGTAGCCTCCCTTGAGGAAATGCCTCCATGAGATCCAGCCATAAGGCATTTTCTCAGTTATTGATCAAGGGTAGAAGGGCCCATTCTAGTTGGTGCTCTACCTGGACTACACATCGTGGGTTCTATAAGAGAGTCAGCTGAGCAAGCCAGAGGAAGCAAGCTAGTGAGTAACATGCCTCTGTGGCCTCTGCATCAGCTCCTGCTTCCTGACCTGCTTGAGTCCTGACTTTCTTTGGTGATGACAGCAATGAGGAACTGTAAGCTGAATAAATCCTTTCCTCCCCAACTTACTTTTTGGTCATGATGTTTGTGCAGGAATTGAAACCTGGACTAAAACAATTACCTAGAGTTCTTTGTATATGGTTGAAACTGCATGGATTCCTGTCCGTCCAGTTTGGAAGACTCCTTGGTGTTATCCTTGTTTGGTTTACATTTGAGCAAGAATGTTGGTGAGACTTTATGGATATAACTTCTAAAATTACTAAGGAGACACAATATCACAGCCAATTCCCTGATACTTTATCCTCCAGTTTGATAGTTATGTAATTAACATTAATAGAAACATCCATGACTTTTCAGATTTGGTAGACTCTATTTTTTTTTAAGATTTATTCATTTATTATATATAAGTACACTGTAGCTGTCTTCAAATACACCAGAAGACGGCATCGGATCTCTTTACAGATGGTTGTGAGCCACCATGTGGTTGCTGGGAATTGAACTCAGTACCTCTGGAAGAGTAGTCGGGTGCTCTTAACCGCTGAGCCATCTCTCCAGCCCTGGTAGACTCTATTTTAACCTGTTGCATTTTTGGTCACTTTTTCTTTTCTTCTATTTCATTTGTCATATAAAGTATAAATTTTTACTTTATATCAGATAATGCCCTGTCTGATTTTCTTGTTTTTGTCAGCTGTCACTTAAGAGGATTTGTGACATTATGACTGAAATTTTTATAGTAAAATCACAGTATTCACAAATTTATCTGTGGAAACCCTTGTGACCTTGGATGAATTCTGATGACTGGCTGACATTTAACATGGCAGTTACAACCTAACAGTACTTGTAATTAATATCATGGCATGAGTTAGTGCTTAAGTGACTATTTTACAAATACACAAGCCAAAACCTCATGTCAGGGGAAGTGATTAACAGTTGTCTTTTCAGTTCAGGTGAGTTAAAATTAAGGTTAGCTCATATGTGATAGCCATGCAGACCAGGTAGTTCTCTGCTATATACATGTGTCAGGGGCCTCAGACCAGCTCCTGTATGCTGCTTAGTTGGTGAATCAGTGTGTGAGAGATTTCAGGGGTCAGGGTTAGTTGAGACTGCTGGTCTTCCTATGGGGTCACCCTTGCTGTATTTGAATATCACTTGTAATAGAAAAATGAAAATCCAGCAATTATTGAATGAGTTAATAAATGTATATCCAAAGTCAAGTTTTAATGATATAACTTAGAAAGCAAAGCACAATGTATTATCAGGAAATAGTTGACAGTGATATTAATTGAGAAATATAGAAGCTGAAAAAAATGGCACAAGACTTAAGAACAATTTTTGCTCCTGTAGAGGAGGTGGGCCCACTTCTCCAGCATCCACATGGTGCCTTATAACCATCTGTATCTCCAATTCAGGGCATTGAATGTGCTCTTCTGTCTTCCATATGCAGTGCCCGAATGTGATCAACAGATGTACATGTCAGAAAAACACCCATACACAGAATAAAAGTAAATCTCTAAAAATGGAGAAGACATAGTCTAACTTTATATTACTTTTGTCAATTTGCTACTTAACCTGCATATATATATATATATATATATATATAATCATTTTAGTAGACTCATTTATTCCTTTTAAATTTAACTTCTTTAAAGAAATTCACATGCAATTAAAACTTTATAATTGTGGATTTGGGGACAAATCAATGTCCTAAGATGGTTCTGGATTGCTATGCAATGTCAAGGTTGATCTACACGGACATCAGTTTTGAGTTATGGAGTTAATGCTTTCTATAACCAATGCTTAGAATATAATTTCAAATCTCTTTTCTTCTTCTGAAATATACTTGGATAAGCATTTCTTGGATTTAATAAGAGATCTTTTATGTATGAGTATCTTTTATTGGTCTGATGGAAAATGTAAAATTGAGGACTTACGTGGATTAAGGTAGGGGCTCAAATTTAAAGATGCCCGAAGTCATCACTTTGCTTCTCTTATTGGTTAAAAAATATTCCTTATTTCTATTATAGTACTTTACAATTACAATGAACAGCATGTTTTGTCAATTTTTAAGTCCATGTTTTCTCTGCCTAAAGTACTTTAATGTCCCTTAATATCTAAAATCCAGACCCAGCTTTCTTAAGAGGAAAGATCTGTACTTACAAGGTTGATGAGAACGTGGCAATTCCTGCCTCTTAGTTCTAAAACTAAACTGTGCTTAGAATGAAATACAAGACTGTCTTTCATTTGTAGTAAGTCAAAGACATTTTGGAAATGAATTTTCATTCCTGGCAAGTCCACCAGCTCCTTCTTTTCATGCCAATCATCCACCTGAAGAAGAGAATTATATTGCCACTAGTCTGTTCAAGTACCTGCTCAATGCTTGAAGAGAAGTAACAAAATGTTTTGTATTGGAAGATGGTGTAGCTTGCATGTCAACTTAGATTGTGTACTCTACTTACTGGGGTGTGTACCTAGCTCTTCCACTCTGAGCTTCTTACAGTGTGTACGGATTCTTTCAAAAACCCCATTCATTTCAAAACTTCAATCTTTGTATAGCATATATATTTTGACTTAATAAATTTCAAAATCAGAGATTTATAAAATACCCAGACAAATTTACAGACACATAAAATCCACTGAATAAAGTATTTCTCTAATAAAAACAGAAGGGTTTAAAACATAGTCTATTAACTAAACATTTTTATATCTGGGCTCTTTGAACAAGTTTTAAGGATCTCAGATTTGAAGAACTGTAAATAAGATAGCATTAACTACTTTTCTGCCCATTGGAAATGGCTGTGATCTTCATTTCTGCCCTACTTCTGATATTCTGAGATAGTTTTACCTCTTCTTTGGAATTCATGTTACAGGAAAAGCAATTCCCTCCACAACTACCAACAAATTGACTGTATAATCATCTAATTTCTCTATGCATCCCATAAATACATCATTAGACCATAGTCCTATATATTCTGACATATGGCTCTTATAAGTAAGGTTTATGTTACTCTAACTTCTCACATCTCTAATGCTGCAGTGTGTACACTGTGGACTCAATATTGAAGTCATTACTATCTGAAAATATATTCTACTCCTGTTATGTAGGAAATACACATTGTGATCTAACCAACTTTGTCAAATAGACAGCTCCTAGAATCATTTGGAAAGAATGGATTAATTGACCACAGAAGATTAACATGTAGGCATCTGTATGTCCAAATGTCTGATTATTAATTGACTCAAAAGGTTCCAGATGATTCTAGGTAATATCATCCCTGAACCAATAGTCCAGAGTTGCTTAAGAAAGCCAGCTAAGGATGTGCCAACAAATAGTTTTCTATGGCTTCTCCTTCAGGTTCTTGTCTTCTCTCCTTTCCTTAGAAATTACCAGAATTCTTTAACTGTATGGGGAAAAAAATCATAGGATATATGTGTTCTTCCATTAAATCTACCCTCACACAAGTAGCATCTATGTGTGCAGCCACGTTTGTGTGTATTGGTCCTGGAAGTTCCAGAGAGAACATTATAGAATGTTTAAGAGCTCAAAGCTGGGAAAACTCATTGGGTCTCTAGGAAGCTAAAAGGAATGGTTGCATGTTTAATGACAAGCATTTGCATTTTAATGAAAAGTAGTTTGAAACCCCATTGGAGATAAATATCAAAACTAAAGGGAAAGTAATGCTGGAGACTGAATCTAATGAGCTTTACAACATCTGGTAAAGTCAGGATGAGTTTTTTTCCCCCCTCTGAAAAGGCAGAATTTGGTGCAGAAGATATTTAAATTCGTTCACCTTTAAAATGGCATAATCTTTAATTTACTACTTGAAAAGAAAGGAAAACCTTTCCTAAAGGTTTGAAATTATTCTAAGTCCCAAACTAACAACATAGGTCAGTCACCAACAGTAAAGCACCTACTCTTCCTCCTAATTCACCAGAGCAAGGGAGATGAAAGTCCATTTTCTACAATGAGTGATATGTTAATGACCATTACTGAGCAACCCACCGCATAAATCAGTCAAGCAGTTCACTAAATAGCTCCCAAGTGTCTTGGAAAGCGATGTACCTATGCAGTCCCCAAGGAGTTACTTCCTTGGCAGAGTTTTATCAGTAATTATGGCATTTAGGACAGATAAATGTATTCTATGTGGCAATGAGTCTCCCTCATTGACTTAAAATGTCAAGTTTTTTTTTTTAAAAAATGTTAAAATTAAACTAAGGGGAATATGGTCATTATAATGATGCAATTCAAGTACTCAGAATCATTGATATCATTTATGCGGGTCTGCTTATACCATTGTGAGATTAAGTCTCAAAGCACTTGCATGGGTCAGGATGTTTGCATTTTATAGTCTGTATGTTATAGTCCTATATTCTGTAAGTTGGATGGTGTTTCCGTGTGAAATAGTTTTCCAGAAATGACACAGACTCCTTTAGATGATTATA
Organism: Rattus norvegicus; assembly: GCF_021556685.1. Taxonomy (NCBI): domain Eukaryota; kingdom Metazoa; phylum Chordata; class Mammalia; order Rodentia; family Muridae; genus Rattus; species Rattus norvegicus. Next base: position 25,739,708 of record NC_141536.1, on the reverse strand, counting down.
TATACAATTATTAAGCCCTAGATTTTGGAGTTAAAAACACAGGTGTGAATCTTTTCCAGGTTTTGAAAGCCTTCCATCTTTATGAGCTATTTGTTGTGCAATAATCATTATTTTTTTTCTGTAGTTAACTCTGGCTTGCTTGCATGTGGCCTTCTTTAGGGAAGAGGCTTATTTTATTCATCCCTGATATCTGAATGCTATATTTATACTTAGTTCTTACAAAATCAATACAATAAGTACCAGTAAAATCAATATGAGTGCTATTTCCAAAATTTGTGTAACACTCTGTAAACATATTTTATTTCATCAGAAATAATAATATACAGAACACAGAACATTACTGGGGATTAATAATTTCTGTTTTATATTTTGCCTCTAGAACAAGAATGAGAATACAATTCCAAAATCTCAAATTTGAAGAGAAATAAACCATTTGCCCATGCAAAAGACAATTATTTAGATAAAAAAAGTGTAGAGATAATTACGGAAATATATACCTAATGTACATTAGTTTGAATTCATCTAAAACCATGATTTAAATAAAACTTTACTTAGCATACATATTCTCACTGACTTATCCAATTCGAAATGAAATTAAATATAATGATGTTGGTGTTGAAGAGTGCAATTATCTGTGAGAGTCACTGGTGACCATGACTGTCTGTGTGTGTGTGTTTCATGTATGTTCTTACATTCAACATTTTCTGGGTAAGAGTGGTAATGTGGCGTGCCTAAGTAGACATTTGTGTGTGCTTTGAACAGAGCTATAATGAAGAAGTATCTGCAGAGTAAGAAGCTATATTCATTAGGCATATGCAAAGAACTGGTCTAGCTGGATCATATGGTAAATTGATTTTAGACTGTTAAGCGTTCTCTACATTGACGTCCAGAGTGTTTGGACCAGTTTCCAAGTCTACCAATGATGAATTTGTGTTCATGTATCAAATATCTTCATCATTTGTTGTCATTTTTTAAAATTGATCTTTGTCATTTGTACCATTATAAGACTGAACAATCTTGAAGTTGTTTTGATTTACATTTCCCAAATTGCTAAAGAGATGAAAAGTTTGTTGAGATATTTCCTAGCCAGATTTATTTATTCTTTTGAGAACTCTCTGATATTGTAAAAGGAACTTTTTAAGTGTATTGTTTTGCTTTATTGATTTTTTGTTTTATGAATTCTTTATACATTCAAGATATTCATTCTCTGTCAAATGCATAGTTAAGAAAGAACCTATTTTATTCTGTTGGTATCTTTGCCACATCTTTGATAGTTTTTTTTTTTTAATCTGTACAGAGGCTTCGTGTATGAGCTCCCACTGTCTAGTTGTTGACTTCAATTCCTGGGCAAATGAGGTTTTATTGAGAAAGTCCTTTTCTACACTCATACCTTCTTATGTTTCCTTCCAGAACTTTCACTTTCACATTTAAGTCTTTAATTCATTTGTCTTTAGTGATTGTGTGTGACTAAAAGTTCTTGTTATAGAGTCTGAGACTTAGCAAACAGAATGAGAAACACCAATAGATGTTAAGATGGACAGCACAGAGAGCAAAAGAAAAGTCTATTATTTCCCTATCTCTGTATAAAGAAAAGTATAGAAAAATCAAGTAGATTCAATTAGTGGGCCAACATGGACATATACATTAGAGTTCTTTCTGTAACCCCTGTGGGTATTGCAAACAACACATCAGAAAGGGGGCTGGTTGGAATGACAGCTGAGATAATGAATGAAAGTTTGGAAAACAAATTGAAACAACATCAATATAACTGTGACATTGATTATTAATTGGAAATGAAGCACTCATACAGGGAAAATCAGTGCATGTCTCTTGCATATTAGGAATATTATTTAATTTACAGAATCTGAAAAATATTCAGTTTTAGTAAAAAATTCATTTAAAAGTAGATATAAGTGTATATGGAAAAGAATGTTATAAAAATATAGTTTTGTTGCTTAAAATTTAAATCATTTTTAAAGACAATGAAAATGACCTGATAAGTGGACCTTTATTTCTATTTTTTAAATAAGCCATGTTTATATTATGCATGTAATTTAATGTGATGCATGTATCACTTTTAACATGATGCAAATAGTATGACATCAAACCTGGTGTTTCCTCTAAGTTAATTGCAACAGAAAGGTTTCTTTTGAAAAGAAAACTAATGTTTTTTGTGTATATAGTTCATACCATATAGAGCTTGAAGTGTCTTAAATCTATCCATCTTGGATTTATAATATGAAGCTCAAGAAGAAGGAAGACCAAAATGTGGATGTGTCAATCCTTCTTAGAAGGGGAACAAAATACTCATGGGAGGAAATACAGGGACAAAGAGTGGATCAGAGTCTGAAGGACAGGCCATCCAGAGACTGCCCCACCTGGGGATCCATCCCATAGGCAGACACCAAACCCAGACACTATTGCTGATGCCAAGAAGTGCCTGCTGACAAGAGCCTGATACAGCTGTCTCCTGAGAGGTGCTTCCTGAGCCTTACAAATGAACATGTTTGCAGCCAACCAGCAAACTGAGGAGGTGGACCCCAATGGAGGAATTAGAGGAAGGACTGAAGGAGCTGAAGAGATTTACAACCTTATAGGGAGAACAACAGTATCAAACAATCAGATCCCCCAAAGCTACCAGGGACTAAACCACTAACCAAAGAGTACACATGGAGGGACCCAAGGCTCCAATAGCATATGTAGCAGAAGATGGCATTGTCTGGCATCAATAGGAGAAGCCCTTGGTCCTGGGAAGGGTTGCTTCCCCATTTAGGGGAATACCAGGTTGTTGATGTGGGAGTGAAGAGGTGGGAGGGAGAGCATCCTCACAGAAGCAGGGGAAAGGGGATGGATAGGGGAGAACAGGGAAAGGGGATAATATTTGAAATGTAAACACATAAAATATCTGATAAAAATAGACAATCAAATTATAGCCTTTGGTTAGTTAATTGCAGTCAAATTTCCAGACATGGCCTAGCCCTATAATTTCAATAAAATAAAGAAAATATAGGAGCATTGATATGAATTTGAATCTATCTGGGCTCTATTTGTCATCCAATAGAAAACAAATATAAATTTTAAGTTACAAGAATAATGTTTAAATGGCATAAAAGACTAATCAATTTCTGAAGAGATAATTGTTAAACAAGTGATCATTATTATGAAATAAACTTGCATATATTTTTCTATATCATACACTTTCTTCTGAAGATTGAGTTGATTTTGTTATAGCTATGATTGTTGAGGGAATTGGATATCATATACAGAACTATTATTACAACTTCGAAGATTTGGTTTAGTGAAAACATTACTAACATTAAGACTTCTTTCCCAGAAAACTTGTAACAAATTATATGAACTGAACTAACATTGTACATTGAAAGAATATATACATTGATTTCAATGCTGGCTATTTTATCATTTATACATTTTCAAGATGTCTAAAGGTGTCATAAAATTTTGCTCAAAAATTCAAGATAGTGCAAGTTATCAAATCCTTAAAGCCCATCCAAGACATCATTTTAGGTACCTAAAGAGCAGCCACATGGAATGTCTAATACTGGTGAAAATTAAGCAGGGTTTTGGTTTTGGTTATTAGTTCATGGGCTCAGTTTCTTCAGTGTTCTTCTTTCTATAGTATTATAATTGTAATATTTCTATTAGCTACTCAGTTTATAAAACCCATGTTCATGGTAACAATTGATGACAAACATTTAACACACTCCCTTTCTCTCTCTCTCGCTCTCTCTCTCTCTTTCTTTCTCTCTCTCTCTCTCTCTCTCTCTCTCTCTATCTCTATCTCTTAGGAAAACAAAATATTTTATAGAATGTATGCATTCAGCAACACCCGAAGGATATTTATGCATTTGTACTTGCCATGTAAATGTTTATCATCTACTCTCTTTTAATTTTAATTAGAAACTTATTTATTGTTCTTTTTGTGTGTGTGGATATTTTGACCGAATTTATGTCTTTGTATCACAAGTATATATGCATATAACTTGTTACATACAATATAATGAGGTCATTTAGTGTTGTTGATAATTATTTAGAGAAGGCTTCTTGGAAATAAATGACTTATCAGGAGGCTCATCCTTGGGGAAGAAATGATTCTCTATGCTAAGCATCCAGTAATTGATTATAGTTCTTCTTGTAGGGATGAAGCCTTGTAAGAAATTTTCCATCAATGTAGGCATATGAATTGGCATAGTCATTTTTATGTCCTACTTTACACTGCATTGTTGAGATTTCCTGGGTATAAGTTCTCTCTCTCTCTCTCTGTCTCTCTGTCTCTCTGTCTCTGTCTCTGTCTCTCTCTCTCAATCTCTCTCTCACTCTGTCTCTCTGTCTCTCTCTCTCAATCTCTCTCTCACTCTCTCTGTCTCTCTGTCTCTCTGTCTCTCTCTGTCTCTCTGACTCTCTGTCTCTGTGTCTGTCTCTGTCTCTCTCTCTCTCTCTCTCTCTCTCTCACACACACACACACACACACACACACACACACACACACACCACACACGACATTATCTTGCAACAAATATACTTTTCTGGTCCTTTGTCTCTTACAATCTTTCTGCTCCCTTTCCTGCAATGTCCCCTGAGCTTTAGGTTCTGCTGTAGATCACTTCCTTTATGGTCTGACTTTCTGACATACAAATCAGTGGAACTTACTGGATAGCATTCAGAATCATTAATATTTTGTTAACATTTATAGTATTCATTTTTTGAGATTCGTAAAAATAATTGAAAGGAGAAATTTTATATTATATTTTGTATATCCATATAACATCATTCATCTTAAAAAACAAACAAAATTATTTTGTAATAACAATAATAATTTTGGTTATTGATACCTGTGATGTAACTATCTTAATGACCATTTAGTCAGTGTTTTTCATTAATTTCAGAACTCTTTATATTTTATAAACATTTTGTGTATCTATTTTCTGAGATTTTTAAAAAGATAATATCCAATTTAATTGAAAAACTATTCTCATATGATCATATTTTGCATATCAATATTCAATTTTTTAGAACAAACAAAATCTTGCTTATAATAACAATAATAATTCCAATTACTGATGCCTGTGATGTCAGAAGCAACCTAATTGGCCATTTCCCCTGTGCTTTGCATAAATCTTTACAATTGTGCCATCAGAAAGAAGCTATTATCTCCCAAAGGAGACTTCAAACTGTTAAGTAATTTGCCAAGGTTACTCTACAAATAAATACCGAGAGAGTAGAATTTAAAGCAAGAAGTCCAAAGTCTATGTTCTTTCCACCAGGCTCTGTAGAGGTTACAAATGACCTAATAGATTGCCTTGCCCAGCAGAGCCAGAAATTGCTTTCAGAAGCATGCCTGCATTAGCAGCATGAAGTTGATCCCTATGTGATAATTGTGCCATTAATGTGATAGAAATATTGAGCAACTCAAATCCTGTGGCCCCGGGCTAAAGTTTAAAGGGGAGGAAGATAATTGTCTGCTGCTCGTTTCTACTGGGGTCATTTCCAGAACATTTTCTAGGCCAAATAGAATCAGATGTAAGAGTATAAAAACAAAATATCAAAACTGTACAACTTTGATCCATATGTGTAGTCAAAGTGAGTTTAAGGATTCTATTCTTTAGTTTAGCCAGTGTTTTATAGGAGTTATGTTGAATGATACAGTCTTTAGACCACACTGTATTGTCAGAGAGATGTTACCTTCGTGTGACCTATATAACTCAAAAAAATCATGATTTTAGGGCTTTGTAATCAAGAACATAATATTTCATTCCATAGAAGCAAACCAAAAAATTTCCCAAAGAAAATGTTCAGATAGTTCCTATACTAGATAACCATTGGATTGATGACTCCAAATTAAGTGTGTGTTGCATACACAATATAGACACCCTGAGTTAGCATATGAACCTAGGTACTTCGACTCACTTATGAAGAATAGCATTGAAAAATGGCATAACATAGATTGGTTAGTTTAGCTAATATGCTTACCATAGCAATATCTATTTTATATGGTAAAAGCTCACTTGTCAGATGTGTTATATGCAGTTTGTCGAACTTGTAATTATAGCATCAACATGAATTATCCTCCGTTTTTAAAGGCTATAAAGCATAAACCAAACAATTAATAGAACCATGACTCTTTGAAGAAAAAAAAGCAGGGAAATTAATCTCATTTTCTAGTAATTTATCTGTTTTCCTTTACCCCTCTCTATCATAACAGCAATGTCCTTTAAAGCATGGGGATCTTAGTACTATGAAAACACCTGCATAACCACTCATGCTTCTTTTTATGAATAAGTAGTCTGAAGGTCTTTTTTTAAACAATATGAATCACTTTGTGAGAGCCATGGTTTAACTCACCCCCATCATTTGACACTTTGCATATAAAATATCTATTTTTACCCTAAAATGGTTGTACTTCCAAAGCTAGAAAGTAGGTCAACATAATGCAATAGCTGTTTAAACACCAAAATATCTCGCTGTGGTTTTCAAAATATAGCTTCAACAAATGACTATTCATGAGTTAATTCTGGATTTCCAGTTTGTTCTTTTCTCCCAAAGAAAGTGATTATTTCAGTATGTATCGTCTAGGAAAGCCAGAACCATGAATAAATATTATTATTGCTGTTCTGTAAATCCTTAGTTTATAATGTCTTAAATTATGGGGATTCAAGGCTAAATTATTAGATAAGAAGCAGGAAAGAAGTTCAGCAGTTAAGAGCACTTACCACTCCTGTAGGGACCTCTGATAGATTCCCAAACTGACATGATGGCCTGTAAATGCATTTCCATGGGAATACACATCATTTGGCTTCTTTGGGCAGTGTGCAGATATATGGACCACATTCATACATGTGGGTAAAATATTCCTCACATGAAATAAATGCATAAATATTAACAAGGAAATAAGTATATTATCATTAAGAGAAAACTAGACATTTTCTTTTGTTGGAAACAACTTCAGGTATGCATATTTTACATAGTGACCAAGAGACATCAGTGATTTACTTAATAATCTATAGCATTAGATCTAGCATTAAAAGTTGCCTTCATTTCTGTAAAGAACTTTCTGTATATTTTACCATCAGAATGCTTTTTATGCTACACTGTGCTATTCTGTGCTCTAGAGAAGATACTGTAGGATGATAACTGTTATAAGATTTTCCCATCTTTATTTCTACTCCCTCATCTCCAGTTTATAAACTTCTGAAGTTGGTGGTTCTCACAATTAGTTAGGCAATGAGGGAGAAATAAAAGAAATGTGGAAAGAAACATGAATTTGATTGGTGAGAAGATCATGAGGAGGTCGGAGTGGTGTCACTCTCTGGTTCAGGTCTTATATGTGGAGGCCAGAGTTGGGTATTGACTATTCCAGAACTGGAGTTTTAGACAAATGTGAACTGTCCAAAATTGCTTAGAACTAAATTCATATTTTTGTGGTAGGAGATATTCTTAACTGCTGAACCATCTCTTTCTCCAACTTAGCCATATAGTATTTTAATTGAAATATAAAAAATTGAAAAAAATCAATATGTACTTAAATGAACCAGTCTTCAAATTCATACATTTCAATTGATATGCATATGGTTAGAGCACCTGTGCCCTAGCTATGGACCTTTACATTAGGTTTTACATTTTTACTATCAGATATTTTAAATATTTGTGAAGAATGCTGTGAAGCTTGACTGTGGGAGCACTAAATCTATATAATGCATTTAATAATATGGCCATTTTCATACCTTCAGTTATTCTTACCTGTGAGTTCTTGAGATCTTATAATCTTCTGGAATATTCCTTATTGTCTTTCTCCATTGTCTTATGATTGATATCTGAAGTATTTCATTTGTCCATCTCTTTGTTGTCAACAGGATTGAGTCCTTGATTTCTTTTTCAGTTATGTTTGTTATGCGAAATCATTTGTATGTGACTATTGTGTTTATTGACCTTTTTCAGAAAGCTTAAGAACTCTAAGATGTTTTATTGTAGTGTCTAGGATCTTAAGTGTACAGAATTAATTATGTGCAAACAAAAGTACTCTCATTTTTTCTCATGTGTAACCAAATATTTTTCTTCCCTTGTCTTATTGCTCTGAGACTTCACACAGTATATTAAAGAGAGGAGACAGAGGGTACTCTGTCTTCTTCCTGAGCGTGAAGATGATTTGAGTTATTTTCCTTTAGTATGATGATGACTATGTATTAGGTGTATGTAGTCTCTTTAGGTTGTGATGGTCTCCTTCAATTCTAAGGCATCCAACGAGTTTCATCATTGAAGATGTATTTTCTCTGAAGACTTTCTATATCTTTTGAGACAGTGGTATAGTTTCTCTCTTTTACTAGTTTTATATGATGTAGTACATTTATAGATTTATAATATTATAAATTCTCCCTGCACCTCTAGAATGAAACAGACTTGGTAGTGTTACATGACTTTGAAATATGATCTCTTAAAATCAGTTTGCCAGTATTTTAGCAAAAATGTTTGTTGTGTAATCATCAGGGAGATTAGTCAATGATCTTTCATTCTGGATGTATATTTATCTGGTTTAAATATCAGGATTATACTGGGATCCATTCCATCTGCAGACGCTAAACCTCCAGATTATTGCTCATGCCAAGAAGCACTTGCCTACAGGAGCCTGGTATGGCTATTCCCTGAGAGGTTCTACCAGGACCTGACCAATACAGATGCAGATATTCACAGCCAGCAACTGGACTGAGCCTAGGAACCCCAATGGAAGAGCTAGGGGAAGGCTTAAAGGAGCAGAAGGAGACTGTAATCCTATAGGAAGAACCACCCAGAGCTCACAGAGACTAAACCACCAACCAAAGAGTGTACATGGAGGGATCGATTGCTCTAGATACATATGGAGCAGAGGATTCCTTTATCTCACATCAATAGGAGGGAAGGTCCTTGGTCTTGTGGAGGCTTGATGCCCTAGCATAGGAGCATGCTAGAGTGGTGAGGTGGAGTGGGTAAGGGGGTGGATGAGCACCTTCACAGAGGCAAAGGAGAGGGAGGAGATGGGGGTTAGATAGGGGAAGGAGGACATCATTTGGAATATGAACAAATAAAATGATTGATTATAAAACAAGCAAACAGTTTGGAAGCAATCCTGAATTCCTATTTTATGGTATAATTGAGTACAACTAGTATGAGTTCTTCTTTTAAGGTCTGGTAGAGTGCTGAAGTGAATCTTTCTGATGCTTTGCCTGTATTTTTATGGGACAATTTTTATTACAGGTTCAAACACATTGATAGCTATAGATATCTTTAAATTTGCTTCACCTCAACTTAATGTTGAAAAGTCATATATGTCTTGAAATTTTCTTTTCAATTTTCAAATTTAGTTGAATATAGATTTTAAAGATATGTCTTTATGTTTTATGAATTTCATTGGTATTTGTTTGTTTTATCTGAATCTTTTAATTTTATTCACTTAGTTCTTCAATCATTTAGTGTATTTGGCTGAGAGTTTGTAAATCTTGCTTATTTTTTCAAAGAATCAACTCTTCTTGATTTTATTTTTATTTCATTAACTTTATTCTATGATCTTAATAATTTCTCCCTATTTACTGATGTTGGATTTGTTTTTTGGTTTTTTTGTTTTGTTTTGTTTTGTTTTTGTTTGTTTGCTTGCCTGTGTGCTTTTATGAGGCCTTAGGTGAGTCATTAAGTTAAATTCAGATGCCTCAATTTTATATGTAGGCACTTTCGCTATAATGTTTCCTCTTAGAGCTTTAATCAAAAATTGTAATGTATTTGCTAGGAAGATTCATTACTCTCCATCTGTGTTAATCCTAAAATTTCAGGTATAAAATAGGCAAAAAATCAAAATTAACAGAATATTCCTTTAGGAATAAAAGTTTCTTTTTGCAAATAGACAGAAGTACATGTACTTGTCCATCCCAAAATTTTCCTCAGTCATGTAATCGACCTTTTACATAAACACTTTTAAAATGTAAATATATGTGTTTATAGACCTTAATCTACATAAATTTCCTTCATAAAACAACTTTTTAAACATTTTTTCTTTTACTCTTAGATTCTCACTCATTTTCCCTAAAGATCTGAGATAAGTGTGAATTATTTAAAATATTCACATGAATAAAGTATGCCTTTAAAATGAAGTTGATTTTAAACAAATGTGTTAAAAAAGAGAGTGCAAAGATGAGAAACTATAAAGATGTGCTAAATATGGAATTAATTGAACAACTTTTGAAAAAATGATTTGTATTGCTGGAGAAACACTTCATAAAGTTATACATATGTTAAAGTTTCCATTTTTATTTGAGTATCTAGGTGTAAGGTAAGGGAATGATGACAGGAATATACCAAACAATTGAATTCTTATATATGTTTTTACTTTTAAAATTCCAATGTTGTCAACATGAAAAATAAAACCTTTTAGAGACCAATAAATTTGCCATCAATAGTCAAAGAAAAAGTAAAATATATAGTATTTTAAAATTGCATTAACAACCACTTATCAATGAATACATACCTTTTCCTTTTGATTCTGGGTGACCTTACTCAGGATGATATTTTTGAGTTTCATCCATTTGCCTGCAAAAATCATGAGGTCTTTGTTTTTTAGTACCATTGTGTAAATGAACCACATTTTTTCTATCAGTTCTTGGGTTGAGGGACATCTGGGTTGTTTCCATCTTCTGGCTACTATGAATAAGACTGTTATGAACATAGTGGAGGCTGTGTCCTTGTGGTATTGTAGAGCATCTTTTGATTATATGCCCAGAAGTGTTCCTGGGTCAAAAGGTAGAGCTATTTCCAGGTTTTTTGTTTGTTGGTTTGTTTGTTTGTTTGTTTGTTTGTTTTTTGAGGAGCTACCAGTTGATTTCCATAGTGGTTTTACCAGTTTGCATCCCCATAGCAATGGAGGAATGTTCTACACTTCATCAGCAAGCGGTGTCATTTGAGTATCTGATCTTAGACATTCTGATTGTTGTAAGGTGGAATCTCAGGATCATTTAGACTGGATTTCCCTGATAACTAAGGATTTTATTAAGTGTTTCTCAGCCATTTAAGATTCCCCTGTTTAGCCCTATCCATTTTTAAACTGGGTTATTTGGTTTTGTAGAGGTTGATTTCTTTATATATTTTGGGTATTAGCCCTCTATCAGATAGAGCATCAGGGAAGACTTTTTCCCAAACTGTATGCTGCCATTTTGTCTTATTGACAGTGTCCATCGTGTCTCAGAAGCTTTTCAGTTTCATGAGGTCCCATTTATAGTGTTGATCTTAGAATCTGAGTTGTTGGTGTTCTGTTCAGGACATTTTCCTCTGTGTCAATGAGTTTGAGGTTCTTTCCCAGTTTTTCATCTATTAGATTCACTCTATCTAGCTTTATGCTGTGTTTCTTGATCCACTTGGACTTGGGCCTTGTGCAAGGTGATACATATGGTCTATTTTCATGTGATTACATGGGGTATTCAATTATAAGCTAAGCACAATATATAATAACCATGTTTTCCTGAGGGTTTTTTTGCATGTATTTATTAATGCAAGTAGGACTTAGTATAAGTATGATATATATATAGTTATAAATGAATCACAATTAGTATAAAGTAACATTTAGTCCAAGTAATCACACATAAATGGTGATTATGATAGTTCAAATCATTTTAGATGATTCCACCATTAACTAATTATCAATTTACCTACAGACTCCTTCATACCTCTATTCTGAATGTCTTTGAAATTTTACATTTTCTTTTTAATATTGTCCCCTCCAATTTGGTATATGTGTCATGAAAACTAATTTAACCATTGGCTCTGTTCCATCATACTAATTCTATCATGTTTTATGTGACTAAATTATCGAATGATTGACAGAAACAATGACTATTATTGAAGTTGGAAGTAAAACTGAGAGCTACTCATAAACACACACACACACACACACACACACACACACACACTGTACCTTCAACTCATTCAGAGACGGTGACAGAAACGGGGTAGACAGTTATTACATTACTGTGTGTGATATGAACAGTAATTGCACATTTAAGAATTTTTCTTTTTAAAAACTTTTGTGTCTAAAATTATATTTCTCTCTTCCTTTGTTCTTTTCAAACACACTCAGACCTCTCCTTGCTTTCATGCAAACTGATGTCTTTTTAAATTGTTACTTCATACATATATACATATATATTCCCAAACATAACCTGCTCATTCTTTTAATATTGTGAGTGAGAAAGCACAACTGAAAGCTCATTAACATCTTAAACTGCAGAGTCACTGGCAATGCTGGACTTTTGTAAGGGAAAGAATTTGTATACATAAATATATAATGCTTTCCACATAAAAATCAACTTAAGGCTACAGAAATACTTTTTACTAAAGCTGATATTGCAATAAATAGTGATTGATTCAAAATTGACAGGAAAAATAGGTGAAGGGGCAACTCTGGATCCATGTTTTAGAAATATTTCACTGATTTGGGGGAGAAAGTCTATACATTCCTTAATTTCCTCATGATTAATTTCATAAACAAAATACACATAAAATTGATCCTGGTGTTTCTATTTCTTCAAAGTAAAATGAGACAAAAGAGAAAGTTTTATAAACCATAAACTAGGTACTGTCATATTATCTTCTTAGGGTTAATCATCAATGATATGTTGATTGGATTGAAGTTTAATGGGATACTAATAAAGCACTCTTCTAGTTATGTTTGTGAAGGTAAATCTATAGGGCATTAAATAAAGGGCCTGGAGACAAAACCCTAGATGGAGTTGTCAGCAGTCAATGAGCTGCCAGAACAGAGAAATAATAGCAGGTTAAGGAAAGTACTCTCAGGGAACATAGATATCCTCTCCCTCTCCTTCCTCACTCCTGCTCGCCTTGACCTTTCTTTGCCCTCTCTCTTCTCCTCCCATTTCCCTAAAAAGTTTGCTGAAATAATATACATTGCTTTATTATTTTAAGTCATTTGTACATCAAATATATCTAACTTAAATTTGTGTATAATAATTGCATATTGATCAGTATTACAATTTTAAGGAAATTACTTTTTTTGCAGACATAAACTGAGCCAACAGAAGAATATGCTTCCTTAAACATTTTCTGTATAAGCATTTTACTTAGTTTTGAATATTGGTTCAGCAATCCTTCACTTCTTGTAGACTAGAGCTAGAAATTATAATATATTGGCATAACACTTTCACAGTTAAAATAAAAACACTTATACTATGTATTTAAAAGGACCCCTTCATCTAAAATACACTAATATCACGCTTTTGAGATATTTTCTGTCTTTAAATGTATTTATATTTTATATATGTGCGTATATATGCTTCAGTATGTGATGTGCAATATTGTATTCCATTTAAGTACTCCAATATACCAGAGTTACTTTTTGTTATCAAAAACATACATGTTCAGATGTAGATGTTTATTTGAATCTTTTCATTTATCATAATTTTAAAGTTATAAAATGATCATTAGTTTTCAGAAAAAGATATTCTAACATGTTCCTCAAAATTAATTTTCTATGTTTTAAATTGAAGAACATTGGTAATATTAAGCTGGGTTTCAAAGCCTCTGTATGACATTATAGACAAGTGGACAACAGTCTCATTAGAACTCTAGATTCTCATGTCCATATCCAATGAATCCTTGAAAGAACAGGGACTCTGGATGGGCTTGTCACACCTAATCATTGGTAATAGTTTGTGGTCACTAAAGCATGGTGGAAACTGAAAAGCAGGAGTTAGGCTGTAAGTAAGAAATATTGCTGCTCTGTGGTCCGGCTTTTTCTATACTCTTAATATATAGGTTTCACTTTTGTTGGAAAGGCAACAGTTGAAGTGAAAGAACCAATTCAGAAAAAGAAACTAATTCACAAATATGAGAAAACCAAATTGCTGTGTGAGGTATGAAAACAATGTTTTGTGAAACAGATGTTATTGTTTCACAGAGTTCTCTGTAAAATACTATGCTCTCCCTGCAGCTCTCAATGCTCTGCAGTTGTCTGGTCTCCTCTATATTTTGTCCTCCCTCAAAACGTTCGAAAAAAAAATCACACACTATCAGCTGTGTACGCACAAGAACATTTCTTTCTTCAAAGTACTGATAGTCATTATATTTGAAAACTATTTTTAGTCATTGTAAAGTCATGTAAATTCTTTTTATATTATGAATGTTTTAATTTTTTAAGCAAAACATATTCATTGAACTTACAAACAATTAAGAACGTATGATTAATAGTATCTACTTGTTTCTGGTGAATTAAAGTTGCCAGTGATAAATTTAATGTTTAGATACTTTCATTACTAAATAAAATCGTTTGCTGCAAACACCCATACTAATTGAGCATATTTCCTCCTATGTATTTTCAGGTGCTTTCAGTTGTGTTCTCAAATTGAAAGTGCTAACCAAAGTGTTATCAGAGCATTGTGAAAAACAACAGCCAGGTCTGGCAAGCATATTGTGTGTGCATACTTGAAATCAGAAAGGGCTTAATGCGGATGGCTGGAGACCTCTCAGATTTGGGCAGAAGAATCTTATTAAGATACTCAAGGAAAGAGGAGAGCAAATGCATTCTTTGGAGTTCTTAATCATGTTTGTTGTCATAACAGCTCAGGAGAGAAATTTGTGCATCTACTGGAAATGTTTAACCAGAAGGAAGGATTTAATTTTCTTGCCAGTTTTTATTCAAGTATATGATATTTTACTTTGCATTCTAAGAATGACTTTTTTCCAGAAAAGCAATTTTGTCATGTCTGTATTTAATAAGAATATATGGACAATTCTACTGAATTCAGTGTGCTCATACACATACATGTTCACATGATGCACACACATGTGCAAGAGAAAGGGGGGGTGAGGCTGAGAATGAGAATGACAGAAAGGGGGGAGGGGAAGGGAAGAGAAAATTAGATATTTAAAGTCACAGAAGAAACTTGTGAGACCCAGTAAGTAGGTGGATGTCGTTCATATTATTTTTATTTTCTTTTTCAACCCTGTTATTTAGTCTTATTTGTGCCTTTTCATTATAAAAATAGGTGTGTATATGATGCATAAATTGTATTGGCTATTATGCTGCATTTACAAAACATTGTAATTTGCATGTGCAGTAACAGAGGCTAGCGTTAATATTAATGTTTTCAGCTAAAGGAGTCAGCAGCGTCCAAGTAGAGATATTAAGTTCCTCATACTTAATGCTTCCTAAAACTTTATCACTTCAAGTCATCAGCCAGTGTTCTGTATTTGTGATATCATTTTTTCATGCTTGGCTAAATAGACTTTTTTATTTAATGATTGACACAGCTTATGTTTGAGAATACTTTTTATCTTTTCTTCTCCTTTCATTATTTATTTATTCATTTTACATCCTGATAGCAGCCTCTCTCCCTCTTCTTACCCCAGTCTCGTTCTCACAATCTCACCTCCAATTCACCTCTCCTCTTTTTCTCAGAGAAGGGGAGGCTTTCCATAGGTATCCTCCCTTCCCACACATCCCATCATAGTAGGACTAAGTACAACACTTTCTTTATCCATTCCATGCCTCTCCCCATATTTTTGATTAATTGTCACTGAAAGTCTAATTTACTGGTTATTACAATGTATACTCCAGCTTGCTTCTCGGATATATTTGTTTGAAAAAGCTTTTCCCAGCCCTGTACTCCTGGGTAACGTTTATTTTGTTACTAAGGTGTGTTTCTTATATTCACCAGAATGAAGAATCCTGTTATTGCATCCATTCTGTCTGCCTGTGCCTTTTTACTGAGGAATTGAATCCAATGGTGTTGAGAGATGTAAATGTCCAGTGATGGTTAATTGTTCTTATTTTAATGTTGGTGGTGATAGTGTGTATGTGTGTGTGTGTGTGTGTATGTGTGTGTGTGTGTGTGTGTGTGTGTTTGCTTGCTTTTCTTCCTTTGTTTGGTTATTTATTTCCTATGTTTTCTTGGGCATGATTAATCTCATTGGGTTTGAGGTTTCCTTTTATTATCTTTTGTTGGTCTGGGTTACAGGAAGATATTGTTTAAATTTGGTTTTTCATTGAATATTTTGTTTTTTCTATTCATGGTGATTGAAAAAATATTGTTAGATACAGTCTTCTGGATTAACATCGGAGTCTCTTAGAGTCTGAAAGACTTCTTCCCAGCCCTTTCTGTCTTTTAGAGCCTTCATTGAGAATAATTCTGACAGATCTGCTTTTATATGTTACTTGGAATTTTTCTCTTGCAGATATTTTGCATTTTATTTACATTTTATTTATTTTTATGAGAAAAATTATTGGATAATTTTTATTTACATTTCAAATGTAATCCCTTTTCCACCCAACCATCCACCCCTTCCTGCCTCCCTGCCCTGACATTCCCCTACACTGGCAGGACCAAAGGGCTTCTCCTCCCTTTGGTACTCAACAGAGCCATTCTCTGCTACATATGCTGCTAGAGTCATGCGTCTGTCTATGTGTACTCTTTGGATGGTGGTTTAGTCCCTTGGAGCTCTGGTTGGTTGGTATTGTTCTCATGGGGTTGCAGACCCCTTCAGCTCCTTTGATCCTTTCTCTAACACTTCTAATTGGAACCCTGCTCTTAGTTCAATGGTTGGATGCTAGCATTCACCTCTATTTTTGTCATGCTCTGGCACAGCCTCTAAGGAGACTACTATATCAGGCTCCTGTCTGCATGCATTTCTTGGCATCAGCAATATTGTCTGCGTTTGATGGCTGTCTGTATATGGGCTAGATCCACAGGTGGGGCAGGTATTAAATGGCCATTCCTTCAGTCTCTGCTCCAAACTTTGTCTCCATATCTCCTTCTACTAATATTTTTGTTCCCACTTCTAAGAAGGACTGAAAGCATACACACTTTGGTCATCCTTCTTTAGCTTCATGTTGTCTGTTGATTGTATGTTGGGTAATCTGAGCTTTTGGGCTAATTTCCAATTATCAGTGAGTGCATACCATGTGTTTGTTTGTGATTGGGTTACCTCACTCAGGATATTTTCTAGTTCCATCCATTTACCTATAAATTTCATGAAGTCATTGTTTTTAATAGCTAAATAGCATTCTATTATGTAGATGTACCACAGTATGTATATCCATTCCTCTGTTGAAGGACAGCTGTTCTTTCCAGGTTTTGGCTATTATGAATAAGGCTGCTATGAACATAGTGGAGCATGTGTCCTTGTTATATGTTGGAGTATCTTCTGAGTATGTGCCCAGGAGTAGTATAACTGGATCGTCACGTATTCATATGTCCAATTTTCTGAGGAACCTCCAGACTGATTTCCAGAGTGGTTGTACCAGCTTGCAATTCCACCAACAAAGAAGGAGTCTTCCTCTTTCTCCACATCATTGTCAGCATCTGTTGTCACCTGAGTTTTTGATCTTAGCCATTCTAAGTGGTATAAGGTGGAATCTCATGTTTTTTTTTTCTTTTCTTTTCTTTTTTTTTGTATTTCCTTGATGACTAATTATGTTGAACATTTCTTTGGGGATGTCTCAGTTGTTCAGTATTCCATGGCTGAGAATTCTTTGTTTAGCTCTGTATCCCATTTTTAATAGTGTTATATGACTCTATGGAGTCTAACTTTCTGAGTTCTTTTTATATATTGTATATTAGCCCTCTATGTAAGATTGGTAAAGATCTTTTCCCAATCTGTTGGTTGCCATTTTGTCCTAATGAGAGTGTCCTGTGTCTTACAAAAGGTTTGCTATTTTATGAAGTCTCATTTGTTGATTCTTGATCTTAGAGCATAATAAGCCATTGGTATCCTGTTCAGGAAATTTTCCCCAGTGCCCACTTTTCCCCAGGTGCTTCCCCACTTTTTCCTCTATGAGTTTGAGTATGCCTGGTTTTATGTGGAGGTCCTTGATCCACTTGGATTTAAACTTTGTACAGAGTGATAAGAATGGATCGATTTGCATTCTTCTACTTGCTGGCCTCCAGTTGAACCAGCACCATTTGTTGAAAATGCTATCCCTTTTCCATTGGATGCTTTTAGCTCCTTTGTCAAAGATCAAGTGATCAAAGGTGTGTGGGTTCATTTCTGGGTCTTCAGTTCTATTCCATTGATCTACCTGCCCGACTCTGTAGCAATACCATACAATTTTTGTCACTATTGCTCTGTAATACAGCTTGAGGTCAGGGATGGTGATTCCCCCAGAAGTCCTTTTATTGTTGAGGATAGTTTTTGCTATCTTGGGTTTTTAGTTATTCCAAATGAATTTACAAATTGCTCTTTATAACTCTATGAAGAATTGAGTTGGAATTTTGATAGGATTGCATTGAATCTGTATATTGCTTTTGGCAAATTGGCCATTTTTACTATATTAACTCTGACAATCCAAGAGCATGGGAGATCTTTCCTTCTTTCTTTATAAACAGTATTAGAACTGTTCTCAGTAGTACAGGGGCATGGGAAGGAGTGTTGCAGAATTACAGAGTGTCAGGAATTTGAATGGAAGTATGTAGCAGTGGGGGGTGGGGAACTGGGGGCTGCCACTAGAAAGTCCCAGATGCCAGGGATCCAAGAGTTCCCTAGGAACCAACAGAGATGACATTAGACGAAATTCCCAATAAAGGGTAGTTAGAAGGTCTAGAGACCAATCCAGTGGATAGGCACAGTCCCCTGTTGGTGTATCAGGCCATCCACTGATCTCGAACATATTCATCCAGAATTACTACTGTCAAAAGGAAATGCAGGGGCAAAGAGTGGAACAGATACTGAAGGAAAGACCATCCAGAGACTGCCCGACCTAGGGGTCCATCCCAATTACAGCCACCAAACCCCAAAACTATTACGAATGCCAAGTAGTGCTTCCTGACTGGAGCCTGGCATAGCTGTTCTCTGAGAAACTCTGCTAGAGCCTGACCAATACAGATGCAGATGCACACAGCCAACCATAGGACTGAGCACAAGGACCTTAATGGAGAAGTCAGGGCAAGGACTGAGGGACAACCCCATAGGAAGAACAACCATATTAACCAACCAGACCCATTAAAGCTCCCAGTGAAGGGTGATTCCCACAAACCAAAGAGTATACATGAAGGGACCCATTGCTCTATTTGCATATGTAGCAGAGGAATGCCTTATCTGGCATCAATAGGAAGTAAGCCCCTTGGTCCTGTGGAAGCTACATAACCCAGCACATGATAAGAATGCTAGGGCACTGGGGTGGGAGTGAGTGAATGACTTAGCACCCTCATAGAAGTACGGGGACAGGGAAGGTGGGCTGGAGGTTCATACAGGGGAAACAGAGAAGGAAAAAAAACATTTGAAATGTAAATAAATAAAATAACCAATTTAAAAATAAGAATGTCTCTTCCCTGGCCTTCTCAAGTGTCTGAAAAGCCTTTCTCTCTCCTGATTTTGCTCCTGTATTTTAATATATTCTTCAACCTCCTGCATTTTAATATATTCTTCAACCTCTAGTGCATACACATATACAGACAAGCACATACACATGGGTTGCCCCTTTCCACATTAGCATGTCTATTGGTGTTGTAATTCTTCTGGTCTTCTTTAAACAGCCATCCGTGTAGGTTGAAACTTTCCTTTCAATTGTAGGAGTCACAATCACAGGACAAATTTTTCTCTTCCTCTGACTCTTGGGTTCTTTCTGTGCTGTTTCTTTGTGCTGCTCTTGGTGTGCAGGAATTGCGCTATAATACATCCTTTAGGGTTAGAATTCATCATCAATTGTTTTCTGCATTTTGACCAGTTTTGGCTTTTGATAATGCTTCCTGTTCTTTTCAAAGGGACAATTCTTTTTCTTATATATATATTTTTGAATTTTTTTTAAAAAAGATTTATTCATGTATTATATATAAGTACACTGTAGCTGTCTTCAGACACACCAGAAGAGGGCATCGCATCTCTTTACAGATGGTTGTGAGCCACCATGTGGTTGCTGGGAATTGAACTCAGGACCTCTGGAAGAGCAGTCGGTGCACTTAACCGCTGAGCCATCTCTCCAGCCCTTGAATTTCTGAATATATTTGTTTGCAGATTAAAATATGGTTACTCTTTTTCTCCTACTATGCGCTTTCCTATAAACCCTTCCCCATACCCCTCCTTGCTCTTTTTCAAATTTATGGCCTCCTTTTTCATTAATTGCCTTTTTACTCATGCATACAAGCACACACATACACGCATACAAACACACACACACACACACACACACACACACACACATGCCTGTCCCATTAACGTTACTTATAAGATGAGTCATTAATTAGCTCCTCTTACCAATGTTCTGAGTCTGTGTCTTCCCCAATATGGAGGCATCATAGCTGTACATTGACAGTTATTTGACCTGCAGACACTTTTTTTATTTATGCAAAGTTAAAATGTGTTCCTCTTCAGGAAGTGAGAACCAAAGCCAGGGTGCTGCCTAAACAATGGTATTTGATCTGATGAGGGACCTGGCCCTCCAGCCACTATGTTCAAGCAATGAGATTATTGTGGAAAATTTAGGAATATTAAAGTTCAAATGGAAGACTCTAAGTATTAGGCATCACTTAGAAGTAAAGATCTTATTACCTTTTGTAGGTTTTTAATTTTGGCTGTCTCTCTGCACCTGGCTGTCTTATTAAGAAGAGTTCATCCCCCGGGGATGTTTCTAGAAACAATAAGAAGAAAAGACTGTAGTTCATCTCCTGAAGATATTTTTTCTCTCTAGTTTTAGATGCCCAGGCTCACCTCTGAGCTGTACAGGCGCAGTGTTTCTTAACTGTTTTTGTGTGCAGAAGTTTTTCTGCGTATGTATGGATTCCTGAACTTCCTTTACTAGGTGAGTGGCTTGTGTAATAAAGAACTATTTCCCTGTCACACTCTTTATTTCCTGAAATCCTTGTAATTAGCTCTTGTTCTCCAGAAACAGGAACAATCAGCTCAAAAAGGAAGACTTGGATTGTGTTTGTTGGGCCTTAAATGGCTGCTGTGTTAATTTAAATATTTGCCCTGTATTGATGATGGGAAGCTTTTACTTATAAAATTGAAAATAAATAGTACCAAATTCAACGGACAGACAGAATTTGGTTCATTTAGTGTGTATGTGATGTGACCCATGAACAACCATATAAAACTTGCTAGAATCCTAAATCTTTATATGTATTCCAGGTGGCATTTAATAATACAAATTAGGATGTTTAAAGGAGGCAGGTACACACTTTCCAAGACCATCCACTGTTTTTTTTTAATTTTTTTATTATTATTATTATTTTTTTATTAACTTGAGTATTTCTTATATACATTTCAAGTGTTATTCCCTTTCCCGGTTTCCGGGCAAACATCCCCCTCCCCCCTCCCCTTCCTTATGGGTGTCCCCCTCTCAACCCTCCCCCCATTGCCGCCCTCCCCCCAACAGTCTAGTTCACTGGGGGTTCAGTCTTAGCAGGACCCAGGGCTTCCCCTTCCACTGGTGCTCTTACTAGGATATTCATTGCTACCTATGGGGTCAGAGTCCAGGGTCAGTCCATGTATAGTCTTTAGGTAGTGGCTTAGTCCCTGGAAGCTCTGGTTGCTTGACATTGTTGTACTTTTGGGGTCTCGAGCCCCTTCAAGCTCTTCCAGTTCTTTCTCTGATTCCTTCAACGGGGGACCTATTCTCAGTTCAGTGGTTTGCTGCTGGCATTCGCCTCTGTATTTGCTGTATTCTGGCTGTGTCTCTCAGGAGCGATCTACATCCGGCTCCTGTCGGTCTGCACTACTTTGCTTCATCCATCTTGTCCAATTGGGTGGCTGTATATGTATGGGCCACCTGTGGGGCAAGCTCTGAATGGGTGTTCCTTCAGTCTCTGTTTTAACCTTTGCCTCTTCCTTCCCTGCCAAGGGTATTCTTTTTCCTCATTTAAAGAAGGAGTGAAGCATTCACATTTTGATCATCCGTCTTGAGTTTCGTTTGTTCTAGGGATCTAGGGTAATTCAAGCATTTGGGCTAATAGCCACTTATCAATGAGTGCATACCATGTATGTCTTTCTGTGATTGGGTTAGCTCACTCAGGATGATATTTTCCAGTTCCAACCATTTGCCTACGAATTTCATAAACTCGTTGTTTTTGATAGCTGAGTAATATTCCATTGTGTAGATGTACCACATTTTCTGTATCCATTCCTCTGTTGAAGGGCATCTGGGTTCTTTCCATTTTCTGGCTATTATAAATAAGGCTGTGATGAACATAGTGGAGCACGTGTCTCTTTTATATGTTGAGGCATCTTTTGGGTATATGCCCAAGAGAGGTATAGCTGGATCCTCAGGCAGTTCAGTGTCCTAAGACCATCCATTGTTAACTAAAAATTATACCTATATAACTAGATGTTTTTATTTCATTCTACATAAGTAAACCGTGTATTGACTACAGATGGCGAAGCTCTGGGAAAGAAGGAATACATT
Organism: Rattus norvegicus; assembly: GCF_021556685.1. Lineage (NCBI taxonomy): Eukaryota > Metazoa > Chordata > Mammalia > Rodentia > Muridae > Rattus > Rattus norvegicus. Next base: position 25,717,330 of record NC_141536.1, on the reverse strand, counting down.
CTGTCCAGGCAAAGCTTGCTGATTTTGTGAGCATATTTGGTTAATTACAGAAGCATGGGCAATTCAAGAGTTACCAACAACACCAGGACATCCCCTGGGTGATTTATGGGCAGCCATAAACACTGAGGAGCCCCACACTCTTTGATTTCTACTCACTTATAAAGTGATGATCCAAGAGTCTTAGATACAGAAAGCATCTTCTGAGATTCCTAAGCTCCTAGGCCTCTAGATTCTACATTAGGCTTGTTCTTGTGAGGGATTGGTCCCTTCAAGCTCTACTGCTTCAAGGTAGCAATGGCCACATCAATAACACAGGAAGAAAGCAAATGAAAATATCTAAGGAATTTCTTTAATTACCATGAACATCTATAACAGGAGAAATCTTAGCTGATAAGTTTTCAGTGCCCATAACACAATTTGCTACTAAAAAAAAAGAGCAGTTTATAGTTTCAATTATTTTAAAAGGCATATTTTTTTGCACTTAATGTGGTTGCAATGGGATATTTTATAAGATAAGAAGCTGACAGTTAAAGAAAGGATATACAAACGTCACATAGTATTGGATCAAATTATAATTTTATTATACAAATTTTCAGTAAGAATAATAGCTACTTCCAAAAAAATAGCTTTTCTTCTTTACATATTTCTGCATTTCCTAGATCTGATCCAGCCCATTTTATTGCTTTCATTATAGAAAGAAAATTTTCTCAATTCAAGATTCAGCTTCTAAGCTTTTGCTCCTTCCTCATCTAAACTCACAATTTTAGTCAATTAGATACTTAAAAGACCCAGAAGGAAAAAGTCAGAGGAGTAGTGAGTTTTAATTAAGGGTCAGGGAAATGAAGGGCCTCACTGGCTAGGCCAGCGTTGAGGAAAGTCAGCTAATGAACAGAAGCATCAAAGGCCAGATGAGGAAACCAACCAGGCAGACCCCTACCACATGTGTTAATTGTGACTGCCTTTCTACTACAATGGTGAAGAAGGTGAGAAGTCCCCACAAACTAGGTGGCACCCAGCATGTGAAAGGTCTTCTGATCTCGTGGAGGAATTTTAATCTAGCAATATGGTTGCTCTGGCAAGGGATCACATCCAAAGATATGATCATGCTGAAATACATACTTTTAATCCCTCTGGCTTGAATAGGGACACTCCTTTAGGACACAACTTTAGTCCCAAACAACGACTTCTAATTGAGTGGCAGACAAAGTGAGGAATCCATAAAAGCAGTGACAGGAGTCACAGATGGGACATACCCAATTCACAGGAGAAGAGACAGGAAGGAGAGGCCGCTTAAAGAGCAGTACGGGTAATAGAGTGAGGTTCAATTCAATTCGATTCAGATCAATATCCTTGAGTTTGGAGCAGTTCAGTTTGGTGCAAATCAGCGGAATGCAGTTGAGTTCAGTTCAGACCAGAGCAGTTGAGTTTGGAACAGTACATTTTTGGAGTTCAGTCTTTCAAGGCAGTGCCGATTTGAATCAGTCAATTTGAAGAGAGATTTGAGCCAGAAGAGTTGAGTTGAAGCAGCCAGCCAGAGTTCCAGAGGAGCAAGAATGTAAGAGATTATTCAGCAGTAAGTCTCTGAGGTGGAAACATTCTAGATCTAGGGTAGTAGACAGAGGCTGGAAGCTGAAGTCTTCAAGGTCAGTGCTTGCAGGAGAGTAGATTTTGTGGAAGCTTCAAGTTTCCAGACCTATGGTTAGGTTAGTTAGTTAGATAGAAACACTCTGGGCTCAGCTTAATCCATACAATTAATAAAGTTATGCCTCTCATCACTTCATCAAAGAAAATAAAATATTTAAATTTACATGATCCAATATTCAGGACATTGGTATTTTCTGTTATCTGAAATATTAAGAGTATTTTACCCATTAGATACTTTGTTTAACTAAGTACAACCACCAAGGCATCCTCTGAAGTACATTGGAACTACAGAAATGTGGAAGGATTGCTTTTAGGTACGTATTTGTGCTTTCTTCTTACTACAATAGATAGGGAACTGGAGAAGAAAGACAGCATTAGAGATCTTACTTGAAAGTAAGAAAAGTGAGAATTATCCATTTAGATGCTTATAGGGAAATCTAATGATGGAACAGTCTAAAAATTAATTGCTCGATTGAACTTGAGATGAAGCGATTACTAGATTGTGCTTGGCATTAATATGCTGAATTACACATGTGGCTGCTAAGAATGGATGTTACCACAGAGCATTGTGTGTAAAGGGTGACCTTTAACTTACAAGAAGTCATTTGCAAAGCACTTGTCATTTAAATTTACGGTGCTTTTATCTAACTGCACAAAAGTCATTAAAATTCTGTGAGTAAAGGGAAAAAAGAGTAAAGCATTTTAGATAATTTTATATCGAAATTTTAAGCCGACTGTAGTAGGCATTCCACTGCACTGATTCTGACACCCCTAGCCCTTCTCTGTTGAACTGCACGTGTCCCTCTATAAATACAATCTGTTTTGAAGGTGCGAGTCTTTTAGCTATTTTCCCAAGTTTGCCAAGGGGGCATGTACATCTGCCAAAATTAAAAACACGGGACAATTTTTGTGCCTCTAGGTGGTTCTAAAATGGCATGCCACCATCTGCCATTGGGTATGTTCTAACGATAAACATTTAAAATGCTGTAATGAGTTTTACAAGATCACAAGAATTCTGATTCTGTATGTACTTTGAGAGCCAATAAGACAGACAGTTTAACATAGAGAAACAAGCGCATTTTGGTGCACAGCCCCCTTTCGTTTTCCTTACTGAATTTAAGGACCAAATTATTCTGTTAAAATATGCTGTGAGTTCCGTGTTAATGTGATAATCAATGCAATATCATTAGGAGGATGAGCCTACCAAAGTCAACACTAGGAGAAAACAGTAACTTCTTGGTTGCTAGGTGTTACTCAAATTCCTATATTCATTGTTGCCAGAAAATTGATTTTTTTTAAAACCTGGAAACACATAGATTCAGATTTCTGCACTCACATGATAGGTAGGCAACTTACTTAGAAAAATATATCTGTCAACATTTGCAGTAAGGTAAATATAGAAGTGAATTTTCAGTGTCGTGCACATAGGAGGTGGAAGGAAAAAAAATGATCAGGAACCGTCAGCCACTTCCTGTCGGCATTATGCTTTTACTATTCTGGACATTATGCTTTTGTTATTTTCAATAAGATCATTACATCACTCCTCACTTAAAAACATCTTCCTATTAGTGTTTGGTTGTCAAAGTTTTATTAGAAATGAATGAGACATCGTGTCAATTAGGAAACAAAAATACCATGAAGGCTAAGGGAGCCATCTCTGCTGCAAAGTGTTATTCTCCAAGTCCTAACATGACAGCTACTGACTTTGCCTGGAGATACATGTGCTCTCATTTGAAGTGGTTTTTACCTTTTTTCATTAATTTTTATATTAGATATTGTTTTATTTACATTTCAAATTTATTTCCTTTCCCGGTTTTCCAGACATAAGCCCCCTATCCCATCCCCTTCCCCTTCTTCTAAAAGGGTGCTCCTCTCCCCATCCATCCCCCTTTCCAACCCCCTTGACAATCCCCACACTGGGGGGTCCAACCTTGGCAGAACCAAGGGCTTCTCCTTCCATTGGTGCCCAACAAGGCCATCCTCAGCAGTCAGTCCATGTGTAGTCTTTGGATAGTGATTAATCCCTGGGATCTCTGGTTGGTTGGCATTGTTCTTATGGGGTCTCAAGCCCCTTCAGCTCTTTCAATCCTTTCTCTATTTCCTCCAATCGGGATCCTGCTCTCAGTTCAGTGGTTTTGCCGTGGTTTTTAAAGTTTACATAAGCAATCCGATATGGAAACATGGACATTTAATGTGTTTTCTAACCTATAAGTATGACTGCCTTTAATTTTACTATTCTTGACTCATTAAACTGTATGTAGTTTTCTAAAGGAAAAAAATGCCCACCACTCTATAACAAGAAAGTGAAGGGAAATCCCTTCCTTGCTCTCTGGTTCTTTATTTCTCTACTCTCCATGCCCACCTTTCTTCCACTCTTAATTTTTCTTTGTCTCAACTAAAATATCTTCCTACAAAAAATCATTTATAATAACTGCACAAATGTATATTTGGTGATGCTTTAGAATTACATTTTGATATTTCAAAGGTGATTACATTATAATCACAGTGTGAGAAGCAGCTTTAAATTCACTGCAAACCCGTGGATACAACAGAGATTTTCTATAGACTCTTCTATATATTTAATACCCCCTGAACCTTCACCATCACAGTAGCACAATATGTAAAGAAGAAACCTGAGGCCATGGAGACTTAGCAAGTAAAGGTGTTTACTACCCAAATCTGGTGATCTGAGATCATCAGTCCCCAGATCTATGGGAGCAGATATAAATTGGTTCTATAATTTTGTCCCCTGTATTCGACACATACATTTTTATTCAACCTCCACATTCCTATAACAGTCACATGGAAATGGTAGATTTTTGTGTGAACAAATGTTTTACACTCCTTCGAATAAAAACCATGGCAGATCATTACAGAATATAATTTAGAAGACAGATTTAATAATGTAAGTTACTCCTACTTTGCCTAACAATGTGATTGTAACATTTTGTGTTCCCACCACCAAGTATTTTTGTACATCTTCACCAGCATTTTATATTGCTACTATTTTGGATTCTGGCTATTCTAATAGGTAGACAGCATTATCTCGTTTTTGTTATAATTTTCATTTACCAGTTGACATCATAGTTATAGCAATTTTTACTATATTTGCCATTTATATATCTTCTTTGGTGAAGTATTTGTACAGGTATTTGCTTTGTGTTTTTCAGTCTGCTTTGCTGTATTTTATTAATTCAATATTGATTGAAAATTTCATGCAAGAGTACTGCATTCCAATTACTTCCACCCATTCTCCTTCAGTTTCTTCTATATCCTTTTGAATATCATTTTCACACTCATGATATCTTTTAAAATTATAACATTGCATATGTATCTATGTAGTGTTATTCCTATGTATACATAAGTTTGACCATCTGTGACTGTAACCTATTAGGTACTCATCCTTAGATAAGAGTGTATCTGCCTTTCTCAGTAGTCATTAGTTGCCTGAACTTTTTCATCTAAGATGGGACCTGTGAAATTTCGTAGTATAGGTCCTCACTAGAATGGGTAGGTAGCTAAGTTTACAGTACCAGTCACAAATTCCTTCCTTTTGAGCAGGATTTAAGTCCAATTAAATATTGGTTTCCACCAGTGTATAGGTGCCATTATTTTACTCCTTAGGGTATTTTGCGGCTTGTTTTCAAAGAGTCAGGATCTAGGTCACTTCCAGCTAAGTTTCTCCAAATCCCATGTCCAAAGTGTGGGGACGCTTTTGTAGCAGGGTCTTTTCTTCAAGTTCTGGGGTTAACCAGGGCAATGTCAATACCCTGACTGTTTTATGAGTCTTGTGACGAACAGTTGGAGGAACATTCCTCAGGCCAAGCACTTAGATACTGTATGGGATTTTTTCTGAAACATAATCAGTGTTATCTGTTCCTCCTTTTTTCCTTGCCTGTTAAATCATGATTAAAAAGATAAAATACTTGTTTTCCTACAGCAGATATTTAAAAATTCTTATACATGTTGGATAATAGCCTTTTACTAGTTGCTTCTTTTGCAAATTATCTTGCCCTTTTTTGTTTCTTATGTTTGCCTTCTCTTTATATGACCTTTACTATGATCAAATCTTTTATTTAGAAATATTATTTAAATATTAATGAGTGTCTTTATTGAAAATTTTACTTTGATCTTAGCTGTTTAATATTCTTGGCATTCATTTACATACACTTCTTTCTTGGCCTCTAATGTTCAAAAAGCTTTTCCTCTCCTGCATTTAATATATACATTAGCATATATGCAGACATATAAAGACACAGACACTAACACACACATGGATTGCCCCTTACACAATTGGAATGTCTAATAGTGTAATTCCTCTGGTCTTGTTTAACCAGCCATATAGTTCAGGTATCATAAATGAAGCTTTCCTTTCATTTCTAGAGCGAAAATCTCCCAATAGATTTCTCTCCTCTTTCTTCTGTCTTCTCTTTTTGTGTGGTTTCCAGAACCTTGCATGTAGAAATTGTATTGTTGCTACATACAGTAGGGTCAGGCTCCCACTGTAAGTTGGTCTCTGTGTTTTGACGTATTCTGGATTTTGGTAATGGTTTCTGTCTTTTTCAAAGAGAAAGTTCTTTTTAAGATTTTTTAGTATATTTTTTTAAGATTACAATGTGATTATATCACTCCTTGCTTCCTCTAAACCCTCACATATGCCCTTGCTTGCTCTTCTTCAAATTTCTGGTCTCCTTTTTCCATATATTGTATCTGTATGCATGCATGCAAACATGTACACACACACACACACACACACACACACACACACACACACACACACACACACCAGCCTGCTTGCTCTCTTGGTAAGTGATTCTGCATTCTGTTTAGCAAACTATTGGTTAACACTAAGGTATGAATGTCCCTGCTGAACTGCTTTTCTCTATCATGCCAGTTACTGTTATGGTTTACAGGAACCATGACTAGAGAGGAGTGTGGAATGCTTGCCTCCACTGGAAGTTTGCATATAGCACCTTCCAATACTATGACACGAGGTCCTTGGAAAGGTCCTCCATGTCTTGTGCCACAAATGCACAGTGCTTTCAATAATACAGTTTTATCTTCATCATATGGGCAGCAAGCAAGGGGAAGAGCAAAAGTTTATATCGTTTTCAGTCTCTTGTAATTCTCTCACCATGTAAAAGGGAAATTCTCAATTGGTACTTAAGTTTTGCTAGATAAACTATGGACTTTAGATGGCCATTGTCACCCCAACACACACACACAGAGACACACACACACACACACATACACACACACACACATATTTTAGATATAAATTTTAGGTATAAAATAATATGAATCCTTATTTTTCACATACCTTTACTATTATTTTTCTACCTCTCCTCCCCCTGTATTTTTCTACCTCTCCTCCCCCTGTGTTTTTCCCCTTGAGGTAAATGTTCAGATGACCATTCTTTCCTTCTTAAAGAAAGCATCAATATATCAAAGATCAGATACATTTTCTGCGTGACCTTCTAGGAGATCTACATATTTGTGGCTTGCTCTCATATACTTATGATCCATGAACAATACAACATATCTCTTTTCAACTGTAAATATCCAGTTGTCCCAGCACTGTTTTTTAAAGCTGTCACTTCTGCTTCCTCCCGTCTCTCATTTTGGTTTTGTTCCTGTGCTGAAGGGCACTGACAGGTTTATGTACTCCCAATTCTCCATGATTGATCTACTTCACACTTTTGCCAATAACTCATGTCCTTGACTGTTGTAGCTTTATAGAAAATCTTGGTGTCTGATATGTAAGCCCTTCAACATTATGTTGTCAATTTTACATCTTATTTTTTCTTTTCTCCCTCTACGTAATTCATATGATTATTTTTTTACTTTTGACAACAATGGGATCAGGAGCCTAATGTTCCATGTTAGAAAAAAGACAATCAAAACTATATGTGCTTGATTTAGAACCTGTCCTGTTACTTTATCTTTTAATTTAAATTATTTCTTTAATCTTTTGAGATTATAAAGTTGCAATTTTATAATTTTCATTCCTTCCTCCAAAACATCCATATACCTCTCTTTGCTCTTTCATAACTTTTTCAATATATATATATATATATATATATATGAAACTTGCTTAGTCTTTGTAATGTGATTTGTATATGTGTCTTTAGAATTGATCACTTGATATTGGATAAACAATTAGTGTCAGGGTATGGAAGACTATTTATCCAACTCTAAGCACTCCTTAGTGTCCTCTAGTTCTTGGAAATGGTTGAATCATCATGGTAACTCTCCTGCCCACATTAGGAGGCCTTGTTCTCTTTGTTCAGCAGATTTATACAGTCATGCTCATGAGACTATAAGGATGTAGCTTCAGAAGTTGCTAGGAGAATCAAGATCATAACCAACTTTGTGCTCCTCTAGCTCTTACTGTCTCTTGGTCTACTCTTTTGCAGTGTTCTCTGAGCCTTAGATGTGTGCTGGGTTACACAGTTCCATATTTTAATTGCTTGTGGTTATGTGTAATTGTTTCTGACTGCAGTAAAGAGAAGTGTCCTGGATGACAAGCGAGGACTACACTTATATGTAAGTTTAAGGACTTATATTTACAGAGCTGTAACTCAGATGGGGGAGTCAGTCTACAGCCCTGGAAGAGTCAATGAAAACTGGGATTCACAATGGGCGTTTCCAATCCTATTCCTAAAACTTCCATCTACCATGAGGTTATTGATGAGTATCCCACTTAGTATCATTTTTAATCAAAATGATTATAAATGCTTTTCTTAGTAACTGCTTATATTGCGTGTATACCTTTTCAATATCATTGGCATTTCTGATATGTATAAAACTTTTCACTCTAAAGAGACACTTGGAGTGCATTAAATGATTACAATTTTAAAAGTAAGTATTTGATATAGCTTTACTCTCTGGGTAGGATTTTTTGGCTACCTGGTAGGTATTTTCAACTAGAATTCAGTGATATTTTTTGAATACAGAAATATATTTATCTGTTATTTAAGTCCTACTTAGATCCGGCATTAATTTGGAATCTCAACTTGTCTGTTTACTACACTTCAGGCTGATAAGTTTCAACTGTCTTTCCACTTTTCTCTGTCCATCAAATCCTCACTTTTTTTTTGTTCTTTTAATTTCTGTCACTCTTAGTGAATATGTACACATGCAACTGTATTAATATGATGTTACATTAATGGGTCCCTTTCCTACATTTAAGATTGTTATTAAAGAAAACTTCCTGTTTTACCCATGAAATAATGCTGGTTAGGTACACTTTTCTTGACTCTACTTCCCACAGATCCAACTTCCTCCCTTAGGTATTTATTATTCTTTTTTAATAAATATGGATATTATATTTTATTTTATATGTGTAGTATCTTTTGTAGGTATGTCTGTGAGGGTACGGTTGTCTGCAGAATGCAGAAGGAGGTGTCAAATTATTTCCAGCTAGCGTCACAGTTCTTTGTGAGCCTCCTGGTGTAGGTGAGGTGCCAGGAACTGAACTCAGGTCTTTGGCAAAGACCAGAACCTACTTCTGACTGCTGAGCTAGTTAGGCCCTGAGTCCTTTATTTGATTAAGATCTATATTCATTTATGAGTACCTATGACTTTCCTTCAAATTTCCTTGTCTGTTAGAACCATTTTCGGATAATTGTTTTAAATTTTAATTCACTGAATGTCCGATTAGTGCTTGAAAAAATGCATTCAATCTCATGTACTTTATCCACTTCATATTTATGGTCACCAAGCATAATCAGACCCTAACATTGTTAGGCATTCTCACCATAGTTCTTTATTAAACTCATTGTTGTAGATTCTACAGGAGTTTTGTTTCTTTGATTGTTTGTATGATTGTTTTTTCTAAATCCAGTCTAGTTGTCAATAAGGATTAACTTGACCTAGAAGAATATCACTGGGTACCCGAACTTTACTGGATTTCCTTAACTTCACATATGCCTAACATGAAAATGTGTCTTACCCCTTGTACTTTATTCTTTTCACTGGTGAGGCCATTGCTGTACACTAGTGATCCTTAAATGTAAAGAATGAAACTGAACTCCTCTCCTGACAGTTGGGCTTAGCATGGAGTACCTAACAGAGGTCTACATTAGCTCATAGTACAGACATGAGTAGCAAAGATCCATGTATATCAAGCCTTTAATCTCATGCCTTTAGAGGCCCTTCTCATTTGACAAATAGACAAATACCCACTCTGAAGGAAGAGACCTTATTTCCTTATTTCCCTACATTTTTAGGTACAGTAACATCTCTCCGACTACATCACAACATTTCTCCTACTACAGTTACAGACCATGTATCACTGTCATATCTGGACTGGATAAGTGGGTCCTAGCTGATTACCCATTCTGTCTACCGATTTACCATATCTATAGGGCTGCCATTATTTTTCTAAACCATAAGTCAAATCATTTCATTTCTTTGCTTAAAGCCTTACAATTGTGTTTTACCTCACTTAGTTCCAAATCTAAATTGAATATAAAATTTTATTTGTCCTACCCATGACTTCAGTAGTAAATGTCTTCATTAGATTCTTGGTCTGCGGCATGGATGACTTCCTCAACATTTGCTTCTGTCTGCTTAAAGAATTCATTTCCTAGTATTTTATGGCTGTTCTTATTCATCTTTTGTGGCAAATTTAAACCTGGTCATCATATTACCTTAAATTAGATTTCCCATCAATGACATCAGTCTGACACATAATGCACACAGTCAACTTTAATTTGATAACCCATAGTATTGTTTAGTAATTTAAAGGGTTCGTGTTGATACATATTTTGCATGAGTTCACTGTGTCTTCCTGTTGTCAACTCCAGATATTTAAGGTCTTTGGAGATAATAGCATTATTTCTTGTTTATCTTTTCTGCCTGTGCAAATGGACTTCCTAGCACATAGTCAATATCCATTAAATCAAGTTGCCGACTCAAATGAATCAGGTTATTTTGATATTTTTACTAAAATGCCCTTTTTAATTCATGACGTGCTAGGGATTGAAACATTAACTGACTTTCTTTGTTATTATTAACTTAGGTTTTTGTATAATAACTTGGACCCCAAAATTGTTTTTGTGAAAGTTTTATTCAGAGAGCAGCTTAGAAAAAATATTAGATATTTTAAAATAGAAAAATGAAGCCAGAAGGCTATAAAGCAGTAGATTTATCAGTATGAAGTAAAATTCAATACATATTCGAAAGTGGCTTGTAGTCTGGCTTAGAGAAACTCCCTTACCTCCTGTAACAGTTCACCACTGATCTATAATATAGATTCAAGACTTCCCAGTTCCTACCTGCACAGATAGGACGTTTGAGGCTTAATTAAAGTGTGCCTATATGATTCTTTGATTTTCACATTAAAATATGTGATTAAAGTAGTAAAAATGATTTCCATATTACTATAATCGAAGCTTTTCTCCATCTCTCACTGTCTGATTAGTTCTGAATATTTAATAATATTAAACATGCCATTGTGACTAGGGTGTGGAAATGGGAGCATCACTGACAGGTGCGTTCAGTGGTCAAGGTATGGGCTGTTAGTTACGGTTCGCGTGCTGTGACAAAAGGCCTGGACAAAGTGCAGCTTGAGGTTTACAATAAGACCATTGCTGAAAGAATAAAGACAGGAATCTGGGGAAAGGAACTGAAACAGAAGCTGTCAGGAAACGCTATTTAATGACTCTCTCCTCATTGCTTGCTCAGTCTGCCTTTGTATACTGAGGACTACCTTCCAAGGTTGTTACTCCCCACCCACAGTAACTTACCTAATATCAGTTAATAATTAAGAAGGTGTGGGAGTGTGGGGGTGTGTAACAATGTTTAAAGAAGAGCATTTGAGAGGGAGGGGCATTACATCAGATAGAGCAAAGGAAGAGAAAGAAGGAAATAGAATTAAAATTTAGTTATATAAAACACTCGCAAACTTAGTAAAAAAAATGAAAATAGCTGTTTTTATTTGAGAGTTTCATCTGTGGTTAAAATCCCTACAGAATCGGATTTTTTCTTAGTCTGCTTAAAGTGTTTCTTGAGTCGCAAATGACCTACTGAGATTATCACGGCAAAGGACAGATTTCGCTTTGTGTTTGTGGTCTCCTTTCCTCTAAGTCAATTCTTCAAATCCAACTGACTTCAACCACAAATCCTTCATTCAAATTATTGGACAGCCATGGCAATCTCTTTAAAAGATTCTTAACTCCATTCAGAGGAACAGATCCATGTCTCACTCAGCCTTCATCAGATGAAGCAGATGGGAATATATATATGAGAGAGAGAGAGAGAGAGAGAGAGAGAGAGAGAGAGAGAGAGAGAGAGAGAGAGAGAGAGACTACCTGCTGTTATGGAGAGTGAGAGATCTTGGAACACTTGGCCCTAGGTGGGAAGAATTCATCAAACCACTCCCTTCCAGAGCTCAATAAATCAATAAAAACAATCAATTGATAAAAACATATTATCTGCACATCGGATCCTTAAAATGATTCTAATCTGCTGTAGTTTTAATTAGTCTATTGCTTTTAAATTCATTTTTGTGATGGTATTATTGTTCCATTGCCTTTGAAATTAGTCTGGAATTCCTCAGTCTACCTTGGAATTCACTCTGGAGCCAAGGATGATTTTCCTGTTCCCTTCCCTGCAGTGCTAGGATTCCTGGTGAAGCACTAACCAAAACGTACGGTTTTATGGTTTCTGGGATCGAAGCAAGGACTTTGTGCATGCTAGCCAAACACACTGGACCAACTGAACTACTTCTTCACCTTTGTGTTTGTTTTGGTTTTAATCAATGTGTGCTAGCAATTTTAACCGACACCACAACATAGTCTTCCTTGAAAATAATTCTGCCCAATTTCTCAAAAATTGTTCTTGTGCTGCAGTTTCGGTGATGTATGCATGCCTGTAAATTGGCTCATTTTTATACCATATGATTTTACTGCAATCTTTGAGGAAGCTAATATGAAAAGATTAGTAGGTCATGGCTACATGCGTACAATTTGCGCTGGCTCCGAATCAGTCATTCCTGCCCCTCTCAGGTCTCATTTGAGCATGCTGTACAGAATGTTGCATTTTTTGTATTTAAATAGTTGGTTTGACATAAGCAAGGTTACAGAATTGTGTAATTAAAAAAGGAATAGAAGCTTCTCCAGCTGTACTCGTTTCTTTGACTCAGAGAGGTGCTGAAATAGTGTTTAAAGATTCCAAATCAATCACTGTTATTGTTTCCAGAATAGTTGTTCAATGGACCCATACATTGCATCTGTCAAAATTCCTTAACTTTAAGACATTTGTAACTTTTTTGCATCTGTGTTGCTTCAAGTGATAAAAATTTAGAAGTCAAAATTAATAGAAATTAAACTATAAACATTAGCTCTAAGTTCCATGTATTTTGCAATTGAATGGACTATGGTGAAATTATTATCAAATTTATGAATATGAAGCTACTATGCTGTAATGCCGTGGTTAATATTTTTATCTTAGTTTGTGTATTAAAAATATATTCTGTTGACTTGTGTAGTGGCAATCACCTTTATTCTTAGCAACTCAGAAGCCAGAGAAAAATGAGTATCTGTAAATTTGTGGCCAGCCTGGTCTACATTAGTTCCAGACCAGACAGGGTTGAATAATGATATCCTATTTTTTAAAAAAATTAATTTAACAAGAGAAAGAAGAAAAATCAGAAAATATTATTTTAAGTACATTGATGATTATTATATTGTGTACTATAATGTTAATATTATTATTTGTGATAATTATATAATTATAAAAAATCAACTTGAACATCTCATACTTTGACATTATTGTTACTTATGTAATTTTTTTGATTATTACTAAATGAAACTTCATCAAATGGAGGCAAGATGTTGAAATTATTACCCACATTACACATCTAATATCATATTTTTTACAGATAAAATGTTGTCTATTTTCTGAATAGTTCTCGTTGATTATACAACTGATGTTCACAGGCTGACTCTCAGTTTTTCTAACTGATGAAAAAACTAAATGAGATCTTAATGATTATGCAATATACTATATTCGTGCAATAGTTAAAAGTAAAACTCATGTTTAGTAGAACATAGTGTTGAACACCTATTTTCTTGAAGCCTAAGTAGGGTGGTCTGGAATTCAAATCAAGCTTGGTGTTGGCTTAAGAAGAAAACTAAAAAGAAAAATAAATTGTGACCTGAAAGAAAAGATTCTTTCCATCACTTCTTCTGAATTGCCAACTTATGATAATTTTAACATGAAAAATGATTCCATTAGCTTCTCATTTTCTTTCTTTCTTTTCTTTTAAACTTGCAACAGTGTTCTACTAAAATGATAATCTTTTGTGGAGTTTAAATTAGTTGACTGAGTTTAGTCTGGTCAGTTTTAAATGATGAAATTTGTCATATGTAAGTGTGTGCTTACAATTCATGTAAAGTTATAATCAAACAACCATTTAAAAGTCTGTCCCAGACACTGTGTTATATATGAATAACTCATGGACATTGAAAAACTTAGCTATGACTTCTAAATTTTTAAGATAATTAAGGTATACTTCCACTAAATCTAATGTCATTTGATATATGTGTTGTTTGAATGTTGCTTGTATATGTTAGGGAGAGCTTACAATAGTACTAAAGGTTGTTTGTTGCTGGTAGTAACGGGTTCTACGCTCTGGACCATGACACTTAGTGAATCCTGTCAACTCTAAACGTTTGTATCAGTTCCAAATACAGCATAGAGAATTAAAGACAACAAACAATACTAACAAATATATACGGACAATGTAAATAATAATTTGCTGTATTAAAAATTACATATGAAGTAATTAATGTTGTCTTTATTATACTGATAAGTGAATTCACCCTCAAGTGACATTTTATCTGGTGTGTTAATGACATCAAGTTTTGTATTATTTTGTAAGCCTTAATATTTTTCTATCCTAATAATATAGGGAAAAACCAAACAGCTTTTTGTGTTTTAAAATTAATAATAAGATTTACATACAAGAATTATTGACAGAAAGGATTAATTTTAAATGTCAGGATCAATATACTCTTACATTGTTTAACTATAACAATTTAAAATTCTGTTATATTTTTAATATAAAAACAACCTCTAGAATCCTTATTCACAAGATGATTTTGGATGTATAGTAGAGGGTCGATTTCAAAACTCTAAAAGATCATGTTTGAACCCAGCATGCATGTCTAACATTACCCCAAAGATAATGGTTTTGCACTCAATGGGAAAGTAAGGATGCCACATGTTACTATGTTACTATGTTACTATGTTAAATGAAAGATTTACTTAGAGAAACATTGATTCAAACAAAATCCCTGAGGCCTATCAACTTAAATATGTAGTAGGTACAATGGAATTGCTAATATTTTGTGTGCGTGTGATTACAAAGCTGAGTCTTACACACACTTAGAGACAAAACAATTGAAGTTGTATCAGTATTTCTCTTTCAAGAACCATTTTCAGCTTCTCAGTTGAATAACTATATGATCGAAAAAACCAGACCACCATTCAAACCAGATTTGACTAACACCTATGGTCACACATATCATTTAGAAGTTAAATCAAATTCTCATTTATAGATATGTCACAAAAGATATTCTGGGTCTGGAAACAGGAAAGTCTATGTGACACAAATCACTTTATGTAATTCAAGGGACCATGCTCATCAGCTCACATATGACCGTGGAGACCTCCTATGTATTACTTTGTACTGCACAGCCCAGTAAAATATTTGACTGCACAGTTGACTCAATATTGGCCAAGCAGGGGGTAGAGATTTCACTTAAAATGCAGGGCGTTGCCAGTGACAACTCAGGAGGTGGCCGCACAGGAACAAATGCATCAGGGAAAAGCTGCAGTGTTGCTGGAAATGAAATCCACTGCTGGGGTGAGATCAACGTTTGCTGTTCTCTATTTCTACTGTCACCACGAAGGTCTCACTTTGTTCCACTTACAGTTTATAAAAACAGAAAGAAAAGTATGCAAGTACGAGAAAGAACGAAGGAAAGAAACCGAATGAAGCTTGGGTCTAGGAAGAGGCCATTTACCTGACTTTTCCAGAAGCAAGGAGATAGTCCCGTTTATACCAGTAGAGAGGTGTTGGCCTTAGAAATATTTTATCTGGCAGCGCTCACTGAGCCCCAGAGGCTCTCAGTGTTTGGAGAGAGAGAGAGCTGCATGGACTGCTCTCAGTTATAAACTTGGACACTGCTTCTAAAGGAAAATCGGTAAAAGCGACAGGTGTATGATTCTCTAGGCAATATTTTGTTGCCTGGAGTTTATTTAAATAGTCTATTTGTTTTCTGTTGACTGAAAGAAAAGGTATTTACCATAGTGTAAGCCATATGACAGGGCATATTGTTTGATTCCTCAGAAATCTTCTGTTCGAGAGGAGACAGACTTTGGGTACTAAATCTTCATTAAAGCTGTGATTGTAGTAGCCAATTCATCAGCACACAAGCAGTCTCAATTAAAGCTTTTATTCATTTGTCTTTCCAGACTTCAAAAGGCAGTCCCATTCTACTGCCGTCTTCCCATAGCCGTGCATTGCGGTTGCTTCCGTTTCAATCTAGCAGCGTCATATTTGAGTGTGATTATTTTAGAGTAATCCATCCCATTCTTAAAATCAAGAACACATATGTTAGTGATAGAGAGCAAGTTAGTGAAAGCCATTCACTGTAGAAGGCTGTGGCCTGACAGTAATGTAGTCAGACAGGCTGCTTCAGCTGTTATTTGAATAGAGTACTAGAAGGCAATAAATTATTTTCATTCTGGAATGACAGGGTTGAACATCTTCCACGCTGTGCATCACCTGGCTGTTGTTATCACAAACCTCTTTATTCTGCAACAAATTATGGCAAATGGAAAGGGCTTTAGAGTGGTGACATACAGGTAATATGTCCTGATAATAAGGATGTAACACTTGCTGCCACAACAAACGTACTTCCTACTGGCATGGTTTATGTGATGTTGCTGCTGTTTTTCTCACTGCCCTTAGAGGCAGGAAGCTTTCCTACAAGCATTGACAGGTGGGCGAAGATAATAGATCTTGTGAAGCACTTACTACGACGAACATGTCATCTATCATATGTGAACTCGTATTGATTTCATCCTCATTTTCTTAATACTGGTATAATTAATCTCCTGCAATTAACGAAGTGTCATTGACTTTTAATCAGGATAATTTACACCTTAAAACAGTTAAATCCAGCCAGAGTTCAAGATTTGTCTTCAGTGAGATATTTTAATTTCAGAGACCAGAGATGCATGTCCCATCCTATAGTGGCAATGCTACTATTGCCAGCTAGAGAAGCTCTTTGTTGCTCTGGGCATCCTTCGGGGTATCAAGTACATTTCATCATCTGGCTCCTTCCCCTCTTGACAATCTTTGAGGATGGCACAGAACAAAGCCAGACACCAGGAGGCCATCCACAGCTTGGTCTCTACTTTGTTTGAGTGGAACAAAGGCTAGAATGTCCTCGGCTAATCTCAGAAGAAAAGAAAAGTGACTTTCTTCTGAATGAAAGAGAGAAATCAAATAGAGGTAAAAGCTTAACTTGCATGCCTATACCTACTGTGTGTTTTCATTTACTTTGAGATTTGGTAGATTGTGAAGTGCTGAGCTCAGCAAAGGTGAGCTTTGGCTCAGACATCCCAAATGATGTGTTCACAGACTGCCATTCATCAACAGAGACATATGTGTGAGATTCGCTGTACACATACAGCTAATGGAACAGTTGCAGAGTTCTATTAAGAAACATTTTGAAACATAATGATTTATTAGTTTGGGGTTTTTTTGGAGATTGTTGGTCTAATAGCTTAGCCCATTTACCAAATATGTCTGGGCAGTGTAAGTATCTGTTATGGTTCTCTCTACCTCACAAAGCATCCAGTCTGACTTCCTCATGGTCCGTTGGCATGGATGGCATCCATGATGTACCATGGCAAAATGAAACTAGAATAATAACATGAAATTACATTGACAGTGCTCTGAGGGGTAGTGTGAAGCTGCACTTAGATGGGCAAGATTCTCAGGTTGTATGGGGTCCATCCATACTCACTTTTAACTTCTGCAATATATTCACCTCAAACACCTCGATTGTCTCATCTAGGGCAGCAATTAGATATTTCTGATTTTGTCCTAGCTCATCAGAGAGTATCAGCCAAAAGCACCATCCTCTGTGCTGATTTTCATGGGAGCAATCAATTGGCAAGCCTAGATAGCTGAAACCACGAGTGCTAGCCAGGTTCTTTGTTTACCTCATCACGTCTTGTTCTGTTTACAGGGAGCCTCTCTGTTCATTACATCCTGGAATGATCTTGTGAGGATTTTTGTTGAGAATAAATTGCTACTTTTATTGAGTGACTGAGAACTTTATTGATCTAAAAATCACAAATCACAGGTCAATAATTACATACTCAGCCAATTTCTTGCTGTAAATGTTCACAATCAGTTGATTTCAGGATAGGAGGAATACACTTCAAAAAAAACCATGTAATTTGTGGACTACTGCCAGAAGAAATCAGTAGTGATTTAGACTGTACCTGGTATCTGATTTCTACTATGATGTTTATGAGGGTAGAAGACGAAAGACAGCTTAGGGTGGACACAGCTTGTAAGTTAACAAGTGACAGAGCCCAGCGTGTTAAAATCTCCAGGGCCACGCTTGAAACTCAATTGTGGAAGCAAATCGACTTCATATATATAAATTTAGACTTGGCGTGCATTAAAATGGTATTTTAAATTAGCGTTTTAAAATGTATTTTAAATGATAAATTAGATTAACTCATTTTTATGTGTGGATTTTTTTCCAGTTTGTATGTATATTCACCACATGGGTGCTTGGACCCCAGACAGGTCAGAAAAGGGCACAGGTATCAGACACTGTGGAACTGGACTTTAGGATGTTTGCTCTGAACCAAACCCAGATCCTCTGCAAGGACAACAAATACACTGAGCTATGTCAGCAGCCACTGAATCGTAACATTTTTAGTCTAATCATTTGACAGGATAATTTTATCTTCAGTCTCTCTGTCAAGAAGTATCTAAAATGTTGAAAGGAAACGTGGCTTGCTAACTTCTGTCCTTATAATTCTGTTGACATTTCGCATGGATTTGGTGGTATGTGTTAAATTTTAGTCATCCTAGATGTCTTCCAGCGATACAAAATGAAGGTCAGATAATATGATGTGATAGAGCAGTAACAACATATGTGGTCAGCTAAACTGTGGGCAACTAAAACTAGTTCTCAGCTTCTGAAGGTATGTCAATATACGTATGTCAGAGGACAAAGATGGTTTTCTTCCAGTTGCTTTAAATTAAAATTTTGTTTCTGATGTTGTTTTATTTTTTATTCATTACCATTAATTTTATGGGAACTACATTAAGGTTATGCATCCTTTAATTTATATGCTACTGAGTAGGATTCAGTCGAGGAATATTTTACCTAAATCCCACACACTTGAAAGCATTTTCCATTTCTAAGACCTCCAGGCGTGGCTCAAGTGTATATTTTGTATTTCAGCATAAATATGCCTTAGAGGATTGTGCTAAGTACCACTGAGAACACTTTCTATAGTAAAGTGCTGTAGAAAATGTTTGTACTAGTGTAATGACAGCATAATATACATTCTGATATTGTTTTAATCGAACACTAAATTATTGAGAACTTGGAAGAGTGATTGCTGCCCAGGTGATTTTTACTAAGTAATAAAATAAAACTCAATGCTCTCAATGCTAAAGTTCTATACAGAAGCAATAGGCTGTGGACATTTTGGAAAATAGAAAACATAACTTTTCTTAGCAATGTAAACTAAGTCATATTGTTGAAATATAAGATATTCAGCATGTTGAATGAGATATACTATCTTGGACATGGGGAGATTAGATTGTCTCTAATTTCCCTAACGCGTTGCTTTTACAAACTTTACTTATAATCTAGGGTTATGTATTTCATATTCATCTTAATTTGTACACATGTATTTTGTGTGTATGCACATGTGTGTGTGTGTGTGTGTGTTATTAGAAATGTATTGTGGATGTGAAGCTCTGAGGTTAATGTGGAGGTTAATGTCTTAATCCTTCCTTGAGATGGCATTTATCTTTGGACTTGAATCTTACTGTTTCACTTGGGGTGGCCAAGGAAACGCATGGGATCATATCCTTCTTTCTCTACCTCCCAAGTGCAGGGATTACAGGTTTACATTGATGCAGTTGGTTTTTGACATGAGAGTTGGAAATCAAACACAAATCCCTTTGACTTGTAGCAAACATTTCAGTGGCACACTTACTGCCTTGCATTAGCTGCCTTCTTCCCCTTCCCCTTCCCCTTCCCCTTCCCCTTCCCCTTCCCCTTCCCCTTCCCCTTCGCCTTCCCCTTCTTCTTCTCCTCCTTCTCCTTCTCCTCCTCCTCCTCCTTCTCCTCCTTCTCCTTCTCCTTTTCTTCTTCTTCTTCTTCTTCTTCTTCTTCTTCTTCTTCTTCTTCTTCTTCTTCTTCTTCTTCTTCTTCTTCTTCTTCTTCTAATTCTTCTTCTTCTAATTCTTCTTCTAATTCTTCTTCTAATTCTTCTTCTTCTTCCTCTTCTTCTTCTGGTGGATGAAGGACACATGAACCATGATAAGGAAAACAGAAGTTTGTATCTCTTAAATACTCTATCTAAAAGTTTATGCACCCAATGCCCAAAGATTGGGAGGCAGTGTATCCTAAGCTCTTAGCAACCTGTTCCTTATATGTAATGACTATGTAATTGTTTTCTTGCACTCCTCATTAGCAATATTCTTCCCTTACATACTTAGTTCAGCTGTGTGTATCCAAATACTAAAATTCAAAATAACACATACTCTAGATTAAAAAGCAACATTTTAAGCATGTATGTTTACATGCTCGTGGTCTTTCCAAAGTAGACAATACCAGTTCATCTTTATCACACACCATTAGGCCCCAGGAAGTCTGGAGAGAGAAGACTGACAGCAAGGGCAGAGCCTCCCACAACCACCGCCCCCATGCCTTACCATGAAGCAGCTTCAATTTCTAACAGAAAGGGATAGAGATAGAGAGAGATAGAGATAGATAGATAGATAGATAGATAGATAGATAGATAGATAGATAGATAGATAGATAGAGAGAGAGAGAGGTGGGGTTCCGCCATTTTTACAATTAGGGATGTCCTCAGGCACTCACTCCTGGAAGCCTCTAAATTTCACTGGTGCCTGGGAGCAGTGTAGTTATCTGAAGCTGCAGTAGGGATTGAAGGTCTGACACAGGCCAGCATCATAGTGAGTTTGTAGTCGATCCTTAAGGAGACGGACGGTCCTTCTCTGTCTCCTGCTATAACGTTTCAGAACTTTCACCAGGGTCATAATGTGATGTGACTCATATTTTTAAATTGAAATGATTTGAGTTGTATTAACATCTTTTAATCCATTAAAAACAAGACAAGATTATACCATATAGATTTTATTGTGTTGTACACTTCTATTACGGCTCTAATCTCCTGGCCTCTGCTGCTGTGTTTACTGCCGGGCACACAGTAACTATTGACTCAACGACTACGCAAAACTCACACTAGATCTACTTCTATATTATATTTTTTCAATAAGATAAAACTGTTAAGTATTATTTCTGTAATACTAATTTTAATTTTAGATGATCTTTGTTTTAATTGAGCTCTTCTCCCTGTTACCAGCATAAGCAATGGAATTTATAACATCGCTGCTTCCTAAGCTATGCATTTCTGCTACAGCGTGCAGCTGGATTCAATCTTAGTAAACCCTAAATAACAGCTTGAGTGGGACAATCAAATACTACAACATTTATCTGAGAGAAAATCACTGTAAGGTGCCTTCCTGTGCATCTCCTGGAAGTCCATTCTAGCATCCAGGTGAAAAATAGAGCAAACTGCTCAGTTTTTTTTTTTCTAAGAATTTGATAGAATTTCGAACCATGCATGCTTCTTTTAGGATGTTGCTAGGGAATGCAATGGAAATTGAAATTTTAGTATCTGTTAATATCTTAGTATCTGTTGATAAGTTATTTTGTTTAATATGTCGTGAATGATACTTTTTAAAAAATTATCTAACTAATCTATTATTAATCATCTGTTTGTATGTCAGTGTCTGTTTAGTATGTGTGACAGTTCTCTCTCTCTCTTTCTCTCTCTCTCTCTCTCTCTCTCTCTCTCTCTCTCTCTCTCTCTCTCTCCCCCTCTCTCTCTGAAGAGGTCAAAAAGGGTGATGAGCTATTTGTAGCTGGAGTTACAAGTGCTTGTGAGCTCACTACCAAGAGTGAAGGAAGAGTGCTTCTAGCCTATCTCAGGTTATGCAGAAGAACAAGGAGTACCCTTAACCTCTGTGTAAACCCTTTTTCTATGTGCTCTTCTTCTTTTTTTTTATTGGACCTTTTAAATTTACATTTCAAATGTTATTCCCTTTTCTGGTTCCCCATATATAAGCCCCCTATCACTTCCCCCATCCCCTTCTTCTATAAGGGTGTTCCCCGTCTCCAACCACCACCCTTTCTGTCTCTCCACCCTGACATTACCCTACACTGGGGGATCGAGCCTTGGCAAGACCAAGGGCTTTTCCTCCCATTGGTGCCCAACAAGGCCACCCTCTGCTACATATGCAGCTGGAGATGTGGGTCTGTCCCTGTGTAGTCTTTGAGTAGTAGTTTAGTCCAAGGGAGCTCTGGTTAATTAGTATTGTTGTTCTTATGGGATTGTAAGCCGTTCTGCTCCTTCAGTCCTTTCTCTAATTCTTCCAACAGGGACCCCACTCTCAGTTCAATGGTTTGATGCCTGCATTCACCTCTGTATTTGTCACTCTCTGACTGAGCCTCTCAGGAGACAGCCATATCAGGCTCTTTCTTAAATGGAGTTACATCTTCTCTCTTAGCTACATCTACTGCACATTGTAAAGATAAAAATCAACATCTTCCAAATTTCAATATAATGATCTGCTCATAGCTGCCGAGCTCTAAGTGGTCAGTCTGAGCATTTTCCTTTAGTATCACTTACTGAGTGAGAAGACAGTCCAATAAAATCCGAATCAGTGGAAGGAAGGAACACTGTTTTCTCTGTTTTAAAATGTGGTCAGTGTGTTTTGGCTAGTGATTTAATGTTTATTGCTACTTCTTGGGTACCTTTTAAAAACAGAGAGAAGTAAAATGTAGTAAAAAAAAGTGCTTTAAAAAAACCTATATACATGGTAAGTATATTTAAATTTACAGGCAGGTTTTCAAGTGAAGGTTTCTCCATTGAAACCCACAGGCAGACTCCATTACCTACTGACATCTTGTTTCTGTAACAAAATCCCTTTTCTCTTAACTACTAAATGGTTGGTTTCTGAGCCTCAGGTTATTCTGACACTCAAATTTTTGTAGAATTGCAAAAAGTTTTGCTTTCAAAATACAAAATACAAAATATTTTTAAGACCGCTTGTCATATTCTTATGAGTAACAGGTCTACAGGATGAGTATTTTGGTCTTTTGTTAATTAAAAATATTTCAATTATTTCTATTTGTAATTCCTGCATGATAGTCATCAACTTTTGCTCTAGCCAATTTCATAATGAAACCAAAAATCTATATATTATTTGAGTTAATTTCAATTTCAAGCACTAAAATTATGAGAAAAATATAGATCATTTCAAAGGTTATCTTGGCAGAATGCTTCCTTAGCAAATATAAGGGCACCAGCTCAGTTCCCTGAGCTACAAGAACAACACTCAAATACCTGTTTTATTCTTTAAAACAAAAAAAAAAACAAAAGTGCCCTTGACACTAGTTTCCCCTATGATGACTCAGAGCTTATCACAATAGTATCAGAATACATACCTTACCTTTTGTAAAAAAAAAAAAAGTCACATATCTACAATTACTAAGTATTTTAACTTATTTCTAAAATATCAATTTTTAATTAGAAAGTTTGGGAGAACACCAATGTTCATCCTTATGTCTTCTCCAGCTCTTCTCTCTCAAAATATTACTCATTTATAAGATAGCATTATAGTAGCTTCCATACAGAGATAATAGAAATGTACAATGAATTAGTAAATGTAATGAGATGAAGCGTGAGTCTCAAACATATAAATGCTTAAAGAACATAGTTTTAAAATGATTATATAAAACTATTCCAGCTGGATTCCTCCAAATTTTCTGACAGATGTGTGAGGTATTTTCAGCAATGGAATCAATCCTTGGTAGAAGTCAAAGCCATACCATAACTTCTATTATTCAAAGGATTTCTGCTATTACCCTGACCAAAAAATTGAAAGGTTTTCCATATTGTAACTGGAATTTTTGTTATATATCTATGGTTTTTGGGCAGAACTCTGACATCTCAAAGATGTAACCTTATTTAATTATATATATATATATATATGTTATTAGATGTAATATTTAAATATTAAAAGTATATGTTGTAGCTTTAGTTCCAATATTCTTTATAAAAGTCTATGCATTTTATATAAAGTCTATCCTTAATAATCTAATAATTTATAAGCTTCTTGGAATCACTTATTTCTGCTGATGAAAGTTTTACTATTGGATTAGCCATTTATTTATCTTTCTAGCAACAGGATTTCTTCTAATCCTTGGTAATACTTGTTCATACTTTATTCTGTATAAGACAACAATGTTGTGTTAGAATTTCCTCTATACATAGTTCCTGCAGTGGGGAATGTTGACAATAAGCTCTAGAAATGCCACGCTAAACATGCTGTGCTCTGAAATATTCATACCTACACATTATTCTATTTCTTTCCAGGTTATTTAATAGTGATAAAGACTGAAATCACTGCACCCATTAAATACAAATTTTTATAGCTATTGGTGGTACAGTATGTAACATTTTGTTCAAATTATACTAAGCATTTGTAGTTTTCTCATCATGGAAATATCACTACTTTCTCTAGATATTTGAAACATAAACTGCACCAGTCTTCTCTACACTTGCAATCACACACTGTAGTGTCAACTGTTCTCTGTTCTCCATCCTTCAGGGACCCTGACTTTTCTCAGCTTCTCATGAATATTGTTCTTTAGTATGCTATGAAACAAAAATTTCAAAATGTATATGTTTCACGTTGAAGTCAGACCATGTGACTTTAGCTTTTAAAACACAGTTTATCGGTGTTCCTCTCTATAGTGGGAAATCAGGCCTAAGTATAATTTCGTGATTGTGATTTTTCTTTGTTTGTTTTCAGAAGATACTGTGTTCAGAGGAAAAACAACACATAATTGAAAACTTTGAAATATTGACTGATCTTTATGGTTATGCAACTCATTGATAATAATTCTCGATCAGTATTTGAATAAGAATTCTTAGTAAGTTCAGCTACAGGCAAAGATACAAACAATGTTTCTTGCTGTAAGAATACCTTTTAAAAGGTTAAACTAGACAAATTGTGCAGCTAAAAAGCCCTACACTTTCTAGTAATTAACATCACTGCCTTCCATATCATGCCTTCCCTTCAACTTAATTATCTCATACATATGTATTCTTGGCACCTGAAACAATTGCCTTTCAGAAATGATAAATGTTCTGCCAACAGTAGTAGTGTCCCAACTGGTGTGATATTTGGTGACAACTAAATATCCCTAGATGGTGAATCAATGGCATATGATAATCAAAGGGATATCTGTAAATGATGATGTTCGTGAGTATGCATAATTGTGGGATGCCATGTGTACTCATTCAAAATGGAGATGCAGTCGTCTATAGACACAAACACACAGTTGTCCATGAACACATACAACAAACCAGAAAATTTCCCCCCAAAAAATGTGGTTGGCATAGCCTGTTTAGCAACATTAGCACTATTGAAAGATACAAAAAAATTGTTCAGAAGGGACAAAAAAATCACAATTTTTGTGACAGTTGGTGGGCAGTAATGATAACTAAGAGAAGATGCTTAAAAACAATTTGATATATTTTAAACTTCATTTATTAATGTGACTCAATATAAATACATGATGAATGTATTGAAATTAGTTTGTTCGGTGTAAAAACAATGATAAGCCTTTTTAATATTAGAGGATACTGATTTCAAAGTATCTTTACTATAATTTACTACAATATCCAACTTACAATGCCCGTGAAATGAAATCTTATCAGAGCTAAAACTCATTTGATAGTGAAGCCCAGAAAGATAAATGTCACTTACTAAATGTGGTTGAAGGGAAATTATCCAATTATTTAGGACAAGATTAATTTAAATAATTGCTCTTCAGTTCTTTTATCATAGAAAACTCACATTAAGAGTATAATTCTTAAAAGAAACATTTATGTATCTGTGGGTCTGCATTCTGCCCCATTGCTGTGCTGTGGTAGTACCAATGGGGCGGCAAAATGCAGGGAGCTACACTGTGTTTACCCTGAGCCGCCACAATATGATGCTGGGCTTTCACACCAAGACACCACTCATGGGTTGGAGAAATTCAGTCTACGTTGTGGGAGACCAAACCTGGGGTTCCCTCATTCCTGGGTCCAGTTGCCACTGGAAAACTGCACAGAGGAATGAAGGGTGGAGATCCTATGAGGCCAGGACCAGGTGCCCTCAAGGTCCTTGACATTCTGAGTAGTCTTGGAATAGAGTCCACCACCACCTCCACTGAGGGCTATTACAAACCCAGGGCTGAGGATATGGAGACTCAGGCTTAGCTCATTGACAATTGTCATTAGCTTGGTGAAGGTTGTCTGGGGGCATAGAAGGGCCTTTTGTGGAAGAGTTAGGCAGCACATCTGGGTACACAAAAGTCTTCTCCATGCTCCCCATGGTGGTTTTGATGGAAGAGACAGTCCAGTCCTTGGTTCCAACTGTTTATTGATTTTTCTTTATGGAAATTAGGTACACAGCAACTCCTAAGATTAAATACCTTTTACAGGAAGGAATGTCTGGGAAGGGAAGCTTATTGGATTAATCCTCGGGACCTGTAGATAACACATTACCATGGAGAACTCTATCCTAGGCTATGAAACAGACTGGGCAGTGGGGTGACTTGTTCTGGGTTAGAAATCTATTAAGTAGCAGGGAAACTCTTACCATCTTAATTGGGTACTTGGGTGGAAGTGTCTTGGACTCAACCTAAGTAAGTTTCTTGGCATGGTCCACTGTTCCATATATAACATTAGTCTTTCCTTTTTTATAAATGAAAATAGGAGGGGGTTAGCCTTCCTGAATGAGAAGACAAGAAGTATCAAGTAATTAAAATGAAAACAGTAGCAGTACACATTCAGCCACAGTAGCCTTGAAAGCAAGAATATTTCAAACCTATCCAATGCTTAGGAAAATGTGATGGCCAACTTACATACCTCAGTGACTTCCTTGATGTGGTCTGATTTCTCAAAATCTTTATAGTTGCAGGTTCATTTATAGGTTTGACTGAGGAAAACCTTGGATTATTACTGTATTTCTCTTACTGTAATTTATCCTTTACATTCTGAACTACAGAAGGAGGTGCTGAGGGGCACAGCCCATTAAACTGAGCACTTGGTCACGTGTCACTCTGCACCGTCCATGTTCTGCAACAGCTCTGATGTTTTACTGTATGACTCATGACATCTGAACACATCTTTAGTTTGCTTTACCACAGCTTTCAATTATTCCAGCCCATACTTCTCCTACATTCTTTTATGTAGACAAAGTTGCAACATAGTACACTATATTATATATTCTTTTTCAAATATAATGTTACTTTAATTTACTCTGGGCATGTTGACTTATATCTATTCTATTTGCAGGGCGACTGAATCAGGGGATAAAACTAGCATCCACTATTCCTGTCTGTCTATTCCCCTCAGTCACATACTATCGCTCAGCACTAGAAGTACAAGAGCATTCGTTGTGCAGGGTTCTTCATAAGCTGACCATTGCTCATTGGCAATATTCACTCTACAAACCTGCTCTGTCAGTAGGCAAGTATCTCTCCATGGACTGCGCCATCAAAAGCATTGCTTGAAAGGATATTTTTTTCGTAGCTCGTGGAATCAGAGCAAGGTGATGAGAGCTTTCTTCTGTCTTTAAATACCCAGCAGCAGGCACACTCCCTATTTGATCAACTCTTAATTTTGGCTCTAGGCTCTTTATCAGTCATGTTTCACTGCTGTAGCAATTTCAGCACTGATAGTTCATCTCTTGCGAGAGAAAAACCCTTGTCATCATTCTTCATGGCTCAGCTTTGCAATTTTCTGTTATTTAGCTTCTTTCGCACTCTATGAGATTTCACTAATAACAAAGTGAACCAGGATCTATTACTGTCAATTTAAAAGCAGTATTCAGATATACTTCATAAAATTCTATTTATAAGCATATAACAATTTTTAAAAATCTAATAGGAAATCCTAATATCAATTCATAAGCATGTAACATTTTCAATATTATATGTGAAATCTTCATATTGACCTGGGTTGATAATGATGTCTGTACCATACTGTAATACACTGACCTTGCAAAATACATCAGCTGCCTCTTCTCAGACAGTCAATCAGTCTGAGTACATTTTCAGGTGAATTTTGTTTTCCGATGAATAACCTCAAAGGTTACTTCCCATTCACCAAGTTGGAATGACCTCAAAGATGATTTTATTTTTTCTTGTAAATGCTAAACACTCTCCAGTTGCTGATACTTGGAACAGGAAACAGGGACAGTTGTCCAACCCTTTATGAAAGCAATTTGAAGAAAACCAAATACTAGACATCCGTCTATTTACAGTGCTGATCGTCTGTGATAATCTAAACAAAAGATAACTATCTTTAACCATACATGTACATATTCTGTGTGATTATGGCAAAAAGGGTAGTCAGGGAAAAAGTCCAGAAAAATTATTGAAAAAGAAGAAAAGATACCATGGTAAATTACTTATAGAAACATTTTCCTTGAAATACAAGTTTCTACTGACTCATCCTGGCTTCTTTAGAACTTTATTGTTCCTCAAATCTAGAAATATCATGTTGCTTATGCCTGTTAAGCTGGAAAAGTCTCAGGTTCTCTTTTATAACAAAGGCATTTTTTTTACTTTAAAAACCAACTTGGTAATTTTAAATTGCAAGCACATTTTGTTTGAGATGTGTAAATTTACATACCATATAGATAGGGGAAAATGTTTATTTTTACTTAATAAGAAAGCATTTCTGTCTACAAGCACTACAAGTATTTTGGGGGCTTAGTTTATTTAAGACCTTTAAGCTACTCTGTTACTAAAGACCAAGATTAAACATAATTCAATTCAATTGCACATCAGAGGCAGAAGTGTTATTTTTATATTAGATTCTTTATATAGTTGTTCGAGATTTGTCTATGGAAAGCAAAGTTTTCTTTAAAAAATTTAGACAGAGTGTTAACTCTGTCAAATGGGGGTATTATCACCCTTTTTATGAAAACTTTTATATTCTCCACTTAATTCAATGTCAAGAACATTTGTCTAAATGGGATTTCTATTGCTGTAAGAAAACACTGTATCCAATAGAAACTTGGGAAGCAATTTCAGCTTATAGTACCATATCCCTGAGAGAAGTGAGAGCAGTACGCCCAACACAGAAGGAAACTAGCTGTAGCTAATGCAGAGGCCATGGAAGGGTGCTCCTTACTACCTTGCTTCCATACAGCCTGCTCTCATGTAGCACCCAGGACGACCAGCACAGGAGTTGACCCCTTTAATAGTGAACTGGATCTTCTCACATCAGGAATCATTGACAAAAATTAACCACAGGCAAATTCGATGAGATCGTTTTCGCAACTGAATCTCTTACGAAATAACTACCCCTTGTGCCAACCTGACAGAAAACCACCCATCCCAAGCATTCGTTGCTGGTCCTTCATTCAGCTGACTCCTCCTTTACTACCATAGTGATAAATACACAAGCATATTCCAGCAAATGAGCACATGAGGCTGACATATAAATTTGTTTGTATAAAAATCTTTGAGAAAACATCCTGCCCAATAGCCCAGATAATTTTGAGAGCTGTTGAGAGGGGCATTTTAATACCCAGTGGCAATGCGGTGCCTGGTGAGTGTCATAACTCTAAGCACATGTCATTTTCTCCTTTGATTATACACGGTAATTGGACCATTGTCCTATTTGCATGTCTATAACCAATACACTAAATATTTTAACTATAACAACAATAACAACAAAAAATAACTGTTTATTGCTTTGTGTTTCAGTCATAAACGTCTGTGGTTAATCTGCTACAGAGCCAGTGAGAATTTCAATTTGAAAGACAGCAAGGAAGATTTATATGGAGGAAAGGCAAAGGAAAAAGAGTATAATTATTTTATAATGTCAAAAGTAAGAGGGAATATTAAAATGTATAATTTTATTGACTCAGAGAATATAATGGAATATAGTTTGATCATCTATACTCTACATCACTCTTCTAGATCCTCAAAGTTCACCCTTACCTTCCTATCACATCAATTCTATGTTTTCTTTTTTCCTTCTTTAAAAAAAATAATGCATGATTTCCAAATTGTGATGCCCATATACTTCTTGGTAAAGGAGCATCCATGGAGCATGAGAAACCTAACATGGACCACATCCTTAAAGGAAACTATCTCCCACAGAAGTCATAAACTGTCCATAGCTCCACAGGGAAGGATGGGAGCTCATGAACTGCTTCCAGCTCCTTGGTAGAAGGTTGGTTAGTTTAATAATGCACTAGTCTTGAGTACGCTACCACAGTTTGAGTTCATGAGTGCAACAGTAGTGTTATGCCTAGAAGATTGTTTCCTTCTAGTCTGTCCCATCCTCTGGCCCTTAAAGTAATTATGCTCCCTTCTCTATTTTGTTTCCAGAGCTTTGGGAATGGGAATGAAATAAATGTTCCATTTGTGACTGGTCATTCCATTGCCACTTTCTCCGAAAGAAACTATGCTGGTTATTAATTTAAATTTTAATATCTCATTTTACTTAACTAGCATTCTATTTATGTTTTAATAATTAACAATCAACTACCTTTGTAATAAATTGTATATTTAGACTATTTTAGTACTACTTGTGGGAGTTTCACAAGGATTTAACACTTTATTTTTAAAATACTGGAGATTCAAATCAGGTCCCTGCATATGTTAAGCATATGTTCTACTACTAAGCTCTATCTATGCCCCTTGCAGATTTAAAACCTGTGATTTTCTTTTCACTCAACGGTATTTTTGAATTTAAAATCCAAAACTGTAGTTCTACTCCAATCTTGTCATTTCATCAAATAATTGTTGATTCAGAGTTAAAAAATATCTGAGATCAACATAAAAGCAACAATTTCTGTGCTATACCCCATTATCATTCCCAAGAGGTGAACCTTCACACTATCCGTATTTATTTTCTATGCTAGCTAGCATTAAAGTTATGAATAATATTCCTATTTAATACACCTAACTAAAAATATGAAGATTTGGTTTTCTTGTTCTGCTTCCCATTCTCATCACACATTGGAATATAAATTTATATTTTAATTTTATATTAGCTATAGAAGAAATTTATTGATATATGAAACCTTTGTTTCCCTCATATACTTCAAAAATCTTCTCTACCATCCTCCCCTTTTCCCTCACAGTATCAGAGATCATTATGTTACTATACATGAAAATTCAATATTTTTCTCATATCCTGAAGTCATAATTGAATTCCTAAAATTCATTCTTTGACATGTATGTATTAATGTATTATTGTCCACAATATGTCATTTATTTGGTACTTTACCTTATTACAAAATTTTAAATATTACCAACACAAAGCCAAGTAAGATGCTGAGTCTTTTTGTCTCAATCCAAATTCTTGACTACACTGTTTTTCCTAGAGAATTCTACCGCAGGATTATGATTTTTCTAAGATTCCTAGATGTTATGTCTCAAAAAAATTGTTTTAGTTTCTTTAGTCTGTTATTTTTGATAAATGTAATCAGTTTTGTTTAAATTTTGTTGTCTTTTTTATTGGTTTGGTATGGTCTCTGATATCCAGATGGGGCTAAAAATCCCTTCATGGCTCAAGGAGCGACATACGCCCAGTTATTCTCACACCTGCTAAGCACTGAGATTCAAGCATGTACCACCATGTCAGACTCATATTTTCACTTAAATTTCATACCATTTATCTCCACAAATACATTATTCTTGAATGCTTATTTATTCACAATTATTATCATATGTTGCATGGATTTTTACTGTTAGTCATGCTGTATGTACATATAAAACAATCTTGCAAAATATTACAAAATTCCCAATCCAAAAATTACACATTTAGTAACACACAGCACGTCATTAACTATTTCTTACAAACCTCACAAATTTAAAATATATCATATGCACAATCATTGTTTAATGATATACATCAAATAATGACTTTATTAAATATACTTTAATTCAGTACAAATTTACATATGTTTCAGCTACATATTGTTTCATGGGTATTGAGTATACCCTGTGTGCTGAAGGGAGTAAGGCACGGAGGATTTGAGTACAACTCAAATGAGATCTCATGTCTCAGATACGATTGAGAAAAGACTCTGGGCCAGGCATAAAAACACATCCTTCCTGAAACCCGAACCCTTAGAGATGTGAAAACAGGAAGACATGTAGATATTTGCAGACTTCATCATTACTATTTTATACCAGATTACAACTGTTTTCCTAATTTAAATGAATGTTGATTAATTATATTTAGAAATCTTGTCAGTCCAAATCTGTGTAGAAAAGGAGCAGAAACTTATTGTTTCTTCTTGTTAATAACACATGTTATGTGTCTGTGACTGAGAACTTCATCAGAAGGTGAGAAATTTCTTCTAAGCTCTAGGTCATTGAGTGTTTAACATTAAGATGCTTATGGTCTGGGGAGAAAGTTCAGTTGGTAAATGTTTGCCACATATCTAAAGACCCAAAATTTGAATCCTAGCCCCCAAACAAAGGGATACATGGTGCTACGTCACTATAATTGTAGTGATAGGGAATAGAGACAGGAAAGGGCTTTATCTGCTGAACAACAGCTAGTCTACATGATCTGGCACACCTAGGTTCACTGAACGAGCCTGTGTCAGAAACAAAATGGAAAGTGATAGAGAAAGACATTTGATGTCAATTGCTACCCTCTGCGCGCATGTGCGCGCGCGCACACACACACACACACACAAACACACACACACACACACACACACACACACGCACACACAGTTTTCTTAACTAACTTGGTAAAAAAATTAATTTTGTCTAAAATTTAGCATGATAAAAAGCTGATTTAGTGTTGTTATATTTGACTCAAATTTTGCAAGTTCATTCATTTTATAAATATTTTAAAACCTCTTTTTCTATTTCAACTCATTCACATATTTGAATGACATAATTGAAATATTATTTATATATTCTCAGATATGGGAAACATGTATGTGCATCAACTCAGCTTTCTAATAATCAGTAATTAATGCAATTTCATAATGTAATATCCAGGTAGTGGACTCCACTTGAAGTGAAGAGTTTTATATATTACTGATATGTGACTATATCTGTAGTTATACAGGTAAATAAATATAATCTTTCAATTCGTTGATATAATCTTTACTGAGCTGAGTATTTATAAAATTCTATGACTGCTTGTAGATATAACCAAGTGACAACATAATAGTAATTCTCTGTATTTTTATAAATACTTCTACCTACAAAAAAAGGTTGCCTAAAGTGATGGTGATTTTGGTGAGAGGCTTGGTTTAACCTGAGTTTTTCAATTGTGACAGACTAGAGGGAGTGAATACCCTGGGAAGAATTTGCAATTATTTTTCTGTCCTTGAAAGTACGTCTGAAAGGATATTAAGAGTAAGTAAAACACATATGTTTAAATGTAATTTGATTGTCTAATATTTAGAACTTGCATGCACTTTCCATGGCTCACCAAATCAACTATGAAAGACGCATATGGGCTCACTGAGACTGAAATAAGAAGCAGGGATCTGCCAGGCTCTGTTCTTCTTCAAACAGATTATTTCTGTTAGTTTGGTATTTTGGGGAGGGACCCCTAACAGTGGGAGCAGATATATCATTGACTCTGTCCTACCTTTAACCTCTCCCTCTCACATTTATGGCCCTTAGTCTTTAATTATTATGGATATATATACACAATTTATGTATTTATTCATGTATGTGTGTGCACGGATAATTCAATTCAGTGATTCTTTTATGTATATGTGTTCAGTGCTAAGCACTTGGTATTCGATAACTAGAGCATTCATCTCCGGGGAAGACTAATATTCTCTCTTAGCAGTCATAATCAAGGATTGGAGCCCCAAGTGATTTTCCTTATCTACACTGAAATAGCATGCGATGTTGTCACAGCTCCAGTCTTGTTTAAGTGGCCAGTGAAATTTCATATGTATGGTTTCCTGCCATGTATTTCTATACATGATCTTGCAGAAGGTTTCCCAGTCTATTTTTCTTAAATATCTCTTCTCTCGTGTTTTCCTGATTCTTGGGTGTAAATGTTTATCGTAGTTATATCAATTGCATTTGGGCACCCACTAGTCACCTGTTAATTGTACAATGATTAGTCCTGGATTTCCATAATGGTCTCTAAATTAGAAACCAACCAAGCAAACAACAAATAAACCAGAGAAACAAAAACCTTCTTTGGTGAATGGTGAGTGTGACAATTTCCTGTGAGGATAGTGAAATATTTAGAATGAAATTAGGAATTTAGGAATTACACTGGTTCAAAAGCGTACAGTAGGAGGTTCTCTGTTACTGTTTTAGTTTGCTGTTTGATACTGCGATAAACTCCATGGTCAGTCTGGTTACACAGCCATGTCAAAGGAGACTGCTTCACAGAAGACTTCCTTGTAGTTTGGATTTTACATCTTCTTACTTCCTCTCTGGGGTGTTCTTTGAGCCGGGAGTCTAGAAATTGCGGTGTGGATGTATCCACGTATCAATCTGGGCACCCAAAAATATTTTGATCTGTTCCTTGTGTACAGTTACAGTTGCAGTGTTCCGTGATAGTCTCCATATGTTTTAAAAGCAATCTTTAGTGATAAAGGATGGTATCTATACCTGCCTGTCTGTGGGTAAAAAGGTTAAGATTTAACATAAAGAAAGAAATTTTGATGGCCTTACATAGTGGAAGAAATATACTCTAGGGTCCCAGATTACATTCACTATCTTTAAGAAACTGATTAGTTTCTAGTGTCAGACATGATTAATCTCCTGTTGAGTAGACACCAAATCTAGTTAAATACACCCCTTGTGCACACTTATATTTGTGCATAAGACAAACAGATACACATACACACAGATACACACACATTTATATATGTGCATGTAGACAGTCAGACAGACATACCCATATGTGCATAAAAGTAGACAAACACACACATACATACATACAGACAGACACACACATATATGCACACACATTTCTGTATGTAACAATAATAATCAAAGAATAAGGATTTAAAGTTCAGTGAGAAATTGGAGGGCTTTGAGAGAAGGTTTCTAGCAGATGATAAAGAAAGAAAGTGATATTTTAATTAAAATATGTTTAAAATTAAAACCAAAAGCTAAAAACTATAAAACTTATTAAAAATACTACGATCAAAAGCATCTTGAAGAGTAAAGTTTTATTTAAGTTTATGATTACACTTAACAGTCCTCCAATGAGGGAAGACAGGGCTGGAATTCAAGTAAGGAAAGAATTTGAAGCAGAAAGCATGGTGGATAGATACTTCTAACTGGGTCTCTGTGTGGGTCACTTCTGTAGTGTATAGTTTTAAATAAAAATGGCTATGCACCGGCATGGGCAGTTTCGCCCAACCCCACGTGGCTAGCTCTATGAGTCTATCTTTCCCTGGTTCCTGAGCCTAGCTTTCTTAGCTAACCAGTTTAATCTGAAATGTCTGGAGCTGCCACTCACATTTCTCAGGCCAACCACCCCCTGCGGATGGACTGCAGAATGCCAGCTACCGCTCACTAAGTTCCCCTTACACCTTGTGAAATGAAAACACGACAGCCTTATATTATACCAGCCAGAATTATAATGGTAAAACTCAAACCCCAAATTGCCCATGCAAAGAACATACAAATCAATAACATAATTACAAGCTTCATGCTTAGTTTGGACAAATATACCACTACACTACTCTTATTGCCCATCAAGAAATCCCTAGCTACTTGTCGCTCCTCCAAGCCACATGGGTCTACTCCATCTTCAAACTCTTCTTCCTCCATTCTTTGTCTCTTCTCCTCCTTTTCTCCCTTCTCCACCCTTTCCATCCACTGCCCCATCACAAGCTCTAGCCTTATCTGACCAATTGAGATTTCTCCCGACTTCCCCACCTAGGGATCCAGCCCACATACAGACAATATTGTAGATACCAAGAAATGTTTTCTGACAGGAGCCTGATATAGCTGTCTCTTGAGAAGCTCTGCCATAGCCTGACAAATACAGATGGGGATGCTTGCAGCCAAGCATTGGGCTGAGCACGGGAACCCCTATGGAGGAGTTAGGGGAAGGACTGAAATAGGTGAAGGGGTTTGCAACCCCATAGAAAGAACAACAATATCAACCAAGCAGACTCTGCACAGTTCTCAGGGACCGAACTACCATCCAAATAGTATACGTGGGGGTCCCATGGTTCCAGCTGCATATGTAACAGAGGATGGCCTTGTTGGGCATCAATGGAAAGGTACTTGGTCCTGTGAAGACTGGATGTCCCAGTGTAGGGGAATGCTAGGGCTGTAATGTGGGAGTGGGTGGGTGGGTCGGGGAGGACCCTCATAGAAGCAGGGAAGGGGGAATGGAATTGGGGGTTTCTGGAGAGGAAACTGGGAAAGGGGATAACATTTGAAATGTAAATAAATAAAATATCCAATTAAAAAAACAAGATTTCACCTAAACTTCTCAGGACACCTCTCTTGAAGGAGCAGAAAAACGCAAACACCAATCCACAACTTTCTATTTGTATACATAAAAGCTCAATCCGTCTGCCTAGAAGCGTTGGCTTTCATGGTAGGCTAGTCTTTCCCTGTCAACCATTAATTAAGACTATCTCTTACAGCCATGAATATGGACTGCATGATCTAAGCAATCTCTCATTTCATTCTCTCTCAGATCATTCTGAACAGTGTTACTTTGAGAGCAGAAGCTAACTAGGATGCAAACTTAATTTTTAGTTTTACTTATTCTGTTTTGCTTTCCTTTGGTCTTTGCCCATATCTTAACTTCTGCTCTGCATTTGAGGGGAATAAAAACCCTTACTGGTTATATACCTAGAAATAACTTGATAGAATTTTTTTGTATGCTGTCTTAACTTATTTTAGGATGTGGGAGCTGGCTCAAAGATAGCTTCAGTTCTCCAGCTGTAACTTGGATGAGCAATCAAAAGACACATGAAGGGAAATCCATTTTTTAAGAAGTCGATTTGCAAAGCCCATTAAGAAGTAATTTTCTCCCTGACATTGGTTTTCCAAAACCGAGTTATTTGCTAGGAAGTTTATTTTGCGGAATACAAACATTTGAGGAAATGTCAGAACAGATTCTGATATATGCCAAGGCATATGGGCCTCTTCAGTCTTTGTATTTTTTTCTTAAATAGTAAGTTCCTTGAAATAACCTGTCCTAAATATCCTGCTGTAAGATCTGGTTCTTTATTTTAATTCAAGAATAGTGGTTCAGAATCCAGTAATTTATTTACTGCCACAGTCTCAACCTGCATTCTTTATGATTATTTCCTGGTTCATTAGGCTCCATTCTAAACACCAATGACTCTACCTGTTTAGAAAATTTATGCCTTCAAAACATTATTCCAGCCGTCTGATCCCTCTCTGTTATACTTTGGATATTATTAATATGTCATAAATGAAACTCTCTATTAATAGCAGATTACATGTTACCACAGTGAAATGTGTGTGTCCTGGCTCTGTGGAATATCCAATCAAATACTGAATCCAGAACTTCTTTCTTATTGTTTCCTGTTTCAGTCAGATATGAAAAATGCAACCATAAAGGAGACATTATTTGCCTCTTAATCAACTTGAACTGTTAGTGAGTGAGGCATGACATTATTCAAATCCAAGTGGTTAATAGTAGCGATAGGTACAAGAACACATCAGACCTGGAACCTCTAATTTTATGGCCAATTCTCAGTAAAATTGTACCCTATGACTTTGTCCATTTATAATGGACAGGCAATTACTTGTGATATCTAGGTAATGAAAACAAATAATTTTCATTGACAAAGTTTGAGAAGTTATTCTTAGCAAAGAAAAATATGGTTCACTTTCTATAACATATTATAAAGGACTTTAAGTAAATGTATCTAACTTTGAATATGTGGTAGTTTATGAACAGGTTGTCCCATGATGTAGTATGAAACTTTATTTCTGGTGCAGCCTTGAATAATACATAAAGGTTTTTAATTTGTTTTATGAGTCTTCATTAAATAATAAATAAAAGTCTCTTGTCTCTTACATTCCATTTTCATTTGCAATTTATAGAACTTTTTAGAAGAGAAAGCTTTTATCCTGTGGTGGGAAATGGGGCTCTTTAGCTTGACTCAGCAGAAATGGCTGTGGTAGAACTTGAATTTGATAAAGTAATTATAATTTTAATTGGATGTTGAAGTCCTGTTTTCAGGTGCAGACATTTGTAATTTGGGCAGGCAGACACTTGTCATGACTTTCTAATTACCCTGCAGAATGACAAATGCTTACCCAGGGCAGAAGGAGGAAACAGTGACTCATGTATCACACCAACAGGCATGCTTCCCATTTATCACATCCTCTCAGCACTCTGGAAGCTAGGATTAAATTCCAGTGTCAACTGCTACTGAGAAAAAGAAGCAGTATATTCTAGGTTAAGAAAGACAGCAGGGGAATGAAGCACCTAGAACTAATAGATGAGCAGACATGTCTATGAGAATTGTGCTTAGTGGGTTTCTTTAAATCTCACTATCATGCACATTTACAGAAAAGCTAGAAAATAAGTTGAAATGGAAGCAGAAGTACAAGGAAACATGAATTTAACTAAAGTCACTAAATGTCAACAGCAATCATTGAATTATTTCTTAGGATCTCAAAATAGCTTCTGTGAGATACACTGCTGTTCTACATCAATAGGCTATTACCACACTCAGGAGCTGACAATGGGAGCACATTGTTACTGATTCCTTGCTTTGTTATTATATTTACTCTGTCAGTCTCTGTAGCATCTTTCAGATGTTTGTTACTCGCCTTTCAAGATTTATTCCAGGATTGCAAAGTGCACATTTTTCTTCCCCTTTTATACCGAGAATAGCATCCTGAATCTGTTTTAAAAGAAAATAAGAAAAAAAATATTTTGTGACAGACATGATTTTCTAAATGTACAGGCCAGCTCTGAGTAAAGGAGCTAAAAGTCTGGGCTGAGGCCTCTTTCATCACAATTTGCTTCAAAACTTTCAGGTAAAAAATTTCATGCTTGACTTTGTTTCAGGTGAGAAATGTCCAGATCTCAGATTTTTATAGTTTCAATGACATTTTCATGATTTATGACTTATGTGGGTCCTGGTGTGTTTTACTATTAACATTTGGTATGTGGCCTGTATTAGTTACTTCTTTAATGCTTGAAGAAAACAATTTACCCAAAAGTACCGTGAGGATAAAACGGTTTATTTCATCTGTGGTTCCAGAGGCATTCTGTTCATCATAGTGGGGAAGGTGTGGCAATATATAATATATAAGACTCAACGAGAAAAAGAAGATGGAAGCCAGTTTGCACGAGTTTCATTCTCATACGTGAAACAAAAGAGAGGAATAGGGAGGTAAAAGGGGAAGGAGGAGAAGGAGAAAAGGGGAGGCAAAACAAGAAGGAGATCAGCCTATAAACACTCCAATCATGTCCCTAGTGACATAATATCCTAAAGGTTTCATAACCTCCTCAAACAGCATCACCAACTGTGGCCAACTACCTGAATATATGAGCCCATGAGAGATATTTCAGATCCAAACAACTACTGGGGCTAAAAATTGATTTTGAGGTCCAATGGTTTAGGTGTGTTGATAAGACTGTTTTGAATAATTTGTATATTTTGAAGGTTCCGTGCACCTATTTATTCAATCTATTATCCTTTCCACTATTTTCTGACATACTTTTGGTGAGAGACAGAGGGAGAGAGAACTTTCACTTCCACTATTATCTCAGTGTAGACTGGCCATTTGTTTTTAATTTATCATGCCTTCTTTTTATATTTCAAATAATTCCGAAATCAAATTTCAGCATAAACTAGACAGACACCACAATCACAACTAATTACACTCAGTAAATATGATTCAATCTTACACAATGATATTGATGAAAATAAGTATGTTGAGACAGGTAGAGCTAAGCCTGCCGCCATGAAATCATAAAATTTAAGTAGCAAAAATACACTTTTGAACTGTGTTCTATTACAAGGCAAGAGTCAGAGAACTTTTGATGCTGTATGGATATTGCTTCTTGTGATTTCAAAATATTTTGCTTATCTATTTGATTTATGGTGAAAATAATGTGCTGTGATAATGAAGCAATGACCTTATAAGCCGGTACTTTACTCATTTATATTACATATCAATTTAAAAATTGTTAGAGAGGTTCTGC
Source organism: Rattus norvegicus (assembly GCF_021556685.1). Classification (NCBI taxonomy): domain Eukaryota; kingdom Metazoa; phylum Chordata; class Mammalia; order Rodentia; family Muridae; genus Rattus; species Rattus norvegicus. The sequence continues at coordinate 25,677,115 of NC_141536.1, read as the reverse complement.
AGGTGGCTCAGCAAATAAGCCTATTTCTATGGAATAAAAATAGGATCAAAGTTCAAGTTCTCAAACATCACAAAAAGACAACCATAGCAGAAAGAGTTGCAACTGGAGAATTGAGCTACCCTACACTTTCCTTTATTTTAGGAGCTATAAATGGATGTTGACTTTTTGGAGAGGAATAGTTGGTGTTCTTCAAGGTTATGGCCCTCGGTACACTGACCATAGCTTAGTGATTTTTTGCCCATATTTTAAAGCCAAAACTTTGCTAATTAGCCTCATTCTTCTTAGAAGGGAGTCATTAGAATTGAACGCTGCGTATCACTGTTGTTCAGTGATGGACTATATAATATTGAATGGCCATCAGAGCGTGATGTATATACATGCACAGTCCAGAGCCCACACACAGCTTTTCCTACCCATGAGGGTATACTGAGTTTCAGTTCAGATCTTAAGACATGGACATTTGTTCATTTTCCTATCTCTTAAATATTATTCATCCTCCTCAGGAACAACTCTCATTCTTGCATTCCCATAATGTTAAGTTTAGAACTCTGGCAATTGTACACCATGTTAGGTCTAAGGAGGATGTGAGCCTTTCATCTTTGCTATTGTCATAATACCAAAGAAACACATTGAACACTCATCCTTAAAAGCATCCTAAGTCATTCGTAAATGACTTTTGAATTTGGCAAGCATTTGGCATTTAAAAAAATAGCATATGTTTTCTAGTAGTTTCCACCGGTAGCTTTGAAATTCTAATATTCCTTGAATTCTTGTTTTACAAACAGCACTCAGTAGAGAATTAACATACGAAGGAAACACAGGTTTAATAATGATGTCTTGGAGTTTGGGTGTGTGAATTTGTAAACACTGTCAGTCAACTGTCACACTGTTTTCTGTGTGGCTCCAGTCTCCCTCCCCCCGAAAGAACCCAACAACAACAACAGCAAAATTATGCTAGTGATTGCCATCCCTTTGTGCATGGTGCCTTATTTTCCTTGCAGCATAGATCATTTTTGTGCCTTTGTTATTTATTTATGTAAAATATATCTCTGAATGTAAAATTGGTGTTTGGAATCAATTTTACTATTTTCATTGTAGGATTCTTAAACAGAACATTAATTGTATGTGCGTTTCTCTGAAACATTTTTTAGATTTTGATATTTAATGTTATTCTGTTTGGCTGATAATTTGCTGTCTTGAAGGCAATAAATTATACACTAAGTCATCAGTTTCCTTCTTCAGTGAGCTTTCTAGTTCTTTTGACTATCTTTGTTATATTATTAAACACTCTATAACAGTTTGAATTAAGGATATTTTTCACTGTTGAAACTTTGAATTTATCCTCCATTTATGAGATGTTTGACTTCTTTTTTAGACTTCTATCTGAATTAAGGCAACTTGTGTTACACCTTTTTTTCTTCAACTATGGGCAGTTCAGAGGAGAGAAAATGAAACCATTTAAAATAAGAAAACATTTTGGCTCAATGTTTCAGATTTCAGACACACCTCCAACTCCATTGTTTGGTCTGTGGGAAGACAAAGTTTCATGGCTGTACTCTCTGTTAGAAAACAGAGTGTTTTCCTATGAATCTTTCTTATATTATTTTTATTCAGTTGAGTGTCTTATTATAGCACTAAACACATTTAAGGCTTTTTCCCTTTAACTACTGTTCAAGAAGCATTCTCAAAGACAAATCTCGAGATGGGTTTTATTAATTTAAATATTACTCAATCCAATCAAGTTGAGAGCCAAGATCAAACCGGACACTATTGTCACTTTTGAAGACATCCATTCTTGGTATTGAATTTCAGATTGAGGGCAATATATTCAATCCTGGTGGTCTGTCTCCAATGTTACCTCCTTCTAAAGAAAAGATGCTTTAGATGCGGTTCTTGTGTATTGTTTAGATGTTTTGCTCCAGGTTACTCTTATATGTCAAGGCACATGCATGTTTTTCATTTCAGCTGAGATTTGAACAACAAAAGTCATGTATTTGTTGGGAGTTGGAAAGTTGGCTCAGTCATTAAGAATGAGAAGAATCTTAGAGAACTTTTGGGGGAGTAGAAAGCATGATTAGAATGTATTGTATGACAAGTCTGTTTTCAATAAAATAAAAATAGGAAACAAAAAATAAAACAACAAACAATAAGAACAAAAATAAAGCAAAACAAACAAACAACAACAACAAACAAACAAAATCAAGAAAACTGGCTCTTCTTGCAGAGAACTGTGATCAATTCCCAGTACCCACATGGTGGTTCTCAAACATTTAGAATTTAAGCAACAGGGTATCTGATTCGCTCTTCTGGCTTCTAAGGGATCCTGGCCCACAGTTGATGCACAGATATACATGTATACAAAACAACCATATATGATACAGATATCATAGACACCATTAAAATCATTAGTTTTTGTTGTCAGCTTGACACAAAACTAGACACAACAGGAAAAAGGGATTTCATTTGAAGAATTACTTTCATCAGGTTGGCCTGAAGGCATGTCTGTGGAGCATTTTCTTCATTGGTGGACTTGGAGGACTTGGTCCATTTTGGGGAGTGCCATTTCTTGGTAGGTGGGCCCGGGATCTTCAAGAAGAATGGTTGACCATGAGCCTGAGGGCAAGCCAGTAAGCATATTCGCACTATCTACTTTAAACTTTAGTTTAAATTCAGAACCAGTTTAAACTTTCAACATTTAAAAAAAAAGTAATATCTGAGCGATTGACTTCTATCCTGAGATAACATGGCAGGAAAACACTGTGACTATAATTTAACAAGAGGTGGGTATGTGAGATCATAAATTTATACTAAATCCCCAGCACATGCACATGGCAAAAGTCGCCCAGGAAGTGTTCACTAGGTGTTGACAGTGATTTTAAAATATGCTAATGTAGCTTCTAATTAATTTATGTAATTTCTTCATTTTACAAAAGATGTATTTGTTCTTACTGACAGTGGGTGGTCTCTCTGTGTGTGTGTGTGTGTGTGTGTGTGTGTGTGTGTGTGTGTGTGTTTGCATCTATATATGTTTACTACATGCATGCACAGTGCTTGGTGAGGCAAGAACATCATGTCTGGTATCCTAGGATTAAAATTATCAGTGGTTTTTTGTTTGTTTGTTTGTTTGTTTGTTTGTTTGTTTTTTGTGAACAACCTTGTAGATTCTGGAAATAAGACCAGTCTCCATGCCCTGCTTCTATGTTGATTATCAAAATGTACAAACCTTTGTTGAAACTTCATAGTTTTCTAAGTAAGACATTACATTGCTGACATCTATTACCATATCATGTAAAAATGGCAGGGTTGATTTTACCAAGTTTGTGAAAGATGGGACTCTGGTACAACCCCTACCCCTATGAACACATGTGAACATTGATAACTGCCCTAGGGGAAAACAAGCATCTATTTCCAATTTGAAATTCAAATCAAAGTTATAAGTGCACGTGGCTGAATTTGTAAAAGTTGGGTTGATCTTCTGAAGTTTCTCATAAAGGCAATCTCTTTGTTATATGCTGGACTGAGAAGCATTAGAGATCTAACTATTGCAGGAGGGCCAGAAGCACTGGAGGCCAAGTAGACCTTTGCCACCCAGCACATGAAACCACTCTGAAGCCCAGTAAGAAAAAGTGTCACACAAGCGGTAACACTGGAAGGAAGGCATTTCTGCAGTACTATTGAGGCTAGTAGAAGTTTTACATGACTGTCATGGGCCATTTTATCATCATCCACACAGACATGACATTAACCGAACACTGGGCTTGTCCTTTGACTCTGTCCCTGAATATGTGCAAACTTTAGAATATTTATATGCTCTTTTTCTTTCACCCTGCACATATGATTGGCCTTAAATCTGTGACTTGTTTCTCCTCGTCATTCCATGAAACTGTATTTCCCCATGCAGATAGAAAGAAATTAAATTCTGGAATTGAATTAAATGGAATATACATGCAGACATGGATATTTATGTCTCTCTGAAATGTGATATATATTGTTACTATATAAAGATTTCTTTTTTTTTCTGTCGGTGATACTGTTATATCAGTTACATGACAAGATAATTTAGAAACAATGCATTATAAACCTCAGTCTAGGCAGAGTGATAAAAATGTTAATACTGATACTTCAGTTCTGCATAGTAAATGAGTGAATAATCTCGTTTTCCTTCTAGTCTCCTTGTCAGCCCTCAATCGTAAGCCACAAATATTCAGGGAACTTGTACTCCATAACAATATAATTTATTTTTAAATACGCCGTGCCTGTGCAAGATGTAGGAGAGAGGCAGAAGAACTGAGAGTTTCCAGTCATCCTGAGAACTGCACAGTGAATGTTTTTACAATAATCTGTGAAAACTAGTTAGGTTCTGACTTGCTTCCCAGCAAAAATGAGACAGAGATTGATTTCAGTGTGATACACGTGTAAGTTTGTAATTGGAAATGAACATGAGACAGTGTCTTTCTGGACTCATAATTTCAGCATAGAATATGAGGTCTTGGTTGTCATATTGTAGTCCCAAAAAGGCAGAGGAAAATGATGATACTGCAGCTAGATTTCGGTCATGTAGACTTCTACATAATGCTTCTTCCCAGGGACCAGTCAGTATGTAAGTGCTGCTTAGTTTACCAAAGGAAATTAAAGAGATTTCAGATTCAAAGAGAATACCACTACTTCTTGTATGCCCCAGATTCTCCATGCACAATCCTCTGACTGAAATTTCTCCTTTCCTCTTCCTCATCTATACCATTTCTGTTTGCCTCCTAATTCTGTCCTTCCTGCTCGTCTTCTTGGCTCTCATGACTTTCCTTCTGATCTGTTTCTGTTCTATCTGTCTCTTTCTTTCCATCTTCTTTATTCTCCTGTTTCATCAGAAATTAGACACAGCCAAGCACTATTTACTAGTCTGCTTTCTGCTTTTACAGCAAAATATCTTTACCTGGATAATTAAGGATGAAAAGGGGTTTCCTTCATTCACAACTATTGACAATTGAAATTCAAAGTCAGAGCATACCCTTTGGCCCAAGGACTTTCTAGATTATGGTACAGCGTGCACGGCACCACATCATGAGTGTGTGCAAAAGCAGAAACAGAACGTCAAGTAAACAGTGATTCAAATTCACTTTTATATTACACCCATTTAACTAAGCTTCCTAAATACTGCATCCACCTTTACCAAGAGTGTGGTGATGAATGTTCTAAAAACACATCACTCAATCCACCTGTTTTAAGTATTTGCCTCTTTTGAACACTACCATATTGTGGACAAAGCACTTTTTGTCAATGTCTTAAGATAGGAAGAAGTCAAGGAATGCACTATGTTATCATAGAACTGAACGTCTTACAATTTTTATTAGCAAACTTACTTCTGTGAAAATAATTTTAACACAGTGGCATTGTAAAGGTCAGCTACTCAAATTACATTTCTGTCACTTTTTAAGTTCCTTTAACTCCTGATGTTCCCTCTCTCTAACTTTCTTACCTATGAATTAGTATGAATAGCTTTATCTGTACTTTGTTATCCTAGACAAGCACACAATCATGGAATAAGGCTTTCTGTCTACATGCTTTGGCCTTTTTTCTTTCTAAATCCAGTAGGATAATGCCTGGGGAAATGGGCAAGTTAGTTAGAACATACTCAAGTAAGTAAATGTTTACAGGTGTTTTAAATGACCCACAGGGAGTCCCTCCCTGCCACCCAAAGGGCAGAAAGAAAGGAAAATCACATAGCTTTGTATCACTGCTGTCAGGAAGGATTCATCAAACAAATAAAAATGTCATGTCATGTTTTTACAGAAAAAAAAACACCTTGTTTGTGGGTCATGGGTGCTCTAGGACACACACGTATGGAAAAATTCTTTCTCACAACTCTGTTCTCTGGAGTGATAAAACAAGTTGTTCCTCATTCTCAAAAGTGTGGCTCAGAAATCATAATATTTTGAATGAATTACCCACTGCTGCACAAGATTTGGGGAGAGCAAAGTCTGAGAGAAACAGACAAGTTTGACTGAGAGATGAGGTGGTAAAAGAAAGTGTTCTTCCAGACAGGCGCTAAAATGAGCTTCAACCGTAGTCCTCCAGCCTGATATAGGGACCTCATTCTAATTTTGTCTATAATATTTGTTTACTACTGTTTGCAAGAGGCTATGCTTTTCTGCTAGACTAGCAAAGGCTCTTAATGTAGGAGTCTATTACATCTTAAAGGCATCATTAAACAGTGTAGCTGGGCACCAAATTAAAAAGGCCCAGAACAAGCTAAAAAGAATCTGTCCTCTACCACAGTGGCTGAATATCATCAAAATAAGACCTATTCTTTCTTCTACCCAGACAGATTTATCCCGTGTTAAGGCATGGGGAGCATCTTATTAAAATGGAATGGTGAGGTAATGCAGTGTTAACACTACACCTGTCAAAACAAACTTCCTTTATTTTTCTTTTAGAAAATTATTCTTTTCCTATGTATTATACCCTAACTGTAATTTGCCCTCTATCCCATACCTCTTTTTACCTGCTATTTTCCCTGTCCCACAGATTTGCCTCTTATTTTTCCTCAGACAAGAGAAGGCCTCAGACTCTCAGAGACATAGACCACGCACAGCACTACAAACTACAATAAGACCAGACACACATTATTACACCAAGGCTGGACAAGGCGACCTAGTAAGAGGAGAGGGTCACATAAGAAGGCACAAGAGACAGTCCTCACACCCACTGTTAGGATTTCCATAAGAACACCAAGTATTCCACAATAGTACATCAAGAAGTTGACTCCATCACATTAGCCTGTGGCCATGTCTGTGGGGTCATTTTTCTGATTACTGATTGTTGTGGAAGGACACAGGCACACAGTTGTGTGGATGTTGCAACTCCTGGTTATTTGGTCCAAGGTTGTAACAGAAAGCAAGCTAACAAGTTATGGGTTGGGGAGGTGGCACAGTGTTTAAGAGCATTTCTTGTTCACATCAGAGGGTGTCCTGTCCACATGCCAGCTTACAATGGCTCTGGAACTCCAGTTCCAGGGTATTATGTGGCTTCTTTTACCTCCCTAATTACCAGCACACACATGGTGCCCAGACAGGCAAAAGACATAAATTCAAAATAATTAAATTTAAGGTTCTTTTTATTAAAAAATTTACAAAGGAAAGCTGAGCAAATCATGGGGGAACAAGTCAGTAAGCAGTACTCTTCTGCCTCAGGTTTTCACTTCTGGGTCCCGCCCCGGCTTCCCTTGACAGTAAATGACAGACTATAATACAAGTAAACCTTCTCATCCCCAAGTTGCTTTTCATCAGTTTTATCCCAACAGTAACTAGGACATGAATTATGCAGCAAGAGGAAGGCATTAACTTCATTAACCGGAAATGTGCCTGGGGTCTGAAAAGGAGGAACAGAGGAGGTAAAATTGTTCACTGTCTTCTTCAAGATCCAATTCAGACATGCTAGAAAACTTAAGAATTATATATTCAAATGACTTTAAATATCTCAGCTATGGTGAATCCCATCACTATGTGAGGATTACATTAGAACTTGCATGTGCTAATTTAATCCTGAGTATTACACACGAGCAAAGTCAGTTAGGATGTAACTGACTTTGGCAGAAAGGTAAAAACTTTTACAAGATGCTCTTCTTTCTTTCATATTTTACAGTTTTCTCACTCCTGAGTGAGAGAGAGGCTGAGACTGGCAACTGAGGTTTCTATCAAATATTACTGGGGGGGAATTTGAGCAGCAAAACAAAAGCAATGATGGACCTGCAGTGGGTCTGCACCAGGTCCTCTATGAATGTGTTATAGCTGTTAGCTTGTTGGTTCTGTACAACTCTTAACAGTGGAAATGGCTATATCTTTGATTCTTTTGCTTATTCTTGGGACTTTTCCTCGAATTGGGTTGGAGTTGCCTTGTCCATCCTCAATGTGAGGGCTTTTGCCTTGTCATATGGTATCTTGCTTTGTCCAATTTAACTGATCTTTTTGAGGAGGAAAAGAAGAGAAACTGGATAAGAGGAGAGGGGAGGTGGAGGTGAGCTAGAAGAGTAGAGAGGAAGAGCTGCTGTAGAGATGTATTGTATGAAGGAAGGATCCATTTTCTTTTGAAAAGTCAAAGATGAAAATATAACATCATAATAGAATTAGAATTCCAGGCTGAGAAAACAGCCAGGTAGGGCCTACAGCCAGTAGCTATAAGCAGTCGACAGGCAGAGACTCTCAAACCATACTGGAATGGTTAAGGACAAATTATTCACTTAATGTATAAGTGAAGTGGGCAAAATAAACTGTGTACACATATTCTCTCTCTCTCTCTCTCTCTCTCTCTCTCTCTCTCTCTCTCTCTCTCTCTCTCTCTCTCTGTGTGTGTGTGTGTGTGTGTGTGTGTGTGAGTGTTTGTGAAGAAGCCAGTTTGTTTCTATACCTAGTTTCTAACAGTGTTGATAATCATGCTGTCTTGAAATATTTAGAATTCTTAGGATTCTGTCATTTGCAAACTAAAGTCTGTAAAGAGTAAGCCCTGTTTCTATGTCACATCCAGACTGAATATAGACTTTTAACAATGTTTGTCTGTTAATGACCTTCGTATCCACACCAACCACTATATTATTTGTGTTCTTCATGTTTAAGAGATATTATCTCCTAGAGCCTTGTTTTGCACCATTTCAATACCTTACCTGTGTGCAGAGCTGGTATACTTTAGTAGAGTGCTTTCAAAACCTCCAGATGGCATTTACGTTATGATCATGGAGTTATTATTCCCTATCTGTCCCAGACATTATTTTAGTCTTTATTTCATTGTATTTGGTCTTGTGTCCTTTTGAGTTTGATTTTTTATTTCAAAAGATGGAAATAATTTTTAAAGGATAATTCCCAAGGAAGGCCAAGTGAAAACCTCTCCAACTTCCTGCATGAGGACAATGGAAGAAAGAAAAAAACTCCATGTTTGGTGAGTTACAGTGTGAAAATTATGGTGTCCACTCTGGGAAAGCAGGCAGGAAATGGAGCTTTAGCTTCTATCCAGCATTGAAAAGAACGAGAATAAGACAAGAGAAGAGAGAAGTACCTATTGAAGTAAGAACTCAAAACTCAAGAATGTGGACAGACTGAGAGTGAACTTAGAGCTGTTTGGCAGGTGGAGACGACGATAGGGAGCGAGAATTCTGGGAAAGGCAAATGAAGTATTTCAGTAAAGAAATAATCATGTTGCCCTTCTCTTTGTCAAGACTTAAAGTAAACCCATCTTTCTGTGGTGGTCCCTGCTCTCTGAGTTGGCCAGAAGAAAGACCCTGCCCAGGCTGAATGTGAAGTTTTCACTTAGACCAGAGATTCCATTTTCTCGTTCAGAAAGGAAATATTCATGAGACTTCAAATGCTACTCTGTAGAATTAATTTGAGCTAAACATGGATTAAACAAGTTGATAGGCAGCAGGAATGTTTTTATAGAACACCACTATCAGGATGGTAGGGACCGGGGGTTGGGGATTTAGCTCAGTGGTAGAGCGCTTGCCTAGGAAGCGCAAGGCCCTGGGTTCGGTCCCCAGCTCCGAAAAAAAGAACCAAAAAATAATAATAATAATAATAATCCAGGATGGTAGGGACCGCTCATGTTTTCTGAAGCATTTTTTTTTTCTGAAGCATTTTGCTTTGTTTTGTTGTAAGCTTAGGGCTGTAAAAGGACTTGAAGAACAGAAAGATAATAAGAAAATTAAATTGTAGCAAAGATATTAAATTCATCTTAGAAAGGGAAAGGATAATCTTGAATGAATGGTGAGTGACTCCTAGGACTCATTATTGGAGGACCTTATCTTAAAGTATCTCTTGTTGCTCCTTGAGACGACATCTCTACCACATGACAATTTGTTGCCCTGCTCTAGAAATCTTCCCCTCTTATAGCTGGATCCTGAAGAACATCAGAATTCTCATGATGTTCATTTCCAATTTTAGGGAGGATTGGTTGGTACTCACACAATATAGTTCTGGATGTGCATACAATTAGGTGACTTATTAAGTATAAGAATCAGTAGGCATTTACCATAGCTGGTATTTTTTTTAAATCCCTGCTATTCTTAGATAGTTCCCTAAATCAAAATCCAAATTCCAATCAACAGTTTACATCCTGATCACTGTAGATCTCAAAAGTTGTAGTTTTATATTTGTCATATATTGTGTCTGCTTCTCTGTTCACATGTGACTTCATATCTGCCTCTGTGTCACTTTATGTATTTGCTACTGTCCGTGAGAATCCAGCCATGCAACTACCTGTGTTGAATTTCCTGTATGATGTTCAGCAGCAATCGCTGAAAATGCAAATAAAGGATATTTTGCGCTCTGAAGGTATTTGTAGCTTGAGGTCAAATTGACAGATCACCAAAAAATGCTATTAGCATTGAAAGCATGCAAGAAATACCACAACATTTATAATGCATCAACTCTGCTTGCAAAAGAGTTTTGGCAAGTGAGGGAGCCTGCTTACAGATGGTAATTAAGAGCTGATCACACAAAGCTGATGGTCAGAATAGGGTGCAGTTTACGAGACTATGTTAAATTTATTGTAAGCAAATGAAGCCCAGGTAAAGTTAGAATGTCAGTTTCCCATGTCAATTATTTTACATGATCAGGCACCCAAATGATGTCACCCTCCTAAGTTGAACTAACATGGATTTTATTTTTCACAGTTGGCCAGCTACTGCCTTAAGAATAATAATAGTAATTAAAAAACACAATCAATATGCTGGAGCTTTATTCAAGAGTTCTCAGTTGTAGAAGGTCTCTGAATAAATCATTTAGTTTTATACGCAGAAATGCAGGTTGCCAAATGGAAACAAAAGGATTTCTGACACGTAGGGCAGGATTTCAAAGGACAGTCAGTCCTAGTGAAGAGAAAGGGGACATTTCTGAGAAAGAGGAAAAAAGCCACCAGGGATAGGATGTCATGAGGCCTGGGGAAAAGTTATATTGTGAAGCCTGAGGCCTGGATTTGAAATCCACTCACTTGAAACAACACATTTACTACAATATCACTGGACTTTCTCCTTTTTAAAGCAGAGTTGGAGCAATATCTTCATTTCTCAAGAAGAGGAGAGGCAGAGAAGGAATGGAGCTAGTATCTATAGCAACATTCCTGTGTTGATATTGAAGCCCGAGATTCTGCAGTAAAGACGAAAGTGAGGGATAACTGGCTGCAGGCAGAGAAAAGTGACAAGAGTGACTTTACGACATCACATTACAAGTGATCAGACAGCAGCCATTGCAGGGAAAAACAGTATGGGGTAGAAAAGAACCTCAGTTAAATGACTGTTACATAATGGGCCCTGTGGGAAGGATTCAAATATTGCTCCCATGATAGTGTTACAAATAATCTATGTTTGAGGGAAACTAATTTCCTCGTTTTCTAATTGAGGAAATTATAGTCAAGGCCACAAAATAAGTATGAATTCAAATCGAAGCTGCTATACTCTAACTCTCCCGTCACAGCATTGAAAAGCAAGTTGACACACCCTGACTGAAAGAGAGGTTAAAGGTCAACAAATAGATCAGTGGGTAAAGGTGCTTACTGCCAAGCATGAGAACCTGAGTTCTCATCAAAGGGACCTGCATGGGTTCCATATATATCATACACATATCACACACACACACACACACACACACACACACACACACCACATACACACACACACACACACACACACACACACTCTTGCACACACGCACACAGACAGAGAGAGGGGGAAAAGAGGGAGAAAAGAGAAAGTGTATATAATAATTCAAGTTTGAATTTTAAACAAAATATTAGTGATCTCTCTGGAGATCATTGAGTAATTTACCTTTGTTTGAGTTAGAAGCTATCGTGAAAGAATCAGATGTTATAGTAAGATATATTCTCTTCTCTAATTTACATTACCTTGTTCAATTTTTAGGGTGGGGGATATTCTAGACTTCCAGATAAAAAGTCCAAATAAAGAAATCTCAAGGCCATAAAGAATAGTAACAAAAATAGTATCTGAGAGCTGTTGGACCTGGATTGGTGGGGAAGAGAACTTGCTTTCCAGGAATGAGGACGTCAGTTCAAATCCCAGTCTCCATGTAAACAGCTGGGCATTAGTGTTTGCCTCAATAGATGGATCTGAAGAGCTCATAAACCGAAAGACCACGCTTCTATTTCAGTGAGAGACACTGGCATGGGGAAATAAGACAGCAATTGAGAGTGATGCTTAATCTTCTGCTTTAACTCATGTATATATGCATGAATGCAAGGAACAATACGCTCACGTTCATGTATCATGAACATATACACATTATACATAATACATATAGGGATTAGGAGGGTTTCAGGATAATGTGTTTCTATGAAAAGTGCACTAAAACCTTTGTGCTTAGCTGTGAAAAATCACAGTGTGCAATTGAACCATTCATGAAACACATCAATGACTAGCAGGAGCAGAAGGGACCATGTCTAAGAACACACACTGGAAAAAGAATGTGCATCCTTGTATCTGGGAGAATTGGGATAAGTTAATTCATCAACTATGGATGCAATTGGTACCTTTTAAACCCTTAGACTTTAAAATCACTAGAATGCAGTTTTTTATCTTATGTACAACCATCTGTATATTAAGTTTAAGGGGAAAATTTTTGGATTGGCTATACTTTTCTTTTGCCAATATCTGAGATGTTATATATTTAAAAACATACCAAATTTAAGTCAGGAAGGTTGCATAAAATTAAAAACATTCATCACTGGAAGACATTCTTCATATGTGATGTTCACTTTAACATTGCTGAAACAAATTCTCCTTTTGATGAAAAGGGAAAGCACTTAGAGTAATTGTCTTCATATTTATAAAGCAGCTTCAGTCAGGATGCCTGTGTGTGTTTTACTATTTGTCGTAGTGCCTAGTTTGTTTAAACTGATTATATTATATAAGGTAGTCTTTTTCTATTTTTCAGAACATTAAAAAAGGAAGATCTTTAATCTTATACAGATTACATTTTTTATACGTTTTTTGTGTTACATGTAGATATTAATTTGATAGCTTCATCAGATTCACCGTTGTGTACCTAGAATTTCTATGAATGAATGGGTTTTTGAATGTATTCTTAGATTTCACTTATTAGGGTACAGGAAAAAGGAGAATAAAATCTCATTTATGATTGTCTAGATAACTTAACCTTGAACCCATCAGGTTATAACCAGCTGGTACTCACACATCGGTCACTATCAAAATACTAATCCTTATGACTTGCTTGGTTTGTACCACCATTGGGGTTCATGTTGCTGTTTTGTGTTATGGAGTCAGTTTACGTTCACGTGAGCCCAAATGAAGAAATGGTGTACTTCACACTGCTCCAGATACTTTGACCCCAATGTTGTCTTTGGGAGTAGAAAAATCAAAAGTTGAGATTGTTTTTTTTTTCTTCTACAGCATTCTAACCAGCATCTAATTTGTAAATTCTACATTGATTTAAGTATTATGAGTTTCTGTGTGTCCCTCATTGGATTTATACCTCTACTGGAGTTACAAAAGTCTACTCCATTCTGCTTCCATTTTTTTATATCTATTATTAAAAAGAACTCGAAATAGGTTAGAATTAGAAGAGGAAACTTCAAAATACATGTTAAAAGAGAAATCCTAATAATGGTTATGTATCAGAACATGGAACTATATCAAGTATATGTTCTATATTTTATATTTCCCTATCCTTTTTGTTTTTTTCTGTTTCCCACATTGTAACTTTTTAATTTACTGCATATTATGCTGGAAGCTTCCAAACAATTAAACAAATTAGGACTAAAACAATACTAGTTACAGCATCTCAAAATGATGGGCAACGGGTTAGTTTATCTCACACACAAACTGAACCTGGCAGGTGTGTCAAGCAGATGTGGATACTCAACACTGGGATGTGTCACTTTTCACTTTCAGCTAATGTCTTGATTGCTTATGAGTTAGTCGTGTGCAGTGTTAGAAAACCTTTCAAATGCTGTTTAGTCCGTTGTTAATTAAGGATAAATCATTACATTTTTAAGAGATGGTAAAATACCCTTTTCAGATGAATGGCGATCACTCTTTTTCTCCCCTTCTCTTTTGTTGTACAAAATCGAGCTCTGAGATTTGATGATTAGAGATTACCAGCCACAATTATGGTCATGTTCTCATTTAACATTTTGTCTTTGGGAGCTGCCTTGAACTAGTCAATGCTTTTGAAAAACATAAGGGTTTATTTGATGTCTATATTGTGAATATCACTCATGATTGATATTTGGAAATTAGCTCATAAACGAGTTTACTTGAATGTAACTTAATTGCATTTCTTTTGTGCTCGTTCTTAATTGCTATGTTTAATGGTTTGTCTTATGCTTTATGGGATAATAAATTTCATTTCCTTGCACTGTCCTATAAATAACCTGAAGGACTTTTAATTAGGATAATTAGAGTAGCTGTCTTTACCTTTCAAACATGTAGTGCTCCATTTACTAGAGAATTATAATGAATGTACCTTTATCTCCAGTGGCACTAAACATGACATACACATATTCACATACTTAAACACACATATACATATATGTATATACAAAGAAGTATGGAGAAAATAGACATTCAGACTATTTTCACAAGAGAGAACAATTTATACTTGTTTAGCAATCATATCTTCTAATTATATTTACTATTAAAATGTCTTTTATATTTAGAGGTGTTTTTTGTTGAGATGGGACAATTGAAACAGGTCCTCCTGTGGTCTAGGCTGGCCTTGAATCTCTAATAATACTTCCTGTATGCCCCAAGGGTTGCCACTGCAGTCTTGCCACCGTTGTGATTTAAGGCGCCATCTATGACCTCTTAACCCAGACTCCTCATTAGTCTTGATCATTTCATTTGACTGCATACAGCCAGAACTTAAATATGAATCTCGCTGTCTTTTTTTATTCTTCTCTCCTATATTATATTTCACCTGCAGTTTCCCTTCTCTTTTCTACCACTCCTTCCTCCTACCCTTCCCTCCCCCAAACCCATTCCTTGCATTCATATTGCCATTAGATAATATGTTTTCATTGATTTTTTTTGATATTTAGTTTTAGAACAGTGTTTCTTATTTTTGGCCTCATTAAAATGCTGAAGCTTTAAAACGTATATGTGCACTTAAAATTTTAAGCTAATAGCAAAGAATAAAATTTGTAGAGAACTTTGTGCTATACAGATCGTCCACCTGTTCAACTTGGAGAAGGGTGATCCCATACTGAGGTCATGACTGAAATGAAGCATTGACTGATGAAGATTCCTCTCAATATTCTGTGCTACATGAACTTCAATCAGTATTAAACTTCCTATATTGCTATGAAGGTTAAGCTTCAAGAGCATGTTGCTTAAAGTTTCTTAGAGTCCAGGCATGCTAGTCAGGGCTGTGGAAGATTCACAGTGAATAGTCAATATTCTCAACCAAAAGTTCAGAAACACAGAAGAGCTTGGTTAGAGCCACAGACAGTGCATCTAAGAGTTTCCTTTTTGTTATATACATATATTTGATGGATAGTTAGCAATCATTGGGCATACTAATATAGGTGTAATAAATAAAAACATACATCTCTGGTATGTGTTGTTTCCATAGGGAGCAGTCTACTGTTATTACTTGCTTTTTTATTTCCATTAATTTTATTTATACATTTCATAATAAAACGTCTCTGTGCCAGTAAAATTTGAATTAAAGTAGTAAATCATCCAGTATACATTAAACGCTTACATCCTGAGATGTCTGAACAGTTTTTCTGTATTATTTCTGTATTTGTTTCAACCTCGAATTTTGTTCTTTTTCAAAAAATATGCCAGAATAACTTTTTCTCCTTAAGGTTTTTTACGAAGGGTAATTCACAGTGAATTTGTGGAAATAAGAGAACATTTAAAGGCAATTATTGCCCTTCTATTTTGTGGGTACTGAGAATTGAGGTCAGGTAGGTAGACAAGGGTGGAAGCAATCAACATAACTCCAGAGTGCAAGTCATCTCTTTGACCCCTAATTTATTGGTTTCTTCATGTGGATGTGCATACATGGGTGTATGGATATGCGTGTTCCCCTGTTTTAGGTACAGATTTATGTGTACATGTCTGTGAGCATGAGTGTGTAAGTCTGAAGTTGAGATCAGGTGTCTTCCTCATCCATTATTCTCTGAGCCAGGGTCGCTTGCAGAACCCAGAGCTCTCCAGTTAGCTCCTTAACTATCCAGCTGCAGCCAGCATCCCCTGTTGCTGCCTCCTGAATGAATGCTAGAATTACAGACAGATACGTGGCTTTTATATGAGTCCCCAGGATCAAGTGCTTATCCAATGAGCATCTACCTACTTCATATCTTTAAAAAAATTGATGATAAGCAGTTAATTGGAAGTTTTATAGCATCCTGGATTCGGTTTACAGAAATAACTAATTTCTCAGTTTTAAGAGGTGGTTATAGTCCATGTAGTGGACAAATTAAAAATTTCAGGACCAGGAAACAATTGCCACTGCTTAAGGAAAAGATTTTAGTAAAATTGAGCATATTTCCAATTCTATGAACATGACTAGGTGGTTTTCTCTATGTGTTTGTCTATCTGACACATCGTTACTGACCCTGTCAATGTGTGGGCAACTTAGGCTAATACATATGATCTACTGTTACTCTGTGTGGTCATAATTGCAGAACAAAAAGAGCAACTCCTGACCAGTCTAAGACCTCCAAAGCCTGCCTGAATTTTCACTGGTTACTGATTTATTTCTTCCTTCCTTCCTTCCTTCCTTCCTTCCTTCCTTCCTTCCTTCCTTCCTTCCTTTCTTCCTTCCTTCTTTCCTTCTTTTCTTTCTTTCTTTCTTTCTTTCTTTCTTTCTTTCTTTCTTTTTCTTTCTTCTCTCTCTTTCTTATTTCTTTATTTCTTTACTTTTCCTTCCTTCCTTCCTTTTCCTCCCTTTCTCCGTCCTCCCTCCTCCCTTTCTGTCTTTCCTTCATATTTCTTTGTAGAACTCTGGTCACTACATTTGACAAGGTGCTCTCTCTTAACTGCCCCGCAGCTTTCTCAGCTTGCATTTGAATTCTCCATGCACTTGAGGTCTGACATCTCCATCAATCTATTCATAAGACACTTCTTTCTTTTGTGTGTGTGTTGGGGGGGGTGGATGGTGTTTTTTGTTTTTTGTTCTTATTAGTCACTCATCTTTTTTATTAATCATTTGTGTTTACATTTCAAATGATATTCCCCTTCCTGGTTACCCCTCCAAAAACTCCCCAACCCATTCGCCCACTCCCTCTTCCCCCTTTCCTCTAAGATGTTACTCCTCCACTCATTCACTCATACATACCTCACTGCTCTAGCATTCCCCTACACTGAGGCATCTAGCCTCCTTAGGACCAAAGGCCTCCCCTCCAATTGATGTCAGATGAGGCCATCCTCTGCCACACATGTATCTGGAGCCATGGCTCAGTCCAGGTATACTCTTTCATCGGTGTTTTAGTCCCTGGGATTGTTGGTTTGTTTGTTGCTTTGTTTGTTTGTTTGTTTTGAGACTTTTTCAGTGTAGCCCTAACTGTTCTGGAACTCACTCCATAGAAAAAATTGGCTTGAACTCACAAAGATCCGACTGCCTCTGCTTCCCAAATGCTGGGATTAAATATGTGCGCCATCCTACCCCCCAGTCCAGTAACCTAAACTTTTAATTGAATTTAACTATAAAACAAATCCTGATATGAATATTCCTGAACACATTCCATTTCATTAGACATCAGAAAAGGAAGCAGTGTCTATGAAAGGCCCATGATTGAACTTTAAGAAAGGCATGGTTATATTGTATATACCAAGGCACTGTCACCAAGGTGACAAAGTTCTTAGCTTCACAAGAAATTACTGAAACAGAAACTTCCTCACCTTCTTTAAATCTGTCAAATGTGATAACGCCAATTTGAGATTAATATATTCCTCCAGGAGGAGGACTTCACATCCTTCAAACATTTGCCAAATTACTGTACGTCTCTGATTCCCATGCATTTTAATGTGCCCACGTGAAGCCTGCAAACAACTTGAACAAGAGAGTTCAACGCACCAGTTAATCAAAATTCTTTGTGGAGGGCTTTGAGACTCTTTCTACTTGCCTCTCACTCCTTGTGAAAGGATTTTATTGTGAGTAGTTAATATTTTATGGGAATGCTGTCAGCTTTTTACAGAGCCCAAAGGAGTTATATACTTTCCTGACATATGATCATAATTCCCATCAGTATGTTTAATGTCAACATCTGTAAGAATCCTTTGATTTTTAAGGAGAGAAATATACAGAATTCCAGACTTATCAAATAACTGTGAATACTTCACAAAATTCTTATATTACTCGGGGAGATCAGGGGACAGATACACAAAGGGTGAAACTTACTGATTTGCTTGTTAACCTACTCTTTATACATTATAGAATCATGGCAGGAATGAGAAATTTGAATAGCTTTGCACCACATGGGCAAACACAAGCTGAAACATCTTACATATATATATATATATATATATATATATATATACATATGTGTGTGTGTTTGTGTGTGTATGTGTGTGTATTTGTTTCATATCTGCACGTTTTAAACAAATATGCACATAAATATAATTATATGTGAATATGTTAACATACTAAAATATATTATGTAAAAGAATATATCTTAAAATATATCATTTGCAAAAGGAAAAGAATGATTTTGGGGTAAAAACAACTGAAGGGAAATCTGAAACTTTTTTTTAATCTAAAACTTTTAAATGGATTATGTGCATTACTCTGATTAATATCTTAAAAACCAATCTTCAGGCTCAGTAGGTAAATACACTAGTTGTCAGGCATAATGACTTGAGTTCCATCCTTGGGACCCACATGGTAGACAGAGCTACACTCCAATTTCCACATGTGTTGTACAAATGTAATCTCTCCAGAATGCGATCTGTGCTCCAATTCACATGACCATAGAAGACTATTGACATATTCTTTGCACTGAACGACAAACTCTAAATTAACTTGAATGGGAGGCATTAGTTTGGCTAAGTACAATTCTATTTTTTTTAACCTTTTTTTCCTCCTAAGAAATCAAGCAAATCGCTCCTACCAGTAAAATGGTAATTCGGTTGAAAATTAATCCTTGCTAAAAACAGCAACTGATTTAACAGTGAAAAATTATTCAGCTTAGTGATATTGTTGACCTTTTTACCAATTAAAGTGAATCCTCCAATTTTGGCAACAAGTCCTCCTAAGCACTAAGTATACACAAAATAATCTCGAGCCATTGGTTTCTACTGTTAAATTGCATACTTAGTCCTATGCGACATTAAAGGAAAATATTAGCAAATGGTTTATTTTAAAGAATTTCCACCAAATTACAATTTTAAAGAAAGACACTATAGCACCAGGAAAGCTCCTGCTTATTTTTTGTCTCTGATATCGTTGAATTATAGGTTGAAAGGGAAGTCTTCATTTGTCCAAAGCATCCCAGATACAATTTTGAAATACTAATATCTCAGTACAAATCTGAGCCAGTTATGGAAACACTACATTTGACTTTCTAATAAAAAGGAATAGAAACTTCTCAGAGGAGATGATGCTATATTTTGTTACGAGACCTTAAATTTTCTTGCATTCTATGTGGACAAACTATACTTTCCCTACAGTAAACATGGAAAAGTAATCTTATTTCTCTCTGTGAAAGGCTTTGGTTATTTCCAAGTGTTTCTCATGTGGAGAGGAATTTTTAAATTGTGAACATGTATTTTTCTGAAAAGACACTTATCATGAATTGTAGGGATGATTTAAAAAAGGGGGTGCAAGACTTCCGTTCTTTCTAAATTGAAAAAAATAATTACCTCAGGTGTTGGGGCTAGAACAGTTGGTAAAATGTTTGCTGCACATGACTGTGGGATTGAGTTTAATCCTCAGTAACCATTTTAGAACTCAGAGTATAGTAGTATGCACTTAGAGTCCCAGCATTTCATATGCACAAATCCACAAGATCCTCTAACAACCCGACTTTGTGGGTCTCTGGCCAATGAGATATATGCTATCTCAGAAATAGATGTGTACAGTGATTGAAGTTTGACAGCTCGCATGGTTCACTAGCATTCACATGATACTCATGCATGAGCAGCCTTACACATGTGAATCCATGGAAACATGCACACACCAAGAGAAATGATTCAGATAATTGGGACAGAAGACTTGGACTGTCTAAATTCTGTCTTCAGCCATACCAATGTCATAACCGAGTTCTAAGAATACTGAGAACAATTAGCAAGCTTGAAATGGCTGGAACATCTTTGAGAATGAGTGGAAGATTTTGGAAAATGTTTACTAACAATAAAAGCTTCAAAAGGTTAAACGGTTAATTGATCAGAAAATGGGCAGTCAGGCCAATTTTTTGGAGCCTCCGAATCATGCTTGCCATTGTTTCTGTGACCTGTTAAATTTTAGCAAAATTAAAAATGAAGAGAGTAATTATAAAATTTAAAATTATCTTTCATACAATGTTTGGGAAACAGAAATTATGTGTGGCCTGAATTAGTGTTTATTGAGTACCTACTGTGTGCTGGGCACTTCCCAATGCACTGAGATATCCTGCCTATAGTTTCACCTTCTGCTGTCCAGACATTCTACTAGACCTAGTTTTTTTTTTTGTTTGTTTGTTTTGTTTTGTTTTGTTTTTTTGTTTTCATGTCTGAAGCACTCAGTTCCTCCTACATGTGTCTACTGAGATATCCACACTCTCTCCCATGGACTCTCACAAATGTGAATATGCTTTAACATATATCCATCCAAGCATGCATGTAGCTTATGTTTTTGCATTTATTTTTGATGCACTTGAATAACAGCTTTAAAATTAATCCTTTTGTTCTTTTACATTTTCTTCTTATGGTCTAAACCTTTGGTTCATTTCTGCCTTCGAACATCCCACTGCAGGCTTGCACGCATTACATCATATGGGAAGCTCCCCATAGAGACAGACACCTCATTTAAATGCTATATGTCTTAACATCCACTATCCTACGGTGAATATTTTTCATTATGACATGTCTACATGGACAGCAACTACTTAATGCCTAGCTTCCTGCACAATATTGATTCTCATTCTGTTTGCCTTATTCAAACTCCCTCGTCAAAAACTTCTCTCGAATTGAGATTACGGGGATTTTTATATACACGAGCACTGCAGCTCCCCAGAAAAGTTTGGTTGCTTATATTGAGGCTGAAGTGTGCCCAGTTTTCATACGTACCGGACACCCAGCTGTCTTACAATGTGAAGGTCAGAAGGATTCTGCTGGCATTTTGAGTTGTGTTTCATTTCTACACATGAAGTACATCATCTCTCCTATTACATTAACCTCTTTAATGTATAAATTATATCCTTAACATTTTCAAATTGAATAAAGTCATTAAGTGGCACACAGTAAAGATAAATTACCTCTGTGTTGTGGTTTAAATGTTTCAAAAAGCTTTCCAAAGTTGTTTTTTGATGTCAACACATTAAAATACAAAACAGTACTTATGAACCATATTACTGTACCAGTTACAGAAACTTATTAGAAAGCACAAAAGCAACACTCTTGGATTTTAGGCTTTAAAACAATGAGATTTAGGTGAGATATTGGGGGTTCTCTTTGTCCACTCATAGAAAGGGAGCTTTCTTTTATGTACTCGGTGAAATTTTATCCAACAGTGTTGACTTTTAGAAAAACCTATTGTGTAACCCATTCTTGCATTTAATTCAATATGTAATTCACGTTATCTTCTGAGGGCTCAGGCGCATCAGTATTTTCTAGGCAGGTTTTTGCTATATTCATATTTTCTTCAAGAGGCCCTGAACCCCACACTGTCCGATTTAATGGATTAGTGTATCATTTGACAGGAAACTCAAACTTTCTTTTCATTTTGAATTTGAAGATATTGTCATTTTTAGATATATACTCCTCCTTCTGTATTTCATCATACCAGTGGCTAAATTAAAAATTAAAGAAAAAAATGTGGAAATATTTAGAAATATGTTTGTATTTTTTGTTATTTCTTTCCATGTTGGCTTTTTTGTATGGTGTGAATGAATGAGTGAATACATGTTCATATATGTTTGCTGTTGTGTATTCACATGTTTGTCTCTATACGTGGTGGCCTATGATTTGTTCAAATGGTTCTTCAGCAATGCTCACACATTATAATTTTATTCAGTCTCCTTCAGTCAAACCCAGAGATTGCCAGATATAACTGTTGACATTGGCCACCTTATGTGAACCTTTTCTGGCAAGAATTACAAAAAAGTCACAATGCCCATCTAAATTTACTTAAAATTTAGGCATCCAAATTCCCAGCCAGCACTTAAACAACTGAGCTTTCTGCACATTTTCTTTCATAATTCTTAATCTTATTCTTTTTCTGATGTTAAGGATTGTTTTATTTTTATAGACATCTACTTTAAATGTAAAACTCTAGATTTTCATAAGTATATTTTTAAATGAAATGTGGACCTTATTGGTAAATTATTTCCTGTTGTTATCTAAAAGTTGACTACTTTTCTTCATGGCTTAGCTCATAAGATAGATGATTTTGCATTTTCTGTTAGGAAAACTTATTTACTATTCCACAGACACTATTGAAACATATATTTTCCTGGAGTTCATTGAAGAGAGTGAATAGAACATTTATTATTGCCAAAAAGTCTTGTGTGTTTATATGTGTGTTTACATATAGAAATGAGTGGTTTAAAGTCCTTTACTTTCACTAAATGTAATTCTTGCAACATCTATATTGCCTATTTTCTCTTCCATGTTTTTAATCTCTTTACTTTTTTAATTTCTGAGATTTCCATATATGAATATCATGCGTATGGCATTTTGCCTCTCCTTCTCCCCCTCCCCAGTTCCTCTTGTGTCCAGGCCGCAGCTTCCCAAGTCACTGCCTTCTCATCTTCTAAGTAATTACTGAGCCCACTGAGCTCTTACTGCAGGGCATATGTAGTTATGGGTGACCTCTTGGTATTGACTCAAAGGGCTTTTTCCTGGAAAATACTAATTCTTGTTTAAAAATTATTAATTGCCCATAGCTTCTCTGCTAGGTTCTCTTTACCTTCTTTCATTTCTATAGAAAATTGTTATCATTTATGGCTTTATTTATTATTTCTATTTATTCTCGCAATTTGTTAACTTATATCTGTGTTTCCTTGTATCCTTGCCTTCTTGTGCAAATCCCTCTATTCCATATTGGAATATTGGGTGCTGTCATTATTTTTAGGTTGCTTTAGGTGACCATATTGTTGGGATTTCCTGAGTGCAAATTTCTTTGCAATTTCTAGAAAACTTAATCTTACAACAGAATTCTCTTCTGAGACATCTAGCTTTAATGTATTTTCATGACTTCTACTCATGTTCCTGAGCATTACCTGGGAGTTGTGTTGTATATGTCTCAACTAAGGCTGAGTAGCCCAGAGTTAGTTGTTCTCTGCATTTTGACCAGTGGTGGCTTCCATGATAACCTCCATCTGGTGTTAAATAAATAAATAAATAAATAAATAAATAAATAAATAAATAAGCAAGCAACATTAGTATGGCCTGAGATCTACACTTATCCTGCACACAACTATAATTATTCAGAATGCAGTTAGGAATTATACTGGTTTTATGAAGTGGTTGTGTGTGTTTTGTTTACCTTCTGTGGTTCTATAATAAATACGTGATCAGTCATGGTTTTATTATTTCTATTTATTGTTGCAATTTCATTAACTTTTATCTGTGTTTTCTTGTATCCTCCATATCTCTTTTCTCATTTCTGACCTT
This sequence comes from Rattus norvegicus, assembly GCF_021556685.1. NCBI lineage: Eukaryota > Metazoa > Chordata > Mammalia > Rodentia > Muridae > Rattus > Rattus norvegicus. The sequence goes on along the minus strand of NC_141536.1, from coordinate 25,653,342 downwards.
TCTTTGATAATTCTGGGGAAGATATAAAAGCACATGGTTCTTATTATAGTTCAGTTCACACATTTTTTCTTTCTCTTTCAATCATTTTTTCATAGCTCTTTTTCTCAGTCATGAAACGCATAGTCTAGATTCAGGAAGAATGCTTCAAAAACTTTCTTCTAAATTTTCCCCAAAAGGCTAGAAATCCTATGCCAGAGTCTTTTTTCAGTATCAATCTACCTGGAGGGATGAACTATTGTTGCCTAGAAAAGTCAATTAGTTGATAGCTGACAAAATAACCTGGGAGCTTATTTGCTATTTCCAAAGACCATTAGATTTTGCTCTTTGCAATCATTCATTCTTACCACAATGCAAGTTTGTTATCTAACCCTCATCCCCTTGCCTACTGTGATTGAATTAGCATGATTGGCGAATTAAAATAACTATACGAAGGAGGAGAAAAGGTTTATCAGTATATGTATGGCTTCTATATTTCCAAGAAATAGTTATAATTTAGTAGGACAAGTTCTATGTATTTCAAAATTAAATTAAATATAATATGGTTTGCATATTTTGTTATTTATCCCGATAATGTTTTGAATTGCCAAACTTTTATGAATTATTTCTCTAAATTCTGAGATAGTGTCACTGGAAAAACAGACAATGTCATTCTGTTGCTTGTTTTTTCACTGACACAATCCAGTATAATGGAGTTGTTGAAGACAGTGGCCATTTATTCACCTTGATACTTAATTTTGATTTTGATAGTAGCATGTAGTTTCACCAAGTCATATGTGCTTGGTATTGGGAAAGTATTTTAGTTTTTAGACTCTCTTTAACTAGCACCCTAATAAATCTGGAAGAGACTCAAATATAATGGAGAAGATATATTAGCTTGTGTTTCTGGATTGAGACTTTTATTATTGATAAGTAACTGAGAGAAAGGAGAGTGAGGTTAAATAGGATATAAAGCTGCCAACAGGGAAGAGTGAACTAAAACCTTGGTATCCCAATCTGTTGGCTGATTCCATGGTCAGTCCCACTGTCAGATGATGTTATGACCCAGATAAGTTGAGTACTGTGTCAATGAGGTGAGGTTCACCAGGGTCTGTCAACTCTGCCTACATAAAAGGATTCCACAAGGAAACTAGTGATTGCAGGGATGTTCAACACTATTGCTTCTGCTTTGGATAGCCCCTATGTAATAAACGAATATATCACTCCTTCTTATTAAAGCATCTTATTAGAAAAATTATCTGGTTCAGTCTGTTCTTATACATAATCTCTGAAATGTACATTAATTATGATTATAAAAAGAGTAATGGTACATATATATTGAAATATCTATCATTTTTAATATTGACTGTAGTAGAATCTTTTCTTCTCAATTATATTTTTGGACATTCACACAGAGGGATATCATCATGTAAAGGAGCTATTGTACCTACACAATGTAAATTGTGTTCTCAGCACACAACTGCACTAACAATCATGCATTTAACTGATATATAAACATTTTATTTGGCATTATCTTGAGTACAATCTGGTTAAACCATGTTTGAAAGCATCATTGAAATTACAAAGTGACCTCTTTAAATGAATGACATTCTGTACAACAACAGTCTATGCAATGGATTAGAGATAATCACTCCTATCTTGCCAATGTGCTAAATCCCTGCTTAACTTCATATCACTGGATTCTGAATTTTACTGCTGAAGTTTTTCACAAAGTCTAATATCATTGAGAGTACAAGCACATCTACAAGTGCAAAACTTATGTATTGAACATACATACAAATGAAGAGGAAGAAGAAGAAGAAGAAGAAGAAGAAGAAGAAGAAAGAAGAAGAAGAAGAAGAAGAAGAAGAAGAAGAAGAGGAGGAGGAGGAGGAGGAGGAAGAGGAGGAGGAGGAGGAGGAAGAGGAGGAGGAGGAGGAGGAGGAGGAGGAGGAGGAGGAGGAGGAGGAGGAACAGGCAACTCAGCCCTCCACATTCATGCCAGGAATATTGAACAAGCTATAGATTTCATTTGTCTTTCTTTTAAAAATATGAAATTTGTTATTGTTAGTATAAAATTGAGGTGTTAGTTTTCAGATGATAGCAAATATTTCTGAGATTTTGTTTGATTAAAGTATTTATTTGAAGCCTTGGCCACACAGAAATATAGCTCCCTTGCACATGAGATCACTATAATTCATCAGAAGTAATTATTTTAAAGAATTCACATGTCTAAGTGATAAATGAATTTGCTGGATTCTTACAGTAAAATATGAATGAAACTAAACAGGCTTTTCTGTTTCATAAAATATATGACTTACAAATGACTGCTCTTTAGGCAGCATTTGCCCTCTGTCCATGTGTCTGTCCACGTGCGGAATTCCTTATGAACCATGCTCTATGTGAAAATACTTTTTAACTAGTTCCCAGGGAATGAACATGAGTAAAACAATCATGACAGTATATGAATACTGAGTTTTTAATTTGTGTCAGAAGTGGCTTTAGACATGTTATATGTCAGCAGAAATACATGGCATAACCTTTACACTCTTGGACTCATTGCATCTGTTATTTACAAAAACCTGAACAAGAGTTGGCATTTTGATATTTTATTAAAGCTTGCATACTCAAAAAACTCCATACCTGGTCCATGAGGAACTATTAACAGTTGAAGGTTGTTAATTCAGTAGGGTAGCTCCTGGTAAGTTGCCTACATTCAAGTAAAATAGAATTATTTTTGTTATGATGCCCCCTAATCATAAAACTATTTTGCTGCCATTTCATATCTGTAACTGTAGTAATGTGAATCAGATTGTAAATATTGTGTTTTTCTGATGGTTTTATATGACCCCTGTGAAAGGGATGTTCTACCCTCAGAGGGGTAGCTACATGCAGGGAGAGAACCACTGCCTTAATTAAATCCACTAGTCACACATAAAAAGAAGATATTAAATTGGAGAGGGATGTGTTGAGAAATTGGGTACTGAAAAGAAACCTAAACTTTGTCATGTAAATGTACAGAACTTTCAAACACATAAGAAATAATAATGTATCTAACATATAAATAACATATAATAAAACGAACATATAAAACAAACATTGCTTTAAACTCCATTTGTCAATGAAACCTAAAGGAAAAAGATGGCATCTCACTCAGCCACTCCCACTGAGCAACAAAATGAATATGATTCCTCTTAACTGTATTGACATTCATATCTTGCAAATATCCAGCTGCAGACGCTCTTCATTACCAAGAACTTCGTTAAAGATAAACAAAACCACAAAGCCTTTACTTCGGTGATAATATAAGCTTTTCAATTAATTTAGTAATGAAAATATAAAGTAGACATAGTCACCATTACAACATATAGTCTTTGATTGTAGATATAGCTGCCTTAGGAAATGAATACATATTAGCGTTCAAAGTAGATGGCTTTATTTAGCGTGTTAATTTTACAAACACACCCATTTATCACTATGGCTACATATCTGAAGACAATCTAGTTATAATGTTTTAGCAGTTGATATCTTCGTACTGCATATGTCCAAAATATAAAATATAATGTAGAAAAATGATATGCAACTAAGCAAGGATAAAAAATTCCTACCTGCCCATTCTAGGTGGTGAGTACATCGGTGTTCTCTGTGATACTCTCTCAACTTTTCTGTATGTTTGAAATTTTTCATTAAAAGTCATTTCAGAAAAAAAATTCATCAGTGACTTGTACTGTTCAGGAGGAACAGTGTTTCTTCTTCTTTTCTTCTTTTTTTTATTGGATATTTTATGTATTTACATTTCAAATGCTGTCCCTTTTTCTGGTTCCCCTCTCTCATCCCCTTCTCCCTGCTTCTATGAGGTTGCTCCCTCTTTGACCTCAACTCCCGGGCTTTCCCTTACACTGGGGAAATGAGCCTTCACAGGACCAAGGGATTCTCCTCCTATTAATGCCAGACAATGCCATCCTCTGCTACATATGCAGCTGAAGCCATGAGTCCCTCAATGTGTACTCTTTGGTAGGTGGTTTAGCTCCCCTCGGAGCTCTGGTGATTCTGGTTGGTTGATATTATTGGTCTTCCTATGGGGTTTCCCTTCAGCTCCTTTAGTCATTTCTCTAACTCCTCCACTGTGGACCCCTTGCTTAGTCTGATGGTTGGCTGCAAGCATCCTCATCTGAATCAGTGGTTCTGGCAGAGCCTCTCAGGAGACATCCATATCAGGCTCTTGTCAGCAAGCACTTCTTGGCATCAGCAATAGTGACTAGGTTTGTTGGCTGCATATGGGACAGGTGGGGCAGTCTCTGGATGGTCTTTCCTTCAGTCCCTCCTCCACTCGTTGTCCCTGTATTTCCTCCCATGAATATTTTAGTCCCCCTTCTAAGAAGGACTGAACCATCTACATTTGGTTCCTCTTGAGGATTACATGGTCTGTGAATTGTATCTTGGGTATTCTGAGCTTTCGAGCTAATATCTATTTATAAGTGTGTGTATGTGTGTGTGTGTGTGTGTGTGTGTGTGTGTGTGTGTGTGTGTGTGTGTGTGACTGGCTTACCTCACTCAGGATGATATTTTCTAGGTCCATCCACTTGCCTAAGAATTTCACAAAGTCATTATTTTTAATTGCTGAGTCATACTCCATTGTGTAGATGTACCACATTTTCTCTATCCATTCCTCTACTGAAGGGCATCTGGATTCTTTCCATCTCCTGGCTATTATAATTAAGGCTTCTATGAACATAGTGTAGCATGTGTCCTTTTTATACTTTGGAGCATCTTTTGGGCATATGCCCAGGAGTGGTATAACTGGGTCCTCAGGTCGTACTATGTCCAATTTTCTGAGGAACTGCCAGACTGATTTCCAGAGTGGTTGTACCAGTTTGCAATCTCACCAACAATGGAGGAGTGTTCCTCTTTCTCCACATCCTCGCCAGCATCTGCTGTCACCTGGGTTTTTGATCTTAGCCATTCTGACTGGTGTGAAGTGGAATTTCAGGGTTGTTTTGATTGCATTATCATCACCTTTCATCAAATCAGTTTGAAGATTACTAGGTGTAGTCCATTCACTTGAAGTTTTGGTTGTTATTTGATACTAGAAAGCATAATGCTGAGTGAGATGTAGACCAATTCAAGACAATTGCAGGAAAATGAATACCAGGACAGAGACCATATTAAGTGGAAAGCACTAATAGCAACACAATTATAATTCTACAAGAAAATAAAAGATTTGACAGCACACTTAGCCAGTAAATGTAGACCAAAACTCTTCCAGTGCACAGAAATTAGAATAGAAAAACTTTTGTGTTTTTATGTTTATTACTCATATATGTATAGTTATATAATTTGATTCTGTTATGAAGAAAATCACCTAAATCTTAAGTAAATACATCATTTGGAGAATTATGTTTCTGTAAAAAACAAACAAACAAATAAACAAACAAACCTGCATGTGTGTTGATGAATTTTGTAAAGAGCTATTTTTAAATTTAGGAAAATTACTAACAAAAATTATTCAATATACAATTCCAACTTTGATACATCAATAATTACTCTTGTTTCAACAAAAACTATTATTACAATTTTTTTTACTGTTTCAAGCAAAACTTTATTGGTAAATGACGAATAAGCATCTTTGGTGCAAAAATTATGAACACTATTTATGAATCCCTCATAGTTGGCAAAAGAAACGCCACACCTTGCCATCAATATTGTCACTATCACCATCATTATCATCAATATGAACATTAACATTGCCACTTATACCGCTCAATGGATTGGTGTCAGCATTTACATAAAAAAAGTTATGAGTACCTACCTAGATAAATGTAGTTCTTTAGGAGTAGCCCAGAGGTGTATGTGGGTTTGACTAGATAAAGGAATCATTCTTTAAATCACTAATATTGGTACTGAAGGGTATGCCCCAAGAGGCTGCGGCAAGATTTTACTTATAGCTATGATTGAGCTCTTTCTCAATTGAACCATGCACACACACAATACAGTATTGTGGCTGAGCTTCTGCTCTAGCTATCCCTCTTCCTGAGAACTTTTCTCTTTTCTTTATTTTGTTAAGTAAATCATCACCTTCTTCATAGTTGTGACAAACTTTGATTGACCTGAGCTCTGCAGCCCTACTCACACTCCCTACTCCTACCACCCTTTTCTCATTCCTTCTTTTGTGCATTTGGGGTGGAGTCCAGGGAACACTCCATGATAGGACAACAGCCACTGTAGCCATACATCAATTTCTTAAATTCTCTATAAGCTATGTTCATTTTTTATAAAGTACCTACCAAGTGTTCCCATTGAATAAATAAGGCATTAGACACCCAGCTAAAATTGCATTTCAGATTAAAAATCAAATGGGCTTTAGGATAAATAGTATACTTATGATTCTGGGGTATAGTTATACCAAATGCTAATTCATTTTTATCTGAATTGAATTTTTTTTATAAATCAGTTGCCTAATGCTTTTACTGTATTTTTATGTGTATGAGTATAGTAACTGAAACAGTGTACATGTGCCTCACATCTGTGTCTGGTGTCCATGGAGATCAGAAGCCTGTATTAAATGCCTAGAAGTGGAGTGATAGCAGATTATGAAGTAGCAGTGAGTATGGAAACTAAACCGAGGTCCTCTGCAAAAATAGCCTGAGCCCTTATCCACTGAACAATCTCTATAGCTCTAAATGCACTTGCCTTCTATGTTAGCTGACTGATGCTTCGCTTTTAACACATTGTAGGAGTTGTGCACCATGCTTATTTTACATATCCTGTCTTTTGTATAGACAGTGACCTCTATTTCTATTTTCTATTTTCTATTTCTCTCAACAGCTGAAATCAGTACTGGGTTTGTGAGGGGGACCATGCAGGTATTCAGGCAGGGCAGTTAGCTCACAAAGCAATGAGAATGAAACCCTAGTTTTGTTGTTGTAAAAATATAAAAAAATAAAATGCTGTCTTTTATCCCCACTAGGTCTACACTGCAGTGCCCCAAGATATCTGCTGGGTATTTTAATTCTCAGTCAGCAGAGCCTCTCACCCGCTTTGCTCCATTCCATATCACACTGCTGAAGGCCTCTCTCTTAGCCTGACAGCAATCTCTCTACCTACCCAAGGCAGTTTCCATGCCAGAAACACACATCCTAACTCTGTGGCAGCACAGACCAGCCACCCCATACTCCATTATACTTAAATCTACACATGAAAGAACACACAACACAGTAACCTTTGACCCAATTGATAATATATAATTGCCCACCTAAACATACAAAGTCCAATACACATCCATCCCTTAAGAACATTCATAACAACCTGTAAAGGTACAGTGTAGAATCTTAACATCACCTGCCATATTGTCCTGCCATGGCTTCTCCCCCTGTCCCTCCTGTCTCTTCCTCCTTTCCATTCCAGTTTCTTCCTCTTCCTTCAAACTCTCCTATTGCCCCTCCTTCCTTCTCATCCAATGACTGGCCTCCTTCTATCTTGTACCTGCCTCACCTCTGACATCATCCCACATAGTTTAGATATACTTCATCAACCTGGGTCAGGCTTCCAAGTGTTTAATACCACAGGTTTATTATAGACATATTTAAACACAATAGAATTTGAAAAAGGATCTCCAGGCAACAATAATAAATCCCATAATCATTCTAATCCCAGGAGTACCATGAAGTTTAAGGTGTAAATACATAGAAGTTCTTTTACAGAATATATGTGACCATGAGGGTAGGTTCTATACAGCTAAAAGGCCTAAAAGTTAATGTGGTCCCTGACCAAGATAGCATAGAGGTCAGTAGGCCAGAAGATATATATAATATCACCCTTAAATATGGGAAATAGTCTAGGAAGGGAAGAGTATGAAATAATTATTCTGGTTATTTACAGTGAAGTCTGTCCATACAGATAGGAAATTTGTGTAAAGTCTACCTACACAGAGAGCAAAATGGTCACCAAGGCATTAATCCCAGAAATTCTGGATTGAAAAACAGGCATTTTGTCGTCTCCATCAAGAAGAGGCAGTTTAAGGTTCTTGGTTTCCCTAGTGATGTGTGGATGCAAGGATTGTTCTGCCCCAACAGGTTTGGTTATTTTGTCTTTTGTGTTTGCTTTTGAGGCAGGATCTCACTTGAACTCCTGGTGATTCTCATTCTCTCTCTCTCTCTCTCTCTCTCTCTCTCTCTCTCTCTCTCTCTCTCTCTCTCTCTCTCAGTGGGTTTCAGTGTGATGACTCTATGAACTGGTAGTCTGACACATGAATGAAAAATGAAGATTGTTGGGAGCCATAAAATCTCATTCCAGGGTGATGAGTTTAGGTTTTGTTTTCTTCTTATCTTTTCACTCATAAATGATGAGAAAAAAGCATTTGCTTGTGGATTATTGTAATACTAAATTAATAATTCCCCTCGTTTACATTCATTTCCCTGATTTCAGATAAAGACTTTATCTGTGCTTTGTATTGGGTCAATTCTATTGTGCCTTCTTGTTTAGCAAATTAGACGGTTTATGAAGTAGGATTAAACAATGTAATTATTTTCTGTAATTTGCTATCGGTAGAGTATTACTCAGGTTCAGATTTCTATGGGCACATACCGAATAAATTTCTTTTACTTTCATGGGCCCCACCTCTAAAGTTGAAATTCAGTGATGGATCAAGAAAATGAGCACTCTCACTGCAGGAGCTAATTTACACACTGCAAATGGGAAGATAATGTTGTTTTGCCATTTCTGATGACTGCCATCAAACATAGATTCTTAGAAGACCCCAAGGCTTATCACCATCATCACCTAAATGAGAAAAACCTCTCATGATAAGGCTGCATCTTAGTGTGTGACTAATAGACTGTGTTTATTTCCGTGCTCTCAATGTACAATATTTATTTGCATGCTTCATGATCCAGGTTGGTATGTGGAGATTAAGCTGTGCATCTACGGCATGTACATTCAGGACTGACTGGGAATATGAAAATCTTTTTCTCACTTGACTGACATTCTTGGAAACATACCTGTGGGGCAGTCATCACTCACCATCATTGCCATTGCTTTCCCTTCAGCTTCTTCCACAGAATCAATGTTCAGACCCCGGGAATATGATTTACTCCTCCCTACAATTCATTAAAAATAGCTTGAAGAGTGTGTCTCCTCAAGACTTAAAACAACATCACTTAACTATAATACAGCTACATCCACCTTCCTAACCATAGAAAAACAATTTAACACATGAAACCAGCCAAGATCCTTTTTATTTTCATGTATTTATCATCTGGTTCAAATTTAGTAATCCCAGATCATGTAATTTTGCACAGCGCATTGCTGACAATTACACACCTTCCTAAAATACTCTCCAACAGAACAAAGCAGAATAAATGCTAGTTTTTTCTTCTTTCCTTTTCTTTTTTTTTTTTTTTCGGAGCTGGGAACTGAACCCAGAGCCTTGTGCTTGCTAGGCAAGCGCTCTACCACTGAGCTAAATCCCCAACCTAAATGCTAGTTTTGAAGTTGATTTTTCACCAACTTGAATGAAAAATTGTCCTGAAGATGACTATGAATATGGCAATCCAAATGGAGAATAAAGCCACATTGGTTCTACAAAATGAATAGATGTCTGTCCACAATATTCCCAGCCTGTCCCTAATATCTACCTTCTCCACTGAGAGAACATATAAGTGAAATTCACCCTGACTGTCTCTAACTTGTATATCGGTGTTCAGTTATCAAGTCATCAAAGCTTGTTAAATCATCTAGACAAAATTCAGCTAAATCTACGGAACAAGGACAACAAAATCTGTGTAAGAACAGAGTAACCAAATGTACCTACTGCGAGTGAGAGACATTTTTAATGAGTATCTAACCAGGTCTTCCTTAATTTTTCTTCCCCAGAAACAAATCAAAAACAAAGCTTGATGAAGTCATGATAGGGAGGAAATAAGCAGCCACTATATTTTATAAATAAAATGTAGAAAAAATTTGGTGGGGAAGTTTGTGAACCAAGCTGGTGAGTTGGCCATAACTGCTATCACTTCTACCATGATAAAAGCAGCATCAGCCTTGCAAATAGGAAAAGATTGTGGGGACAATTTTGTTTCCATTTCATTTTGTCTAACCCTTCCTTGACAATAAGCTCATCTATACTATTTAACCATGAAGATCAGTCTATATCTTAGTGAAGCTTTACATTTCTGTGTCTTCTGCTTGTGGCCTAGAATCAGGTCCAGAGTTGATCTTGGAGAATGGATGCGGCTAGTGACTAAATACTAAGATGCTGAGTTGAGGGTTACAAACCAACCTTGTTACTCACCAGAAGCCATTAAAACTGCTGTGAATAAGCTCATACTATTACTCCCCTTACCCTTTGCTTTGTGCTTGATGGCATTTGGAACATGTTTCAATTTGTTTAGAAATAATTGATTTGTTACTGCATTGTGACTGAAGAACATTGGAGTTAATTGAGTAATGACGTTTAATAGAGCAATGGTTTAGAAGGTATTCTTGGACCATCCATCTCTTCCTTCATGTTCATGCATCACTTATCCATCCTCCCTTGACTTCCATATACTCCATACAAAACATGACACTATGTGCTTCACGACAGACAAGACACAGAAGAAAAAATGTTATTGCACCAAAAGACTTTTACTTGCTTGGAAGAATATTTGATCTACATCTAACATTAAAAGTTAAAATAATTAACCAATGAGTCTATATTTTTGTTGTTGTTTTAAGGTCTTTAGGTTGGTTATAACATCATCTTCATAATTATACTATACACACACACAAACACACACACACACATAATTGGATTCCTTTCTCAAGAGACTTATAGAAAAAAATGGGTTGGATTTAAGAGAGCAAACATCCTCTAATATGGTTAAAATTTTAATATAAAGCTTCGATCAAAAGAGCTGTCTAGTACTCAGGAAGAAAACAAGCAAGCAAACATGAAAAATATATTTTTCTAGACATTGTTTTCCACAGTAACATGCATAAATTAAGTTACAATGACCCCCTCCTTATTGTTCCTCATGGTTCATCACTGTAACTGTTTCTCTTCTGTCTATTTCTATGACATTGTCTCAATGTTCACAGATTCCTAATCTTGACTTTCTTCTCTAGACCTGCACTAAGTTGCTCTAAATACTGTTAGCCTCAGGTAAAGTCCATTTCCCTAGCTCCACTGCATTCTCCAAATAAAGTTGTTGAGAGCTCGAGAACTTCATAGTCTCTTGTGTAGTCAACTTACATATGTATATATAATTACTTTATGGAAAATAAGTACTGAAGAACATGTTTTTAAAAATTAAAGTTATGTTGTTACATAATTTAAATTGATTGTCATTTTATATAACATAAAGAGTATTAGAAATGGTGTTAAATTATTTTCTATTAGATTGACAGACATTAAAAAGATTTTCCAAGTTTAGTTATTTTTTAATAGGACATTCTTTGATCTTGAAGTGTTCCTAGCCAGTATAAATACATTGTAATTAAGATAGCAGTATGAAGAAATATTAACTATCAGTGCCATGTGTGACAGTAATATAAAATTAATTGATATATGAATTACAAAATTATACTGTAGGGTATTACTTGAAGGCCTAATAGTGATCCCCTGCTCCATCGGATGACGGTTTTAATATTTCCTGGAGATGCTAATTTTATCTGTCTCAGCTGCATGATCCTTCCTGCTCAGAGGAATGATTTCAGAAAACACCAGGAAGCCCTAGGAAGAAATGAGAGGAATCAGAAGAGTCAGTGAAAATGAATTTTGTTTACCAGGACTTGCTGTATGTGTGCTCATATTTTCTCATCATATTGATATTGATAATCTTCCTGGTTTTACCTATAAAATTTTAATTGAATCAAATAAAAATTTCCAAAAAGTTTAAAACTGAACATTTTTATTTTCATATGTAATGCTCCTAATAAATAATAAATGAGGTGGAAGCTTATGGAACAGTGCTGAGGGACTCCTTCCTGCTCTCACTAATTCAGCTCTGCTGCCAGACATAAAAAAAAATAATAATAATCCCGCTTCATAGGTAAATGGAAAAAGAGGATTTTCTTCTCTCAATAGGCAAAAGTTTAAGTGTAAGCATATACATGGGACGTATCTCAAGTTATCATGTGTTTGCCAAGAGGAAAAAAGAGTATTGTTTCTTTTCATATGTCTTGGGTAATCAACAAATATTCACTATAAAATAGTTATAATGTCTACCTATAACAGACATCTCATAATATTACATCAGCAGGTAATTATCGTATACCTATATATACGTATCTGTCTATACATGTGTATTCTACACAGATATTGATTATTAAATTAATGTATAAACACCACTCATGTACCAATTCCTTAGATCCAAGCCTGCATTGTAAATAATCACTGAGGGACTGGAAAGGTAGCTCAGGATTTAAGAGCAGTGGTTTTTCTTTCAGAGGTCCTGGATTTAATGTCCAGCACTCCTAGGTGGCTTATAATTATCTATAGTGGAATCTGATGCCTGCTCCTTGTGTGCAGATAAATGTGCAGACAAAACTCTCCTACATATAAAATGCATAAATAAGTATAAATGGTCTTTGAGTTAGTAAATCTTATTATCCTTTCATATGTAAAATGTAACCACAAAGGTTAAATAAATTAAACACTCAGCTGTAGAAGTGGCAAAAGAAATCTTAGTCAATATAGCAAATGTATTCTGTTCTACTCTGCTCAGTAGTTCAGCTATCCTATCTCTCTTCAACAACCTTAGTAGGATTTTTTTCCAGTTAGATTTTATTTATTTATTTTTAATTTAATTTAATTTTTTTACACTCCAGATTTTATTTATCTCCCGGTCACCCTCCGAGGATTCCACATCCCATACTGCCTCCCTACCCCACTGCCTCCGTGAAGGTATCCCTGTCAACAACCCCCTGCCCCCACCAGGACCTCTAAACTCCCTGGGGCTTCCAGTATCCTGAGGGTTAGGTGCATCTGCTCTGACTGAACTCAGCCTGGGCAGTCCTCTGCTGTGTATGTGTTGGGGACTTCATATCAGCTGGTGAATACTGCCTGGTTGGAGATCCAATGTCTGAGAGATCCTGGGGGTTCAGGTTAAATTGAGACTGCTGGTCTTCCTACAGGGTTACCCTCCTCCTCAGTGTCAGGTCTTGGAGCCTCCCCTTGAGCTTGATCACTTTGGGCCTGTTGCTGGACCTCCTTTTCCTCGGATTCCTCTCCATTTCCATCCCTGCAGTTTCTTCAGAGAGGAACAATTATGGGTCAGAGTTTTGACTATGGGACAACAACCTCAACCCTCACTTGACGCTGTCTTTCTGCTGGAGATGGGCTCTACAAGCTTCCTCTCCCCACTTTAGGGCATTTCACCTAGGGTCCCTCCCTTTGACTCCTGAGAGTCTCTCACCTCCTATCACCTGATACTGCCCCCCTTTCTGTGACACCTGTCATAGGGTGTTTTTCATTTAGGTGAACATAAAGAATGTATGGCTAAGATAGAGTTTTTCCCTAGATGGAGTTGAAAGCTGAGTAGTGAACGTGATTTGGATATTATTTAACAGAGCTCTGTCTTTGCTATACATCTGACTCTCACACAAATATTCCCTTCTTGGACCTATAAAAGTTGATTGATTCAGAGTAGAGTAAATCATTCAATCTTTGGAAATCAGCAATTTATTACCTAGCAGATCAGTTTATACACAAAGGATGTCCACAGTTAATATTTAGATGCTAAAATGTAATGCGAATACTGCTTAGTGTGCTATGTATATAATCAAATAAATACCACTTTATGGTCTGACCGAAGTACTAATAAAGCACCATGGTGACATAGCACCCCATAAAACAAGACTGTCCATAGTAATTTTTTTCACATTAGTGTTGAATACTTCAGAAAATATATTTAAGATAATTAATTACATAAAGATAATTACAAAACCCACTGAATCTCATTTTTTCCCAGCATTCTCATGCTGTGACTGTTAGTCATGTCCTCGTTTCTCTCCCACACTTTGTCTGTCCCTTCTCATTCATCTGTTGACTCTACCCTGCTACTCAACGAGTTCTTTTCTTTAGGTTGATTTCCTTGTTTTTTTTTTCTCAGCTTTCACATCCAAAATTTTTCCTGATCCTTCCAAATCCATAAGCAGTGTAAGACAGATGTATACTTATTTCTTGAACACATAGGGGATGGAGAGGAGGAGTCCACAACACTGCAAAACAATTTGAAATTGTTTTGTTGCAACAATGTGATATGCTGTCAAAAGCTTTTACAGTGTCTACAGCTGCTCTTTGTGTATCAGTAGATATACTGGACCTATGATCTTTTACTCTGTTAACTCTGTAGACCTTTATGCTTAATGATTCCTAATCAAAACATAGTTTTTAAAGACATAGGAGCAAGAGCATAGCAAGCATTGTATAGGCTCTCTTCTGGAAGCTAAGACAAGTCAAATTCTTCAAAGAACAATATCAATAAAACACTTAATCTTTTTTCCAGGAATAGCAGATTTTAATATTTTTATTAAAAGTGAAAGAAAGGTGAAATGGAGAAAGTAAATTTGCTAGTAGGGGTCTCTACAATACGATGACTTTTTTGTTCAATCTATAAGCCAGATTGTTCCTTACTGTAGCTGAGAAATATCAACTAAGTCTCATGAATACACACAACTGGTGAAGGAGAAAGGTTCCCTCAGGGTATTGAAGGGCTTTCTGTGTTCAGAAATATTGTAAGCAGTGGTTCCTGTTACATTTTTAGTTCTTTTGTAAACCCCAAATTTCCTTTCCTAAGCAAACAAATAATAAATATGAAAGTTCTTCATTCTGTAGTATTCTACATTCACTTAAATATGTACTTGAAGTACCAAGATGTTTACTGCCCTTAAGTAACTGTCTTGTATAACTTGTCTCTTAGGGTTCTTTCTCTGCCACCTTGTTTCTATGAATTTCATAATGAAATTCCTCTAGAAATCATTTCTTCATCTTAACAAATACTCACTTTGTTGTCTAACTTTGGCTCTAGGTTTGTTTCTGGAAAGAAAAGCCCACAAACTTAAGGAAGTAGGATGCGTCTCCCTCTTGCTTTCAGCTACACTGATTATATTTATCTTTCAGGGTTCTTATTTTGAAACTGTTACACTACTATTGCTTTCCTGTTCACAGTACCAGGCAACCATACAAAGGAAGTTTGGTTTTGTTCTTGCTGCTGTCTGATTTTCTACAAGGACTTTCTGAAGGTTTGTAGTTTCTTCCTCCCCACTATGCAGGCTCACCAGATTTTGATACTCTTTTCTCTGTCTCTGAAATTGGAGTCAATGATCTAGCTTTGTCCTTGACTCACATTTCCAATAGCTTGCATTTCTATACCCAAAGTTAGATCTTTCCTGCAACTCCATATCCTCAAAGAAAGAACTCATTATAATTTCTTCAAATGGTATTTTAAAGATTGATTTTTTATTTTATGTAGATGAGTGTTTTTTAATGAATGTAAAATATAAATATATTGAGAGTATGTCTGTTACAGCAGAGACCAGAAGAAGACACCAGATTTCATGGAACTGGAATTATGGTCCAGTAATAAAGTACTATGTGGATGCTGTAAATCAGACCCTGGTCTTCAGCAAGACCATCAAGTGCTTTTAGCAGCAGAGCCATCTCTCTACTCTTTCCCTTAACTAATTTGGCAGTTTATCTGCTCAGGGAAAACAAAACAAAACAAACTTTGCACAAATAGCATAATGTCCCACGCGCGACTTCCCGCCGGCAAGAAACACACGGGTACATAGAAATCCTTACTGTGACCAACTTTATTATAATCTTAAAGAGGAAGGGCCCGCTGCGCCAACATGGCGTGCTTATATACACCCTAGTGCGGCGCATCCACACCTGATTGGTTGTTTACCCATGATACCATAAGGCGCGCCCCGGAATGGGCAAAGACCTGGCACAAAGGCACTCTTGCACATGCGCACAATTAACTTCCTAAAAGGGAGCCGGCTGGCGCGGTGAAGGCTAGCGCCATCTTGTAATGGCGGAGGCTATCCTGGCCTTACACGTGGGGCGCAGTGGAAGCCAGCGCCATCTAGTGGTGGCGAATGTTATTGCGGTCCTCTACAGCATAAGTTCTGTATCTTATTCATATTGATACTTTCATACTGCGAGTTTTCTATCTTAAATGACTTTTTGTTTTCTACTCTACAGTACTTGCACTAAGCTCCAACCCTCTTCACTATGTAAATGCGTAATAGTGAAATATATGCTAATTTGCCTACATACATCGAGAGTTCTTATCCTTGATCTACTCTTCAAATGATTGACACACAACCTACCCAGAAGCTTCTTTAGAACAGTTTGGGATTCCAATGAAATAGCATTTTAATGGCCTATAAAACAAAGTAAAAATAGTTGATCCTAATAACTATGGTTTTTCAAAACTTAATTCCTACTTGGCTTGATTTTAAGGACTTAGGATGAAATTCTAGATACCTGATATAATTAAACTCTTTTTCTGGAATATTTATAGATAACATAATTTTTAAATTTTAGCGATAATTATTTTAAATATCACTAGATTTTCTTTGTAGGCATGATCCCAACTGTTTGAATATATGTCAAAATTGTTATTTCAACTTCTATTATTCAGCATATATTATGTTCCCATTTCTATGAAAAGATACCATGACTAATGCAAATATTATAAAGAACAAAATTTAGTTGGGGCTAGCTTACAGTTTCAGATGTACAGTCCATTATGATCAAGATGGGAAGCATGTTAATGTCCAGCCTGGAGAAGGAGCTGAAAGTTCTACATCTTGTTCCAAAGGGAACCAGAAGACTGTCCTTCAGGCGCTAGGAGGAGGATCTCAAAGCCTACTTCCACAGTAATATACTTCCTCCAACAAGGACATACCTACTTCAACAAGACCACACCTCCTTATACTGCCATTCACTAGGTCAAGCATGTTGAAACCAACACACTATGGAAGATAATAATTTAGTAAGGATAAGAGTAAGAATAAGAATAAAAGAAATACTTCAAAAGATGATCTGCCAGAAATAGATTCTACTTTCATTCAGGCTTGTGTTCTATGGAGAAGGCAAATAGTTGAATAGAGAAGCAGCAATAATACAACAATTACTCTGGGAGCAAAAATATAGAAAAACACAGAACCCAAGTATCATAGACGTGGGTTTTAAATTGAGTCACACAGTAGATCAAGTATTAATAAGTAAGGAGAAAGGAATTGTTTAAACAACAACAGTAGCTTTTGTCAAGACACTGAAACCAGAAAACACACATGCAATGAGAGAAGAGAAAGTGAGTCAGGCTAAAGAGAGCATTCGGATCTGCAAAGGAAAGACAAGCATTAAGGCCAGCCGACTGGAGGTCTTTCTCTAAGAATGGATGTTTGCTTGTGTTTCCCACCATCTGAAGATTTTCAGCAGACATTTTAAGATGTTAGGATTATATTTTAAGACTGAATTGTTTTTAAGATTGACGGCCATGGTATCAAACAAAGCGAATGGCAAAACATGGTCCCCAGTACTAACAGGGGTGAGAAAATTAGTGAAAATGGGGGCTGGCAAGATGCTTACACAGGAGAGGAGCCTAAACTGAAGCACAGAAACCTGAGTCTTACCTGTGGATTGAAAATGTGATAGGACAGTCCCGGTTTCCAGGAGCTTTCATTTTACTTCTACTGGGAGTCCATGGCTAGCACACATGCACACACTAATGAATAAATAATAAATAAATAAATAAATAAATGCACGAACAAACAAACAAACAAATAAAATAGTGAACTTTAAAGAAATGAAAATGAGTTATATATTGTAGGGCCATAATAATTTTGGAAGATTTTATTGAGAAGAATGAATACATAATATATTTATGTGTACCCAGTGTGAAAATTTATGTGCCCCCAGGTATTTTCTTTGTACTCATAAATTAATTAGTGCTCTGTTTTTATCACTACTCTGCCATACACATCTGATGCATTCCTGGCATTGAGGCAGAGCATGAGTACACAATGTCAAGACGCATAGGAGAAGAGCCAACCATCGGGTCAAAATATAAATAGGCTTGATGGTATCTGAGGTGTGGGGATGGTGAAAAGTGAAAGCTAAGCCAACAAAGAATAAAAACCTAAAATGATCATCGAAAAGGAGAGCTAGATTTTAGACTGGAAAACTCTTGCAAATCTCACAGCTCAGCTATGTCTAAAAGGAAGTTGTGAAAATATTTCCCCAAACTCTCAAATCTTGTACTATCTATAGTCCATTGGACACCAAGTGCTGAAATGTAAAAAAGCTTCTGGTGGTTAATGAGCATAATTTACAAATATTTAAGAAAAAAGACAGTATTAACTTTCTAATCTCTCAGAAAAATTATTTAAAATGTGATTAAGAAGGATATAGCCGTGGCAAATATAGATGAGAAATATCATAGACATGTGTCAATATATTCATAAAATATTTTATTTATAATTAATTGTTAGCATATTTTTCTGATTTCTAAATTTGAAGTGTGTTGTGATTTCTATCATATTTCTAATAATGTTCATTATTGTATTTAATTTCCACTTATAGATTTGTGGTCTTTCCCTTAAATCTATAAATTTTTTTTTAAATCAAAAATATGCTCAGAACACTGGGACTGTCCCTCCTGTGAGCTGATAACTGAACATTTCTTAAAGGAACCCAAGGAAGAAACACCTAAGACAAGATCATTTTCTTCATTTGTTCTTTAAAATGATTATGAACTCAGATTGATAGAAGTTCTAAACAAGCAAAATATAGATGAGTGGTGCAATGGTCTGATTAAAATGAAATGAAGAGGAACAGGTCTTAAGATTATAGTCCTCTTTACATGACTAAGAAGCAGAGACACTGAATTCCAGATTTCACAAAATTCAGCTTGTCTAAAATGGCCTGAGACCCTTCTTTACAGAACTCAAGAATCCTACCACCAAGGATGGTTCCATCCAAAAGGGTATTGGAGGAGTTTTCTGAGTGCAGCCTCGTTGGGATTTCTCTCCTTAAAATTCCCTCCATATTTCAGGATTAAAAATAATTATCAAGTAAAATATGTCCATAACCTGCTAATCAATATATTGGTTCTATGAAATGAAACATTGATACACTCACTATTTGATAAATATGCAATGAGGACAGCAGTAAGAACTCTCTATATAAACAAGTTTATTGATTAGCTCTCAATATGAAAACTTTACAAGGAAACAGGAATTTTTCAAACGTTAAAAAGTCATATCATATCCACATATTCATTATCTTAATTATTTTTTAAATATGTATCATATAAATTAAATTACTTAAGGGAGGAAGGAGAATGGGGAACTGATATATTTTATAATCCCAAAATAATTCAAAGATAAGCTTTACCATATAAATTTAAAGTCTTCTTTGCTAAGGCATAATTCATATTGCCAGGGTACTTTTAATTTATTACTAGCTTCCTACCTTTAAGTCCTTGAATATTCCAATTGTGTGTTAGAAAACAGTCACCATACAACACCATCGTTACATGAAAAGTGAGTACATAGAAGGAATTCAAAGACTAGAGACAAATGGGAAGAAATGATGTTCCTGGTTTCAAATTGGGCTAATGAACATTTTCTCCAACCGCAAAGTCAAGAGAAAGTGAAACCTTGCACCCTGGTTGAAAGCTCAGACCAAAGCCTGTGTTCAGAATGCAGGGGCAGTGGGAGGAGTCATTTCCCTGAAATGACATTGCAGATAAGTCCAAGCAAGACCCAAATATGTTGACTTGTCTAGGAGAAATATGGGAGACTGATCTTTTTTGGGGGGGGAGGGGGAGGGCTGATTTTTAGCAAAGTCCTGTCCTCTGACTTGCACAGTTTCCTTTGCCTTTAAATTGACTGTCCTGGGAAGGAGGCTGCACAGCTGGTGGGGCTGGGGGGGTCTCAGAGGACTACTTCTGTGAGGTGATCCTCTCTTTTATTTATGTGGGTGCCACTCAAGTCATCAGGTTTTTCAGCAAGCCCTTTACCCACTGAGGCGCGTTAATGACCCAGGCCTTCCTTTGTTTTCAGTCACATCAAACCAGGTATTATCGTGTTGATTTTTAAATCAGTCTCGATGTGAAAAGCCACTGAGTTCACAGTTTGCATCAATGTTTAAACCACTGAATCCCTTTAGCAGATGCTTTCTGCACATAGTTGACAGCTGTCTGAGGGTTGTAAAGATTCATATTAAGGTGTCATTGCCAATCCTGAGCACAGGAATTTTAAGGAGATTATAAAAAGCTTCATGATTGAGCAGGCTTGAAGCAAGTTCTTGCATGTATTCTGAGCTTGGGTATGGGGAGGGGTGATTAGCTGGATGGATACAAAATGTTGATAGTGATTAGCTGGTGGCACATTCATTCAAATCACCCAACTGACAATGACTATGACGTAATGACTAGGAGAGGCTGGGAAAGCAGTCTCCACCTCAAATTCGGAAATCCACTAATTAAATCATAATGCAAGTACGTATTTTTAATCTATGTTCTTCGTAAGCCCTCAACATAGCATTAGAGAACTTTGCAGTGTTCTGATTCACATCAGAGAATGAGCACTCACGTTTCATAGTACCAAGCAAGCATATAATATAATGTAATGTCATATAATAAGCAAGCTTATAATATGATGTAGTGTCATATAATATGCTATGAGTTTAAATAAAATAAGATATGCATAAAGTAAAATTCTCCTTTTCACCAAGGATTTGACCCTCCTTACCAAATAGTTTGTTGCTGTTGGTAGCAAAATTCTTTCCCATGGGTTTCAGATGGGGCATCCATACAAGTTTACAAATATTTCTAACATCTCGAAATTGCAGTTCTCTTCATTCCTTCATTCAAATCATTTCAGAGGTTTTCTTCTCAGGAGTATAAGTTTATAGTACTACTCCCCCTTATTCTGCCAGTGTTCACTTAGGGAGCTGATGTAGAGCACACGTCAATCATAAAGTTAAGCACGTGACAAAAAACCTGTTTATGGGCCCAGGTCACTGTCTGGGCCACTATCACATTGTGCTTCATTCTCACAGCTTGAATTCTACTCAAGGACCTTTAGTCTTCCTGTCGAATTCTGATTAACCATTTACCTCCCCACAATAAGAGGTATAGCCTACTCTTCACCTTACTCCATAGCACCTTAGTTGTCAGTCTGTGTATCGGCTGCATCATTTACACCATTGGATGCCTTGGGCTATGTGTCTATCACTGGTCCAATTAGCTTCAGGAGAGGAAAGGCATATGCTTTGCCAAATGTGTCAGCACCATAACTAAGGGTCTGCTGAGAAAGTTGGGGTGCTGAGATCTGGAGCTGAGAGAATGTTAAGAGTGATTCAGAGTTTCTGCCCCTGGAAATGTAATTAGTAGTTTTTTCCTTAATCCCTCCATAGAGAAACACACATTCTCTTTGCATTAATGCCCCCAAATACTTTACTGCTTTTTGTGTTTTCATCGAGTAAATATCTAAGTTTAGATCGACCATTTTGAGATTTAATGTATTCTGGCAACCCAGAGAGAAATTGAAATTTATTTAAAAATTTAAATAGAATTACCCCATTGCTACCAATTAAACAATGGGAAGTAATTGAAAAATTAATTGAAGAATGTCTATGATAGATTATGATGTTTACACAATCACGTTTTTTTAATACCAGATGAAAAAAGTGATAAATATCCTTGGGAAATAAGTGCATAAATATGTATAACGAATAATAATTAGTGAGTTACATAATTAAATACATAGCAAGATATTATGCTAACTTACTCATTGCTAAGTTGCAAGATAGAAATTAATTTAGTCTTTAAATTTAGAACATTATAAGAGGAGTTCATGAATTTAACAGATATATGTCATAGCACTTACAAATCTTTTCTTTAATCTTTATCAAGTAAATGTTAACATTCTTATTTCTCATTAGCTGTCTCTTTCATATATTTAAATGTAATTAAACATTTCCAATCCTTCACAGAGGTTATTTAATCACAGCGAAAGATTCTCAATTCAGCTACAGAGAAGTCACTGCCAATGGATGTTCCGAACAAACGTGAGGTTTCAGTGAGCTTAGCTTTGCCTCTAATATTAGATTCTGATTTACCCCAGCCACATTCACATAATCTCTTTAGTGATGAGTGCCAGGATTTCACACACTTATCCACTGGCTGGGGGACACTTGCTTAGAGCTTGCTGTCCTCTCTCCTTATGCAGTATATGGGTTTAAGCATTCAATGTCTGATATTTATCAAGAGAGTGGTTTCAAATTGTGCCCATCCATTCTTTAAAGGGAAGACTATCCATTCACAGGAATGCACAGATTTGGCTTATTTTAATTTGAAAAATAGACTTAGTTTCCCTTTTTGATAAGGTGCTTTAGGAATTATTGTATAGTTAGATAGGACCATGAAGAGAAAATATGAATGCACAAATTACAAGAATGAGGGGGTCAAATCTTACAATTGAAAAGGATGAACTGACTGGGAAATTTTGGATACATTTTGTTGTATTTAACTGAAAAACTCTACATTCCTTATTAGTTAAAAGGTGATAAATTTTTACACACACACACACACACACACACACACACGTGTATGTTTCAAAACTTATATATGTGTGTATGTCTAAAATATATATACCATGTATAAACTTGAAGGAAAGGTGAGACATATAAAGAGATTGGTAGAAGTAGAAACATAAAGACCATACATATTTGGAAATGAACATATAGTGAGTTTGAGTATGTATTTGTGTGTATGTGAGTATGTGTAGTTCTAAGAATACTTGACAAATACTAAAATGAGACCTGTCTTTAGGACATGACAGCATTTTCTGGTATATGTAAAATTCATGGTATACATTAAATTTATTTTTATAAAGGAAGTATTTTAAGACATCAAATGTATGAGACACTCCTCAATTTCTCAGGCACTTTATTGTTGAAATACAGCATACATGTTGTCTGTACTATACTCTCTTGCTATTAAAACTCATAGCATTCCATCATCAAATCTTCAATTCTTCACCTGGTATTTTTCCTCTGGGGACATCATGACTGAATATACGCATTTATATATGTTCCTGGTAATATTGAGTGCTTCATTTATATTCCATAGGGCATCCAATTTTTACCTTTATAATTCCTTATTAGCATTAGAATGTTATATTAAACTATCTTGTTGAACAAAATGATAATTACTTTCCTGAGGGTTCATTTAAATTCCATGGCATGCATCTCTTTAGAAAAGTACTTAGCTATCTGTGCTTCCTAGAACTGTGTTTAAAAACCCTATTAAATTTTTCTCCATATTTTGTAATTACTTAAACAACACAAGCCAGTCTCCCTAAGTTTCCATGTTCCTTATCATATTAACTAATAAAGATGTTTCTCATTTGAGGATTTGTGTTTGGTTTTATGTTTACAAATGGCTAGCCAGTCTATGAAAACTGATGTCTCATAATTTTTAAAGGAGTTTCAAAGTAAGCCGGTGAACATTCCACTGTCTCCATTACTGTGTTTTCAGAAAACACTGACATATTCTTGCTGGAAGTCATACTGTTGTTGTAAAAATATAAAAATAGAAATGGTATTGGTGTCTTTTACCCTGCTAGGTCCTGCACCTCAGTGCCCAAGATATCTGCTAGATATCTTGGCGGAAACACATCCCAGCCGCACGCTTTCCTACACTCAAACCCTCACATAAAAGAACACACAACACAATAAGCTTTGTTAAGATATAATTGCCCACTTAAACATACTAAGCCCAGTACCATCCATCCCTTAAGAACATTGATAACAACCTGTAAATACACAGAGCAGAATCTTAACATCACCTGCCATGGCTTCTCCCCTCTCTCCGTCTCCTCTCTCCTCTTTTTTCTCCTCATCTCTTCCTCTTCCTTCAAACTTCTCTCCGGCCCATCCTTCCTTCTCCTCCAAAGACAGGCCTCCTTCTATCCTGTACCTGTTCCTCACCAGTACTTTACAGATTCAATAGAGAGGTGGTTCTGGTGAAGTCACCTGAGTTCTGAGTCCTTGACTAGGCAGCTGTCCTTGGGGCAGTGGAATTAGCATCAAAATACAGATAACTTCAGGGTAAACCACAACAAGTACCGGCCTTGTGCCTCAGACTTCATGATGTGGTTATCTTTTCGGGGTAACGCCCTTCTTGAGTGTGCAGGAGGTTTTCCAGCCCTTACATTAATTACAGCTAAATGGTTCTTCCCTTGGGGTATCTGTTATCTTTGGAGATTGGAGTCTCAAACAGGTTAAGTGTCAGAAGAAGTGGCTTGGGAAATGGCTGCCCCCCAAATGGCACTGATGCCAATCTTTATCACCTAGATCACAGCTGGAAATAAACAGCTGACCCATAGAAATAGTCCTCTGACTGCAGCATTTACACTGTGGACTTTGTGTGCAATCAATTCAAATAAATGAATAAATAGACCAGTAAAATCGTAAAAATTAATCATAATTGTCAGTAAGCAGAAAGGGAAGATTTGAAAAGAAACCATTGGACTGGTCTAGGTAGTGTAAGGTGTCTTTCTTGTGTGAATGAGGGTAGATGGGGTTGAAATGGTACTGCAAAGAGCAGATGTCCAAGATATCAGCATATCTAGGCAGAGCCCTAGAACAAAAGTCTGCCTCTCACCTTAACAGCGGTCTCTCTAGCTTGACAAACAGCCTTTGAATGACCTCAAGAACAGTCTTTCAGTAGATGTGTTTGCACTTTGTCCTTGCCAAAAACATAGTGTTAAATCAGTTGTTTTGCTTTCTAGTTATATCTGACTTTTAAGATTCCAAAAACCTATTTCTATGAACATTAAAATATATAGAAATCATGTAATTTAGAATATGTCATATGGTGACATTCACCAATGTTTTTACTATTTATAGCATTAATTACTTTATTCCCCAACACAATGAAAAATTCAAAATCTATCAACTTAATGAAGATTAAAAAACATAATTAAAGTTTGGAAAATCAAATTAAAATATTGACTAAGGAATGTGGTTTAAAGCAAATATACCAGCCGTGTTCCATAATGGTAAACTATATTTGAACATAAAACAAATATTCAAAAATATTTCCTATGAGTCTTGTATAAATATACTAAAGTCTCACCATATATATGAGACCCCTTCACTATGATACCTAATCACAAATTTCTTTGAGTTTAAAACATCATCTTCCATTTAGACAGTGTGTAAATTACATTGAAGAGATATAGGCAGTTGAGAGATAGAAACAGTTTTCTTCTTACCTAGAGATGTGTTCCACATGCTCCAATGGTCAGCTAAATACCTATGTCCATACGGAAAATACCAACTGGACTTAGTAGGCTATACATTAAAAAATATCAAAAAGGGATAAGAACTTTAGTTGGGCCCTGGCATTGCAAGGTGGCATGCTAGGAGCAGTAGATGGAAGGAAATGGGAGGTGGATGTATTCGCAATGTGTTGTGCTAATGTGAAATTCTCAAAAAATAGCAAAATAGAGCTTGAAACAATCCGTTTCTGAGGTCCTTTCCTGGCCCCTGAATTTCTTGATGACAGTAGTGTCTCAATGTGCTGTTGCTCAGGGTGACGAAATAGCATCCTAGACCCATGCAACAAGCTTCCTTCGGCCTACCATCACTTTGTAAACCATTGTCTCTTAGCTCAGCTTCATGCTGGGTCAGCTACCAAAGACATCAGATCCTCTATCTACAGCTACTCAGGAGAGCTGTTCCTCAAAAACTTTTTGAAGAAGACTGAAGAGGAGGAAGAGGAGGAGGAAGAGGAGGAAGAGGAAGAGGAGGAAGAGGAGGAAGAGGAGGAGGAGGGTGGGGGAGGAGGTGGAAGAGGAGGAAGAGGAGGAGGAGGAAAGAAAACAATTTCTTTGCTTGGAGAACCTTAGCAGCTGTTTTATTTCAGTTGTCAATAGCTATCACTGGGCTACATGCCCATGCTTTACCTCCCTGCCCTCACACTAATGAGGATTTTCAAAAATGATAAAAATTGGCAGTAATAAGCAATATCCTGTACACGTCTTTTTCTCTCCCTGCCAGCCAGCTCCTTTCTGTGTGAATTGTTCCACTCTAGTAGTCTTCCAACAACACACAGACAAACCAGTAATTGATCCAATTTCACATTAATGTAAATCTTCATAGTTAGCCTTCTTTTCTCCTGAGACAACAGTTATATGCAAACTTATATGCAATGACCTATATAATGACTATGTTTAGAACCTTGAGAATAGTTGCCCACAATATAACAATGCACTTTAATATCAGGGTAAGAATTTTTGATAACTAGTAGTGTAGTGGTTCAAGCACAGCGTGATGGGTAGAAGACAGTGCATGGCTGCCGAAAGGGCTTAGCCATCTGCTTCACTTCTCAGTGAGGCAGAGATTAGAAAAGGGATGTAAATTTTAGTACCTCCTGGGAGACAGTATAAACAGCACATAGGATTTTTGTGAATAAAGCTTGCAAAGAAACACCAATAATTTAGTATTTTCTTTTATACTTTCAAAGGAGACATATCAGAAATTTACCCTTCCTTCTCACTGTGCAAAAGGAACTCTATCCATTTGTTTCACTGACTGGGCATTGGAGATAGGACAATTAGAAAGCAAATACAGTGTTTTTACTGGAACTTCAGAGGACACAGAACTGCAAAGCTCTAATTCAGTGGTAACAACGGGAGTCAATCATGGTGAAGTGGTGGTTTCTAAAACTGAATTCCTGTATCCTGTGCCTCGTACTAAAAAAGACCTCAGGAATTTAACTCGTGTGTGTGTGTGTGTGTGTGTGTGTGTGTGTGTGTGTGTGTGTGTGTATGCACGTGCGTGTGTGCATGCGTGGTATGTGTGTTCACAGATTGATGATTTTATTTTTTAGATGAGAATATACAAAATTCTGATAGTATCCATTATGAAACGTTAATCCAGTGTATTTGAGCTCCTTTGTGTGGTTCAGTCTCTGTCCCCAAGGGTCCAGGTTAATAGACTCTGTAGGTCTTTCTGAGGAATTCCTGTCTCATCCAGGTCTCTTCCCCCAACTCTTCCACAAGACTCACGGAGAGCTCCTTCTAATCTTTGTCTCTGCATCTCTTTTCCTAGGATTCTGGAAGATATGTATTCACTTTAAGTGACTATTAGCTACAAAGTACAGGATAACTTCACTCCACTCCACAGACCCAGAGAAGCCAAATAAGGAGGAGGGCCCAAGGGAAGATGCTTGAATTTTTTACAAAGGAAAATGATATCAGAGATGGAAGAAGGGAAGAAACTGGGTGGGAGAGGAGAGGGAGAGGAAATGGAATGCGATTGGGAGAATCATTTGTAGGAGGAGTAGTGCAGCGAGAATAAAAATAAGAACAATGGGCAGGGGGCTGAGCATCTATAGGACATGCCAGAGACCCGGGACAGGGAGACGTTGCAAGAATCTATGGAGATTTCTCTGGGTGAGACTCCTAGCAGTGAGGAATATGGACTCTGAAGTGACACTTCCTATAGTCAAACAGGATTCCCAAAGGAAGCTTAAGGACCACATCCCACCCATAAAACTTTCGACCCAAAATGTGTCCTGTTTACAAGATGTCCAATACAGAGGTGAAAGCTAGCAGCAAACCACTGAACTGAGAACAGGACCCCCTTGTGTGGAGTTAGAGGAAGGATTGAAAGAATTGAAGGAGCTTGCAACCCCATAAAAACAACAATGCCAACAAGCCAGAGCTTCCAGGGACTAAACCACTACCCAAAGACTGCACATGAACTGACCCAGGGCTTCAACTGCATATGTAGCAGAGAATAGCCTTGTTGGGGCACCAGTGGAAGGGGAAGCCCTTGGTCCTGCCAAGGTTGGACCCCCAGTGTAGGGGAATATGGGGGGGCACTAAGGGGGAATGTATAGGGGGAATACACTTATGGGGGAGGGGGAGGGGAGGGACCGGGGGCTTATGGACAGGAAACCGGGAAGGGGAATAACATTTGAAATGTAAGTAAATAAATATATCTAATAAAAATTTAAAAATAACAAACAAACAAAAAAAAATCCCATGATGTACAGAGACAGAGCTGGACCAGCGTCAGAAAGAATGGCCAACGAATGACTGGCCCAACTTGAGAACCATCCTATGGGCAAGAACCAATCCCTGACACTATTAGTCATGCTTGCAGACAGGGTCCTAGTGTAATTTCCTTAACTTTTAATTTTGTTTGGGTTATATGTAAGATGTTTGTGTGAGCACAAATGAGTTGCCATTTGCAGCTCTAAAACCACTTTGTGCTTAGTAAGGCATGAAATGTTTGGGGAATGCATAATAATTATAGGAAACTCAAATACACTGGATTAATTTTTCATAATGGAATTTTCAGAATGTTATACATTCTCCTCTACAAAAATAAAATCCATGTGTGAGCGCACAACACCATACATGTACAAGCATACACACAAACATATACACACACAAACATACACACACACACACAAACACACACACACACACACACACACACACACACACTCACACACACCCTTTCCAATCTCTTGGAGATGGTGGTTATTTGAATATTCTGACACTTTTCATACATGTTCTGTAATGAGCATCTGAGAAGGTTGACACCGGCACTCTTAGTCCTGTGCATTGTATTTGAACTGACATTTGACATGAAAGGCAAGAAAGGACATTCATCTTAGTGTTTAAACAAGGGAAAGACAAAGAGAGGGAAGAACACCCTAAATTTCTGGTAAAACAGCTAGCAATTTGCTTGTTTTCTGCTGACTTGCTCAGAGTTCCTTTTTCTGTGTCTTGATATGATATGGGCCAGGAGCCTTTTTGAAGTTTGGTTGCTGCTTCACAGCAAATTACCACAAACTTGGTGTCTCAGTGCCAGAGAGTTTTATGGCTCTGGTGACTTGATGTCTAAATGATGATGTCCCCAGGTTGAGTCCTTTTGAAGGCACAGTCAGCTGTGTTTTCCTGTTTTGTTTTGTTTTTTTTTTTTGTTTTTGTTTTTTGTGTTTTGTTAGCTAGTTAGTTAGTTTATTTGTTTGTTTGTTTGTTTGTTTGTTTGTTTTTGGTAGCTTCTAGAATCCTTCAGGCACCTTGCTGCCTACTTCTTCAGATTTCAAGTATGAGCTGGCATTAGCCATCCTCTCCTGTTCAATCTATTCTAAGATGCTTCACAGTGATTTGTTGCTTCCCTAAACCTGCAGAGTAAACGTCCTACCTAAAAAGTCTTTTTTTTTTAAATTATTTTTGCAATGTTCTTTTTGCTTCGTGAACTGAGCAGTTTGTACGGTGTACAAACTCCAGATGTGAATTTCTTTTCAGTGAGTGCCATGAGTAATCAGTCAACTGCAGGGGATCACATTCAAGTTCACATCTTTATTGATTTTTGTCTAGTTCTTCTAGTTACTAGGAAGACACAGCTCTACGCATAGGCATAAACCAGCTTCAAAATTTATGAACACTTATAGATACTTTCTCTTGGTCCATGCACATATATCAGCACTATAATTATACCACTTGGTTATCACAAGCTTTCTACATGACAATGAGAATGGCTTATTCAATCTCTTATCTCATATCCTGCTAGTGAGACCCAGACCTTCTTCAGTAGGCAGAGCTCTCCTAATTCTCACATAGGTGGTTTCCTAGGTGGATTAAACAAAGACAAACAATATAACTTGCATTATAACTGCATGGTGTCTAGGACTGACTGGAAGTCAACTGTTCATTTCCCTTAGCGAAACAAAATTCCAAACCATTTTTTAATGTATCTGTCTCATGTATGTTCTTCAAAATATGTAAGAGTCAACACACCTTAAAATGATGAATTACCATATACAGACACCCAATTAGATAAGATGGATGAAGCAAAGAAGTGCAGGACGACAGGAACTGGATGTAGATCTCTCCTGAGAGACACAGCCAGAATACAGCAAATACATAAGCTAATGCCAGCAGCAAACCACTGAACTGAGAACGGGACCCCCATTGAAGGAATCAGAGAAAGGACTGGAAGAGCTTGAAGGGGCTCGAGACCCTATATGAACAACAACGCCAACCAACCAGAGCTTCCAGGGACTAAGTCACTACCCAAAGACTATACATGGACTGACCCTGGGCTCCAACTTCATAGGTAGCAATGAATAGCCTAGTAAGTGCACCAGTGGAAGGGGAAGCCCTTGGTCTTGCCAAGACTGAACCCCCAGTGATCGCGATTGTTGGGGGGGAAGGTGGTAATCAGGGGAGGATGGGGAGGGGAACACCCATACAGAAGGGGAGGGGGAGGGGTTAGGCGGATGTTGGCCCGGAAGCCGGGAAGATGAATAACAATCGAAATGTAAATAAGAAATACTCAAGTTAATAAAGATGGAAAAAATGATGAATTACAATTTATTTCACATTCATAGTTAAATTATTAAAGAAAGGATGCTTCAAAGACAAGAAAGCAAAGTGGTCTTCAACTTATTTCTTTAAATTATTGTTGTTGTGTAGTTACATGAGACCCTAGTGGAAAACACCATGATCCTTGGCACATTTCTCTCTTAGTTTTCATGGATGTTTTAATTTTACACTGTATAATATTCAGTACTTAGCATATATTATTATAATCATGAGAGAAGATAGTTTAATTTTAGTGATTGAGTAAACTTCTCCATCACTCTAAAGGTAAAATTCAGCACTAGTTCTCTTTCAGCTTTTATTTTCCCTTGTCTTGTAAAATGCTATGCTGTAAAAAAAAATATAAGAAGCATTTTTGGTTTACATTATTGTCTTCCTTCCAAAAATTTGAAAGTCACATGATTTTTGCTTAATGGAGTACAAGGTGACATTTTAAAATATATACACATTAACTAAATAAACAATGTCATACTTGTTTCTCCAAGTTTTCAGCATTTCTTTATGGACAACATTTTAAGTCGTTTTTATAGGAATATAATTCATTACTATTAACTAATTCACTCTACTGAGATCAAAATATTAGAGCTTATTTCTTGCTCCCAACTATAACATTGTACCTCTTGGCTAAATCTGCACCCCATTCTCACTTTGTGCCTTCTGGTAAGCACAGTTCTATCTTCAATTTTTTAACAATATTATTTTTCTTAAATATTTCATGCATTTACATTTCAAATGTTATCCCCATACCCCCTCTTCCATAACCCCTTGCCCTGCTTCTATGAGGAGTCTCCCATTCCCACCCAGCAACTCCAACCTCAGTGCCCTGGCATTACCCTACATTGAAGAAAAAGGCTTCACAGGACAAGGGGCTTTGTCTCCCATTGATGCTGGACAATGCTATCCTCTACCATATATGTGGCTTGGTTCATGGCTCCCTCCATGTTTACTCATTGTTTGGTGGTTTAGTCCTTGGGAGCTCTGGTGGGGTTTGGCTGGTTGACATTGTTGTTCTTCCAATGGTGTTGCAAACCCCTTCTGCTCCTTCAGTCTTTACACCAACTCCTCCATTGGGGTGCCATTGTTCAGTCCAATGGTTAGCTGCAACCACCCTCATCTGTATCAGAAGGGCTTTCGCAGAGTCTCTCAGGAGACACCCATATCTGGTTCCTGTCAGTAAGCAGTTCTTGGTATCAGCAGTAGTGTCTGGGTTTGGTGGCTACATATCAGATGGACCACAAGGTGGGGCAGTCACTGGATAACCTTTCCTTCAGTCCCTGCTCCACTCTTTGTCCCTGTATTTCCTCCTGTGAGTATTTTATCCTCCTGTATAAGAAGAAATGAAGCATCCATGTTTTGGTATTCATTCTCTTTGGTTTCATATGCTCTGCGAATTTTTTCTTAGGTATTCCAAGTGTTGGGGCTAATATCCACTTATCAATGAGTGTTGTGTGTTCTTTTGTGACTGAGTTACCTCACTTAGGATGGTATTTTCAAGGTCCATCTATTTACATAAGAATTTCATGTAGTCATTTTTTAATTGCTTAGTAGTATTCCATTGTGTAAATGTACCACATTTTCTGTATCCATTCCTCTGTTGAGGAACATCTGGTTTTTTTTTCAAGCTTCCGATTATTATAAATAGGGCTGCTATGAACATAGTGGAGCATGTGCCCTTGTTAAATGCTGGAGCATCTTTTGGGTATATGCCTAGGAGTGGTATAGCTGGGTCCTCATGTAGTACAATGTCCAATTTTCTGAGGAAACTCCAGACTGATTTACAAATTGGTTGTACCAGCTTGCAATCCTACCGACAATTGAGGAGCGTTCCTATTTTTCCACATTCTTGCCAGATTCTGCTGTCACCTGAGTTTTTTATCTTAACCATTCTGACTGGTGTGAGTTGGTATCCAGGGTTGTTTTGATTTGCATTTCCCTGATGACTAAAATATTGAATATTTCTTTAGGTGCTTCTCAACCATTTGGTATTCTTCAGTTGCTAATTTTTTGTTTAGCTCTGTACCCCATTTTTAATAGAATTATTTGGATTTCTCGAGTCTATCTTCTTGAGTTCTTTTGTATATATTTGATATTAGTCCTCTATAGGATGTAGGATTGGTAATGATTTTTTTCCAATCTGTTCAATACCATTTTGACCTATTGACAATGTCCTTAGTCTTACAGAAGCTTTGCAAATTTATGAGGTCCCATTTGTTGATTCTTGATCTTAGAGCATAAGCCATTAGTGTTCATTTCGAGAAAATTTCTCCTGTGACTATGTATTCAAGGATCTTCCCCTATTTCTCCCCTATTAGTTTCAGTGTATCTGGTTTTCTGTGAAGATCTTTGATCCGCTTAGACTTGAGCTTAGTACATGGCCAAAAAATAAATGGGTCAATTTGCAATCTTCATTTTATCATTGGATATTTTTATTTACATTTAAAATGATATCTTCTTTCTCCCATCAAACCAACCACCCCCCATTCTGCCTCCCCACCCTGACATTCCCCTACACTCAGGGGTCCAGCCTTGGCAGGAGCAAGGGCTTCTCCTCCCATTGGTCCCCAACAAGACCATCCTCTGCTCCATATGCAGCTGCAACTGGTCTGTCCATATTCCATATATACCCTTTAGATAGTGGTTTAGTCCCTGGGAGCTCTGGTCGGTTGGTATTGTTGTTCTCATGGGGTTGTAAATCCCTTCAGATTCTTCAACCCTTTCTCTAACTCCTCCAATGTGGACCACATTCTCAGTTAAACAATTGACTGGGAGCATTTGCCTCTGTATTTGTCATGCTCTGGCTCACCCTCTCTAGAGATAGCTGTATCCGGCTCCTGTCAGCATGCATTTCTTGGCATCAGCAATATTGCAAGGGTTGGGTGGCTATATGTATATTCTAGATTTTCATGTGGGGCAGTCTCTGAATTGCCATTCCTTCAGTCTGCACTTTGGTCATCCTTCTTCTTGAACCTCATGTGGCCTGTGGATTTTATCTTGGATAATTTAAGCTTTGGATTAGTATTCACTTATCGGTGAGTGCATAACTTGTGTGTGTGTGTGTGTGTGTGTGTGTGTGTTTTGTGATTGTGTTACCTCATTCAGGATGATATTTTCTAGTTCCATCCATTTGCTTATGAAATTCATGAAGTCATTGTTTTTGATAGCTGATTAGTACTCCATTGTATAGAAATTTTCTATATCCATTCCATTCCTCTGTTGAAGAATATCTGGGTTTTTTCCTAGCTTCTGGCTATTATAAATAAGGCTGTTATGAAGATAGTGTAACATGTATCCTTCTTATATGTTGGAGCATCTTTTGAGTATATGCCCAGGAGTGGTATAGCTGGGTCTGCAGGTAGTACTATGTCCAATTTTCTGAGGAAACTCCAGCCTGATTTCCAGAGTGCTTGTACCAGCTTGCAATCCCACAAACAATGGAGGAGTGTTCCTCTTTCTCCACATCCTTGCCTGCATCTAGTGTCACCTGAGAGTTTTATCTTAGCCAATCTAACTGGTATAATGTGGAATCTCGTGGTTATTTTGATTTGCATTTTCCTGATGACTAAGGATGTTGAACATTTAAGTACCTCTTAGCAATTCAATATTTCTCAGCTGAGAATTCTTTGTGTAGCTCTGTACGCCATTTTATAAGAGGGTTATTTGATTCTCTCGAGCCTAGCTTCTTGAGTCCTTTGTATATATTGGATATTAGCCCTCTATAGAATGTAGGATTGGTAAAGAGCTTTTCCCAATCTGGTGGTTGCAGTTTTGTCCTGATGAAAGTGTCCTTTGCCTTACAGAAGCTTTGCAATTTTATGAAGTTCCATTTGTTGATTCTTAATCTTAGAGCATAAGCCACTGGTGTTTTGTTCAGGAATTTTCCCCAAAGCCCATGTGTTCGAGGATCTGCCCCATTTTTTGCTTTTATTAGTATGATTGCATCTGGTTTTATTTGGAGGGCCTTGATCCACTTGGACTTGAGCTATAAGAATGAATCAATTTGCATTCTTCTATGTGCTGACATGCAGTTGAACCAGCACCACTTGCTGAATATGCTAAACTTTTTCCATTGGAAGGTTTTAGCTCCTTTGTTAAAGATGACATAAGTATATGGGTTCATTTCTGGGTTTTCAGTTCTATTCCATTAATCTACCTGCCTGTCTCTATACCAATTCCATGCAGTTTTTTATCACTATTGCTCTGTAATACAGCTTGAGTTCAGGGTTGACGATTCCCCCAGAAATTATTTTATTGTTGAGGATAGTTTTTGCTGTCCTTGGTTTTTTGTTATTCCAAATGAATTTGCAAATTGCTATTTCTAATTCTTTGAAGAATTGAGTTGGAATTTTGATGGAGATTGCATTGAATATGTAGACTGTTTTGGCAATATGTCCATTTTGACTATATTAATCCTGTCAATCCAGGAACATGGGATATCTTTTCATCTTCTGAGATCTTCTATTTCTTCTTTAGAGAGAGACTTGGAGTTCTTTCCTATAGATGTTTCACTTGCTTGGTTAGAGTCACACTGTGGTATTTTGTATTATTTGTGCCTATTGTGAAGGGTGTCATTTCCCTAATTTCTTTCTCGGCTTGTTTCTCTTTTGTGTAGAGGAAGGCTACTAATTTATTTGAGGTAATTTTATGTCCAGCCACTTTGCTGAACTTGTTTATCAGGCTTAGTAGTTCTCTGGTGGAACTTTTGGGTTAAATTAAGTATACTATCATATCATCTGTAAATGTGGTATTTTGAGTTCTTCCTTTCCAATTTTTATCCCTTTGACCTCCTTTTATTGTCTGATTGCTCTGGCTAGGACTTCTAGAACTATATTGAATAAGTAGGGAGAGAGTGGGCAGCCTTGTCTAGTCCCTGATTTTAGTGGGATTGCTTCAAGTTTCTCTCCATTTAGTTTGATGTTGACTACTGGCTTGCTGTATATTACTTTTCCTATGTTTGGGCCTTGTTTCCAATGTATGGGCCTTGAATTCCTGATCTTTCCAAGACTTTTACTACAAAGGGTGTTGAATTCTTTCAAATACTTTCTCATTATCTAATAAAATGATCATGTAATTTTTTTCCTTGAGTTTGTTACATAAAGTTGACAGATTTCCTTACATTGAACTATCCTAGCATCCCTGGGATGAAGCCTGCTTCATCATGTTGAATGATTATTCTGATGTGTTTTAGATTCGGTTTGTGAGAATTTTAATGAGTATTTTTGCATTGATACTCATGAGCAAAATTGGTCAGAAGTTCTTTTTCTTTGTTGGGTCGTTTCTGGTTTAGGTATAAGTGTTATTGTGGCTTCAAAGAATGGACTGTGTAATGTTCTTTCTATTTCTATTTTGTGGAATATTTTGAAGAGTATTGTTATTAGAGAATACTGCACTAAATCCATCTGGTACTGTGCTTTTTTTTTTTTTTTTTTTTTTGGTTGGGAGACTTTTAATGACTGCTTTGAGTTATTTGAGTAGAGTGTTGTCCAACATCCATGTGTATGTGGGCTTTCTGAGGATTTTGCTGTTATTGAGTTGTTTATATGGTTTATCTGATACTGATTTAAATTTGGTACTGGTATTTGTGTAGAAAATTGTCCATTTCTTCCAGATTTTCCAGTTTTGTTGAACATAGGCTTTGGTAGTAGAATTGGATAATTATTTCAATTTCCTAAGTTTTTGTTCTGTCTCCCTTTTCTGATTTTGTTGATGTGGATACTTTTTATGTGCCCTCTGGCTAGTCTGGCTAAGGGTTTATCTATTTTGTTGATTTAGTTTTGTTGATACTTTGTATAATTTTTTTTTGATTTGTTGTTTTCAGCTCTGAGTCTGATTGTTTCCTGTCCTGTGCTCCTCTTGGATGACTTTTCTTCTTTTTTGTTTAAGAGCTTTCAGGTATGCTCTCAGTTGTTAGTGTTTTCTCTGTCCAATTTCTTTTTGGAGGCACTCATATCTATGAGTTTTCCTCTTTGCACTGCTTCCATTGTATCCCCCAAGTTTGGGTATGTTGTGCCAGCATTTTCATTAAATTCAAAAAAGTCTTTAATTTCTTTCTTTATTTCTTCCTTTACCAATTTGTCATTTGAGTAGAGTGTTGTCCAACATCCATGTGTATGTGGGCTTTCTGAGGATTTTGCTGTTATTGAGTACCAGTCTTATTCCATGGTAATCTGATAGAATGCATGGGATTTTTTCCATCTGCTTGTATCTATTGAGGACTGTTTTGTGACTGATTCTATGTTCAATTTTGGAGAAGGTAAAATGAGGTGCTGAGAAGAAGGTATATTCTTCTGTTTTAGGATGAAATGTTCTATAGATGTCTGTTAAATCCATGTTTCATAATTTCTGTTAGTTTCAAATTTCGGTTAGTTTCACTGAGTCTCCATTCAGTTTCCATTTCCATGATCAGTCCATTGATGATAGTGGTATGTTGAAGTCTCATAATTTTAGTTTATGTGTTGTAATATATGCTTTGAACTTTAGTAAAGTTGTTTTTAATGACTGTGGATGCCCTTGTATTTAGAGCATTTCAGATTGTGAGTTCATCTTGATAGACTTTTTCCTTGGATGAGTATAAAGTGTCCTTCCTTATCTTTTTTGATAACTTTTGGTTGAACATCAATTTTATTTGATATTAGAATAGCTACTCCAGTTTGTTTCATGGGACTGTTTACTTGGGAAATTTTTTCCCAGCCTTTTACTCTTAGGTAGTGTCTGTCTTATTGCTGATGTGTGTTTCCTGTATGCAGCAAAATGTTGCGTCCTGTTTATGTATCCAGTTTGTTAGTCTATGTTTTTTTACTGGGTAATTGAGTCTATTGATATTAAGAAATATTAATAATAGTGATTGTTTCCTGTTATTTTTGTTGTCAGAGGTAGAATTATGTTTATATGACTCTCTTCTTTGGGTATGTTGCAGTAAGATTCTTTCTTGCTTTTCCTAGGGTGTAGTTTCCCTCCTTGTGCTGGAGTTTTCCATCTATTATCCTTTGTAGGACTGGATTTATGGAAAGATATTGTGTCACTTTGGTTTTGTCATGGAATATCTTGGTTTCTCCATCTATGTTAATTGAGATTTTGGCTGGATATTGTAGCCTGGGCTGGCATTTGTGTTCTCTTAGGGTCTGTATGGTATCTATCCAGGGTCTTCTAGCTTTCATACTCTCCGTTGAGATTTCTGGTGTAATTCTGATATGTCTGCCTTTATATGTTACTTGACCTTTTTCCCTTACTGTTTTTAATATTCTTTCTTAGTTTTGCATATTTGGTGTTTTAATTATTATGTGACTGGAAGAATTTCTTTTCTGGTCCAATCTGTTTGTAGTTCTTATAGGCTTCTTGTATGTTCATGGACATCTCTTTCTTTAGGGTAGGTAAGTTTTCTCCAATAATTTTATTCAAGATATTTACTGGCCCTTTAAGTTGGGAATCTTAGTTCTATTCTATACCTATTATTCTTAGGTTTGATCTTATTATGTCCTGGGTTTTCTGGATGTTTTGGGTAATGAGCTTTTGCGTTTTGCATTTTCTTTGAGTATTGTGTCAATGTTTTCCGTGGAATCTTCTGCCCTTGAGAATCTTTCTTCAGTCTTTTGTACTATTTCAGTCGTGCTTTCCTCTATGACTCCTGATCTCTCTCCTAAGTTTCCTATCTCCAAGGTTTTATCCCGTTTTGATTTCTTTATTGTTTCTATTTCCATTTTTAGATCCTGGATGATAATTCCTTCACCTGTTTGGTTGTGTTTCTGTAATTCTTTAAGGGATTTTTGTGTTTCCTTTTTAAGGGCTTCTACTTGTTTACCTGTGTTGTTCTATATTTTTTAAGGGAGTTATTTATGTCTTTCTTAAAGTCCTCTATCATTATCATGAGATGTGATTTTAAATCCAAATCTTCCTTTTCCAGGGTACTGAGATATTCAGTATTTGCTGTGGTGGAAGACATGGGTTCTGGTGATACAAAGTAATCTTGCTTTCTGTTGCTTAGTTTCCTGCCTTTGCCTCTCATCATCTGGTTATCTCTGATGTCAGTTGGTCTTGCTGTCTCTGACTGGAGCTTGTCTCTCCTGTGGACCTGTGAGCATATCTGTGATCTTTGGAGTGAGAGCACTCCTGGAAGAACAGCTCTCTGTTGGGAGTTTTTGGGTCTGAGATCTGTGGGACAGCTCCAGCTCTGGGTACAGATAGAGACCAGACAGTTGTGTCTTAGGCTGCCTTGTGGCTCCCACAACCCATGTGCTCCTGGGGTGACTCTTCTTGGACAGTCAATGGGGAGATAGTAGGGTCTCACTTGTGTGCTGAGGGCTTAGGAGGGAGAGTGCTCTGGCAGACCAGCTATCTGCAGGCAGGTTTTATGTCAAAGGTCTGTGGAACAGTCATATCTATTATTATTATTATTATTATTATTATTATTATTATTATTGGAATACTTTTATAAATTCCACACAAAAGTAATATCTGCATTGTGTGGTTTTGCACTGTCTATTTTATGTCAATTAGCATAAGGTTCTCCAGTTTTACCAATCTTGTCTTCATTAACAAGATTTTACAATTTTTATGTACTCTGTAGGAAAAGCATCTCATTGAATGTTTCCTGTAATTCTTTAAGGAATAGATACCATACTATTAGCCAAAAAGATGTTCCTATAAAATAGGTATGAAGAGGTAGAGAAAAGATAGTCACAAACTTGAAACCAGGTGATATTTCTAGTAAGTTCTAGGTCAATCATAGTGAGATCCTGTCTTATAAAAAGAAAGAAAGAAAGGATGCCATGTGTGTCCTGTGATTGAACTCTCAGTTTCAAGCTTGGTGTCAAGCTCCCTTGCTAGCTGAGCTGCCTTGCTGTTGTGCATTTAATTTTTTTTTGAAGTTTTGAGCTATCATGACATGTAACAAAGCATGCTCACCAGGTAGGCATTGTACATAACTGAGCTACTATATTTAATGTGGAAAGGGCATGCCTTATAAACAAAACCACAGGAAAAGTAGAAAACCTGTAAGACTATGATGCCCAGAAATAGGAAACTGGAAAGAAAATGATGAGAATTTCAAAGTCATCCTTGGTTACTTAGTGACTTAGAGGCCATCCTATGTGCTATTGAGACTCTCTCAAAAACCACCAACAGTTCTAAAATGTATACTGAGTTTTCAAATGACAGTAGGAAAAAGTATTAAGAAAGAAGTTCCAAGGGTCTGGAGAGATGGCTTTCAAGGTTCTTGCATAGGATGCAGGTTCAGCACAAAGATAGCAGCCCATGACTGTAAACTATATTTACTGCCTGTAAATATAGTTCCAAAAGAATACACTGCCCTCTACTGGGCTCTAAGTGCTTGCCCATGAATGTGGTAGACATATGTTGTTTCAAGCTTAGACACACATATTCATTAAAGTAATTCAAAATGAATTTGAAAAGAAAATAAAACAGAAAGAAGCCCTCAAAGCATATTATTTGAAACAATTCAAATGACCATCTGAGGTCATTGTTCTTCTTCCATATACGTATATTTTTCTGGCTTAAAACAAGAAAAGGGATCAAGGTATTTTGAAAACTCATTAACTAGAATGATTCCTTTAACTTTACACAAATGCCTTAGAAAACTCAGGAGGAATTAGCAATACATTTAAGTCTTTATGAGTTCTCTTCTGATGATCAGCATCCACAAGAGACAAAAGTGATAAAAGCATGTTTCACTTTAGAAATGATGAATGAGGGGTTGGGGATTTAGCTCAGCGGTAGAGCGCTTGCCTAGCGAGCGCAAGGCCCTGAGTTCGGTCCCCAGCTCCAGAAAAAAAAAAAGAAAAAGAAAAAAAAAGAAAAAAAAATAGAAATGATGAATGAATATGTGTTACTCATATGAGTAACATTATCTATTCCATGTTTCAGTCACCATTGAGATGTGAAGAGAATGAATTGATTTTCACTAAATTTTGATGTCATAGCACTTTCCTAACAATTTGCAGTACAAGTGTTGTTATTGTTCTTTAAGGTACTTACTCTTTTTAATCCTACTTTCTGGTTTTGCTGGCTCATTAGCCACTGAGTGCATATGTATCCCTCCTCTATGCCTTAGTTTATAAAATTTACTATCAGTTTTTGTAACGTCTATTGGCTCTAAATTTCTCTATTATACCTTGTTAGCAATAAAAGTGCTCAGTAATGTAAAACATTAATAGTAAGGGTAATGATATAAGATTATTGCACATGGATATGGTGAAAGTAGGCAAGGATATAGAAGGATACTCAATACATCCTAATTGAATTGATAGATAATAGTTTTGGTGTTTGTACTGATTGTCCCCATTTTTTTTAAAGATCTATATTATCAGTTCATCTGATAAGATCATAAAAATTAACTACTCTGGCAATACATATATAAAACTCTATCATTGAAGGTTATAAGTGTAAATTACAATAAAGTTATCAGAATATTTTCATGTAGGCACAAACATTATCATAGTAAGATCTTACTAAGAACCCAATGAATCTATTTTCTGTAAGCTGCAGGCCCACTTTCCTTGTATTTCTCCACATTGACTAAGGTCTCTTTGAAGAGGTGAATGCATGCTGCTGTCATGTTTCTCCTTAGAGGAAATGAGCAGCAATGACATTCACAGAAGCTTCTATTAATATTAGTATTAATATTATTGTAGAGACACCATTTTTTCTACAATAAAGAGGCTATGTTATACACAACAGATTATCTCACAAGTCCCGGTGAAACATTTAAGTCTTATGAGTAGAAAGTTCACATTTCAGTAATTCTTTTAATATTTATTTATATCTATCCATGTTCTATCTGCATATATACCTGCAAGCCCAAAAAGTGCATTAGATCTGATTCTAGGTGATTGTAAGCCATCTATAATGGACCACATGGTGACTAGAAATTGAACGTAGGACTTCTGGAAGAGCAGCTAGTGCTCTTAACTGCAGAGTCGTTACTCCAGTTCCAAACATTGGACAGAGGTCAGGGACCACTATGGAAGAGTTAGGCGAAAGATAGAAGGCCATTACGGAAGTGACAACTCTACAAGAAGACATAGCATGGACTCCGGGGAGCTCCCAGAGTCAGAGCCACCTACCAAAGAGCATACATGTGCTGGCCTAAGAGCCTCAGAACTTTTGTAGCAGAGGGTTGCCATGTTTGTCCTCAGTGGGAGAGGATGCCTCTAACCCTGCAGAGACTTGATGCACAGGGGTGGGGGATATGTAAGTGTCCTCTCAGAGGCAAAAGGAATAAAGGATGGGGGAAGAAACTCTCTGACATGGGACCAGGACGAGGACCGCACTTGGAATGTAAATGAATGAATGATAAATAAATAAATGATTAATAAATAAATCTATCTTAAATCAGAATATATATACACATATATGTATATGCATTTTAATTATCTTTTTTTTACATTCTAGTTGTTATTCCCCTCTGGTCCACCTTCCCACAGTTCCTCATCCTATTTCTTCTCCCCCAACTCCAAGAGGATGTCCCCAACCCAACCCCTGCCCTCCACTCCCTTGGGCCTCAAGTCTCTCCAGGTTTAGGTGAATCTTCTCTCACTGAGGCTAGACCAGGCAGTCCTCTGCTGTATAAATGTCAGGGACCTCATATCAGCTAGTATATACTGCCTGGCTGGTGGCTCAGTGTCTGAGAGATCTTGGAGGTCTAGGTTAGTTGAGACTGTTGGTCTTCCCATGCTGCCCTCTCCCGCAGCTTCTTCTAGCCTTTCCCTATTTAACCCCAGGGGTCCCTGGATTCTGTCCAGTCAGCTGCTTATTGGACCTCTCAGAAAATAATTACCTCAAAATCCTGAAGAGAAAAATAATCTTGAGATTGTATCCAGTGCTTATGCAACTGAACTT
Source organism: Rattus norvegicus (assembly GCF_021556685.1). Lineage (NCBI taxonomy): Eukaryota > Metazoa > Chordata > Mammalia > Rodentia > Muridae > Rattus > Rattus norvegicus. The sequence continues at coordinate 25,611,102 of NC_141536.1, read as the reverse complement.
AAAATACATGGTTGAAAACAAACTGATGAACCATAGAAACCATTTAAATGTCATTTTCTGAAGACATACAATGGTCCCCCAAATGAAAGCAATGTAAAGGTATTCTTCTTGTTATTGTAATTGTATGTGTGAGTGTGTGTACTCATGTGCATGTGTGCACATCCATATCACTGGGTACTTTTGCAGGTCACATGAGGCTCTACAACCTCTGCCTAACTGCTTATTGAATCTCAGATACTACGGTTGAAAATCTAGTCCTTTCTCCCTTCATCTTCACATCTCCTAATGAATCGACTTCCAACTTTCTTACCTTACAATTTTTAGGATTTAAATTTTTATCATTTCTTCTGAAATTTATAATTAAATATTTTACCATTCATGTATATTCCTTTTTGGATGTCTCCCAAATATACCAGACTCTTTATATAATTCTGACACGTAGTGAAGAAAAGGAGATGGTGAGGTTCTTTTTGCTTCCTCATAAAATGTGTTCGAATTTGTTCCATCAATGTGTGCATCTATTCAACCACCTCACCGATCTTCCACATCTCCTTTATTTCCTTTCACTTTGCAGTTAATTTTCATGGCAACAACCAGGGATCCCTTAGAAAATCTGGGTTTATATATAGCCCAACATTCTGCTCCAACTTCTCCACTTACCTCAGTTCTCTTAGGGAAAATGCCAGGCTTCATGTCTGCTCCACAATCCTTATAGTTCCACTTTGTTTCTTCCTATTTTGTCCTTTCCTTTATCATCCTGATCTTATTATCCCTTCAATTTATTTACTATTTTTTTCTTAGTCTGCCATCTTTAACACATTGTCTTTTATTTAAAAGAATGTCAAGCTCAATTTTTTTCTTTTTTAAAAAAACTTATTTTTCTTGGATATTTTATGTATTTACATTTCAAATGTTATCCCATTTCCCCCTCTCCCATTACCTCTCCTCTCTCCTCCCTGCTTCTACGAGGATTCTCCCACTTCCACCCACCCTACTCCCACCTCAACAGCCTGGAATTCTCCTACACTGGAGAAATGAGTCCTGACAGAACCGAGGGCTGTTGCTCCTATTGATGCTGGACAATGCCATCCTCTGCTACATATGTGGCTGGAGTCATGGATCACTCCATGTGTACTCTTTGGTTGGTGGTTTAGTCCCTAGGAGTTCTGGTAGAGTCTGGTTGGTTGATATTGTTGTTCTTCCCCTTTCAACTCCTTCAGTCTTTAAAAGTTTCTAGTCTCATCTGGTCACACTCCTGTGACATCTTCCTTACAATCATAAACTCGATCCTTGGCGCTCACAGAGAGGGAACCACCAACCAAAGAGCATACACAGGCTTAACCTGGGACTCTCCACACGTGTGTAGCAGATATGCAACTTGGTCTTTATGTGGATTCCAAACAACTGGAGCACGGGCTATCACAAAGGCTGTAGAATATCTTCTTTAACCTGGGCTGCCTTGTCTGGCTTCAATTCAAGAGGAAGCACCTAGCCTCAAAGAGACTTGAAGTACCAGGGTTGGGAATACACAGAACCCTCCACCCACTCAAAGGAGAAGGGGAAGGTGAGCAGAGAAAGGATCATAGCAGGGGGGACCAAGAGAGGGGCAGTGAGTGGTAGGTAAAGGGAATAAATAAAAAATAAATAAATGTGAGCATATGAAATTATAAAAAAAGAAAAAATATTCTCCAATACAGATTCCCACCTCTTAATTTTTACTGTTTCCTTAAGAAGTTATACCTCATAAATACAGTTATCTCATTTCTCTCTGTTTTGTTTTATCACTGCACAAAAATATAATTGACACTGCATAATGGCAGGTAATTCTGGGTTTTAGTTCTTTATATAATTTTTGTTTTCCTTTTCCACAAGTGCATAGAATAAATTAAGATATGAAGTCTGTCATAGTTTCATCTGTCAACTTGGAAGGAAGATTGAGTTATCTGGGAATAAGAAACAACAATTAAAGAATTGATAACAACATATTGGCCTGTGAGCTTGTCTCTGGGGCATTTTTTAATTACTATTTGATTTCGTAGGGCCCAGCCCACTGTGATCAGTGCCATTCCTAGACAGTTGACCCTGGACTTTTAAATCAGTGCATGTGATGATCTCTGATGTCAAGGCCACCTTTCCCTATATAGTGAGTGGCAAGACAGTAAAGTCAATAAAGAAAACAAAACGAAGCAAAACAAAACACTCTTTTGAAAAGAAACAAAAAAGAACAAAAGAAGGAAAGAAAGAAAGTAATAAAAATGAAACCATCTGATCATCAATTTCCATGTTGACATACATGAGATCATGTAAAGCATTTGAAATAGTTATAAATCCTTAATTCTTATACTTATGACTTCCAGCAGAATATTTGCATAAGTTCCCACTACATTTTAGCTACATTGTCCTGGCTTCTTCTCTAGACAATTGCAAGAGTCTCTGAACAGAAAGCTACATGAAATGTCTCTGATTAATCTTTATTCAGTGCTTCCTGTAGTTTTAAAATTCTCTCCACAGGAACCAGGCTGACCCAGCTCATCCTCTGACCAATTCTTCTGAGATGGTCTATTCCAGTGACAGAAACAGTTGTCCATGCTCCTCCACACTTCTTTATACTCATAACAAAAAGTTATTGTGTTGAGTTAGTCATAGGCTATATGCAACTATTTAAAGACCTTTGGTAGGCTCTAAGCCTTTATCTTCAACTTTATAAAAATTGTTTGCAGTTTGGGAAGAATAAAGGAAGAGAAATTTTTCATCTTAACCTAATACAGTAGTTACCGACCTGCAAACCATCCATTATGGATTTTACGGAGTAAACAGGGTTAATAACTTGTTACCTACTGTAGTATTGTTGAGACTTTCTTAGACATTTGCAGTTATTCATATTTAAATCATATTTGCCTCTATATTTAAGCATACGGATTTGAATTAAATCCTATATTTTTTCCTAAACAAACTCTGAATGTTATGTTTCTGCCTGAAGCCAAATTTAAGTCTTAACTACAACATGTAAACATATTTATAAATACCAGATTTGAGTGAAAGAGTACGAATCTAACTTGACTATCATTTAATGTGCGTCCACTAAAATTCGGAAGAAAGCTCCAACTACCCTCCTTTAAGAAACCGTTTGAATTTTATTGTTCAATGACTGTGTAGGTGTAGGGGTTTCTGTCTGCCTGCCTGCCTAATGTTTGAGTGAAGAAAGATGTGTGGGAGCAAACACATGGCCTTGCAGACATTAGGTTCTGGTACTGGCTACTTTTATGCCAACTTGACACAAACTAATGTCATCTGAGGCACGGGAACTTCAATTGAGAAAACGCCTCCAAATTATTAGAGTTTAGACAAGCTTGTAGCACATTTTCTTAATTAGTGACTGATGGAGAAGAGCCCAGCCTATTGAAATATGGGTTCATCCCTCATTTTATGGTCCATAGTTCTATAAGAAACAGGCTGAGCAAGCCACGAGAAACAAGTCAGTATGCAAGGCTTGGTCGTTCCTGTCTTAAGGTTTCTTCTGTTTCTGTTTGAGTTTCTGTCCTGGCTTCCTTCTATGACAGACTACAGTGTAGATGTATAATACAAAGAAACCCTTTCCTTTCCAAGTTGCTTTTTTTGTATTTCATTGTAGGAATACATACCCTAGGTCAATTCCTCCTCTACACCTAGGCTATGTGCTGTTAACGCCCAGCTATCTGTACACTTGGCTTCATCTTTCCACTTTTATTTGTTAATTAAAATTTTTATATGAGTACACAAAGTGTTCCATCAGACCCCTTCGGAAAAAAAAATATGGATTTTTACATTTATTACCCTGTAGCATAAAACCTATGGCCAAACTGATGTGTTCAAGTAAATTTATCACAAAACCATGAGGGTGGTAATATAGGTACTGTTGATGAATTTGGTAAATGTGACAGAGTACAATGTGAGTTCTTAGACACTATTAACAGTATGAGAATGGAAAAGAAGTTAAAATTTAGCATTTGTTCATTAAGGATGCGGGTTTATATCTGTTTGCAATAAATTTACTGAAAGTTATACTGCTGGAGAAACAAGAAAATATAAAGTATGGTAGGAAAAAAACCCAGTATAGCTCATTTAATCTAATGTAATACTGATTATAAGGTGATCAGGTGGAGCAGTAGCTTGCATAGTGCTAAGAAACGAAAGTAAAAATGAGATTGAAATGAATCCATGTTACCTAAACCATGTTACTTCATGGCTCGCATCCACTGTAGAAAACGTTCTTAATTGGTGCATGTTAAAGCAGAGAATTTTCGCAGGTAGAACCGTAAGTTAGAAATAAACATATCAAGAAGAATCAACCTTCGCTAAATTTACTAAGTTTAGCAGAGATTGACAACACCCAACAGTAAAAACGTTCAGAGGAAAATAACATATTTTTATTCATAAACTACTTCAAAACTCAGGTCGAAATAAGAAGGAAGAAAGCTTTGTGGTCTACTAACAGAGGCCGCCTGGTTGGCAGTCAGGTTTAAAAGCAGAATGGCAGTGCTGTAATACCGATATCTCAGTCATACATCCATGTTGTATCATACCAGGATAGATGCTTAAGAAGAATAAAGTTTAATAGCAGTATTAACAGAACACTGAACTTTTCCCTGTTTGGAGCAATGATGGAGCTGAATTTTCCACACAGTGTCTTTAGCCTTGATGGATCCGAGCCTACCAAGCTACATCATATTTGATGTGACCAAACATGTGGCCATAAACACAGACAGAGTTCCAAATTCTTTGCAGAACCGACTGTGAGAGCCTACAGCGGAGTGAAGCCTGTCAAAGCTGTGTGCGTGAGCCAGCGATCTAAACTTTCGGGAAATGCTTGCTGTTGCATTGCTGCCGCACAGACAATGCCGTGGTGATGCTGTTATGCAACGCACCTCTCATATCCCGTTCGTCCGTTCAGGCTCAGACCACTCACGTTTGATTTCAAAATATTTTTTTCTTTGCAGATCAGCAGCTGTGTGATCCTGGTGAATTTCTTTGCCATGACCATGTGACTTGTGTCTCCCAGAGTTGGCTGTGCGATGGGGACCCTGACTGCCCTGACCAGTCAGATGAGTCTTTAGATACCTGTGAGTAAAAAGGCTCTTTGCCTTTGGATTTGCCTCCGTGTGAAACCAAATGTCAATTGCTTTCACATATAACTGGTATTCTGGTTGATTCTATTTTTATTCCCTTTTAAACATAACCAGAGAAATGTGAAGCCTTTTGTTTCTGATTTCTTTAAAGTGGGCATGTGAAGGAGAGTGAAGTGCAGTTGTAGCATGTGAAGTAACTTAGAAAGGGGAAAGAATGCAATGTTAATGCTTGCACTGTACTTGGGCTGGTCTTAGGAACTCTATTTGAACAGAAACAGAAGTAAAGTATAGCAACACAGGTCTTTCTTCCAGTTGGACTAGCATAGGTTTTCAGATAAAAAGGATCATTAAGAAAATCAAATCCTAGCTCACACATCATTTATATTAACCCTTAGATCTTTGCAGATTGCAGAACATAATGTCTTTAGAATTTTCTCGGTGAGGGTCTTAACCTTCATAAAAGGAGAAGTCGGTGCCCATGGAGTCTGTAGGCTCTAATCCCAGTTGGACTGTAGTTACATTAACTTCCCTGAGGTTTTGCTCACACTTTACATGCCACTGTAACTAAAGTATGAATAACTGTGTGAGTGTGACAGAATGACCACCAGACACCAATTTCGATATCACCCTTTCTAAGCCTACATCATCAGTCTGTGGTCCTCTGTGACCAGATCTGCCAGCTTATCAATATTATCTCCAAGACAATCACACACTTCTGTAACGTCAAAGAAGAAAGTAACCCATCACTTTAGTTGATAAGATATTATGGTGATAATCTTTATTGGCTTCCTTTTATGTTTTTATCTATGTGCTTCCTCGTTTTGCAGATAGAACTAATACATTAGTTATTAAAATCTGGCCATTAAAGTGAAATCAGTGCTCATTAATATTCTTTATGATTTCAAGTCCTATTAAAGTTTTTCAGCATGGGTGAACTTGAATGTGTGTATTTAAGTTGCTCATCTTTAAACCCTTCTTCCACATGAAGAGGTTGAAGTTATTTAATAAATGTATAGTTTTCACAAATTGTACATAAAATTATACATTTTCCATTGATATTCTTATAAAATATAGAACATATTCTGGGTGTGATAGATTTAAGAAAATAAGAACGTTATAATTCATGAAAAAGTATTGCTACTCCTCAAAAATATATTACTTGTCAGTAGGAAAGAATAAATTACTCACCCTTGCTGCCAAAGAGATAACTTTGAAAAACATTACACAAATGAGAACACACTAGCCATAAAAACATGCATTTAATAGCATCATTCATTGAAAGACCCTGAATGGACAAGCCCATACGGAAAGGATACAGAATTGTTAGAAATGAGGAATGCTGATATATATGTGGTCTTTGGAACAGGGTAAACACGGTTTAAGGACTTGGATGATCACTCTATAGCTTTACACGTATTTACAATCGTGAAACCATATAATTCATAATTCAATGAGCATACACACTGTATGAATTATGTACTAATCAAATTGTATATAAAGGGAGAAAATGTCAATATTATATGGGTGCAGATGTTAAGATCATATGGGAAATCAGTGGGAATTAATGCTTTCTCTCTATCAATAGTAGGGTCATGTTTCAGAAATATAACCAGCTTTAAGATTTAGACCTTTTTTCTTCAAGTTCCACCTGGAATTCTCATGCTCTTCTCTACAAGGAAGAAATTCCATAATGATTTCAGAGCAAAAGTCTGTGTTCAGTTTACTGAATCTTATATTCTGTCTTAATCTTCTTACAAATTATGTTACTTGGAGATGGTATGGACGTTGATGTAATGTGGATTCCATACACAGGAAGTGCATGATATCCTAACACAATGTACATAACACACACAAAGATTTAGGACAAAAGAACAGCGATGAGACAGGTCAGGAGAAGAGTCAGACAGGAGAGATGTGTTCTAGAAAGGAATTAAAGCCTTGTAATTGAAAGACTGTCCTAAAGAAGTAAAGAAATAGCAGGTATTCTCCCTACACATATAATACAGGAACATGAAATTTACACTGACCTAACCTATTTTAGTATCCATACCAAATAAATGACCTCAGTAACCAACTGAAAATTCAGAGAAGAAAAAAAAACATGAAAAATCGGACATTTGCAATTTGGAATTCTTAAACTAGATCTTCTCAAGGAGCACGGTGCTTCACATAGTGTGTTATGAAATTCCTGTGAAATATCCCTGCTATCCATAAAATAATTTTACCGTGTTATAATTGCATCACTGCAATCAATTGGTATGACAGATAAACACTCAGAACAGAAATTCTTGAAGATTGACTTTTAGGAATTCTAATTTTGTGATGTGTACAAACAGAGACATGCTATCATTTTTGATTAGATTACCAAACACATTGCTCACAAAATATTAAATGAAAATGTATTGTGCAAAGTATGTATTTTTTCCAAATATACTTAGCCTTAACAAAGAAAAGAGTGAGCAATTCAACCTAAATTTATCATGAAAGTTGGAAGCTCTGAAGTGAAAAATAAGAAACAGACATTCTTGGGAGGAAGAAGGTGCCATATAAATTCTGGTGAATAGAATGCTTTAGGAAAAAGAAGTGCACAATTTAAAGAGAAAGTTAAATGAAATCAAGAAGTAAAGAGGTCAGAATTTAAATGAGCCCGTACTCTCCTCCTCTCCTTGCTTTCTCAGGGATTATTTTCTCATATTCCTCCGGTAGAACTTAAATTTGACTACTAGCTCTAGACACAGAAAGTTTAAGTGAACTCAATTTGCCAATTGTTGAACTTCACAGAGGAAATAGTTACCTAATACTAAGTAATTTTAAATAATATTTAACATTTATGTTAGCTATGAGAAATAATTCTTCATCACGGAGATGGAATTGTCTCTCGGTGTCATTTGAAATGTGTCATCAAGTATGTAAACAATGGTTAGAACAAACTTTAGTTCCTACGTGGCTGGAAAAATGCGAAGTCAGGAAACTATTCGTTTATACTCACCGCTTTCCTTTCACGTTAGTTGTAGCATGCATCTAGAATGAAAGTAAATATGACAGAGGCCTCCTGGTGAAATACAAACGTGGTACCATCTGTGGCAAGCAAATCTTATCGAAAGGTACTTTCTTCTGAGGTATTCAAATCTTAATTCCTTCCAGAATGATTCTATTCAGTGCTTAATGATTCCTCCTTTTTAACAATCAACTCCAGCTGGTGTGTGATATTTTCTGGGAATTTGAAATTATTATATTTAAAATTTCTTCTTTCAGTTAGGGAGATATTAACTATGCTACTAGTCCTTCCTTCCTTCCTTCCTTCCTTCCTTCCTTCCTTCCTTCTTTCCTTCCTTCCTTCCTTCTGCTATATTAACACTCAGAAAGTCACTTATCTCATACTGCAAAGCTTCTGTAAGGCAAAGGACACTGTGGTTAGGACAAAACGGCAACCAACAGATTGGGAAAAGATCTTTACCAATCCTACAACTGATAGAGGCCTTATATCCAAAATATACAAAGAACTCAAGAAGTTAGACCGCAGGGAAACAAATAATCCTATTAAAAAATGGGGTTCAGAGCTAAACAAAGAATCCACAGCTGAGGAATGCCGAATGGCTGAGAAACACCTAAAGAAATGTTCAACATCTTTAGTCATAAGGGAAATGCAAATCAAAACAACCCTGAGATTTCACCTCACACCAGTGAGAATGGCTAAGATCAAAAACTCAGGTGACAGCAGATGCTGGCGAGGATGTGGAGAAAGAGGAACACTCCTCCATTGTTGGTGGGATTGCAGACTGGTAAAATCATTCTGGAAATCAGTCTGGAGGTTCCTCAGAAAATTGGACATTGAACTGCCTGAGGATCCAGCTATACCTCTCTTGGGCATATACCCAAAAGATGCCTCAACATATAAAAGAGACACGTGCTCCACTATGTTCATCGCAGCCTTATTTATAATAGCCAGAAACTGGAAAGAACCCGGATGCCCTTCAACAGAGGAATGGATACAGAAAATGTGGTACATCTACACAATGGAATATTACTCAGCTATCAAAAACGAGTTTATGAAATTCGTAGGCAAATGGTTGGAACCGGAAAATATTATCCTGAGTGAGCTAACCCAATCACAGAAAGACATACATGGTATGCACTCATTGATAAGTGGCTATTAGCCCAAATGCTTGAATTACCCTAGATCCCTAGAACAAATGAAACTCAAGACGGATGATCAAAATGTGAATGCTTCACTCCTTCTTTAAATGAGGAAAAAGAATACCCTTGGCAGGGAAGGGAGAGGCAAAGATTAAAAGAGAGACTGAAGGAACACCCATTCAGAGCCTGCCCCACATGTGGCCCATACATATACAGCCACCCAATTAGACAAGATGGATGAAGCAAAGAAGTGCAGACCGACAGGAGCCGGATGTAGATCGCTCCTGAGAGACACAGCCAGAATACAGCAAATACAGAGGCGAATTCCAGCAGCAAACCACTGAACTGAGAATAGGACCCCTGTTGAAGGAATCAGAGAAAGAACTGGAAGAGCTTGAAGGGGCTCGAGACCCCATATGTACAACAATGCCAAGCAACCAGAGCTTCCAGGGACTAAGCCATACCTAAAGACTATACATGGACTGACCCTGGACTCTGACCTCATAGGTAGCAATGAATATCCTAGTAAGAGCACCAGTGGAAGGGGAAGCCCTGGGTCCTGCTAAGACTGAACCCCCAGTGAACTAGACTGAGATGGGAGGGGGATGTTTGCCCGGAAACAGGGAAAGGGAATAACACTCGAAATGTATATAAGAAATACTCAAGTTAATAAAAAAAAATTGTAAAAAAAGTTTCTTGATTATAGATCATATATTTTATAATGACATTTTAGTGAACAACAGAGTGGAGCAAAAAAAAATGTTCTTTTCACATGTAGATCTTGCAGCCTGGATAGATGTGACATTTTGTGCATTGGGTTTGTTTTGTTCCTGTGTAGGGTAAGTAAGGCTTTTATGTAAAGAACTCCAGTAGTCATTGGTTTAATTTTCAGAGGCTCACTAGCTCTGTAGTGTATAGTTCCTCTTTAATGTTAGTGTGTTTGTCTGGATTTTTAAGCTATCTGCCAGCTTTTAATATTAATAAAAGCAAAAGTGAAAAATACACGTAAAATAATAAAGTAGATCACAGATCAGATTTGGCTAGCAAGTTAAAGTCTTGCCCTATCAGAGTTGCAGTATAATGGCTGAAATATACTGGGTGCATGGTTGCACATGCAGCTCTGGGTGTGCCTAGGTATGGAGTTGGTATGGGCGTGGCTCACACCCATGCAGCCATTGAATATTGCATAGCCCTGAGTATGACCTTGTGGTACCAGCCTGAATAATGGTCTCTGCATGCCTTCCACATGTACAAAGCTGTTGGTGAGGGCTTCATTTGAGCACATACGGCTTCCTTTACGTAACAGCTTCCTTTGCTCAAGTTAAAGAAAAATACACAGATGGACAGCCATGGACAACTTGAAATGAACTTGATTGCTCCAGGGTGAACTGGGTTCCATGATCTTTGTGTTCTGCCATGCTTGGCTTGTGGTTGTCAGTCTTACATGTGCAGGCTGGCTGCTCCATCTTCTCTAGCAGACAGTTCCATTTCAGGCACAAAGGAGAGAGAGAGAGAAAGGGAAGCAAACAGGCAAATGCCTGCTTACTCATTCTGTCGAACGAAGAAGAGCTTTTATTGGAATTAAACACAATAGGTTTCTGCTTGGAAGTCCTGTGCCTGCCCTGAACATGAGAGGCATGGGTAACAAATGTTCCCAGCAAACGATATTTTCGAGGTGAAAGTGAAATGAATATAATTGTCCAAGTTTCTTTTTCTCTTGCTATAACAAAATACTCAAGACAAATTTCCGTTTCTCCATCTATGTTGTTCAGGATATCAGGCACGGAATGATGCCACCCACTCTTGGTAGATCTTTCCCTCTCAAGCAATCTAACCAAGATAATATCCCCTACAGGGTGGAAAAGATTAATTTGTGGTTAAAAGCACTTGCTGTTCTTGAAAAGGACACAGGTTCAATTCTTAGCAGCCACATAGTAGCTCAAAATGGTCACAAATGTTAACTGTGATTGCAAGATATCTGACACACTCATCCGGTCTTTGTGACCATGCCAACACACTCATTGTGTATACATATATATATATATATATATATATATATATATATATATATATATAATAGTTTAAGAAGATAATCCCCACAATCATGTCCAAAGTTTCAACTTCCAGTAGCATCTAGATTCTGTTAAGTTGACAGCATTAAATATCATAAAGGAGAAAAGAAAAAGGAAAGGCACTGAGTAGCAAAGCCCCTTGGGTGGCATGTGCAACACTGTCTACTCGCTGTACTTTTCTTCACTCTGTATGTGAGATGAAACTCTGTACTTCGTTTGAATTGCAGTCCCAGGCACAGCTCAAAAGCCCAGTTATTTATAAATATGTCTGCCGTTCTGCAGCTAGCTTGCACTTTTCACATTCTGGAAATGATAGTGTTTCACACTGAAGTGCTATATATAAAGCAGCAATGTGTCCTCTGTGCCCTCGAACCCACCTGCTTTCCAGGTTCTAAGAACTGGGGAGCACTTTCCTTTGTGAGTTTTTGATAGAACTTTACTTCTCCATCAGAAAGACTTCCATATTTACTGAACACTTAATTGAAAAATCAGCTTTACATATAAGGCTATGTCCAGAAAGAGGCTATTATAAAATCATTTGAGTTGACTTGAAACAGTGTTTACAGCTAAATTAACAATGTTTACATATTAGGAAAATGTTGCTGGAGAGATTTTTCTGGAGCTGGTAACTTTCTTAGTTATTACTTAAAAACTCACTGTGCTGAGCATTTCTCTGGAGTTAAACATAACACTGTAAGTATATCAGTGCAAAATATCACTAGCTTATGCTACTGTCCTGCAATGCTGACCCTGTCATTTGGTCTAGTGAAAGTGAAGACACTGAGCTTCTGGTCTGTCTGGTCTGTCTTGTAGCTCCACACATAGACTGATTAGAAGGGAAGGCAGAGCTTGTGTTTCGTTGAAAATACCCATTTTCCCCAAAATACTGAAGTGAAGAAAGATTCGGTTCCTAAGAAGACCCCTCAGGCCACCTAACTTTAAAGTGAAATATCACCTGAAGATCATGGAAAGTCATCGCAATACAGCTGTTTCTCAGGGTTTCGGGGGTGGTCTTATCTAATTGAACAATGTAGTAAAAAATAACAAGTCTCCAGGGTCCTAGGAATAGAAACATTTCTGAGAAATAGAAATGTCTGTAAGTCATTGAGTTAGATGTGACTCTGCATGAAGTGACCATCTTTTCTATTGTGTTTCTGTTGTGAGATCTTAACTTTTTTTTTAAGATAGTGAGACGTTAATCTAGCTTTTATATTCATACATGGGCTTTGCCCCTATGATACAAGATAGAATTCCTTTTGATAATTTCCTATAACTTTCTTTCTCTGATACAGGTCACAGAAATGAATTGGGATTCATCTGGGAAGCTATTAGCAAACAGATACTGCCCTTTAAAACATACGATAGAATAAGGCACCGAAAGTAGGCTACAGGAACTAATGGGGATGAAAGTGTGGTCCTCATTCGTAAGTAATCCTGATTTAGAGGTCACTTTGGAATGAGCTCATCTATGGGAGCCTCAGAGCTAAACTTTTCGTTAGGTAGAGAAGCAGAAATGATCTTACAGATTAAAGAGAAAGCAGATGAGACCCATGGGGACAGTTTATGTCTCTTTCAATTCTTTCTGTTTTGTTCATTTTATTCCGAGGCTCCTCTCCTTAGCAGTAGAAAGGCCAAAAGCATTGACCCCTCTTTAATAATAAAAAACACCCACTAAAGAGTGGATATGAAGGGGTGATGGGAAGGTGAGAAAGCATTGTGAATTAAAGCGGCTTGTCTAATATTGGCTCATCTTCCTAGCGCCATGTGGACCGGGAAAGACTGAGATTTGTCCTCTCCCTCTGTACCACTGCGCGATAACAGTGTCTCTAAAAGTGTTTCAGCGACTCTAAGAAAGGTTGATTGGAGGCAGAGGTGACAGAACTGGCTGTCCTACAGCTCACAATGCAGATTCAGTTCAGGAATGACCCAAAAGCACACCTTTAGCTCTCTGTTGCTGCTCTTGGGTCCTCTGATCCGAGATTGCTGGTCCCAGACTACAAAAGGGTAGCGGTCCTTAGCCAGAACAAGGACACTGCAAGAATGACAGCTCAGCTGGGCAAAAAAGAGAAACGGGTAGAATAAAACACATGCTTTCCAGAGACTCTGCAGCTAAAATCTCCTCAGCTTAAAGGATGATGTACTGTAAACACAAGCCTTGACTGGCTCTGCAGGGACAAAACTGAAGCAGAGCTAGGAGAATTCCTGGAAACTGAGAGAATCATCACTTAGCCACAGCTAATCCTGCGTTTGTGGGGGAACAGGGGTGGGGGAGGAGGATGAAGCCTTCTTACCTTTGGTGTGTGAGCACATTTATTCCCAGAAGATCTCCTATTCTTTATAGTCAGAGCATAAAATTTACATTTGACTTTCACTCAAAAGTGCAAATGACACATTTTGCTAAATGATGCTCTAAAGGATGTTGTATGCTAAGAGGTTATTTTTAACGATGATGCTATTCTTCCCTTCTCTTCCATCATCACACCTAAGAATGGGACACAAACTCTGTGCCTAGAGAGTAGGGCAAGGACTTCCGTTACCCTGCTAATGGTCATATCGAGACCCTTCAGCTCAAAGCAATATAACAGACTTTGAATTGATGATTTTTTTTCTTAAAAACTTTCTAACATTAGATTTCCTGATTGGGGAATGGCAGAAACTATTCACAAAAGAAAAAAATTCCATATGAAAATGAGTTTGCTCTGGGAGGCACTGAATCAATTAATCTAGGTTGTGACATAGCTTTCTGTTCACAGTTCACAGTTTCTCTCCTTCACCTGGGAAGACCCTTCGTGATTACGGCCCCACTAACCTCTCTTCGATCTTGAGGGGGTCAGATATATAAGTTGGGAGAATATCTCATTAGACACAAATCTTCCCAGAAAAGTAATGACTAATATTAAATATTTCTCTTACAATTTTTGTTGCAGCCAAAGCCTGAAAAACAGTAGTGATGTTAACATCACGGACAGAGAAAAAAATGAAATAAAATATCAAAGTGATGCACAGACATGTTGTCATTCATGGGCCCACTGCCCTGGGTATAAGGCTAGACTAGGAGTCCAGACACTTCTCTCGATTTTACATTGTAACACAATGTGATTAATGGTGTGTTTCTATAAAGTCCATGTTTAATTCTAAACCACACTACCATAGAATGTATTTTCCTAGATTTAAAGAGTCAATCAGGTTAGAACAGGGTCAGTACAATGCCAAGAGAAGGGGGGCACTAGAGTTCAACAGGAGAGCTTGCGCAAACGATGCCCACTGCTGACACCCAGCAGTAGTCTGCCATCATCTATATCTGTTAAAGTTAAATCCTGAGTGCAGCACCTGCTTAAGCAAAAGGGTAGCATGTAATTTCATAGTAAAAGCAAACATTGGTTTTCTACATGGACAGCTGGAAATTATGTTACATTTTTTCTCCTAAATGTGTACATAACAGATGACTAAGTATTCAAATGAAATGACATGCTATACATTTTCATTAAATGCAAAAGAAAAAACACCAGATATATTTCTTATAGTAAAGAAATGTAATTAATCAAACTAGAAACACCTCATCCAGTAACTAGTTACTGAGAGTCAATATGATTAAAGGTGCTTATGAGGTATTGGCTGAAGAGTATACAAAAGCAGCCATGATACAGGCATGGGCCTATGTTACTAGACCAGTCACATTTTGTTTCGTTTCTTTTCTCCTCTCATCCTTCTCCCAGCTCTGATGCCAAGATAGAGAACTAATTAAAGTTCTCTAAAGTTATTCAGTCTAAATTTGGAAATGACTTGGATGATGAATCTGGAGCCTCTGACTTTAAGAAATACTGTCTTTTGCCATGTGCAGTGCATGTTTTGCAAAAGACAACAACTTTATTAAAATTCTAACAATGTAGGTAATTTGCTTTTACATCACCACATAGGACTAGTTAGCATCCATGGCAACTACCTTGAAAATGCCAGTTGATCTCAGGGAAGTTGAGAAAAACAAGCGCTAACATCTGTAAAGGGCGTGAATAGAGTGAATTGAGACCCAAGTCTCTGCAGAGCAGGAAACTGCTCAGCTCTGTTACACTTTGCAAAATTCAAAATTCTCAGATTTGAGAGAGACTATGAGACTGTTACTCAGAGGATGAAGTCAAGTGACCCTGACAGACTACATAGACTTCAGCTCAAATTTGCTCAAATATGAATTTCTAATCTGAAAAAAGAAGTTTGTTCCTGGAGGATTCTGGAAAGAATTACTATTACCTAAAGCACTCCCAAATATTTACTATATAATATAGCATACAATGTAATATTTTAATTTTAAATGTTACAACAATGTTTGGGATAAATTTGATAATGATGAAGATTTAATTTTTTTATCTAGGCATTCAATTGAACATCATTTCACATGCAGGTGTTCAGTAATATGGCATCAATTTTTTTGTATACAGCCTGCTTTTGTGTCTCTTTTCAAAACTCTCTTGGAAGAAATGTTTATTTAGTAATCTCTATGAAGGTGTGATAGGATTTATAGTGGCCCTGCCTGTGACACAAGGCATCAGCCCTTTTCATACAGGATAAAGCAAAATGGAAGAGAAATCAGTCTCTGGAGATGTTGAATCAACTGGTTGAGCTATTGCTATGGAACTCAGTGTTCCACATGAGGCAGAACAAGAACTGAGTTGTCTAGACTGAAAATATCTAGACTCAGTGGTGGTGTTAAACTTCTATCCAGTCCTGTATTACACAGAAGTCAGCGCAACAAGCTTTCTGCAGTCACGGCTTCAGAGGCATACTCTATTCGGAGATGTACATGTTTTACTACTCCTTTATATACAATAACACTAGTAAATATAGTGTATTGAATAGGTTTTCTGTAGACCACATGGACCTTTTAGAAAATTACGTAGAAGGTAATTTAATAAGAGCCAGAAGGTGATCAGGTAATTTGCTTATAAATATGCAAATATTGCTGCAGCAAAATAGTATAATACCTAACATTTATAAAAGTGTGTATACAAATATCAATGTCTTCATATAAAGTTTAATCTAGAAAATTAATATTAATTAATATCTCATTAGATATACACAATACAACACCTTATTAAAAATAAGACTTCTGATCATTTTGAAGCAATTTTAAGTGGAGTTTTATGTTGTTCTGAAGAAAGTACATAGCTCTGATTACAATGACATGTGTTTATGCGCCCACAGTTCTGTAACTCGGAGTTCAGCTGGAACCAACAGGGTTTCTGAGTGCTATTGCACATGACTGGTGATGTATGTCAGGCTGGGGACTCTGATGCAAGGTCCTTGCTGCCTGTCATTTGCTGTAAATCTCAAAGGCTATCATATTCATTGGCTTGTGATACTTCTTGATACTCAAAGCTAGCAGTGCTGTGATAATACAGTATGTGTGTATATATGTGTGTGTATATATATATATCTATATATACATATACATGTATATTATGAAGTTGATTGTATTTCCCCCACCTTTAACTAGGACAACCATAATAAAATATTTTAGACTAGAAGTTTTAAACAATGAGAATGTATCTTCACAGATGCAATTATACAATTTTAAAATCAAGTGATGGGAAGGGTTTACATAGTTCTGAAACATTCCTCTGTCTTATAGCTGACCAATCTGTCCAGTGTCTACATAATACCATGATATTTAGTGTATTTGTGATCTCACCTCTGGAACACTGATTATATAGAACTGGGGTTTCCCCTTTTTCCTTAATATCAGTCTTTGAATGCCTGACTTCAAAGGCAGTCACATTTGGGGTCTTAAGGTTTCAACCTTAGGGTTGTAGTTTTATTGTGGGTTTTGGAAGATGCAATTTTGCGAGCTATATATTTAGAGTATGAGAATGTAAGACACGGCAGGAGTGGACTGTTCTAATTGTACTTTTCTCTCTTAAACCTTACCACTCACCTTCCAGTTTCATGCCAAAACCCAACATAAATCTTGGTTATTTGTTCTGTCTATTTAAGCATGAAACGTTACTGTACATGCAATCTAGTCCTCTCAGGCTTGATAGGATTTCTTGGGTTCTGTGCATGTAGCCTTGCCTTGTTCTGCATCTAATGAAGAATCATAGGGATATACTATATGGTAATAATGGTATTCCAAGACAAATATACCATATGTGACACATCATCATTGAAATTTTCATATACAATCATTGTATATGATTAATGTATTCATCCAACTCCACCCCAGATTGTGTGTGTGTGTGTTTGTGTGTGTGTGTGTGTGTGTGTGTGTGTGTACGTGTTTATGGATACAAGTATATCTATTTGAGCAGGTATCTTTATAGATTTCAAGAGCAGTGGAATAACATTCTATGTAACATAATTAATTTATAAAAATACTTTTTAACATCTTTGTTCTCAAAACTAGAAAAAAAAATCTATCCTTGAAGTTGGGTAGTCTGCCATTTAGATTTAAATATATATTAATCTTTTATACTGCAGAAAGATTGATGTGTGTGTGTTCACCAGTTCAACAATTGAATATATCATTCTATCATTATAAAAGCAAGAAACAGAACCTGAAGGGTATCTGAATGCTAAACATATATAAAATACCAAGGTTAGCCAGTAGTTAAGACGGTATTCTTTGATGAGAATGAGAGTACTTACTTGAATCTGGTTATAACTGAGGCGTAGTGAGTTGAACACAGTCCCATGATGCTTAGAAGTTTTAAAAGTTAGCATGTTACTACTAGCCTGATTTGCTTAGTATAGCATTAGCATGAATATAGAAAATAAAGTGACTTAATGTGTGTATGTGTGTGTGTATGTATGTGTGTGTATATGCGTGCCTTTTGAAAAGATTTGATTTGACTAGAAACAACATTACTTATCACTCAAATATTCCTGATAATTCTGAAGTATCTCTACTGTCTTATTTGTATTAACACAGTTTTAGTTTAAGAAATGTATACAGTTGAAGAATTTGTCACAAGTTCAAGATGAAGTGGATTGATAAATTAAACATGCTAGTGCAAAGCTCAAGGAATGAGAGCAGCTGGACAGTGTGTTGGTTATACTCTCAAATGCTCAAGAGTGACTTTGGCTTAAAAATCAGCCCATAAATAAGTTGATCCTACGCAGCGCATGGTTACCCACACCGTGTTCAGGAGTAGCCTGCCAGTTTCTTGTAGGTGTTTCTTCCAGATACACTGCATTCCTTATACTTTCTATTACTGAGCAACGGGTTGGTTGGCTCCACACGTGCAGATGCCATAAACTAAGGAGGATCAATCTTCAGAAAATACGGATGATGAGTAAATCAAAACACAACATCTGTAGAGTAACTGTCCTCCAGACAAATATTGGATGAAAACTGCCCTACCACTACTTAAATTCTTTTGACTTGTGTCTTCATTTTGTTTCTTCTATTCTTCTTTCATTCTAACTCCTTTGCACTGAGTGCCTTGCATAATTTCTCACAAAGCCACTGGAAAAATTGTTTCCGTTGTTTTGTTGTTGTTTTCTTGTTTATTTATTTTATTACCCTCCTGGTCCACCCTCCGTCTGTTCTACATCCCATACTTCCTCCTCTATCCCCCCACTCTCACCCTCACCCCTATCTCCAGGAGGACGTCTCCACCCCACCCACAGCATCAGACCTCTAAACTTCCTGGGGCCTCCAGTCTCTTGAGGATTAGGTGCATCTTCTCTGACTGAACCCAGACCCAGGAGTCCTCTGCTATATGTGTGTTGGAGGCCTCATTTCAGGTCTATGCTGCCTGGTTGGTGATGCAGTGTCTGAGAGATCTCAGGGGTCCAGGGTGATTGAGACTGCTGGTCTTCTACACGGTTGCCCTCCTCCTCAGCTTCCTCCAGCGTTTCCCTAATTCAACCGGAGCAGTCAGCAGCTTCTGTCCATTGGTTGGGTGCACATATCTGCATCTGACTCTTTCAGCGGCTTGTTGGGTAATTGCTAAATTTAGAATTAACAACAAGCACAACGAACCTAAGAACACTGAATTAGTTGGCAAGCACTTTATCTGTTTACTAATTTTTTTTCTGTGAGTGCATGATGGATAATTCACAACAGGGGGGCGGGCAGCAATATGAAGTAATGGGCTGTTACCTCACTTAGTTTTCAGGACAATTTTCTAATACAGGAAATCTGTATCTATTCAAAAATGGCTAACACACCATGTCCTCTTCGGCTACTTTAAGGCTATTTAAACTCAGATGCAGCTTCCAGAACGGCTGAGTATCATTTTTTGGTTCTTTTCCTTTGTCAATATTCTAAAACGTAACAGGAAGATCCATAAACACTAAGTTACATTTAACCCAAGGTGTCATTGTCAAGTTTGTGGCCCATAACTATGCAACGCTACTCTGTTCTGTATGAAGTTGATGACAGAGGTTTTCAAGAATATTACGGAAGGTCTCCAGACTCTGCTTCAATGCCTACCCAGGGACTAGCATACCCAGGGAATGTTCACTCCATGCTGAATACGGGGTGGCTAACGGTTTAAAATACCATTTCTTGAGGTCTCTGTCTATTTAGTTTTATTCAAAAGACCTCATTTTGATGGTAGTGTGCAACCATGTATCATACATCACACACTCGCTAAAATGTTAATTGATTTTGTAGAGAAGATATACAAAAATTGTTCCCTGTTTCTTAAGAATACTGGGATAGCTTCAAATTCCTATCCCTGCATTCCCAGTGTAAGTCCTTAGTAGTTAATAAGCTTATTAATCTCAATTATAAAGAACTGTGTTGAAAGTTATGCATCCATGTATCTGGTAAAATTCACACTCAGGTGTGACTTCATCTAGTATTTGGCAAAGATGTGAGCTTTCCAAGGGTTTCAGTCAGGTATGAGAGCAGAGGACCACTGCAGGACATTTTATTTAATTTGTGTTTGTGACAGAAGATCCATTCGAGGAGTTTTACCCACATGGGTATAATAATAAGACCCATCACTGCCCACTACTTATCTGATAAATACAACAGATGCTGGAGACGATTTGGAGAAAGAGGAACACTCCTCCATTGTTGGTGGGATTGCAAGCTGGTGCAAAGGCAAATCCTTATCATCATCATTTTAAGACTTGCGGCTCAGCCCTGGGCCTTCCTGGAAGCTTCTGTTAATGGAGGTCAAATTCCATTCAGGATGCGAAGCCAAAGTCAGGGTGTAGGTATGTTAGGGAAAAGCCTACTTATTACATTGACTACAATCCTCATCACAAAACAGGAAATAAAGAATAGTAGTGATCAGATGATCATAAAGTAGATGTGGATAATACCTCAAATACATACTTTTATATTTTTGTCATGTAACTTCTGCATTAACCAAAACCTGTTTTA
Source organism: Rattus norvegicus (assembly GCF_021556685.1). Classification (NCBI taxonomy): domain Eukaryota; kingdom Metazoa; phylum Chordata; class Mammalia; order Rodentia; family Muridae; genus Rattus; species Rattus norvegicus. Next base: position 25,590,457 of record NC_141536.1, on the reverse strand, counting down.
ATCTCGCATGTGCACTTATCTAACTCTTTTGGTCCTTGTTTTGTGACCACAGGAATCACTTCTCTTTCTTGTCTTCCTGTTCTTAACTACTCTGGTAGCCCTGGTGCAAAGCACAGCACAAGTGCACTGGAGACGATCTTTTAAAAGTGGGTCCTCACTTTTCTATATTGTTATAAAGGCAGAGTCTCTCTTCATGATGACTTTTGCTTATTTCTGCCATTGTATATGCCCAGCAAGCCATAGTGATATCTTCTGAGTGATTCTGCTGTTTCTTATATCTATTTCCCTTAGGGGTACTGTGCCTACACATGTGTGCTACCACGTTTATTGCATGGCAACCAGGGATCGAACACAGATAGTCAGGAATATACAAAGTGTGTTTACCCATGGAGTAATCTCTCTGGTCCTTGTTTTGATTTATTTTTTTTTGTTTTGTACTCAAATACCTGTCAATCATATTTTAACTTTAAATTTTGTTTACTTTATTAATATTTGTTCCTTTTTTCATTTTTGTTTCTCTCAAGTAGACTCAGTGCATAATACATAAAAGTTACTGAATCAACAATTGCTCGAGGTTTACTGACAGTCTGAATTAATTGTAATTAGAAGAAATTTACAAAATAACTCAGTTATTATACACAGAGAAAATGATAAAAATTCTCCAAAAATCTAAAGATTTTATTTTGTAAGTCATAACTTTATTATATGAATATAAATATAAATAAATAATAAATGCATGATATAGTAAATATAAAGAATATATATTCTAAATAATTGACTTAATCTGTAGTATTAAGACATAAACTACATGTATTTTAGAAAAGTACAGATTTTCATCAAAACTAACCATACATTGTAAAGAGTTTGATGTATTCTTCAAAATTATAAATTTAACCAAATTGAATATTTGGCTATATTAAATTTTATATGAAGATAATTTTGATTACTGCATGATTTCAAATCATTTACTTCTATCTAATAGTTATTTCCAGGAGAATTGTGATCTTATCTTTTTGGTGCCCTGTTCAGCAAGGAAACTCACCTTGGAAATGCTTCAAATGTAACAGGCTTTGCCCTGAGAACAATTCCAAAACTACACAGGGTATATAAGTAGTAGTTTTGAGGGGTTAAAATATGTATATATTGTACACATTGTGTCCTACCTTAAAATGGGTAATGTAACTGTGTTTGTCCATACAGTAACTCATGACTGCACCTGTGCTTAAGTGTAGATGATATTTTTGAAAGTATCATTCTTTAAAAAAAAATCAAAATCAAAATTGTGATTTAAAGCAAGTGTTTAGAGTTTCTTTTTTTAATTGTGATCTCCATGCTCTGCGTATCTCCATCTGTATTTGTCAGGTGCTGGCAGAGTCTCTCAGAGGACTGCTATACCAGCCTCCTGTCAGCAAGCACTTCTTGGCATCAGCAACAGTGTGGGGGCGTGGTCAGACAATAGTGTGTCTGCAGATGGGATGGATCCCTACATGGGGCAGTCTGTGGATGGTCTTTCCTTCAGTCTTTGCTCCCTCCCCCCCCCACTTATACTTCCTTTAGATAGGAATCATTCTGGGTTAAAAATTTTGAGATTGGTGGGTGGCCCTATTCCTCAACTAGGGGCCGTGCCTTTCTTCTAGAGGTGGTCTGTACAGATTCTATCTCCCCTGTGTTGGGTATTTCAGCTAATATCATCTCTGTTGGGTCATGGGAACCTCTTGCTTCCCTGGCATCTGGCACTTACTAGTGGCTACCCACAGCACCGCACCCACTGCTACATATTTCTATTTATATTCCTGACCCTCTGGAGTTCTCTCCTGTCCTTTCCCATACCTCATCTTGCCCCTCCCCTTATGCCTCCCATGAAAGGATTGCAACCGCATAGGTAGAACAACAGTATCAACTAACCGGAACCCTCCAGAACTCCCAAGAACTAAACCAGCAATGAAATAATATACATGGTCTATGGCTCCACCTACATATGTGGCAGAGGATTGCCTTATCTGGCATCAATGGGAGGAGAGGCCATGTGGAGGTTTGGTGCCCCAGCATAAGGGGATGCTAGAGGGGTAATGCCGGAATGAGTGGGTGAAGAGTAATAACCGCTTAGAGGCAAAGGGGAAGGGGAATGGGCTGGGGGTTTGTGAAAGAGAGATTCTATTTTTAAAAAAGAAAAAAATAGAAAATTTGTATAAAACAGTGGCATGAAGCTATTTTAAACAACCACAAAATAGTTGACTATGAAACATCAGGGAAAAACATACGCTGCCCCGATTTAAATGTGCAAACGCGAAGCAGAAACACATCTTCAGTAGCCAGTGTTGGAGTCAACCTACACACATAATTCATTCTCCTTAACAAGTTGGCTAATAGGTATCTAACAATGCGAGACAAGCCACTGGTCTTTCAAACCTTCAAAACAAAACTTTTATAGTTATTAATGGATTTATACTAAAGAATAATAGAATCACAAACACATATGCTTCCCCTAAAAATGTCTCCTTAATCTTTAGAAAAATATACTTCTCATATTCTATTTTTTCTCCATTTCTCATGTGTAAGAGCATAACCAGATCTATATTTTGGCAAATACAATATTACTATATTATTTGATTTCTATGACCCAAGATCTATAGCATCCTCATTTGTGTCCCATACAATGGGTCACAATAACAAGGCAATACGCTAATGTTTCTACCGTGAAGTCAGTCTCTACAGATTGGGGAAGCTGATTAGTGATTTGGAGAATAGCTAAGTCAGTCTGCTGAAATTAGCCAGCATTTCTGTCACAGGCCCTATTATACTCCACAATAAGAAATTCTTTTAATTAAAAGCCAAGCTTCCCACTACACTAATCACAGGTAATTGTTCCTGATAAGAAATAAATGCATGGCACATAGTTTTCTTGTCTGTACCCATGAGCACAGCATGTCAAAAAGGAAAATATGAACTAATAACATTATTTCAGTAATGCTGAAGACAATAGCACCAGTCAATATTAACCGAGTGGAACTGAGAGTAAATGTCTGTGACTCGACATTTAGATTTAATTTTTTGTTCTTGCTTCATTCTTATTCTATGCTATTTCCTGGCTGCCTAGCTTAATGAATAACAGAACTTGTCTTATATTCCACTTAGGATTTCCAAACATTTTTCTTTTCAAAACTCTGAACTTGGTGAATACAAATAATGAAAGTGAAAGGTGTGAGAAGCTGCAATGTTTTAAAACTTGGCATTTGTCATTGGTTCCTGGGAAGGTGTCAAAATGAATGGGACACTAAAGTAGTTAGCACTGAGAGCTCTATCAAAATACATCAAATGACTGGATTAAGATTTGCTTTCTATTTACAAAATCTGTGTACTTTGTAGGAAAGGATCAGAAAGCATGAATATCGATCGCTAGCTAGCGAGATGACCTTTCGTTAAGTGGATGTAACCATCTCTGGGCATAAGATAATTGATTCCTGCAGCTCAACAGAGTAGAGAAAAGACTGCTTTTTGGCTATGCACTTTGGATGCAGGCTGCATCTGCTCTGTGTGTCTTTTCTCGCTGGTTCCCATGACACGGTCTGTTCATCGCTCTGAAATCACTCATGCAGTACACAGAGAGAACTTCCACCTCCATGCCAATTTGGAATTTTTTATTTTCTGATAATGAACAGAAGTAAACTGAAGATGCAGGAGTGACTGCAAGCCGTGGGCAGAACTAAACTTTGATTTATGTTTGTTTGCTTCAAAATATTCCCATCAAGGGAAAAATGTTTGGCTTGTAATTTGCTTCACATAATTATATTTAACATGCTGAAACTATTATGTTTTAAAATATATCACATACTTTAAAATCAGTATCCAGGCTGTGTATGAAATAAAGAGTGTTCAGAAGAGGAACAGAGATGAGAAATGACTTGCGACATTTGTCAGTCTTCAAACCGCAAAACAATACAGTCGTCTGCGGCATAAGCACATTATTTACTCAGTTTTCACAATTTAGCTTGGGGTTCCTGTGTTTCATTCAGATGGGTTTCTCAGAAGGTTTCCAATTGTGCTTGTGAACAACGATGTGTATCTTGGCAATTTTTGAATCAAAAATATTTTGAGTAATTTTAGCACAAACAATATTACTGACAGAGGCAAAGATCATAGCCACTAAAAGGTTTGTTTAAATAAACAAGATAGTTTAATAGCAATTTTTAACAATTACAAGACTTTATAGCTGTATTTCAAGCATGATCAATGCAGCTATCATTATTGTTGAAATTCATCATAATTTATAAAAAAAAATCTGCATCCTTTTCTTAGAACTGAGTTTGTACAATATGCATTCCCACGAGTAAAAAAAAAAAGGCAGTTATAAAGTAAGGACATAAAATTTTCCCCTAGATTATCGTCTTCTAAAATGCTTATAATCAAGAAACATTTCTTCCTCTGGAGTAGTGGTGCCATTAAGTCAATCTCTGACTGTTGTTTTCAAGCTGTGTGTAAACTGTTTCTCTTGCTTGCCACCTCCCTGCCCCCACCCCCCTACTGCCCAGCATTTAGCCTGCAACAGTCCCTAGGGAGACACTCTACAATTCCCAGCCTGAATTAGAACACAGCTTGAATTTATTGCTCTGAAGTGTAACTGAGATTAGACAAATTACATACATGATAATTAATTCTTTGGGGAAATTAAAAAAAACTTAAATACAAATAAAATCTAAGAATGTATGTTGTAGCTTTAATTCTATTCATTAACAGAATACATTTACTTTAATTAAATAACTGAGTCTTAATGGAATCTTTTCTTGGTAATTTTTCACATTAAAACATACACGAAATAAATGCAAGGTTTATCTCCAGAGAAAAAGGACACATCAATAACAGGGAGACAATGATTCTAATGGAATGTACAAAATATTTACACTTGCAAAATAAATCTACTAGGCTTCAACTATATTTTTTATTTCTATCTTGAGTTCTTCAATAACTGTTAGTTAGCCATTACAACATTTCGTACTATAAAGCTGTTAGAGCTATAGTATTGCATATCAATGCCAATTAAGTCATTAATAAAGGGAAAATGGACGCTTGTAGCCCTTTTTATTTCCTTCAAATATAATGTACCTGTTGAGGCTGACTAGTCAGAGGCTGCGCATCTTTGAAATTTCAAAAATTACTAGACTGCTTAATTGCAGAATCAGCCCAAGTTTCATTGGCCTTACTGACCTTATCAATCCCACATCATGAGCTATTCTTGGCTTCTTTCTCCTCTTTCTGTCATTTAATAATCAAATGTACACATACCTTTCTACAGCTTCAGCACTCAGCCATTCACAGAAAAGCAGGCTCCGTCTTACATCAATCATGAGGACATTGGGTATGCTTCTGACTTTACCAGAGTTAGATTTTATCAGATCATTTTGGTTCCATTAAGGCTAACCATTGCTAGGAGTTAGGCCTGGATATTGTTGATATAACTATAAAGCAGCCTTACTTTTGTCTTTCTTTTTTATGATGAATGGTAACATTTTTCTTATTGTGGGATATGGCATTGCTATTATTTCATTAGCTAAGATATTTTTGAGCTGTAACTAAATGTCACACTGCAGTAAGAGACTTTTGAAAATTTTTTGAAGCAACTCAGCAATTAATCCCAACATTTTTCTATTTCAGTTAATCTCCTTTTATATTTCATTCTCCAAAATGTCTTTGATTTAAGAGTTGCACAATCAAATACATAAGAAATTTCCAAAGTTTTTTCCAAGATGTTTACAACATTTTCTATTCTGAAAACTAGTTCATAAGCATTCCTGGTTTTGAAAAAGGTATCTTTATTTTTATTTCATTTGTTTGAGTGGGCCTGATGACCCAGCCTCGACGAGGATATTGAATCATCTTGAACTATAGTAACATAATGCTGTACCCTGATATGTGGATACTGGCAATCAAACCCAGGTCTTCTTCAAGAACACCAACTGTTCCCATGGTTACACTGAGTCATTCTCCAGGGTTTCATCCTCTTGTTTTGCATTATCAAAACAGTAGACAATCTTCTCTGTGAACAAAGATAGCAAAATCACCAACAATACATTAACCAAATGAATCAATCTGCTGACAGACATAAAAAAGCTTACCCATGTGATGCTGCTAAGAGAAATACTGGGTATTTTTGTTATTATGGATGGTATAATTCACTGCATCAACAGAAAAAAGCTGAAAATATATGTGGTATTGAATAGATTCAACAAAGGCACTTAAATCATCAATGATGTGAAAAGCTATGTTCTAGGCAAGTCTCTAAGAACTCTATGCCTACTGTTTTTGTCTTACTATGCACATCTCACCCTTGAAATGACAGTAGCCATGATTTTGGGTTTGTCTTCTCTTTACTTCTGAGCAGTCCATTTTTCTCTTTATCCTGACCCTTAAACCCTGAATTAAAACTTATTTTACCCTCCCAATTATACATCACAAAAAGAAAGCTAAGAACCACAGCTATTCCCAGCATGAATGTGTTTTTTTAAAAAAGAACACGTATCAGAAAATTTAGGTGTAAAAAATCCAATGTTTCACCCCCCAAAAGACAAAAATGCCCATCTTACTCTCACTCCCACCAAACTGTTGTTCCCAGAAACACCAGCTGTATTATTATACATGAATACAATAAGAAAAATCAGATATGCATGGCAAAAAGAATGCATTTTCTCTAGTTTAAAAGAATAGCACATTCTACCCTGAAAATCACCAGAGAAATTATGAGAAACTTTCATAGAGCAAAATCCCAGCAGGCTTCATTATTGTTGCTGCTTTCCCTCCCCTTGAACCACCGTAGCAGAAGCTGCATAGGCAAATAGTTTGGAAGAAGAGAAAATTAGTTACAATCCAGGAGGCCAGTAGATCTGGAAAGGCTTTATCTTTGATTTAGTTCTTTTATCTTATCAGTGTGGACCCAAGGATAACCCACGCACACAATGTACTCATTTTACTATTAAACTGTACCTCTAAGCCTTTTCCTTTTACTGGTAGAAGAAATGAAATTTAAAGTTAAGAATTATAAGTTTTATCCAAATTTAAGTAAGAATTATAATAAAAAACACAACACAAGTCTAGAATACATGTCTTATTTAGGTTACTTTGTTTTATGTTTCTGTGCAAATATTATTTGATGGTTACATATTGAAGATGTACCAGCATAAATTTTATACATTGTTTCTTTCTTTTTTTTTATTACCTTGAGTATTTCTTATATACATTTCGAGTGTTATTCCCTTTCTGGTTTCCGGGCAAACATCCCCCTAATCCCTCCCCCTCCCCTTCTGTATCTGTGTTCCCCTCCCCATCCTCCCCCCATTGCCGCCCTCCCCCCAACAGTCTAGTTCACTGGGGGTTCAGTCTTAGCAGGACCCAGGGCTTCCCCTTCCACTGGTGCTCTTACTAGGATATTCATTGCTACCTATGAGGTCAGAGTCCAGGGTCAGTCCATGTATAGTCTTTAGGTAGTGGCTTAGTCCCTGGAAGCTCTGGTTGCTTGGCATTGTTGTACATATGGGGTCTCGAGCCCCTTCAAGCTCTTCCAGTTCTTTCTCTGATTCCTTCAACGGGAGTCCTATTCTCAGTTCAGTGGTTTGCTGCTGGCATTCGCCTCTGTATTTGCTGTATTCTGGCTGTGTCTCTCAGGAGCGATCTACATCCGGCTCCTGTCGGCCTGCACTTCTTTGCTTCATCCATCTTGTCTAATTGGATGGCTGTATATGTATGGGCCACATGTGGGGCAGGCTCTGAATGGGTGTTCCTTCAGTCTCTGTTTTAATCTTTGCCTCTCTCTTCCCTGCCAAGGGTATTCTTGTTCCCCTTTTAAAGAAGGAGTGAAGCATTCAGATTTTGATCATCTGTCTTAAGTTTCATTTGTTCTAGGCATCTAGGGTAATTCAAGCATTTGGGCAAATAGCTACATTGTTTCTTATAATGTGCTGAAAGGCAGCCAGACCTGCTGATTCCTTCTAGAGACTATAAGGGAATGTAATGAAAGTTTCCAAATTATTAATGTATGCTATGACTTAATTTGCAAATATCTAGTATGCCTGTGAGTCCACCTCATTATTTCCTTATATGTTCTCAGATTTTAATTCCAAAACTCTGTTTATACAATCAAAGTTGAAAATAGAAGGGATAACCTTTCCATGGTCTGAAAATTGTATTTTCCTCATTCCCAAAGACAAACATGGTGAATCTGGCATATAGTCGTGAGCTCTGTCAGTTTGAAGACTAGAATGAAATGTAAACAAGAAGTCTTGTTAATTTGGGCTCAACCTAACCTAAATAACAAGGACAAAGTACACTGAGTACAAAAGAAATTATGTTCTCCTGCTTTACATGTTCTAGCATTCTCTCCATATTACTGTCATTGCTCTGATTAACTGATTGTCCACTCAATAGCTTGTATAATTCCTTTGCTTATTTTGTAAGCAGAGTTGTGCAGACCCCATTTCAAGACGTGGGAAGAATTTTTTCTTTCCTTATTTATTTATTTATTTATTTATTTATTTATTTTCTATATATTTTTTCTTTCTTCTTATTTTTTTCCATCTTTATTAACTTGAGTATTTCTTATTTACGTTTAGCACCTTTTCTTATCTCCTTTCTCACAGCCAATGCAGGATCAGGAAAGCACTAATTCTTAAGGGACCCGCACATTGAAAGAAGTATTGTAACATTTGGAGATTGAGGAGCTAAGAATATACCTTACGTTATCTAAGTAACAGGTTAAAGAAAAATAAAAAGCCATATAATCTGCATGTTTTGACATTTAAATTAAGGAAATGAGAAAAATTAAAAGATCAAGGCTTCAGCCCTCTGAAATAACAAAGTCAGCTATTTTATTTATTTATTTATTTTTGCTTCTAAAAGTCAACACAGAATTGAAAACAGATTGATTCAGATTTTAAGAACCAAATAAACATTAGAATTTTTGGATAATACTTTGTTACCTCTGAGAACTTCATAGTGTCCTTTGATCATATTTCCCTCACTTCTTTTCCTTACTACCCCCAGATCTATCCTTCCATCTACCAAGTTCTACACATATGAACTATATGTTATGCTCCTTTTCTTCCTCTACTCATATTCCACTTTATTGTCTCCTCCTCCTTGTCATCATCATCGTTGTCGTCTTCGTTGTCATCGTTGTCCTCCTCCTACTCCTCCTCCTCGCCCTCTTCTTCCTCAATAAATCACCCACTGAATCTTCTGGAGATGTTTCAAGACATGGTGTTCTTAATATCTGGTTCTTAAGTTAAAGTCTCTTCCCCTGTGGTGGTCCTTGATCTTTTGACTCACGGGTGAGATAGAGATGTGACATTTATCACTATGTCTGTGGACACTTACTCTTGTATTTGGTTCACATTGTGAGTTTCTGCATTAACCACCGTGTCCTGTAATACAATATGTCTCTGATGATTTTGAAACTTGAAATATTGTGTGGGAATAGAGATAAAAGTTTAGAAGAGGGTTTTTACTATTTGTCCTTTCAGCAAAGTAACTAAAAGTGATTAATCTCTGTAACCTCAGTTCTTTAGCAATGGGTTCTTGGGGATATTTACAGTCCCAACCGTGTTTTCTCCTATAGAAAGACCATTAAATTTAGCCATAAGGTGGATTGGTACCTCACAACACTTCGTGAAATTATTGCTATTATGAGCTTATTTTGCTGTTTGGGTCATAATTATAGACCCCAAGGTTCATATGCTAGTTCTCTCCACTTATGTGCATAACATTTTCCAGTTTGTAATGGTTTGATTTGTCCATGTCCTATGGCCAAAATGTGTTGTGTCCACAGAAAAACATTATGATGCATGTCAAAACATGCACTATTTTGTTATATGTATGCCATAAGAAGCAAAACATGATTTCTCATCATTAAGCTCAGGCTCAGAATGAAGAGGAATAGCAATAGCTTTTATGACTTGGAGGGATCGCCAGGACTTTTCTGATCAGCAACATGAGAGAAGGCAACCTATGACTTCATTTCATGAAGCGGGTTTGTATGATATAGACTTATATGTGGAACTTATAAAATTGGTGATTTTTCAAACATCCTTAGCGTTATTAATTCACCCACACCACCTATGTCTAATCCTCCCATATTCTCTTCATTTCAACCTCTCTTTCCATCAGTCCTTCCTATCAACTGTGTTCTACAGTTTGCTTCCTTTAATACCTTTCTTATTCCTCCCATTCAATGGCCTCTCTCTAATTTCTTCCTTCTAAATTACTCCAGAGTAAGCAAAGCTAGAGATTTGACAGAAGATCCACTTATGAGTGAGGCCGTGCTAAATCTGCTGCTCTACGTCAGGGCATGGGATACTCAGTGTTCTCAAGGTCCAAATTGAAAATGTTATAATTTCACTTTAGAGCTGGAAAGAATTCTAATGTGGATATTTAGCACATTTGCAATTTCCATCAGTATATAGATAGTAAAGATGATCTTATATCCTAGTAATTGTGACTCGAGCAGCTATCCTCATGAATGAGCATGTATTCTAGAGTAAAATATGAAATGTTCAGGTCTATATGACTGATACTAAACCTGGAGCAAATGCTCAATCTATGTCTAGTTCTTTGTTTGTTTCTTTGTTTGTTGCTTTTTGTTTGTTTGGACTTGTCTAATTTCTGCAATGGCTACCCCAGTTTGGACTCTTATCAACAATGAATATGATTCTTAAGATCTTATGTTTATATGCATTTTTTACTTTATCCGACTCTTGATGGAAAGGAAAGATTATTTAGTGTACTTAAAGTCATGTCATTGTTTTTCTAATTAGGAGTAGAACCAAATAAGTTTACTAAATTTGCAGAAAAATATTTGCTTTATATTGAGAAAATGTGGCTTTATTATCTCTATTTTTCAAATTTTATAGTTTTGAATGTATACTATTAGTGAGTTCTTTATAATAATCAGGTGAATATTAAATGCCCATATTCATTAAGTCTTCTGTTCAACATCAATAACTTTTAAAGAAGAAAACATAAACATTAAACTTAATAATGCTGTTACTTGTTTATTTTTATATTTAGAAAGAATTACTTGTACAGTGTTTTAAAAAAACAAAAACTATAAGCTATCACTTTTAAACTACCATGAGATGTGGCCAGTTTTTTAAAAGGTAACTATTCAAAGTAATTATTATTACTGTAAAAAAAGTAATTATTATTATATTTATGCTAAACTATCAGAGCAACTGTTCTCAACCTGTAGGCAGCAAACCATTTGGCAAACCTCTATCATCAAAATATTTACATTACAATTCATATTGGAGCAAAATAACTGTTATGAAATAGCAACAAAAATAATTTTAAGGTTGGGGAGTCACCCCAAAATGAGGAGCTATATTAAAGTGTTACAAAATAATAAAGTTTGAGAGTGTCTGTATTAGTGTCTTACTACTTAATTATTAAGAGATTGACACTTTTAAAAGTTGTTAATTGCATTTAAGAATGTGTCAAATATAAAACTAGAAAAATAATGTTGGAGAAAATCTACAAATGCTTAATCTACTCATTGATATTTGGTATTGTATTGGTAAATGGTATGCTTTAGTAATTTAACGGTTCCTCAGTGAAATGGGTCATTTACTTCTTAAGGAAATAATACTAATGTCAAGTCTAATGTACACTCTAATATTTAACAGACTTAACAAATTTTCTTAGTATGCAGATGGTTTATCTTTTCAAAAGTTGCTACAAGTTTCAAATGACGCAGGATTCTACAGGTAGGCAAGATCATAAAATAGAATCATTCAGAAGTTCAGAGATGAGAAGAGTTAGAGGAGAGAGCAGAGGCCTGAATCTTTTAGGATGATCCATCATGCTAGCTAGGGCTCAGCCTAAGGCAATCTAAGACCAATGAAGCAAGCAGGAAGCTTGAGGTCAGATGCTTTGGCACAAAGATCTTTATGCATTGTTGAATTGTGAGATTTTAGAATCCTTTATTCCTTTTGTGTGAATTCTATCCAGCAAGACCTAAAATGAACTTTCCCCTCTTTGACTCTTCATTTTAATAATATCTCAAATATTCTTCATCTTTTTCACCTTAAAAGCAAATAGTTCTACTCTACTGCTGGGATAGAGCAGTTTCTTTAGTTCGGCTGTGGATCAAAGTCTATCATCCATTCGTTTGCTGTTCTGTCCTTTGCCTCACCCAAAATCTGACCCATAAAGAGTCCACAATAAATATTTATTGAATATATAAATGAATAAAACTGTGAACCTTGTTCCATTTCTCTGTAGCACAGGTTTAATCTTCTGATTCTGTGGCTTTTCAAGACAGCACTTAGGCCAGTGAGAGGTCCCCTTGCCTCGTATACCCTTCCTTGTTTAAATCCACTGTCTTGGAGGAAGAACCTCCTACCTTCACAAAGGCTCTTTTATCATGGCTTGTTGAAATAACAAATGTACAACACAATGTGTCAATGGGCATTGAGAGGGGAAGCACTTGTTAAAAAGCTGACATGGCAGTTACTCTATACGCACTTCTCATTGGCCATACGCTCAGTGTTTACAAACATATGCTGTGCTTAGTTTTGTAATTTTATTCCCCAACTATTTCACAATGCTAAATTTTTTGCATATCCCATATGACCGTTGTCAGTAACATGATAATTCTTTTTTGCATTGATCATTGCCCCAGCTACAGAGTTGAACATTAGGAACCTATGCTATGAAAGACGGTAGGGGAGTGTTGGACATGCAAACACATGTGCAGTTCAGAAGAAGGAAACTGACCTTTACAGGAAAAACAAGAGTTTCCTGATGACAAAGGCAGTGTAACATACGAACGATAATGTCACGTCATCATGGGTATGCTTGATCTGAGATTGTAGCAAAGTGCTATCAACTGATAATACATGTGGGATGAAATTCATTACCATTTCTTAAACTTGCATAGACTCATTTTAAAGTTCTGTCTACTGAGAAGGTTAGAGACACTTTAAAAGATACACCTCAGAAGATGGTCTTGGTCTCTAACACTACAGTTACCATTCTTGTCACATAGGCTGTGATTATGAAATTTTTAACCCAGTGCATGTGGCCCTAGTTCCATAAGTCACCACAGCATCATATGGCTGTGATTTTAAATCTAAAGTTAATTTGCACAGTCTAAATCTAAATCTAACACACACCAAAACACATCTGCCTTGAGTGAGGTGATAAGTAATATTAGCCACCCTTTAGGTGCTTGCTCCATTAAAAACTTACCCAGGGACCAACTTCCACCAGCATAGATTATAAATGCAATAGGCAGAAGAATCGTGCTCACAGAAGGAAATCAAAGCAAATGAATTTTTATGTCATGTGGGAGAATATTAGTGTAAGATATCAAGTTCAGGAAAGGAACCTCATATTTGCCACCACTACTGTCATTGGCCCTTATATCTATCGAAAGTAGCATTTCAATTGTTTAACGAATACGAGAATGGCTTCCCTTGCTCATTTAGGAGTATGTAGAGTTAGAATGTAGGATTTGAAAAGTTGCATAAATAGCCTTTATCTGTCTATATGATGAAAAAGAACCTTTTTTGAATTGTGAATAAAGCTAATTGTTGCTATATATAACCTACAAGAAGGGCATTCCAAATCAAAGAATTTTTTTCAAACTCCCTTTTGCATTCCAAATTCTTCCACCCACCCTACACCGCACCCCCCCCCAAGAAAAACCTGCTGCATTCTGTTTTGTCTTTTAGATTTTAATGCGGCCTTGTCAACCAGACCAGGAAGGAGAATAAAGAAGCCCACCCGGATTGATTTTTCAGGAGCAGCGATGCTCTATCCTTATTCTTACTATGGAGTTGAATTTTGTCACAAACTGTGGTACCACAGGAGGAAGTTCTTTTGCCTGAGCAAACAGTAGCACTGGCCTAGCATCTAAATAGCGGTCAAGCACTTTAGTTTGTCTTTTTTCAGATTCTTCAGTACCACTTAAGCTTATGCCTTTCACTTAATCCTACATACAACTTGGAGCATAGTCAACCCTAAGGCAGTTACACTCTGCATCCATTTCATTGGAGAAAAAGAGCTTTAAGTGGGTGTCGGCTTAGCTCAGAGATTAGGAAACCAGGGTTTGTGGAGACTTGGCCTGAATTCTAAGAAAATTCAAGACAGAGACAAGTTTCATTTTAGTAGTCTATCCTCACTATTCCTTCCCTGTGACAACAGTCCCCTACTTTTGTCCCTCTTCAATCACATGCCGCAGTTCTAGCCCTCTCTCTTGCATGTAGGATTCAGAGACTTGCCATTACAGAACTAAATTTTAATTTCAAAATGTCAAACCTTGTAACCAAAATTAATAGCCCATTCGTGTGATGAAAATGACTTGGATGTTTGAAAACATAATCTCTGGTGAGGTAAAAATGTAAAATGTCTAACAACAATAAACTCCAGAGATGTTTCAATAATAGACTACAGAAACCTGTAGCGAGTTGTCTTTGTTTATTAATGTAAAGGAATTGTTCTGAATATCTTTTGCTGCTGAGGTAAAAGAGAATGATACACAAAATAGCAGCTGACATCTCAGAATAAATGGCATAATATCAATGGCCAAGTCGCAATTGCAGTCCCAATAGGCTGGAACGCTAAAATACAATATGATAAAGATCATATCCCACTTGACGACTAACTCCCACTTGTAAACAATCATGGTGTTCTATACCGCCTGACACTTGTGCTTAACAACTTACTTCCAAAGCATCAAACATTGAGAATGTTCTTCTAAATGATGACATGGCCCTCATGTACTTTCCACCTCTCTGTGCACATCAAACATAATTTTATTATCATGGAAGAGAATACATGACTAGGCTGTGTGTTTGGATTCACTTGCATCCACTCCATATACAAATGATAAATAAAAGTTTCTTTCTTTACCAGTGAGAAAGGCTGTTAGAATGATGATGTCCTGAATGTATAGGGTGCAAAGTTAATGTGTGTCTGTATCCTCTGTGTATTTTCTGTCCATGGTCATGGCATACATTTGTTTGGAAATGTATTACATGCCCCATGGTGGAAAACTGCATCAGCTCTTTGTTGTGGTGAGACAGGAAATGTCTGTGACTAAACACAGTCCTGAATACATGCAACTGGAAGTGATACGTCACTCTCAGGTCAAGAGCTCTTTCCCCATCTCTGAGCTACAGGCAGTGGAGATGACAAGGTCAACTGTATGCAGACTGGGAAGTCTCTGATTCATAGGCCGATAAATACTTGAGAAGGATGCCCCCTTTTTACCTTGTGCCTCGGAATCTCCAAATACCCTAGGAATCTGAGACAGTGTGTGAAAATATCTAAACCACATTTCATGCTTCTTAAGCACTGATAATTCAAAGATCATATTTATCACATGTATACAGAGTGGATGAAGGTGAATCTAGTCATACAACATATCATGTTCACTCTTTCATGATAAAGGAATTTATACTTAATGTTCATTTTAGACTATATTAATGCTAGGATATTAAGAAGAAATTGAATGTGGAAAAGAAGCATAAGAGTTCTCAATCTTTTCAATATTTTGAGGGGAATTTCCTCTCTTATTCTAGTCATTTCATACTGTGTTTATATAGATGAACCTGTTATGTTTTATCACACAAACAGAATAAATAAACTTTACATGTATTTAGTTTTATATAGATAATATGAACACCTGAAGATTTTATTTATTAATATTTTGTGTACTTATTTCAAAAACATCAGTCATAAAATTCTACAAAATCTCATATACTAGAAATAGGTGGCCACAAATTTTTCTGGACCTGTCCATGGATGCAATGGGAGGCTCTTGCCTCCAATAGAAAGTCATTTGTAGATTTTCCTTCTGAAATTTGGGCCAAACTAATTTTGCTATATTTCCTATTTGCTTCCTATCACAGTAAAACATATTTAATAGCTTCTCTATCTACCGTTTGGAGTTGAATTTTCTTTATTCATTCTTAAATTACTTTGCCCGCATGTCAGAAGATGCTCTCATCCTAGTAGTTGGGGATTTAATGAAAAAAAATCCATGTTCACTAAATCTGTCCAATTGTGGTTAAATAGATGTCAATCATGTCTTCCTTTAGAGTGCCACTGCAAAGAGTTTTTTCCTCTCTCTTTTTTATCATTGTCCGCTTTCAGTTCTTTTACTCCGTGGTCATACAGCAGTCCCAGCCATTGTCAACTCCATTTATCAGCCTTTCTGAACCTTTCTGAACTCTTCTTTTGGTAACAAGAACACAGTACAGTAAAAGTGCAGGGAGAATATAGTTATATTCTGTACAATACCATAAATAGTAATGATTTTGATGATGGTGGTGGTAGTCGTGGTAGTGGTGGTGGTGGTGATGATGATGGTGGTGGTGGTGGTGGTGGTGATGATGATGATGATGATGATGATGATGATGATGATGGAATACACAGTACTAACATCAGTATGAGGAGGTTTGAAGCACATAGTAAACATCCACTCAAAGAGAGCTTTTACTATTTGTCATCACAAGACAGCTTCCACCGTAATTTGGACATTTATTTCATACACAGAGTTCATTTGATCAGGTATACCTCATATAACATCTCCCCTTATGTTCCAGACACTCTGCTAAAAGGGACCAGGTTGGAAGAGAAGACTGTTGAGTCAGCATCCTGGCAAATGTCAGGCAGTGTCCAAAACCTGATCCTTCTAACTCGCAAAATGCAAGTAGTGCTCTCTTCCTTAGAATTCGTCTTTACTGACTCTGAACTGACACCTCAATGGGTTCCTTTCTGAGAGATGACTGATCCCTTAATGTCTCATGTTGTATATAAAAGTGGTGGTCGTCCTTGACTGCTGAGCACCATAGAACTTATTGAAACCATGGGATAAGTATACACAAAAAAATAACACACTAATAAAACTTTGCATTACAGGTGACATTCTGGGGTATGGATTTTTAATTGCTATTGTAGTTAGGCTACCTGGAGTGGCTTTTGCCAGAATGCTTTAATGTCAGGTTTAGTTATATGAACTTTGATTATTCTTTTCCTCACTCTGCCTTTTCAGTGTTCCGTCAATGATTATGTTTTTGGAAATCAAAGAAACACTGAAGTTTTTAAACTTTAAGTATTTTAAAATTAGATTGCAAATGAGGCATGAGTATACAATTTGACAGTTCTGTGAATAAATGCATTTTTTGTTTCTATGTTTTAGCTATTTGAGTAGATGTTTATAGAACAGTTTCAATACTGTTCAAAAGTATAGCTATGCAATTAGAAAGAGAAATAGTTTGTTTCATTTCCTAACCTGTCTGTCTGGTAGACAGGTCCTAGTCATTCAATTAATTTCCTCTGACATTGGCACTGAGAAGTACCTCTCAGATCCCCCATGCTTTTTATTCTTGAGACTGTGATTTTTATTATTTGCCAGTTAATGAAAAATAGTGTTACAAACATTTTAGAATGCATAACTGTGCCTCTTGTTCTAATGAAGTGCTATTAAATGTTTCAGATTGAATTTAGTCATTAGTTATTCAAATAACCAGTGAGATGAGTCAATATGGGTCAAGAAAAAAATCCAAAATTCACCCGTATATATATATGTGAAAATACATTACTAAAGTGGATTTGCAAAGATATGTAAAAGCATTTTCTTATCTATAAGAAAAGAATCATTTCATTATTTTCAATAATTATTTTGTGTAATTTTTAAAGTTATGAAATAGCTCAAAGACAATGAAGGGTTACACAATGGAGTACTACTCAGCTATTAAAAACAATGACTTCATGAAATTCACCAGCAAATGGAGGAACTAAAAAATATCATCCTGAATGAGGTAACTCAGACACAAAGGAACACACATGGTATGTACTCACTGATAAGTGGATTTTTATCCCAAAAGCTCAGAATACCCATGATACAACCCACAAACCATATGTAGCTTAACAAGAATGAAGACCAAAGTATAGATGCTTCAATCTACATAGAATGGGGAACAAAATAATCACAGGATCTAGAGGGAAGAGGGACCTGGAAGGGAGAGAGGAGGGAGAGACAAAGGGGAGGGGGGCAGAAACAGGTATTGGAAGGGACAGGAGAACAGTCCAGAGGATCAGGAAACTGAATAGAAACAAGTACCAGAGGGTGATGGGGATTTAGGGGTAGCCACTAGAAAGTCCGGACTCCAGGGAAGGGAGAGGCTTCCAAAAGCCAATGGTGATGACTTTAGCCAAAATACCAAAAAAATACAACCTGTAAAGATCACCTCCAGTAGATAGGCATGGCCACTAGTGGAGGGATGGGACCACCCACAAATCTCAAAATTTTTAACCCAGAAATGCTCCTTTCCAAAGGAAAAACAGGGATAAAATAAAATAAAATAAAATAAAAGGAACAGAGACTAAAGGAAAGGTTATCCAGAGACGGCCCCACCTAGGGTTCCATCCCACCTGCAGAATCAAACTCACACACTATTGTTGATACCAAGAAGCACTTGTTAACTGGAGCCTGGTATGACTGTTCCTTGAGAGGTTCTACTAGCACCTGATCAATATGGATGCAGATTCTTAGAGCCAAACACTGGACTGAACCCGGAATGAACCCAAAATGAGCTGGGACTGAGTCCAGGACACCAGTAAAAGAGCTAGGGGAAAGACTGAGGAGCTGAAGGGGGCTCCATAAGAACAATATCAATTAACTTGATCACCGAGAGCTCCCAGCGATTATATCTGTTAGGGTTTAAATCTCGGCCCGCCTGGACAGAAAACACCAAGTCATTGTGGTTCCATGTGGAACCGTTTAATGAGGGAAAAGGAGTAGAGGAGAGGAAAGGCCGGCCATGGGCATGTGGGGGTGGGGATAGGGAGGATGGAGAAGGGGGCAAGAGCAGCGAGGAACAAAGAGCAAGAGGGGGTAAGAGGGGATTAAGGGAAGTAAGAGAAAAGTAAGAGTGAGATGAGGGGGCAAGCAGACCCTTTTATAGTGTCAGGCAACTGTGGGGCAGAGCATACCAGGCTGTCCCAGGTAGTTGTGGGGGTGGAGCTTAGACAGAATACCAACAGTACTATCAACCAAAGAGTACACGCAAAGGGAGTCAGGATTCCAAATGCATATATAGACGAGAATGGCCTTATCTGATATCAATGAGAGGGGAGCGAGGCTTGATGCCCCAGTAGGGGGATGCTAGAAGGGTGAATCAGTAGTGGGTAAATGGGTGGAGGAGCACCCTCATAGATGCAAAGAGGAGTGGGGAGAGTGGGAATGGGATGGGGGAGTTGTGGAAGGGTAACCGGGAAGGGGACTATCATTTGAAATGTAAATGAATAAAATGGTTAGTAAGGAAAAACGATAAACCTTGTTGAATGGCTAGAAATCTAGTTGTTGGCCTGTTGGAAGAAACTGATATATGTCCTATAGCAGTAATGAGAAAAGATCCCTATCTTGTATCCTTTTTTGAAAGAGTACAAGCATGAAATTGATCTTAAATTAATATAAAATAGTATGAACGGAAGTAAGGGATTCATTTTAAAAATTACGGTCCTTTTAAATGTGTTGTAAAATCAAATTGATTCAAATAAGCACACTTGTGGGTTACAATGTTTTCTCTTGGCACAATGGAAGAAAATGAATCCATGTGAGTTTTTGTGGGAGCAGAGAGAGAGGCAAGTCGATGATGCTTTATGGGTCAGATCACCCTTACCCCTTCCTGGGAAGACCTATAATCTTCAGGTGGAGGATAATTGAGTCAATGTCTGTATGCATTCAGAATGGGTTATTCAAAGGAACACTGATCCTAAGAGAATTACCTTCTGAAAAGATGATTCATAGTTTTCCTGACCAAAAACAAAAGAGAGTCAGTCTCCAACCCACTGTCCCAATTATCTTTAGAGCCCTTCTTTTTGTACTCAGAAATATACATATTCAATTTCTAAAATATCATTTTAATGTCTGCAAACACTCTTAAATGATGAAGCAAGAGACACATTAAAATTGATACAACAAAAGTCACGGTCATTTTTGTTTTTTTTTCCTTTAGTTTATACTGCTGTCTTTTAACTCATTTTTGAGACTCGAAACTATTTCAAGTTGTAAAGCTAAGCCAGTACTTGGGTTTGCATTTTCGCTTTTGAGCTAAGGCAGCAAGCTCACACTCTTTCTGTTGCCTTGCTTTGCTTTTCAATATCCTCTGTTCTACATGATCGCGCACTCATGAGCTACCCTTGCAACTGCATATTTCATTTCTTGGCAAAGCCTTTTTCTCTACGAACGTACCTTTCCTCCATATTTCAGTCTAAAGAAAAACCAGATTTTTAACTTACTATTTTTAAAACTTATACTAGAAACCCAAAATGTTGTTCCTATTGTATAATATAATGTTTTGTTTCCTTATGTATATTGCATATATTTCTGTCAGGTTAAAGATGTTTAACTCCTCAAAAATATTTTCTGGCTGGAGACATAAAGTTATTACAAGCATAATCAAAAGTGCTCGCTGCTCTTTGAGAGAACTTGAGTGTAGATTACAGCACTCTAACTGGACACCTGATAACTGCTTGTGACTCCAGGTCCACATGCTCTGACTCTCTCCTCTGACCTCCACAGGCATTGCATGCATGTGACACTGGGATACAAAGGCTACCAAAGGCTACCAAAACATCTTACATCTATCACATTAAATTCAAGTCCCAGAGATAAAACAAATCTTCCCTCCCAAGTTTTCTCCACAGTCTCTGGCAACTGTAATTTTATTCTTAACTTGTATGAAACCATCATTCTAGATTCTACAGATGCATAATAAGAAAAGAAAAGCTTGAAACAACTTTCCATTAAATCCTGTTACTCTATCTTGAACATTCATATTTTGGGACATTGTGGCTCCCCCTTTCTTCCCGTGGTGTGTATGGATAGAATGACCTCTGTAAGCAACTGCAGCTAGATGAGTCTACTTTATTGTTTAAGAGATAGGATACATAAGGGTTTTTTAGGGCGAAGGCAGAATGGGCTAATTGCTCATAATATCAAATGAGCAGGAAGAGCTGACTAGTAAGGCACCTAATTATCATGTGGGTGATAAACAAGAGTGAGATGTCTGTGCTATTACACAGCTCTGTAAGAGGTCAATTTTCAGCCAAGACCAGCTAAGGTCAATCCCCCATGTTCAGGGACACTCCCCC
This sequence comes from Rattus norvegicus, assembly GCF_021556685.1. Taxonomy (NCBI): domain Eukaryota; kingdom Metazoa; phylum Chordata; class Mammalia; order Rodentia; family Muridae; genus Rattus; species Rattus norvegicus. The sequence continues at coordinate 25,569,310 of NC_141536.1, read as the reverse complement.
AGACAAAATACACAGAGACAAAGAAGCCCTGCTTACAAAGGGAGTCCCCTGTTTTGTGGAACTCAGAAAGTCATCTGATCACGGAGCACTGATACCTTAAGAGTAAAGTTCCCCAACAGGATGTGAGCAGAGGTCAAAGCTGAAGTGCAATGCCGGAAGGCAAAACACACCACTGCTGTCTCTCAAGTTTTTACCCCCCTACAGGGTGGTCTCTTATGTTGTGAAACTCTTTGTGCTGCATACTCACCTTCTTTTTTCTTCCTTTCCTACTTTTTAAGGATGAAAGAAATTCTCAATTGGGATTCCTTGAGCCTTCAAATCGCCCTTTTACTCCAGCAAACTATGTGTGAGCCTCTTTCTACTCTGGGCATTTTCTCTTTGCTATATGCTACTTTTGAATGAACTAGGCAAATCCAGTCGAGATGAGCTCAGTGATACGGTTGCTGAGGTTTGGATTTCAGAGACACGTTAAACTAAGACTTAAAAAAAATACTGCCATAGGAATAAAGTGTCTTTTACTCTTATCTATGTCATACTGGGACATAGAAATAAAATAAATTCCAAATTGTACTATTCGTAGAGTACCACAATATGAGGAGCTATTATATACATAAAACCTGAATAATCTGAACTCAGAAATGAAAATAAAATATTTCTTTTAGTATTTTATAAAATGTACTTTTGCTGACTCTCATTTTTTCCCATTTTTATTTTTTCTGGTTTTATGTACTCCTCTCAGCAAAGGTGAACTGTTACATCACAAAGGTCAGGTTAGCAAAGCCAGTCAGGCAGGAATAACTGGGGAAACCTCTTAATATTTCTCATATAAAAGCACTTTGTGTCTAAGCCAGGATGTACAGTTCTTCATATCCCAACTACTTGGATAACTGAGACAGGGGGATCGCAAGCTTATGAACTATCTTGACAACAGAGCTAGTTCAAGGCAAAAATGAGGGTGTGGGAAACTGACACCAGCACCACAAAAACAAACAAACAAACAAACTCAACAAAAACAAAGTTTGTTTCTTAAAAAAGCAAACAATCAACAAAGAAGAGTGGTTCTGGTCATTCTGCATGCAAGACTATGGTTCTGGTTCCGTCCAGAGTGTCAACAACTAATACAAATAGTTGGGGGAAAACATGAGTGATGCCTCATACGCCTGGGAGCACTTCTGACACAATAGTGTAGTAGACCTTCATTGGAACTTTGAACCTCAGGGTATGTACTCTCCAGGTTTTGAAATATTGACGATTATAATGCCTTCTTTATGGAAAGCAGAATGTCTTGTGATGTACAAACATGCAGACATGTAAAAGACTGGATTAGGGGTTGGGAGGGAAGAAAGCCAATATTTCCTCAAATCTTATATTGGTTTTACATCTTTTATTGGTAAGTTTCTTTCTTTTTTTTTTTATTAACTTGAGTATTTCTTATATACATTTCGAGTGTTATTCCCTTTCCCGGTCTCCAGGCAAACATCCCCCTCCCCCCTCCTCTTCCCTATGGGTGTTCCCCTCCCAACCCTCCCCCCATTGCCGCCCTCCCCCCAACAGTCTAGTTCACTGGGGGTTCAGTCTTAGCAGGACCTGGGGGGCTTCCCCTTCCACTGGTGCTCTTACTAGGATATTCATTGCTATCTATGAGATCAGAGTCCAGGGTCAGTCCATGTATAGTCTTTAGGTATTGGCTTAGTCCCTGGATCTTATATTGGTTTTACATCTTTTATTGGTAAGTTTCTTTTATTTGTAAGTTGAAACCACTGCTTCACATATGGTGTATCCATAGCTATACACCAATTGTTCTCAGGTAAGAATGAACAGCATGATCAGCTGAAGATCTTTAAGAAATGCTGCTACACATCTCTAATCCTGACAGAGGCAGAGACAAAAGGAGAGGAAGAGAGGCAGAGAGCAGAGGGGAGGCAGAGGGGCAAGTAGAGAGGCAGGAGAATCTCTGAATTCAAGGCCATTCTGGAGAACAGAGCAAGTTACCCGACAGAAAGGGATACATAGAAAGTCCTTGTCCTAAAAACAAACAAGCAAGCAAAAAATGTTTGTACAGGAGAAAAGCAAAAACACAGAATTGCTAATTTACTGGTTCTTGAGTAATGCCTAAGAATTAGTTAATTCTAATTTATCTTCATGCTATGAATTGAGAATTAATCTTTAGAAAACTGTCTCCCAAATGGTTTGTTCTTACATAAACATAGAAAGGTATATATTTCTGCATTCCAAGCTTTTAACATATGTTCACTATTCTTTGTGGAGAAATATGGACAGGTTAAAAATAATAGTTGTCTTAGTCTATCTGTGATGCTACATTATGACACTGCAGGTGAGTAGCTTAACCAATAGAATGGTTCTCAGATTTTCCATAGGCACTGAATTCCAAGATCAGAATTCAGACAAGTCCAGATAAAGATCCTGATTTTTAGACAACACTTTCGGTTCTCACATAACTTCTATCCTTTTGAAAACAACTCAATCTTAGGCTGTTTTGCTTTGTTGTTTTGTTTTGTTTTTTCCTTGAAAAAGAAATGTGAATCTCACTTCACGGGTTAGGGGCGATTATAAAATCACTTTCTACAGTTTCACAAACACTTTCTCATTGGAAAACTATTTTTTAAAAATACAAATTTTAGGAAGGAACAAGGCAGGCATTCCACAGTAAGAAGGAATTAAATCAGTTTCCAAAAAGTAAGCAACACAAATGTCCTAAGAACACTCATGTTTCTTAGGCAAATCATTTTCTTTGCAGCCGTGGTCCGTTTTTTCCTTAGTACAGATTAAAACATGACTCCTCCGTGGCACAGGAGTATGCTGTGTGCACTTGTAGGGGTCAACAGACAACTGGGGTTTGACTTGAGGTCATCATGATTAGTGGGAGTATGTTCATCTACCGAGTCATTTGGCTGGCCATTGCTTAAATTTATTTGAGCATAAGAAGAAGAATTGTATGCCTGATTATAATCCTGACTGGAGTAATCTGTGCTTATACTACAGAAATAGTCTGTCTCAGTAGATTAATGCATATATGATAACAGTCATGCAAACTTAACATTACTGTTTTCCATAGAGAACTTAGCATTTGAAAATGGAGGTACTTGTCTTACATATACATTATTATCTCATTATATACGCTTGATCAGAACATTTGTGGACCAGTGGCAGCTGGGACCAGTTACATATTTTTATTTTCCTAATCCATTAAAATACCCATCAATCAGTAATTGAGGTTTAGCTACAAATGAAAAAGTAAACTATTTGGAAGGAATCCAGTCATACATGTTCTTCTCAAAGAACAGCATGCTGTTACTATTTTAAAACTATGTACTTTAGGACATGACACTAGAAGTTAGTCCAGAAGGTTCAGCATTCTTCTTGATTTCACTGTTTCTAATTAAGCAGCAGTGACCTGCCTGTTAATCCTCCAGGAGCTGTTAACAACCTGCTGTTGAAGCTAGGGGCTATTTTTGCAATTATAAAATGTGAAGATTGAAATACATTAAGATAAATAAGTGATCTACCTTATTAACAGGCAACTCACTTCCACACTTGAGTACCTATCAATAGGGGTTCTGAGTTCAGGGTCCATCACTGATGCTTCCTAGGTTTTAATGCTGCCAAGAAAGTGCCACCTCCCTGCTCCTTTCCTGCTCCTGGGGTTTGCAATCCACTCTTAAATGTGGGAGAGGGTTACTGTTTTCGAAATGATGGCATAAAACCAAAAGCTTTTAAACCCACTTTGGAGGAAAATGTTCAGGCAAAGACAAATGCATTTCTGGCACAAAAAGAACTCTCCCTGTATTTATAGCAGTGGCAATCAGTTGTGATGTTGGATCTATAGCCAACAATCTTTATGTTGGTAGAGTGGCACAGGCTCCAAACATTAGAAAGCAGGGTAAGTTTTAGATTACTATACATTCCAGAGGAGCATGCCATATGCCTCAGCTTTGAATTGATGCAATGCCCAACTTCTCTGATCATTCACAAATAAGGAATATATTTTGGGGATAATTATATTTCAGAGCATGAGCATGTAGAATCAGATTAAGAGGATGAATTGTTTTGATGAATGGAAAAAATGTTACAGAATATAATACATAGACACACGTTTCCTGAAGATCACAGATCTGTATGGACTCTGCATTTTGGGGAACACGAGAGAAAGAGCAAGTTTCCACTTCCTGGCAAATAACAGACCCTGGAAACCATTGTGAGAAATCAAGTGAAGTCCAGTACCAGAATGAAAAGTGCAGTTTGGAATGCCTCTCACATGTAAATGCAAGTGGGATCCAAAGAATAATTTCTCAAATAAAATAACAACCATTGGTTCTTGGTTACAAGCCACTGAAGTCTAAGGGACATGCAAAACACTTCATGATTTTTAAAATGAAGAGTGCTTGGAAAGACATCACTGTCTCAGTGCTCGCATGGTATTTTGAGGTCATTCACCTGCTAAGCAGAGTTGAGTGATACCTACTGGGTTATTTGCTTCATTAATGAACTGAAATAAGCATCTTGGAAATACATAGTGTTCATATTTTTCCCACTGCTTCCTAGCTCATGGGTTGTCTTCTTTTGATTTGTGAGTAGAATAACCAGCCATATTGAGAACATGCCAATGTCAGTGCCACAGAAATTTAGCAAATCAGCCTCATTGACTCAGTGGCTATTATTTAGGAAAAGGAACAAAAAAGGGCATTTTTTTTCATTTACTGGAATTTCCATTTAATATTTTTCTCTTGCTTATCAAAATTTAAAAAATAAAACTATGCAGAACTATGTATTCTCAAGTGTTCGGCTCACAAAGCCACTGGTTGCTATCAGATCTTCCTGGCCATTTGTTAAATTTTAGGCTATTATCCAATCATATGGGTCACTCAAGATTTTGTAGTTTAAGTAGTATTTTAGTTTAGTTTAGTTCAACCTGAGGGGAAGCATGAGTGATGTATTAAAGCTATGAAATTAAGGTCAGGATACAGAGCAAAGTAATGCCCAAGGAAATATAATGGAGTCTATCCATCAAATCTGAAAATACACATGAACCTTAAGAGAAGATAACAATGTTAAGTGAATTGAGGTTTAAAGGATGTATATAGTTGTACCTGCACCTACTAATAACTTCAGCAATTACACACTCTCTCTCTTGCTAGGATGAGAAGCTGCTGCAGATAAAACGCACAGGCTTTTTCATAAAACTGCTTATGCAAGCCCTGTCTTAAAATAAAAACGGTGACTCATGCAGCTCTGCTTGACACCACAACTCATTAAACGCCCTGTTCTTTCTTTCTTCACTGTCTGGCCAAGTTTTAAAGGTTGAAGCATGGATCCCTCAGTTCCTTGTGGGCAGCTCTCTCCTTGAGCCATGCTGGAATGTTTGTGTTTGTGTGCAAATGGTTTTCTCTGTTGTCTCAAAGCTTTTTCTTCTAAGGTTTTATTATTTCTCTAGCTCACCTTGATTGGAGTTCCATCAATTCCCTTAGATTAAGCCTGATCAGGATAAAACCATACGTTCTGCTTTCTGTTCAAGTAGTTGCTTCTCCTACCCACTCTGGAGACAAAGGGGAATCCAGCAGAGTCCACAAAAGGGTACAAAGGTCTGTTTTTTCCCCTGCACATTAATTTATATTTAAAGGTTATGGTAAGAGTTTATTCCAGGGGACAGGGGGGAGGGGCTGTCCAAGGTGGTAGCTGGATTCTGCATTAGCAGCCTGAGGGTCTTTGTCTGTGCACTTTTCCCTGTCCTCATCTGCCACTCTTTTGATTTGTTGTTCTCCAGTTCCTTTGACAGGGAAAAGCAACTCTGTTCTTGAGGACTCTTAGAGAGAAAGCAGAAGCCGGTGCTATTCATACTCGGTAGATGAGTTTGAAATGAAGTCCTCTAGAGGACCAGCTCCTGCTTTGTGACCTGATTCTTCGGTGCTAACAACTTGAGATGGTTTTCTGTGAGAAGAACATTAACTATAATGTAATGCTATCCTCTCCTTCTCAATGCACCTGAACTCATTTGAACACAGAGTCTGTGACACAGTAGCTTCTTTTGTGACCAGAGAAATCACTGGAGACTTCACGTGACCCATGTCACATAGAGCACTGTTCTTTGTGTTCTTCAATAGATTCACCTGCAGTCAGCTCTGCCCATGTTCACTGGTTTACCTTGGCTTTTTTTTTTAAATTTTTTAATTCTTATCTTTAGCTCAAATAGTCTCACCCAGCATAAACTGGCTCAACCCTTTAATTTTACAATATTTTTTCTTAGCTCAACATTTCTTTCTATACATATTTGATTATTTATTCTAAGTATCAGCTCTGTGTAATTATACACACTTCCATCTAGGATTATAAACATGAAAAATAGCTCAATAAACATCTAATGGGATAATATGGACATGGAGAGGGAGAAAGGCAATTCTTTTTTTCATATGACTCTTTGCCAAAGAAACGTGGCTGCCAGGAATTTTCAATAAGGCTGTTCTTCCCTAACGCAGTGCTGATGGAATCGCTCTTCCCGCAGAGCTTCTCAGTCTAGAATCATGAGTCATAGAATCCAGGGATTTCAACTATAGTCCTGAGGAGCTCCTATTATTGCTGGTGTTAACCGCGAACCAACCGGAGTAAAGGAATAAAGGCAGCACTGACGCAGGGGAAAAGGAAAAGACACCCCAGTTGAAACTGCTTTTGCTGTCTTTGGAGATGAACAGGGTGTGTGGGGCTAGATAAAGGGCTATATAAGTAGAATTCCTTTTGAACTCTAACTCTTCTCCTGCTAGGAGGGAGAATGATCAAAATGCTGCATTGGCTGGACCGAGACATTTTAAACTAATATATATATATATATTTTTTCCAGATGTCATATGGCATTTGAGCTGCTGTCTGTTGTTATCAGTGTAACCTGTTGTGACAAAGTTCCTGGTAACTTTAAAGCCAAGGACAATCTGGCTTCAGAAAATGCTCTAGAAAATATCAATGACTTAAAGTTTGACCCCATACAGGTAACTAAAGGAAATCAACTAAAGAGGCTGCTTGTAAGTCAAGAACATTTTGTCCGGAGAGGTAATTCAATAGTTAAAAGGAGCTGCCTTTCCTCAAAGCAGCTCTCTGCACTAACAGGAAGATGCTAGCAAACACTTGCCCTTCAGATGCCCTTTGACCTCCTTGGGATCTAAACGCATGCCATACACACAGGCATCAAGGAAATTAAGCCTTAAGAACAAAATACAAAATAGTGTTATTTGAGTGAGAACAACATAAACTGTTCAAAAGATATGCTGCCCTTAGCTCTACTATATGTTTTTTCAAAAAAATTCAGGATTTAATTTTAGAAACATTTTAAACTGCATTCACTTGCTCTTTTTAGTGTGTCTATTAATTTCTACATACAAGTTTTCAGTATCAGCTTCTCTGAATGGGTTTTCCCCTCTGAAATAAAGCATGCCGATAAACCCTTCCTCAGGTTGACTGGCCTCACTCCCTCCTGCAGGATTCATGTCTCCAAATACTCAGAAGTCTCCCAAGAAACTCATTTTATCATCTAATAGCACAGGAATGGCTGAAGTTTAGTTTAATAGCATTATTTATCCACTGGACAGCAATTTCTTAATGTTATTGATAAAATTGTGAACAGTATGCAAACCGTAGTAGAAAATTCATTAGGTCTAATAACTATTTTGGGTTATTTGGTTGTCCTCTCAGCCTTGCTAAGTTGGAGAGACTGAACATGATGTACTCCATTTTTATCTGATTTTTATTTTTATCTATACTGAATATACATTTTTCTACCTTGATTCTCAGTTACAAACACTTTGGACAAACTGGCTGTATTATATTCACGGACCACTACAACCACTTGAACCACCTACTTGTTATTTGCGTAAGGTAATTCTCACTTTGAGAAGAAAGCTTGGTGTTGAAGAAGAAAGTGTCATAAGTACTTGATTCTGATGAAACCTCTCTCCTGGCTTCTGTAAGGCTGCCTGTGTGTGGGTGCGTGAGAGCGTGCGTGCGTGCGTGCGTACGTGCGTGCACTCCAGCGGCAGAAAAGAGAGCAACTCTGGTATTTTTCTTTCTTCTCAGAGCACTGGCGTACATATCCACTCTTAGAATCACTAACCTTTGATTACCTTCTTAAAGACTCTCCAACCACTGTCAGATTGCAGATAATGATGTAGGACAAAAATACCTGACATGAAAACAAACCTTATAGAGAAAGGTTTCCTTTGAGTCCTAGTTTCAGAGGTTCTCATCCAGAATTGGTTGGCCTTGTTGCTTTAGGGACTGTGGTGATGTAACAGAACATGATGGTAGGATCATCTGTCCTTGGAGACTCATTTACCATGTGGTGTCAAAAAGCAAAATGAAAGACTGGCCTGATCACCACCCTGAGGGCATGCCTCCTGTGGAATTACTTCCTCCCTCTATTAGACTCCATTCCTGAAAGTTTCCATATGTCCTCATAACTTCACAAACTACTAACATAACCTTTCATGGATGTGTTTTTGTGGGACCTTTAAGATAAAAAGCATATAGCTTCACTGTAAGAAAGAAAGTAAGGCTTCATTGTGTCTGAATACGAACTTTTGCAGAAGCAGAGCATGCTGGTGATAGGAAATGTATCTCGTTGGGGGAGTCGATCAGCAAGCGAAGATTCTCTACAATATCTTGCGGACAAAGCTGCTGATCTTATGTTGTCCCTCCAGGGTCTGTAAACCTTAGACTCTGGTTTTTTATCTTTATTTAGTGAATCTGAGTGCTCTGCCTACATGTATGTATATGCACCAAATGCCCATGGACTCTTAGAGGTGGGTATTAGATCTGGAACAGGATTTAAAGATGTTTTTGAGCTGCCATGTGGTTTCTGGAAACAGAATCCATCCCCTCCACAAGAACTGCAAGTGCTTTTAGCTGGCAAACTATCCCTCAGTCCCTTCAAGTACACTCACTTTATTTTAGGCCGTCAATTTGCCTAAATTTAGACAGTCCATTATATTCTGTCACAATTAGAGTTTTGAAAAGCTCTTACATTTAATACATGATGCTTGGACGAACTTTGTTTTGCACTTCGTCCTTTCTTTTTTAGTAGATTAGTAACAGTATGTGCACCTGAAATCACAGGTGTACTGGAGGTAGATTCGGGTAGCAAAGAATCTGAGGAGCTCCTAATAGCTAAAATAATGTAGTAAAAGAGGACTATATATCAGTAGATAATAAAAGAACTTGCCTACAAATACAGGCAACTTTTAAACATGTTTAGAATCCATGAAAAATATGTTGAGATCAGTAATTTTCTGGAAGTCGGATAATTCTTGTTATCTTTTGTGAGAGTTAACAAGAAAAGTCCACCATGACACCACAAGACAAGAGATTTTCAGTGATGCATATTAACTGTTGTCTTAGATACTTTTTAAAATTATTTTTTGCTCTTCTAAGACACCGCGACCAAGGCAACTTATACAAGAAATAGTTGATTGAGAGCTTACAGTGTCAGTGGGTTAGAGTCCTTAACTCTTACAGTGCAGAGCGTGGCATGAGGCAGGTAGGCTTAGTGCTACAGCAATAGCTCAGAGCTCATATTTGATTCTGCAAACATGAGGCTGAGAGAAGTAGAGAAAGAGAGAGAGAGAAAGAGAGCATAACTGGGAATGACATGAGTTATCAAACATCCCCCCCCCAATTCTTTCCAAACACCAGCAGGACTTCAAATATACCAGTCTATGAGGGCTACTCTCAGTCATACCACTAGCAATTAGAAATAACTTAAAACATTTGGTGAACTTGTTAAAATATATATGTTTACATTGTTTTTGTTTCAAAATCAAATAATAGGTTATTGTTTGAAACAACAGGGTTATTTCTGTAATTGAGAACTGAATAAAATCCAACCCACAAAGAGGCCTTCCTTGTATTTGTTAAACATACGCTCGATGGAACATACATTTCTGTTGTTCTCTCTTCCCCTTTGAAATATTTCATCACACGTGCCTTCTTTGTAAGTAGACTATCAAAGCTCCCCTCGGAAAAAAAACTAGTGTCAATGTTTTGCAGCGATATTCTGTGGAAAAGATCTTACAATGAAATACTAACATCATTTTTTAAGTTCAAAGAAGGGTTAACATGAAATCACCTAATATATTAATATCGATTATGTATAACAATATTAGAACACAACTGTCCAAATTATAAGCTAATACTTAAAGAATTTCATGTTAGTTACATAAGCTGTCAATGCAATTGTGCTCCAAATTATATTCTATTCCCCCCATTTCTGTTACTGCAGTAAGAGTCCATCAAAGTCACACTGCCACTTATTTTACCTACAAACTGTGGGTGGACTTAAGATTTTAGTTAAGTTATTATTATAATTGGAAAGTAAGCAACACGAAAGATGAATTTTTGCTTTGATTTATCATATATTTGAAACAATTCTGAAAAGTGGAGCTACTCTAGAACAAGAATAAATTTTGACCTATAATGAAGATATTGATAAATGGAATTCCAGCAAGATGCAGGCTGCTCAATTGACTTTTCTTCATCTATATAGTTAATTCAAACTGAAGAATATTTCTTTGATGCATAAATTTCTGTTTTTAAATTCAACGTTGTTAAACACACACTCCACAGAACATGTATTATTGTTTTTCTGTCTTCATCTTTTAAAACTTCTATTATACATGCCTTTTTGGTAAGAAGATTATCAAAGCTCTCCCCACCCCCCAACAATCTAATATCAATGTTCTTTCCAACACTACTCTGTGAAACAGATCTTACAAGGAAGTAGTAACATCACTACATCAGTACAGGAAAAATCGATATCTGTACTTTCCAAAGAAAGCAAATTGATTCACTGATTTATTGTATCACATTTTTATTTAAAAAGTATTTATATTAATTTCTCTGTCTGAATATGTATATATATATATATAAAATTAAAGACTTAGTTGTCTTTCTATTTTAACAAAATATTTAAACAATCCTATTTTTTCATGGCTTGTCTCCACTAACTAACATGAGTTTATAAATGAGAATCACTTTGACAATAAAATGATTGTACTAAAATTAAACTTATGAATTTATGTATTTTTAAACGCATCTATAGTGTTTCATATACTTTTCTACTTTAAAAGAAAGATGAAGACACACTCAGAGTATTTGTATTCATACATTTCCATCTCAAATATGTGGTCGACTTGAAAAACATTGAAATAAAGCAAATGGCTAACAACCTATGAGCAGCAGCAGTTCTAGAGGAAAATGTTAGGGAAAAAGACACATTATTCCCTTATCATTGATTTTGCCATACTAGAATTAATATTTGCATTTTCATTTAGCATTTTTCAAATTCTAATGTCTACTATTTGATTCTCTGAAAGATTTTCTAAAATGTAGACCAATTGTTGTGCTCAAGCCTGTGTAACTAGTATAATCCTAGGTTTAGGTGATGTTACTGATAAAGAAATTATAGATCATCTATACTCAAGTTCAATTGATAAGCCATGACATAGGTTTTCTAAATTATCTGTGCATGAAACTGATGGATAAAAACTTTAATGTGTAGCTTACAACTTACATAAAAACACCTTTATTAAGGATTATATAGATTAATTATTAATCCTTTTCAACTATCAGAATGAAGGTTGGTGTGATTTACATCTTAAAGTTTGTATTTATAATTCTGAGGGCATAACGTGGGCAAACATATTTAAAATAATTTACACTACCTATTTCTAAACGGCAAAGTAATGGCTTTCCTTTACAGTCCACACTGTTCTATAAATGTGTATGAGTGTGAACATACGTGTATCTGTGAATTTATATGTATATATTTGCGTGTATAAATAATATGATAAATTCCATTCTTTTTAGAAGTTAGTAGAATACCTCAATGACATTGCTTATTTTAATATATTTAAAATTTAAAAATTAAAATTAAATGTTTACTAGTAAATTCAAGGGTAAATGTTCTTGGTAAATTGGAATTAATTCCTGTTGAGTTCAACTTATTTTTTGATTGCATGGTACTGGTCAAATCATTTAATATAAGCTTGTTAAATCAAGTGCTCTTATATTGGAGGAAGCTGGCTGCTTGAGTTGTTATGGAACGGGAGCATACTTGAATAGCCGTCGTTTAATAATCCAGCTAAACTACTTTCAAATATCAACATACTGATTCAAACACTTGACATTTCATAGTCCTGTAGATTCCAGTGAAATATGAGAAGTGAGTAAGAGAGTGACAGCCATTGATTAAAAAGGGATTTTGGAAGTAAAAATGTTTATTGGATAATAAGTTGTTTGGAAATGACTGATAACTATTCTGATTATCAATAGATGTCTCTCTAATTTAAGTTAATAGGATATGTGTTGGGTTATGTATATAAATATATGTATATATATTGATGGATTTGTTAATGATGAATAGTTAGAATGTACTGATAAAGTAGTTAATACTTGATTATTTAAAAAATGAGTGCTGATTTTCAGCTTTGGAATTTCTCCCAAAATTCTCATCAGAGAACACAAAGATGAACTAAAATGTAATCATTATTAACACAGTTTTTTTAAAGATATATATATATATATATATATATATATATACACACACACACACTGTCGCTGTCCTCAGACACACGAGACGAGAGCATCAGATCCCATTACAGATAATTGTGAAACACTATGTGGTTGCTGGGAACTGAACTCAGGATCTCTGGAAGAGCAGTCAGTGCTCCTAACAGTTGAGCCATTTCTCCAGCTCACTAATACAGTTTTAAATATCACAGAATCCTCTTTTAGTTTGGTAACTCTCATTTTTATATGCAAACCTATCATATGCATACAATCTCCTTTCAATTTATAGTTTTTGCATTTCCCCACTGTGACAATTGTAATAGTAATATTAGCTTGAAACCACTCATGTAATCAATTACGAGCTTAAGTTAAAAACTGTAGTCCAACAGTTATGGTTCATTTTGCTTATATTGGTTTAAAATTTTGATCATATTAAATCCTGAGATACTGAGTTGGAAAAATTATACATTATTAGCTTATATATTGAAATGATTGATGTTGGAGGCATCACTGGTTTTAAAGCCTGCAATATTATTTCCTTAACACTGGATTTTTAAGGCAATATATGATGTTTAACATGTCATATTTATAAATTGTATTACTTTAGGGACATTTTCTGCATCTTGTCCCCAGTGAGAACTGCCTCTGAAAGTTCTCTTTCAGAAAATACAATTAAAATAACCAGATAAGGACTGACTCAGATAAATCTAACTATTAATTTTGGGGCAGATATCACACACTCCCCCTCTCATCAGAACACATCCTAAATCACTACGATTACCAAGTTAGAACATGATCCCACCTTCTCCATAAACTTCACATGTCACCCAAGGAACTACTGTTTTGGAATATATCCTATTAAATTTAAATACTAGGATGAAAATCCCCATAGAATAGTTGATAAATGCTGTCAGAACATGTGATCTCATAGTTGTTTTGCTCTAATTCCATTTCTTAGTACTTAATAGCAAAAAGATAAAACATTCCTAGAACACAAATGGTCTCGATGTTTCAAGTTTTTTTTTTAATGAGGTCAGAGAACAGTTAGATTCACATTAGTACTCAACGAATATAACTAAGGAAGGTGAATTTCTCAAAATATGCTAAATGAATAAGCAACTGCATGCTAGGGTTAAGTTTTCTTGAAGTACTACCGTCGGTAACAGCGTTTCCATTTAGTGCCGACAAAAAGAGAAATTATTGACTTGGCTTTATATCACTGAAGAAATCTTGGTAAACTCTCGTCAATTCAAGTGTTGCTGAAGACCGAGCATCGAGAGGTACTTCATAAAGCCAATTTACATACATTCCCCACAACACTGCCTATGTACTGCCATTGATAAACTAGAATGTGACGCGTTTTTACATAAACATGCATTATTTTGCACTAGTAAGTAGACAATTTTAAAGATATATATTTGGACCAGGAACGTGCTTCAGTGGATAAGAACACTGGTTTCCACATCTGACTGAGTTCTATCCCTGGGATCCACCGAGTGGACAGAAAGAACACATTCCCGGAAGTTGAGGTGTCATGTGACCACCATATGAGAGATAGGACACACGTTTTCCCCCCAAATGATAAATAAGTGGAGATAATGGAAATACATATTTAAGTCACGAATGCTGTTTGGTCGTTTCGTGCTAACTAAATAAATTCGTGTGTTTCCAAATCTGTGACACTGTTGAAAATGTTTTAATGTCATCTGTACACAGCAGGCTAACAGTGCCTTGTTAACTCTCCTTTACACATAGTAATATAAATGAATCTGTCTGGGGATCATGCTCCTAATTTTCCCAGCAATTTTTCATGCCTAGAATGCAAGCCATGTGGGATCCAGGAAGGATACAAGAAATTAGGTCTCAGGAAAAACTTGGAGATATAGCATGTAAATTAAATAACTACATTGCATTTATGGATGAGAACAAGAGGTAATTATTCTTCCTCTATATTTTCTCAGATTAGCAACAGGTAGGTGTGGTCACAGTCACACAAAGCCTATTAGAGAGACTGACCGATCCTATACTCTGATCAGTAAAATGTCAGTAAGAAATGAGTAAGAATTGTCTAGTAAGTGGGGGGTAAAAAAGAACAGCGTTGTCAGAAAATGAGTGAAAGTCTCATGGGTGAGACCTACTGGTGTGTAAGGCATTAGAGGATTTTGTATGGGGAAGTACAATTTTGTGTTCACCTAAAGATATCTCCTGGACTACATTTGTGTAGTAGTTAGAATGGGGAAGAGGGATTTTGAGATGAAAAATAGATATTGACTACTACAGGGAAGGAAAGCAGGTGAGGAGGGCGTGGGCAAGCACAATGTAAGGTAGAGAGATGAGCAAACATGAATCTAGTTTGCCTGGTGCTGTGGCCATCATTTGTACATAGAAATTAAGGGCTTTGTGTTCTGTTTTGCTTTGTTTAGTTTTAAAGATGGACAGCTGACAGCCCTTTACCCTGCCATTCCCTAACACACACCAACATTCTCATGTATTTGAACTCAAGGCTGGGCAGCAAAGTTTTAAAAGCTATCAAAGTCATTCTAATAAATAGGTACATGGAAAATCACAGCTCTGGGCAGAACCCAGAATCCAGGCGAGGGTCTGGAGGGCAGTATACGCAGGCAGATAGACCACTTACAAAAGCTGCCTCTTTCATAACGACCTTTAGGAGAAGTCCGCGTCCTCCATATGATGAGATTCCACAGCCAGGCAAGTGTCTGCTGCTCCTCGCAAAAACACTTCTCAACTTTGCAGGAAAAGCCTAACATTTATATAAATAATACCTTTCAATTGGCTTCTTCTCTTTTAAAATTCAAAAATACATCTGTAACTACAGCACAAAAATTGAGCTTTCTACATAAGGCATTTGTGGATCCCATTAAATATAAAATTAGTATTGATTTGTAAATACTTCAGTTAGGACTAGGACTAATAAAAAGAAAATTACATTCCTCGATTACATATAAAATTCCAGTTCAATTTGATTTTCGCTGAGGTTAATGTGTATTTGGAAAAACTCATAATGTCTAATTTAATTTCCTCAAAAAAATTTGAATGTTTCCAAGGTTACTGTTTATTGTGAAATTCGAAGATGTTTTGGTAAAGAAGACCATATTCTAAATATAAAAGTGCATTTTAAGGATTTAAAAGCATACCACGCTACTCAACAAACAAGTGTCAGTGGTACTGAGTATAAAGCAGGAAACTCCCCTTTGTGAATCCCAAGGTTGTGGAAATACTATGTTGCTATCCTGGCCAGCACACACTCAAACAGTCTTTTACTTTGTCTTATTTTTGGGTGAGTAAATGATCTGAGATAGTCTGCTCAGGAGAACTTGCTCTTAAAGTATTTTGAAGTAGGGGTGAGTGACAATGTAGTAAGTATTAAGATACACAATGGTTAGGGCTGTTAGGTTCTAACCTGTCCCTCAGCTCCAGTCTCCAGAGACACTGTGTACTCTCCTGCAGTTGTGAGATGTTCTTCTATATCTCATTTTTCATGATGGTTAATATTATTCTGATGGGAACGTTTGTGGAATATGTTAAGTAACTTAAGCATGTCTGAAACATTCATCTTTAAGATTTTTATTTTTAATACTTTAAGCACAATTGTCCAATTATATTTTTTAAAAATTTACCTTTACATAAAAAGCTTTGACTGGTACACATCCAAGCAAAGACTGTAATAGTTACAATGCCCCATATTGATATATTTTCTTAATGAAAGAACTTGAAGGAAAACATACTGTGGTATTTTGTGATATGTTTCATTAGTTAATTTTTTATCTCAAACTAAAACCACTCCATCATACAGAAAGAGCAAATATAAAATATCTTTTTGATATATCAGTGCAAACTTTTAGTGAGTGTTGAATAATCTGAAGGCTGATGATTACAATACAATGTAACGTTTAGCAAAGCAAGTCTGTATGAGGATTTATGGTGGAATTTTTTGAAATTTAAAGGTTATATTTCTTCAGCTTTTATCATAACATACTTCTCATATCTTTTCTAGTAAAATTTCCTGATATATATATATATAATATATAAATATGTATTCTATAAAGAATTCAAGAAAGGAATTTAAAATTTTATGTAATTTGGTGGTTATCAAACAATATAATGTGTTTCAATAATGCTGAGGAAGTTGTAGAGTCACATTTATCTTGCAGATGTATTGTTTAACTCAAAGCCTAGTATACTTTAGGACAATGCAGCTTTTCCTCTTCAGAAACGTAAATATAGTGACAAAATAATGATGACATTGGAAGGACTTGGGAGAGTTTGCAGCATGACATGGAGAGGCAAGAAAAGGTGAAAAACTCTCTTCCAGGAACATCTTTTGTTTCCCAAGAGAAACACCAGGCATTCATATAAAGCATCTGTCCTTGAGGAGAGTAAATAGGTAGAGAGCAAGGGAATATTTCTTGCCTCATATTCTATTCCCTGAAACTCACTTAATCAAAAGCATCTTTTTAGAAGTGGAAGAGTAATTATTGTCACCAGGATATGGGTATCTTCCTGTAAGTATGAACACAAGAATTATGGGTAAGAATCTCTCGTGAATAAATCCTCAAGTTATGACACATACTGGGACACCATACAAATGCATGCACCTTCTGGAAACTGGCAAATAAGAATGCATCTCTCTCATGGCACATCTACAGGGGGTGGCCAAGCCATAGATAACTGCCCCTCAACGTCAGAAAGGAATTCTGTGGCATTGCAATTGCTCTGCTGTGTTGCTATTGGCTAGTAATTTGATAAACCAGCTTCCCCTCCAAACCTCATCAATCATCAGGTGACTAACTCAAGGTCATCAGAGTGATATAGCAATTCATGTACTACCTTTGCAGAAGTCAAGGGTATCATCTGACTGCTTTCCTCTTCAGATGGTGACAAGTTTCTCAAGCATTCATAAGTCATTCTTATAATATTTTAACATCAAGCTCCTAGCAAAAATTTCCTCAATTAAGCCATGATTTATAAATGATAGGAAGCCTCAGCGTTAACCTGTTCATGAATGTGTGTATAGCGTGTATGAATGCACATGTATGCTTATTCGTTTATATATGCAATATAGCTAGATATACAGGAATAAGATACATAGAAATAAAACCTATCTCAATAGTATCAGTTATCATTATTCTACTTTGTATAAAATTGCTTATAAACACACATGACTCAAAGCAAGACAGTTAACTTTCTTACCACTTTTGTTTTGCGAGCTATAGTCTCTGTTTATGTTTAATAGAATTGCTTCTATGTCTGAATTAATATATGATCTACTGGTGTTTATCTCCTTTGCATCCTTAAAAGCACCATTTGTTCAGGTATGGAAAATTAAAAACCTCTTTTGAAATCAGTTTATGTCAACAAATATAAATGAAATAATATAGGAGTGTAGAATATCCTTTAAAAATTTTGACAAAATTGTCTTTTGCAAAATGTTGTTAATTGCTTAATAAGGTGCTTCCCCAAATAATGGATAAATTAAAAGCAAGGTTATCATGATGATTTAGAAATTTACCAAGACGTTTAGTAGAACCATAAAATTTTAGAGATTAAAATTAAGCTTAAAAATTCAATGTCATATGCAGTTGTGTCTTTGTTAGAATTATTCTTTTTTTTTTAAAGAGCATAAGGTCCACAGAGGAGGAAAAATTACAACCCCTGCTTTTGGATGCACACATTTATGATGTTCAGAAATTTTTTGTCCTCATAAATGAGCAACTTTGAGCACCCAGAATTGTTTCATTTGAAGACATACAGCCCAAGGCTTGTGTGCTTTGGAACAGAATACAAGAAGTCTATTGTAGCGTCCCTTCACATGATCAAGCAGTTCTTGCAAATGTGGCTCTCACCAGCACATGTTATCTTGCTCTCAGCATACTGTACAGAAAGCCAAAATACAAAGACTGTAGTCCAGAAAGTCGTCCAAAGTACATACAGTATTTGCAGTGATAAGGGTGGGAGAGCGTGTGTTCATAGTTTGTATGACATCCAGACTAACAGACTGTGGCTTAATGAGCAAAACTTTATTCAGCAAAATTCATTTATCTATGCCTAATAAGTCACATAAATACTAGAAAATCAGTGTTAGAACATTTAGAGAATTATTAAATCATTTTCCTGACAAAATAAAGGCAATTGACTGAGGCCTGTTATTTGTATTATGTTGACTTACCAAAAATATGAAGAGGTATTATAATAATTTTTTAGATAAAAAATTAAAATTAATTGATACAGGGACTATTAGATGGCTCATCAGTTAAGGGCACTTACTGCTCTTTCTGAAGACACAATTCGATTCCCAGCATCTACATGGCTCTAAGCCATCTACAATTTGAATTCCTGAGAATCTGATGTCCTAATCCTGCCTCTTCAGGTATCAGATATGAATGTGTGGCACAGACAATCACATTTTCAGCCAAATATACACAACTGCACATAGTACAATTTCTGTTTTCTTTTTTCAAACATTTATACAATATATTTTTATTATATTTTTTACCTCCTCTAACACCTTTCCTACCTAACTTTATTCTCATTCTCCCTCCCCTTCTCCCTCTTCCCACCTCTCTTTCTGTGTGAATCTCTCTCTCCCTCTCCCTCTCCCTCTCCCTCTCTCTCTCTCTCTCTCTCTTTCTCTTTCTTACTTTCCCTTCTCTACCCCTCTCTCAAAAACAAAAGGCAAAAACTAAAGAATGAAAGTCAAAAAATAATGTGACAAGAATATATATATATATATAACAAAAGAAATAGATGTGGAGTCTTTTTGGGTTGGCCTGCTACTTCTGTGCATGGGGCATGCCTTGTTTGCGTGGTGATATATGCACTGACCCTCCTCTAAGCAAAACTGAATTCCCCTGTCTCAGCATGTGGTAGTTCCAAATAACTTCTTGTTCATATGTAGGAATTTGTATCCCTTTTCTCTTCTCAGGGCTAGGATTTTTTTCTGATTTGAACATAGTCTGGGGCTTGGGAATGCTGTCAGCGTCTCTGTGAGTTTATGTGCGTTTCAGTCCTGTAGTATCGGACAGACACAGTTTCCTTGAAGTCAACCACCGCCTTTGTCATTTACATTAAGTCTTCCTCCTCTCCTGCAGAGAATCCTAGGCTCTGAGGAGGGGTTTGATAAAGACATCCCATTTAGTTCTGAGTATTTTAAAGTCTCTCAATCTCTGCCCTTGCCTAGATTCCAGTCTCATCATTAATTCCCATTTATTGCAAGAGGAAGCTTCTCAGAAGAGAGCTGACCTATGTACAATTCTTTAGGTAGAGCAATATCGCACTAAGTGTAATTTTATTGCTATGTTCTTTAGGAGAATAACAGTAGTAGTTTTCCCCTAGAAACATATCTGATCTAGTCTCAAGATCTTGTCCACTTAAAATTCAAATAAAAATAAATATTTTCTACATACTCTCACAATATGCAATTGCATCAAGTGCTTGTGAACAGGTGTTAGCCAGCTATCTCAACCTGTGAGATATGCTTGCAGACATTAAATTTATAAATTAGCCATGGCTTTAATGTATGAAGTCAACTTTGCTATAGAGTATTTTTCATTGTAAGATGAGGAAGAACTTTCTTCTTAGATCTATGCTGCCAGATCTATGCTGCTTAAAATATAGATGTTTTCTTCCTGCATCAAATTGTAGGTTATAATTTGTCTTTCTGTTGCTGTGATAGACACCTTGATTGATAGCAAAATCAAGTCCTCACACTTACAAAAGGCATCATTTTTATCTACTAAAGATAAACATAGGATAATTGAGAAAATTTGTATCCAAAATTTGTTTCAGGGATTCCAAAATATTAGGTTGAATGATACAATATTTCGCTTAGTTTGTGAAGGGGAGTTTATAGACATTTGCACGGATTTTTTTTCTTTTTTAATGTAGATTTTATTTCCACTTCTGCAAATGTCTAGCTTTTCGGTTTTTACAGAATGCTTACTGGCATGCAAACTGTGATAGAGTTAGGGTCACTGTCGTTTGCAGGAGGTGTCAATGAAGAGCAGCATTTGGATCACAGACGTGGTAGCCTTTTCTCAATACCACTACTCTCCGTTTTGAGTTGCGTCTACTGCTAATTGTATTAGGACTTCTTCATTTGTTATTCTTTTCTGCGTTTTAGGGACCGTGAGACTATTATTCACAGCATATGCTGAGGATCTGACAGGGTATTAGCTCTAAATTCCATTAAAACCTTTCTCCATCCCCAGTTATTTTAATAATAACCTCATTATACAAATTAGTCTGAAGTTTAAAACCATGAAGGGCACCTGCTACAGAGATCCACCATCTTCACCATCCTTATCCCATACAGTGTGGCTGCTGGACAACATTTCAAAAGCTAGAATAAAAATTCATAGGAAGCTTTTTTTTAAATATTTTACTAAAACCATACAAAACTGTGTCTTATCTAGGATCTCCCAGTGATAGCACAGCACCCAGAAGGAGAACACCTTTGACCAGCTTCATGCTACTCAATGAAAAATTCATTGTTCTAGCAGCCTAAGCTTACCTCCAAATTTCATAAACAATTTTAGTCTTTCGGCTCTTTTTCTTTTGACTTTTAAAAATACCTAGTTTTCTTATACCTTATTTCTTTCCCAAAGAGATTTGTCATAAAAATTGAAAGATGAGTTCCAGTAACTCATGGAAATATTGTCAAGCTGCATCAACATGTAGTGGTTGCCCCGTGCTTTGGGAATGCAAAAGGGAACGAGCTAAGTTCAGCTGGAGAGAGATGAATAATGTAGGGTTCTGGAGCTGGACGTGACAGTGTATACCTTCAAAATAGCCTTTGTGCAATCTTCATCTCTTAGCAAATCTTTTAGATTTACAAAATCTAAAGATTTACAAATCTTTTAGATAGTACAAAAGCCCTGTGGTTATGAAGTACAGTGATCTCACCCATACCCCAACTTTTGTTCCCAGTACTCACAGCATGTGACTTTCTACTGCTTGTGACTCCAGCTCCATATCCATCTCCAGGGGAATTAAAGACACCTCCAAGAGAGACAACACTCATGCATATTTCTCACACATAGATGTACATTCACAGACAAACATCATTAAAGTAAAGTAATGTGGGAGCTGGAGAGTTAGCTCGGAGGTTAAGAGCACTGACTGCTCTTCCAAAAAAAAAAAAAAATCCCAGCACCCCCACACCACATCAGGGCTCACAGTCACCTGAAAACACAGTTTCAGTCCCAGGGAATCAGACAACATTTTCACATGCACATGGTGCACGGACCTACACAGAGAAAAACACACATTCACATAAAATAGCATTTAAAATCTCTCAAAAAATAAAATGATTTCAAGCAATAGGTCAAGTGTTAATAACAAACTATTCCAAACACATTTTTCATTTTTTAAAATATTTTCATCTTAAAATATTCAATGGCATCCTGATTTGGAGAAGTGATTTTCTGGTTCATCCCACTAATCTGTAGTGTAGATTAATCCAGAATGACTGGAAAGAAACCTCCTTCTGAGTCCCTGCATAATAAAAACCTCCTTCTGAGTCCCTGCATGGCTTTTCACTTATTGGCAGAGAACCTCAAACAAGGTGATGAATATTTACCTCTGTTTTTATACAGTGTTTGGTTGTGTGCTTTTATTTATTTTGAGTTTAGGTATTGTTTATTTTTGGTACGTTGTGATGTTTTGTCTAATAAAATATTCAACAAAGGAGAATAAGCACAGCACTAGGAATGTCCTGGAGGTTATTGATCACACACACACACACACACACACACACACACATACATATACACATGCACACACACATACACATACACACACATACACACACATATACATTCACACACATACACATACAAATATACATGTACACACATATACACACACATCATACACACATATACACACTCATACACACACACAAAGGATAACTGGATAAAATGATGGTTTTTAAAAGACTCATTTTAACTTCAGATAACACTAAAATGTTTAAAGTTATTTTAATCTCTTCCTGAAGGTTTTGGGGTGCTATTTTGTTTTTCATTATTAAACTTCATAGTTCTGAGCTTCTCACATTTCTTCTTTATGTGTAGGAGAATGTATGTATCCACGTGGATAAACATTTTCAGTGAATTGTTATAAATTAAAAAAATGAAAATCAGACCTTTCTGATTTTGGCATGTTATATTTGTGTTTTCTTCCAAATATAATTATTACTCAGTCCCATGTTGCTTGATTTGCATAACAGAAACAAGTAAGAAACATCAATATTTTTCTTTAGGTAGTCTTAGGAATTTTGTCTGAAGGTCTATTTAATTAGTTTACTTTAAAAACCAGCAGGAAAAGAACTATTGTGCTGTGTCCTGACTGTGAATGAATTTTTATAACAATTATCAAATATATGTAGAAAGTGATGTGGCTAAGTAAGAAATACAGGATTAAATCCATCAGTGCCACGCCTTTCTTCTTTGGTCCATGTATGTAACTCACAGGGCTCTGTGAGTGTCTTCTCGTTCTGGACTTCAGAGACTGTTATATTCTTTTCCCGGGCATGGTATGCATGATGAAAATGAGCACCTTACTGTGCAGCCTGTCTGACCACTCAGAGTCTCTGCAGTGTGTGTGTGTGTGTGTGTGTGTAAACATGACAGATATCTGTTTTGTACAAATAAGTTTTATGATTTCATCTGAATGTAAAAAAATCATTTGTCCTGAAATGATTCAAAATTAACTGGTAGTATTTCTATGATAATAACAGAGCAGGTACAGAATTAAAACTTTTATAGTAATGTGAAATCATTTAGATACTTTTCACATAATATAAAAATTTCCCTTGATTTTAGTGTAGCTAGTCACCTATTGGCATGACTAATATTTTATTAATGTTGCCCTGGATACATACCATAACAATATCTTTAAACTTTGTTGTGACAAGAATGATGGGCATCTGAACAACATCAAACAGAACAGTGTTTGCTTTTTAAAATCTTTTATACAGTCTTGTATAAAAGGATCCGCTGGAATGAAGAAACTCTTTTCATTCTCTCTGGACATCAAAAGTGGACTGATGTCTTGTAATGATTACTGTCTTGTAATGTGGAAGGTTAACCAAAGGGTGTGGGTAGCGTCGCAAATCTTCATCTCTAATAACCAATAATGGAGTCGTAGAGTAGATGCCTCCCACTGAGAAATCTTTAGTGAAATACTGGAGAATAAACATTTTATTTTCCTAAATGACTGACGGCCCATGAATAAACAACAGGGACTAGAGTTGCAGAAAGGTTCAACTCATGATCTCTGCGACTGGGAACGCTGTATTGTTAGATGAATGTGAAACAATGAAAGACAGAAACTGAGCTCGTCAGAAATGAACCCTGTACCCAATAATTTTCTTAATTTCAGCATGGTGGGCCAAAAAGATCAACATGGGTATATGATGGGCCCACATTACATGTAGTGTGCATTCCCTTTATTTTCTGAGGTCTAAAATTATAACTTATATTTTGATGGAGTTTTGGAGTTTCTTGTGAACTTCAGAAGTCCCAAGTTTTAGGAATCTGTAGCTGAACTATAGGAAACTTTAGGAAGAAAATTCTATCTAGGTATCACATGGAAACCCATGGAAATGAAGCCAGGAGAATTGGGTGAAGATTTCGAGCAGCAGAAACTCCAAATCTCCTTCCCAAGCTGCTGTTACCACTAAGCACCTTGCAGGATTTTGCTGTACCTTGCTGGTCTTTGCTCCAAAGTATACTGTGTTTCCTTTTAGGAGCCAGCCTTCCTAAAAGGATTGCTAGTGACTTCTGGTTTACCCCAGACTGAAAGAGGCCGTATATTAACTGTTGTCAGCTTGAGCGAGAATGACGATGATTAGTTCTCAAAGTTCTAATAGGGTCTTGAGCGTCCCTCTCCGTCCTGCTATAGTAGCGGCACGTTACTCATCTATAATGGAGTGTCAGTTGTATTAGTATCTCTCCCCTACTGTAACGAGAATCCCAGGCTGAACCCATTTAAACAAGATACTCTTACTGTCTAACAGAAACGAGAAGTCTGTAAGCCAGGTAGAAGTGGAACCATTATGCCTTTCAGAGTATAAAGGAGCAACGTGTCAAAATAGACACATAGCTTCTCAGCCCTCGAGAATTATCCCTAAGAAGGCTAAGGAATTACCGACCACAGAATATGCGATTATATGACGTTCTAAGTGCATTGATTTTGTCAGGATCATTTTACTTCTGCCTCCTATGGGTATTATGGTCTGACATACTTTTGCTCTGGTTCTGCTTTGCTGTTTTTCCTCTTTTCCTCTCAGTTCAATCTTCTCTTTAAAATATGCGAATCCAGGTCACAGACCCGTTCCTCACGACTTATCCAGAGTTTTTCATATACTTTAAAAGACAAGAGAAATCTCGGCAGAAGGTCTTCCCTCACGGTGCCTCTCTTTTTCTATCTTTTAGGTCTCTAACCCATCCGTCACCCCAACTGTATTTCCTGAGAAAACACTTCTGCTTAGCTCCTCTCAACGGGGTTTACTCTGCTAGGCTTTGCCTTTCAAATGATTCGTTTTTATTACATCTTTTTAAAGTAAGAAAACAATCGGTAATGGTTCTCTAAGGTCAAACTCTTTCTATTTATAAGTATAGAGTAACAGAAAAATAGATGTACAATTAAATGGGTGTCTGGGAGAAGTAGAATATTCCAATTGTTACAATTTAAATTAATTTTACCTGAAACAAACAAGCATAATTTCCCAGGAGACATCAGTTTTGCCCCCTAAGTTAGTTTTTCTTCTGAAGCAGGAAGTGGAGAGCAGGTGCCTAATACCTCATTCATGAGGACTCCCCAGCCTCCAGCTTTGTTACTAGAAAGGCTTCAGTTTGCTGTTTGTGCATTTCTAAGGCCCATTCTCTTTCAGTTTGCAGCGCTTGTTATCTCCCAAACTGCTCCCCAGGGAAGGGCTAATGCCGAGGAGAAAGTAAGATGTGCCCTTAAAAAATGTAAACAAAACAAAGCAACACAAACCCAGCAGCCCTGACACTTCCCTTAAACACAAACGCCTAGCAACAAAGATGGAAAGGGTTTCATTAAGGAGTAAAATTATGACGAGTTCAGGTTCAGACTTTGGACAATACAAACTCCATTTACCTGTTTGGTTTACATTTGTTTAAATCTTGTTCTCTCTCCTACTCACTCTCTCATTTTCAGCTGAATGTTTAAAATATGTTTTTGTGGAGAAAGATTCTCACATTAGGTAAATAACGACTGCTAAATATAGAACCATAAATCTTTATGGTGTACACAGCATTAAAACTGGCTTGATGTACTTTATTGCTTTTATTGTTAGTATTTATTTCAGTTTGCTAGATTGTTTAATTGGTTGTATTATTAGAAATTTTACTGAATACATTTGCTTGTCTCTATTCTCCTCCAAGAAAATCTGTAGATTCGCTCAATTAAAATGAACTCAGTGTTGTGCTTGAACACTTATAAAATTTTTTTCAACAAAACCAAGCACCTTATCAGCAAAATGTTATGGTAGGTACTCCTTTAATACGGTGAGTATGGCATTGTCATTAAAGTCCTTGAGACTATGGTGTAATGTAGCCAAGTGTATAAATTAATAGCTAGCAAAATAAGACCAGTCTTAAACATATATAGTCTATATCAGTCTATATCAAAGATATAAAGAACTTTAGTTGAGTATTTTTTAAAAAAGGTGGCTTTGCCTGTTGTAGGACTTGAGAGCCAACAGCATTGCAAAAGGACAATGTATGTTCGCCTGATTTACATTCTGGCAAAAGAGGAAAAAAAGGCCAGTTCTGCTCATATGAACGTCATATTTAGAAGCCAAAGTTGTGTAATGTATAACCTATATAATGTAATGTATTAAGGCCCATAAGCAATATGTGTGTGATGGTGTGGGAGCATAAAAGTTATGCTAAAAGAGATAACTTTAAAAAGTAGGCAATAGATGTATTGTAATGAACCTTGAGCCCAGCAAAGCAATTTAAATTTTATTCTGTGGACAATAGGGAGACATTAGAGGAAGCTAACCAGGTGGATAAAATGACAAGATTTGCATTTGAAGTAGGTCATCTGAAAACACCGAGGATGATGGATCTGCGCAAAGGCAGAAATGGCTTATTTAAGAATTGTGATTTATATAGAAGAGAAGGTTAAAGATTACTAGACTCCTAATGATTCAAAAAAGTGAGGTATCTTCCAATTCAGCAGAGGCATTCTCTCCTGCTCCAAATGAGATTTACTTTGAAGTTAGGGTGCCCGAACACCCCAATCATAGCACTCTTACCTGGAGTCTGTAGCCCCCAGTTCACTGTCATGTAAATTAAAAGATTGAAATTCAAGACCAATGGGAGGATGTTTTAAAGGGAAGATTGGTACTAAGAAACAAGAATGCTTTCTCTGCTTTGAAGAGTCAGCCAAAAGCCAGAACCTTAGTGCTTCAGTACATCTAGGGATGGTGTTGAATTGGTGATAAAAATCTCAGGATCTATGTATTCCCAACTGTGCATGGATTATTACAGGCACAAAATTACAACAGTATTAATTCATCAGAATAAGGTATCCTGTGAAATAGGCACCCATTCATACTGACCAATTCATAGACTTACCAAAGAAGACTGACAAATAGCAATCAGAATGTGGTTCTGGAATCCGAATAGAGATTAAACACAAGAGTGTTTAACGTTGCCCAGCAGGAATAGCCACGCCTCACTCTCTTTAATATAAAGTATGGGGGATCATAAAGCCCAGGCTTCAGTACTTATCTTCCACTTTCCAAAGACGTGACTTTGTTTTTATGAAATGTTCCTTACGAATGGTATCTGATTTAGAGATGCCAAAATTTGTCACTTTGACATTTTCATTCTCTTTCCATTGCTCCTTTATCATTTTTATAAATTTACACACTTTTAGTTACCTTAATAATCAATTCACAATCAAATCTCCAAATTTTATCTACTTTGGCTCATTAAGCTGACTCACATATCTCTATTACAAGAAATATAATACTAACTCTTTGGTCATAATTAGTCTTAGTGTGACATATTGGAATAAAACACTATTGTGGCTGCTTTGCTCCTCCCCCCCTAAAAATCTTCCAATTCCTTTACTATACTTTTCCATTGAACTTCCTTATTATTATTCTCTGTTGTACTCATTTCTTTTGACTTTTCTATTAATGAACTAAGTAAACAGAAAATGGCTATGTGAAGGATACAATCAATATAAAGTCTTAAATATATTAGTCTAAGAAAAAAAGAAGTAAAAAAAGGAAGAAGAAAGAAGAGAGGAAGGAGTGAAAAGAAAAAAACAGGAAGAAGAAAAGAAGGAAAAAAACAAATCCTAAATAAATTTAAAAGTTATTGATCATTGGGTAATGTATCTATCTTGATTTAAGTTTCTTACAATGGAATTTCCATTATGGCAAATGAGGCAGAATCATGTCTTTCTCATGACAAAAAGAGAAAGAATAATTTTCACAACGGGGGTTGTATCTTATTTAAGAATCTATGTAATGGATATATCCCAATCCTTACTGTAAAAGGGAAGGCCACAGATATTTACCTATGAAAAGTGGGGTGTCTTTTAATTTGATGGAGTACGTTTAACTCTGGGTTTAGGGAACTACACTTTTAAAGTCATAGGAAAGTTTCATGGAGTCAGTGCCTTGACTCTTGTTTAAAGAATTTGAAGAGTAAAGTTTATAGGCATTAGGGAGAATGTACTTAAAAGCTAGTTTTATTCAAAGTTCTGAGTGGGAGCTTAGGGAAGACTGAAAGAGCTATACACAGGATCAGGTTCTGAAAACAGGCACATTTCACGGGGCTTACAGCAGAAATGGAGTGCACAGAGGGCAGTCTAGTTCATCTGTCCTCAAGGTGTTTAGGATCATCTTCTCATCTCTGTCATGTTCCTACATATAGTTTCTGAGCAGTGGCACTTATCTAGAGAAAAAGAAAGAGAGAATCAGACCAACTTTATATGAACCACAGTCTCTGGCCAGGACAAAAACAAGGACTTTTCTAGCTACTGGACAAGTATAACATTTTTTTGAAGCTCTTGCCATAAACTGCCTCTTTGGTCGGTGTCTCCTGTTCTTATCAATAATGCTAGAAGTTGTTCCCCAGTGTTGTTGTGCCATCACTTTAATGAGATATGAAATGGAGAATTAAAAATTAGGGTAATGATTTCATAAGTTCTGGAGTAAGACATAACTGAAATCTGAATTCCGAGAGAAATCTAACACACAAAACAGCACCACAACTTAGATATTGGAGAAATGTCTTATTAGTGACAGAATAGAGGTCCCAAAGCCTTCTTCTCAAGTCCATGGAGAATGCAAACTGGAAAACTGAAAGGTGAACTAAGAGAGAGTCTTGTCAAATGCTTGTGAATAGAGTTCTACAAAAAAAGAAAAAAAGAAAAAAAAAAGGAAGGAAAGAAAGAGGAGAAGACACTATCAAGTGCTATGAGAGAGTTAAGTCTAAATAAAGAAGAGTGAGCGAGAAATAGTATGAACACTCAGGCAGCAATCTAAGTGCTTTCCCATAATAACTTCTTAACAACAGCTGAAGAAGCCTAGTGTCCCTGCTTCATTGATGAGAAAAAGGAAGTGATTTTATCCAATGCTATAGAATTGGGAGTGACAGACTGATCTTGAACTAGACTGTTGGACGTGAAATTTTGGAAAGCAAATAGAATGTCTCAGATCAAAAAACTCACCAAATTGCCTATGAATATAATGCAAATGAAATATTTTCCAAATGTTTAATTGAAAAAAATATCTTTAATTGCTTTTCCCCTTTAAGCTGAGATCAGGTGAAAATTATCTTTCTATTCTGATATGAAGAGAAATATAGAGCATAGAATGGATCACTAAAGAGAGGTCACATAGCCTCCATTTCTATTTTTCCATGTGCATAAGTGGTTGGTTTGAAATGGGGAGATGTAGAACTATTAAAAACAATGTTGGAGACTCTGAGGCAAGACTCGAAAAAGAAGTGACAATGGTTATTTTATCCTAGGAATGGATCTCTGGGCTTCTTGGAAGCTTTTACAAATGCTACAGCAAGCACAGTATCATCTCTGGAAATTGGAGTCTCAGTGTGAGGAAGGATTCTCGAGACATGAATTTTTGTCTATATAGAATCAATGTGTTCTTCATTGGCAAAATACTGGAGGACAATGAGCAATGTGCCTTCTTCGGTGCAATTCCTTTTCCCAAGGCATGCAGTGCTGTTGGTGATCCAATCGGCATTTTCCACATTCACCATGATGGTGTGTGTGCTATACATTATGCTTCCCCTCACGGTGCTGTTTTGCAATTCCAGCAGAATAGTGATCATGGCCTAATATTTTACCAACAGATATACTTACATGTCCAAAATGATTCTTTACTTGTAGGAATCCTATGCCCTCTCCTCACTTCCTCATTGAGTGCTTCCAAGTTTCACTCAGGTGAGGAGGAAGAGGGATATTATTATTTTTTCTTTTTGTGATGCTGTCTTTTCCTGTAGGTCAGTCTTTGAATTTGTGATGTCTCCACCTCCACAGACAAATAGGATTACTAGAATTGAGAATATTGCTTCAACCACAAATTATTGAACACAGGCATCTATTTTAATGTTAGTCTCTGAAAATAATACTGAATCTAAAAACTGATTTATCTAAGGATAAATCTGTTAGCATTTTATCACATAACTCATAAAACACTACTTTCTCCATATTCATAAATACTGTTAGTTATCATTTAAGCCCTGCTTTAAAAATTCTGCAAACAGTATGCCTATGTAACCTCATTTTGAACGAAGAAAGAATACATATGCAAAAAACCAAAAACTATCCATGAGAGAAGCTCAAGGAAGTGCATATTGGTACATGTGTGTGGTGTTTTAAATAGGTGAAGTCCCATATACTCTTGGGTTTGAATGCTTGGCCCATAGGGAGTAGCACTACTAGGAGCCGGGCCTTATTGAAGTAGATGTGCTCTTATTGGAGAAATTGTGTCACTGTGGGAACAGGTTTTAAGGTCTCCTACGCTGAAGCTATACTCAGTGGGGCATGACATCTCCTTAGGCTACCCGTGGATGAAGATGTAGAATTCTCTTCAGCTCCTTATCAATATGTCTTCCTGTATGCTACCGTGTTTCCCACAATGATGATAATGGACTGAACTTCTGAAACTGTAAGCTAACTTAAGTTAAATGTTTTCCTTTATAAGAATTGCTGTGGTTGTGGTGTCTCTTCAAAGGAAGGGAACCCTAAGTGAGACAATGGGGTACATCACAAGGCCATTTTAAAGTAGTTTAGCAATGAAACCACTTTTTTCCCCCTCCCTGGTGATCCTCTGTGACTCAGACCTGTAAAAGGCTCAGCTCTTCTCTTGGCAGCTCCTCAGTCCTCTGTCGGAATTAGTAATGATGATGTCAGCAAGGACGCATCTGGCATCCGTTTCTCCTCCCGTTTGACAAGCACCCGTGTTCTGTTTCTATGCTCTGCGTGGCTGCAACATCAAAAACATTTCTTCAGCTTCAGATTCCACCAGGAAAGTCCACACTGGACAAACCTCATGTTTGATGAAAATAGACTCAGGTAGAAATTGGTCTTCTCTGTTTAGCAAATGCCCACTATTGGTTCAGTTGTGTCTTTGAATGGACCAGGGACTTCCTCACAATGCAAACCTCAACTAGATATAAATGCCTTCACACACACACACACACACACACACACACACACACACACACATACAAAGAATCAAACAAGTTTCTCTGTAACTTCAGACAGAGACTTGGTCTTGCTGTGCTCTTCACTAGTTATCAGTCCGTTGTTGAATAGGATGCGAAGAATTCCTATCAGTTCTTTTCTGTATAAGTAAGTACTTTTCTACATTCATTTTATTCCCCAAATAGGAGTAGGCAAGCATACTCCAAAAATGAATAAAAATTATAGAAATAAAATAGGTATGCCAAGAATTTGCAAATATGTCTGAAGGAAACATATAATAGCCCAGGAACACAGGCAACTGTTTTACTGGTTGGTTCAGAGACACCCTTTTCAAAATTTCATTTTCTCACAATTGGACCTGGAGGCTTCCTTGCTGTAGTGCTAAGTACTATGCTACACCCTGAGATGGCACTAACACTAATGAACCTTGGAAGCCCATGATGTGTGCCTTCTGACTCTGTCTCACTTCATAGTGTAGTTCGCCAATCTTAAATCGACTTCCCTCAGCAAGACATGATCGTCTGTAGAATCTCCCTGAGACAACTCTTCAAAGACTAGTCGCCATTAATCCAGAATGCTGATAGTCTCCATAGCATTCTTCAGCTCCAAATGAGTTGCAATGTCTAAACAAACAGCAAGGCACCAGCATTTTGCTTGAGGTTTCCCATGCCATCCGTATGCCTTGTTTATGCCCAATGACATCCCACGGAAAGCTATCAAGTGAAACTGTAGGTTAGCACTTGAAAAACAGGGAAAACTGAATCCAGCTGCGTCAGTCTTAACACAGTGCCTAATGGCCAGACTCCCTTTGGTTCACCTTGTTAAGCATCTGCTGGTTGCCCACAAAGAATGAGTTTGAGCCTCAGCTGCCATAATAAGCTGAACAAGCAAGTGAAGATCCCAAGAAACAGATGGGAACTTGCTGACTGGGGAGACTGATCTAACACGGCTCTCCGGGCACCTCCCACTCAGCAGATTCAGATAGAAAAGTGAGTTCATATGTGTACATGTGCATGTCTGTGCATGTCCGTGTGTATGTGTGTATGCATATGTATGTGTACATGTACTCATGTGCGTGCCTGTGTCTGCGTGTGTGCATGCGTGTATGTGTGTGTGTGTGTGCCTATTCTTTAAAGGAATGAATATAAGAGAATATTTAATAAAATAACTTTCATGTGAGACCAGGTAGGATCCATCAGTCAACAGTGTTGTTTAGCCACAGCTGGTAGGATCATTTCTGTTTTGAAAATAAAGTCAAGCTATAGTCTACAGTGCCTAGGCGGCAGATTTAAGATGCTAAGTAGATTGGCTTTTTAATTATGATGCTAGTAGGAGGCCAGAAGTGTTGGCCTACCCTTTCCAGGGGATCGCTGCTGCTGCCAGTGAATATAACATAACAAAAGTCAGAATCTAGGGTCTACAATTCATTTTCATGGTGACTTTGTACAAGTTCCGTTTAGGAAAACAGGAACAATTAGGTCTTTCCTCACAGCTTTGGACTTCCCCACCTGCCTTAAAATAAATAAAACTAAAACAGAATAGAATGTGTAAGCTGCTTTTAGGTTCTTCTCGAAGTTTATTTAAGTCTCTGATTCATGTAGGTCTTCCAGGTTGGAGGCTAATACTGAGCCCAAGAGAGGCACAGCCACTCTGGGATTGACATCTTCGCTACAAAGGAAGAAAGCCTTGGTCACCTTAGCCCTGCCTCATACTCAAACCCTTTTGAAGTGTCAGTGGAATTTTTACGCTTGAGCAGAATGCTGCACACAGAGTGCATATGGATAACCAGCTGACCTTTATTTCACAACCCCTCTCCTTTCTCTTTCCATACTTCCCTGCAAATTTCTTTTCTGATGCCCGACGTGGCCCCAACTGAGTATTTCACATTCAACTGCTGTTACACCTCCCTTCTATTCCCTAGAAGAGCTTTTCTTTCCTCCTGTTAGGGTGCTAAAAGCACTTATAACTTCTAGGTCAAAAACAAAGTAGAACTCCAAAACAGCATAAAGTGAAAACAAAACAAAACAACAACAGAAACAACAACAAAGAGCACTGCCTTGCTCCTCCTGCTGGTGCCTCCCTGGCTATAATAACTAGGTAGAGAAACACCTGCTTCCCCACATGTCGTACATTTTCGCTAAATTCACTTTGCATGTTTTCTTTATCTCATGTTGCAGACAGGATATCACTGTTGGGCCAGGCTGATCTCGAACTCAAGAGATAGCCCTGCTTCAGCATCTGGAGTCCTGGGACTGTTGCTGGGACCCACCATGTCCCACGGTCTGAGAAATCTATTACCTAAATAATGTTTCCACAGAGTGATGTATTTCAGAGTTTTTTAGAGATAAATTAATGAATGGCTTTGAGAAATAAATTACATAGTAGACTTGGAAAGAACAGTGGGGATTTTTCCATTTCCTTTATTTTAGTGACATGGAAACTAGAATGAGATTTTAATTAAGTGGCTTAATTAAAGTCATACACCAGGAGGATGAATAAGTAGTCATGCAATCCACTTTGACGGCCAAACTCCTTGCATCCTCTTTTAAAAAGGGGGAAGTTTCTTCATTGTACTAGAAGGTGGGCTGTTTGGTCTTACAATCGAAATGTAGACAACATCAATATACTAATAGAATACAAAGTGCTATAAAAACATGCTATAGACAGACTAGTTTCTCCTTCTGCCTCTTAATATGATGTATGACTGTGGACCAATTATTTAGTGATTCTCTACTTTTATGTTACCACATGTAGAAGAGAATAAAACTTAGTGCCCATGTCCATTGGAGATTGACCTGTCATGTAGAGCTGATTCTTATGGTCCTATGACTATTCTAGAAATAAGTCACAGTAATTCCCATGCGATTTCCCATCCTATTTCTTCATAAACACATTTAGCCCATTTCCTCTGCCATCACAGACTCTGCAGAAGTTATATTGCACATTTTCTCAGTTGTAGGAGTTTTAAAATTACCATAAGCATTGTTTTATTTTTTATAAATACACCATTTATTACCCAATTTTGGATCATAACTCAGTTGTAAAATCACAGAGTGAGATTTATGATCAGGTCTGCTATATCCAATACCTTGTCATCCTTCAGAAAAAATTTCAAGTTTTTCAAATAACTGCCTGTCTCCAACGTTTCAGGCACTTCAACTATGAACAGATTTTTTTTTCATAAGAAAATCCTATTTTCTGCCAACCCATATGTTTTCTAAATTTTTCCACTTAATCTATTACTTTTAAAAATTTCCTTAAAGGTTATATATATATATATATTTATAATGAATAAATATCAATATATATCAATAATAAATAAATCTTAATCCATATACAGAAAAATGAATTTACACTTGCTGAGTCTCAGTGAAACACCAAGCAATGCCCACACACGTTCCTATCCTATTTTCTTCAATTTAAAATATAAAAGTATTTCCATTTTATGTTAGAAAAATAAATATATAAAAATATTTAAGCTAAACTATTTAAAATTCCAAACTAGATATATTAATGCTAAAGACGTTTTCCTCTCCATATCATCATGATGGTGCATATATTAAATGTGTAAAAGCTAGGTATTTTAATAGGAAAGATCATTCAAATTTTTTACTAGACTACTCCCCCAGAAGAGACTAACTGGGTACCTTATACATATGTGTACTCTCTACTACAAGACCATGTTAAATACTTTTTGAGTAACATATTCTCTAATTAATAATATTCAGAAAATGGAACTATGGTGTTCTCTCACAACTTCTAAATCCTGTCAGACCTTTTCACTGATTCTTGCTGAAAATTTTGTTCATGGTTAAACAAACACTTCTCATTCAGTCCTCTAAGGGAGGATATGGTAACATAACATAGCATGGGACTTAACTTGTCTTTTCCACCTGTGCAAGCCCCAACTGCCTGAACTAATGAAGGGAAACGTATGATTTGGTCTTGCTACAATTCCAGCTGAATTATGGGACACAGTTTATATTTCCATCACATTACAATTCCTTAAAATAAATTTAACCTATTTGAATTTCTGTTACTGATTAGGCCAAGAGCCCTGTGATGTGAGGGCTACAGGGGGTTATTTCTATAACTTGAATTATCTTCTGTATTGCCTTAAATAATTATTTTTAAATTAGCAGTTTGAGATTTTTGTGTAATTTTAATTAAGAGGAAGTACAATTCTGTATGTCAAGGTGTGAATTAATTCATGACTGTTAAAACCCCTTTCACAAATTCA
Source organism: Rattus norvegicus (assembly GCF_021556685.1). Lineage (NCBI taxonomy): Eukaryota > Metazoa > Chordata > Mammalia > Rodentia > Muridae > Rattus > Rattus norvegicus. The sequence goes on along the minus strand of NC_141536.1, from coordinate 25,533,762 downwards.
AATATTTTTTGATGAAATTGGGAAAAAATTGTCAGTAGGAAAATAAAAAAATCATCATTTCTTTGTCCTTATACATTTTTTTACCTCTTTCCTGTCATTTTATGGATTACCTGAAAATGAGTAAGGAAAAAAAAAACAGGAAAGAATGTTCTACTTGCTCTAAGAGACTCTAAGTAACAATATTTGCAGTATGAACAATTCAAAGGTAATCACTACTAAAGAAAACGTTTGTGATATTAGCATAATTTCTTGCCTATGTGAGGCCCTGTAAAACTTAGTAAAAATTAAAGCTAATGGTATGCTAATTTTCACTCCTACTACACTCATTTCTAACTCAAGGTTTAAGGCGTCTAGAAAGCAGTCACCTGTAAATTCCCAGCAATGCTTTCAATGCATTCATATAATAACTTCCCACCAAGGCTACCTACCTCACACCATTCTGAAGTACATGGCCAGGCTGACAGCCTCTCCTTAGATGGTGTAACCAAGATTGGAATGTCAGAGATAATGGAACCATGGGTGGAATGTCAGCATATTTTGTCTCTTTCTTAGAATTCGGTTGTTAACTTTTTAAGAACTTTGACATGATATATGTATGTGTGTGTGCATGTGTGTGTGTGTGTATTAAGTTTTTATCTGTATGACATGTAACATAAAGATATATCTTCATATATACAGGACACATACACTCACAGAGAAAGAAACATGTAAAACAATAATTATTACAATAGAAAAGGTCGTGATTGAGGAGAGATTGTGAGAGAACATGGGAAGAATTGGGGGATGGGGAATGGTTAGACCGAAACAAATACATTCTACTCATGCATGAAATTATCAAAACAAATTTAAATTCCACAGAATCGCAGATTTAGAAATACAGGTAAATCAACAGAAAAAGAAGAAACAAATTTGTCAATTTGCGTTCACATAAAAGGACTTAGAAACCCTTTGAAAACTACATTATTGATTTTTTTCCCATAAAACTACCAGGTGTACCTGAAGTAAACCATCAGCTAAGCTGTTCCTCACATAATCAATTTGGGAGGACTGCTACCGCTGGGGAGACTGAAGTCCATCAAATATCTTGTAGAATACCCTGATAATACATTAGAATCTGCATAAGAAATCTGGGACAAATTTTGGGTCACCTCTACAACATAAACAACGATGGGCTTTAATACATGTGCCATATTTATTTATGTATGTATTATAATAGCAATAGAATGACAAAAGATGCATGTCACAAAATGATGCAGTTATTATGTTTCTGTGAAAAACATTAAAGGAAGATATAGTGGTGCAGCCAGCAATCGCAGATACTTGGGAGTATGTGCTAATGCCAAGGATATCATTGTGAGACTTAAGACCAGCCTGGACAACGTGACCAGAGAGTGACAGGGGATTGGATGGAGTAGGGTAATACAGAAAGCAGGTGGGGAGAGAGGGAGGGAGGGAGGGAGAGAGAGAGAGAGAGAGAGAGAGAGAGAGAGAGAGAGAGAGAGAGAGAGAAATGAGAATCAGTTATACAAGTATGGCGGCTATGTATAAACAGGAAGTGTTGAAAGAGTGATAAACTCAAGAGGTGAGATACAAGGGATGTAATGAGATGAGACATTGCTCAAAGCGGCATGACAGTGGACATCAAATCAATTTTGCTTGATATATTCCACATTAGTTTAACAATTATGGAAAATGGAAAAAACTCACTAATAAAATAACACAGTGACACAAAAAGGTTAGCAAAAATTAGTCGGTTTTCTGTAGAGTAGATTAAGACACCAAAGGTATCTAATTTCATTTTCTCATTATAGACTTTAGAAAAATTTCAAGAGAATCCCAATATTTTAGTTTTTAAATACAAAATCAAACAAGTATGACAAAAACAGGAGCTCTTGTCTTCCCTGGCACCTGTATTTTTTAGGAGTATGAAAAGAACAGGGAAATGAACATGGGCGTGCATATCCAAATATACCCTTGCACACATACACACAAATGAACCCTGATGTATGCATGTAGGACATACAGTCTCACACACATACACATGGACACATACACACCTGCAGGACATATAGACATACATGCCAACACACTTATGTAATCTTAGAAACATATTTTTAATAAGCATTTCACATTTTAAATTCTATGCCTTAAATATCTAAAATTTTTTGTAATTCTAAGTTTGAATTTATTCCTATCTCAAACTTCATGTGTTAAGATGTATTAAACAGAAGAATTTTTAAAAATGGCATTATCAGTCAATAAAAGAACGCATCATACTGAGAGGAGTAGAGAAAAATCTAGTATCTTAAAAGGTTCACTAATTTGGTTTTGTTCCAGGAACATTTTGCAATCTTCCTGACGATAAAGAGGACTAACAGCTCAAACACAGCCATGGAAGCAATTAGCAAGAGTCCATCCATAGTTAAGAGAACTCAACTGCTTATTTAAGAAGAAGAAAATAAGAAAATGGAACACAAGTTAATCATTATTTGGCATGCTTAAAAAGGATTTAGTACAATTTGCAACATAAGCCGAAAAAAAGTGACTTTCATTTTGTAAATACAGCAATAGGAAAACATAAGCAGAGAATGTCTTTCATGGTAGCTCATTCTCAGGCAGCATTCAAGAGACTGCTGGGTGCTTCTTTTTTTTATTGGGCATTTTTTATTTACATTTCAAATGTTATGCCCTTTCCCGCTTTCCCATCCATAAACACCAAATCCCATCCCTCCTCCACCTTCTTCTTCTTCTTCCCATCCACACACCCCTTTCCACCTCCCTGCCCTGATATTCCCTTACACTTGGTGGGGGCAGGGATCCAGTCTTGGCAGGACCAAGGGCTTCTCCTCCCATTGGTGCCCAACAGGGCCATCCTCTGTTACATATGCAGCAAGCTTGGATTATCCAATGATACAATCCACAGACCACATGAAGCTCAAGAAGGACGGAAAAGTGCAGATGCTGCAGTCCTTCTTATAAGGGGGAGTAAAAATATTAATAGGAAATATGGAGACAAAGTTTGGAGACTGAAGGAAAGGCCATCCAGAGACTGCCCCACCTGGGGATCCAGCCCATACACAAACAGCCACCAAACCCAGACAATATTACTGAGTGCTTCTTAATGCCATGTATATGATGGAATACATTTTTGATTTCTCAAAACGTTACCTAAGTTAATAGAAAATGATTGAGTAAAAGTATATATACAAACAATACAATTCAATGTACTTCAGTGCTCTGCCTAAATCATAAAATGAAAGATACAGTATCATGTTTATCATAGATTGGTAACAAGTTAACAACTTATAGCTCATTGATCACTGAAGCTTATTTCTATTTCTTTTAAAATAACTAAGACAACTTCTTTTTTTTTTTTTTTTTTTTTTTTTTTTTTTGGTCCGGAGCTGAGGACCGAACCCAGGACCTTGCACTTGCTAGGCAAGCACTCTACCCCTGAACTAAATCCCCAACCCCCTCTTATTTCTATTTCTTATGACTAAGTTACTACATGTGCATCTCTCTGTGTGTCTTTCTGTGTGTCTCTGTGTCTCTGTCTGTCCTCTCTCTCTCTCTGTCTCTTTGTCTCTCTCTCTCTCTATCTCTCTCTCTGTCTCTCTATCTCTCTGTGTGTGTATGTACAAATGTGTTAGTTTTTAATAAGCATGATACCGGTGTAAGTGAGTATAAGGGTGCTCATAGGTAACACAGTTCTTGCAGAGAGTAGAATCCAAGAACGGAAGCAGCCTACATTCTGTTGTGCTACAATAGCCAATGGTGGTTTTTTTTTCTTTTAATTTATTTATTACATCCCAACTGCAGTTTTCCTCCGTTCCCTCCCCAAATCTCTACCCCCACTACCTCCCCCTTCCCCTGGATGGATGCCCACTTCCCTCCCGTAAGAAAAGAACAGACCATCCAGAGATATCAACCAAATATGGATTGACAAACGACAATAAGACCAGGAACATATTGTCACATAAAGGCTGGATGAGGCAACAAAGTAAGAGGAAAGCATCCCAAAGGCAGGGGAACGAGTCAGAGAGAGCATCACTCTGCTCTCATTATTAGGAATCCCACGAGTACACCGAGCTCCATAACTGTAACATATATGCAGAAGTCCTATGTCAGACCAATACAAGTACACTGCTGTCTGTGAGCCCACTGGAGTCCCAGTATGTTGATTCTGTAGACTACGTATGTGGTGCTCTTGAACCCTCTGGCGCCTCCAATTATTCGTCCTTCTCCTTCACAGAACTCCTTGAGCTCTGCCTAATATTTGTCTGTGGGACTCAGCATCTGCTCCCATCAGTTACTGGGTGACGTCTCTCTGGTCTCTCTTATGAGAATTAGGCTAGGCTCCAATCCCAGCTCATCCTGTATCCTGTAGACATGGCAACCAGTAGGCCAGAACTTTTGTGGCTGAATTGATATCCTAATCCCTCCACTTGAGGCATTGCCTGCTTGTAGAGGATGGCTAGCTCAGTGTCCCGATGACCATTCCTAGGAGTCTTCACTACTGCCATGCTCACAGAGTCACTAGATTCCCATTGCGCGAGGTTTCTACTATGTTCCCAAAATGCACCACTAAATCCTATCATCTTTCTTTCTCAGTAATATCTCCTTTTGTATTTTCCCCACACCTAACCCTTCCTATTCCAAGGCACACTTTTTCAAGAAACATATTTCCCTGCCCAGGAAGATCCCTGCATTCCTCCCTTAAGCCCTCCTCATTACATAGTCTGTCTGCATCTGTGGATTATAGCATGATTATTCTTCACAGCTAATAGCCATTTATAAATGAGTACATACCATGTTTGTCGTTTTGCATCTGTGTTACCTCACACATATTGATTTTTTCTAGTTCCATCCATTTACCAGCAAATTTCATGATGTATTTTTTAACAGCTGATTAATTCTCCATTTTTAAAAAAATATTCATTATTCGGTTGAGGAATATCAAACTTGTTTCCAGTTTCGGGCTATTATGAACAAAGCTGCTATGAACACAGCTGAGCAAGTGTCCTTGGATAGAACGGAGCTGTTCTTTGGGTGTATATGCCTAGGAGTGCTATAGCTTTGTCTTGAGGTAGATTGATTCCCAATTTTCTGAGAAACTGTCATATTGATTTTCAAAGTGGCTGTACAAGGCTGCACTCTCACCAGCATGACCTGTCACTTGTGATCTTGACTTTAGCTATTCTGTCAGGTGAAACATGAGGTCTCAAATGTTGTTTTGATTGACATTACCCTGAAGGCTAAGGATGTTGAACATTAGTGTTTTTCAGCCATTTGAGATTTTTCTGCTGAGAATCCTGATTAGATCTGTATCCTGTTTTTTTTTTTTTAAGTGGAATTGTATAGTTTATTGATGTCTAGTTTCTTGAGCTCTTTATATATTTCGTATGTTATCTTCCTGTCAGATGTGGAGTCAGTGAAAATATCTTCCCATTCTATAGGCTACCATTTTGTCCTTTGCATGAATGAAGCTCTTCAGTTTTATGAGTCTCATTTGTTGTTGATTTTAACACCTGCACCATGGGTGTTCTGTTCCAAAAGTTCTTTCCCGTGCCACTGCATTCAAGACTATTTTCCCCATTTTTCTTCTATCAGATTTGTCCTCTATGGTTTTATGGTGATGTCTGAGATCTACCTGGACCTGAGTTTTGTGCATGGTAATAGAAGTGGATCTATGTCCATTTTCTGCACCAACACCATTTGTTGAAGAGCTTGCTTTTTTTCCAGTGTACATATCTGGCTTCTTGATCAAAAAATCAACTGTTATAGGCATGTTGTTTGTCTAATTCTTTGAATAAATTCCACTGATCAGCCTGTCTGTTTTTATGTCAATGCCACAAACTGTAATAACTATTATTGCTACTCCTCTGTAGAAAAGCTTTTTGAAATCGGGAATGATAGAATCTTTTGATGTTCTTTTAATGTATAAAATTATTTTAGCTATCCTGGGTTTTTGTTTTTTTCCATATGAACTTGAGTATTTTTCCTCCATAGCAAGTAAACTAAACTTTGGGATGAAATTTTGTTGGGGCTTTCATTGAATCCACAGATTGCTCTTGGTAGGATGCCCACTTGTATTATGTTGATCCTACTGATCCATGAGCATTTCTATCTTCTAATATCTTCTTTAATTTCCTTCTTCCAAGCTTTGAAGTTTTTAATATATAGGTCTTACATTTTCTAGGCTAGAGTTACCCAAGATATTTTATATCCGTGGCTATTATGGAAGATGTTCTTTCCATGATTTCTTTGCCTCTTGCTCCCCCCCCCTTTTTTTTTTATCAGCTGACAGCAAGAGGATTTATTGTACATGAGTTACACTTGGCCACAAGTGAGAACAGAACTAGTCCAGAATGCCAAACATCCAGGGCAGAGGGCCAGCGGGACTGTTTTAGTTGTAAGAAAGACAGTCATTTTTCCCAGGTGATCTCAGCAAGATGACATTTCAGGCCCACTGAAACTTATTATTACCAACATCAGCATACAGTCCGACAACGTGTTCTTGTGTCGCAGACTTCACCAGCCATTACTTCTGTTCCTGCAGGCTTCGTGGGTACACAAGCTGATTTTCTTGGACCTCTACCTCATCTTTCTTCTCTTGCTCTTTAGCCTGCGCGTTCACTTCCTCTGCCACTTAGCTCTGATGGCGCATGAATTTCAAGGACGTTGGCACTAAGGCCAAGAGTGATTTCTCTCTTAGCCCAGTTGTCATTTGTAGTTAAGAGGGCTAATGGTTTTTTTTTTTATTATTTTAGCTAATTTTGTGGAGTAGTAATATTTCCTTCTGCTCCAAATTCCCCAGCGCTTGTGTGCGTGCTTCTCAACACCAGGCAGATGTTTTGGATTTATCAATGAAAGACACACACACATGCAGACTGATTTTTTTTTTCTCCTTTTTTTTTTCGGAGCTGGGGACCGAACCCAGGGCCTTGCGTTTACTAGGCAAGCGTTCTACCGCTGAGCTAAATCCCCAACCCCAGACTGATTTTTAATATGCTTTAAACAGCACAATGTCTGGGCACTTTCAAACCTCCTCATGGCTAGCACACTCTTCCCTCCGATATTCCTGTAGTATTACTTTCTTTTTTTTTTTTTTTTATTAACTTGAGTATTTCTTATATACATTTCGAGTGTTATTCCCTTTCCCGGTTTCCGGGCAAACATCCCCCTCCCCCCTCCCCTTCCTTATGGGTGTTCCCCTCCCAACCCTCCCCCCATTGCCGCCCTCCCCCCATAGACTAGTTCACTGGGGGTTCAGTCTTAGCAGGACCCAGGGCTTCCCCTTCCACTGGTGCTCTTACTAGGATATTCATTGCTACCTATGGGGTCAGAGTCCAGGGTCAGTCCATGTATAGTCTTTAGGTAGTGGCTTAGTCCCTGGAAGCTCTGGTTGCTTGGCATTGTTGTACTTTTGGGGTCTCGAGCCCCTTCAAGCTCTTCCAGTTCTTTCTCTGATTCCTTCAATAGGGGACCTATTCTCAGTTCGGTGGTTTGCTGCTGGCATTCGCCTCTATATTTGCTGTATTCTGGCTGTGTCTCTCAGGAGCGATCTACATCCGGCTCCTGTAGGTCTGCACTTCTTTGCTTCATCCATCTTGTCTAATTGGGTGGCTGTATATGTATGGGCCACATGTGGGGCAGGCTCTGAATGGGTGTTCCTTCAATCTCTGTTTTAATCTTTGCCTCTCCCTTCCCTGCCAAGGGTATTCTTTTTCCTCATTTAAAGAAGGAGTGAAGCATTCACATTTTGATCATCCGTCTTGAGTTTCGTTTGTTCTAGGGATCTAGGGTAATTCAAGCATTTGGGCTAATAGCCACTTATCAATGAGTGCATACCATGTATGTCTTTCTGTGATTGGGTTGGCTCACTCAGGATGATATTTTCCAGTTCCAACCATTTGCCTACGAATTTCTTAAACTCGTTGTTTTTGATAGCTGAGTAATATTCCATTGTGTAGATGTACCACATTTTCTGTATCCATTCCTCTGTTGAAGGGCATCTGGGTTCTTTCCATTTTCTGGCTATTATAAATAAGGCTGCGATGAACATAGTGGAGCACGTGTCTCTTTTATATGTTGAGGCATCTTTTGGGTATATGCCCAAGAGAGGTATAGCTGGATCCTCAGGCAGTTCAATGTCCAATTTTCTGAGGAACCTCCAGACTGATTTCCAGAATGGTTTTACCAGTCTGCAATCCCACCAACAATGGAGGAGTGTTCCTCTTTCTCCACATCCTCGCCAGCATCTGCTGTCACCTGAGTTTTTGATCTTAGCCAATCGCACTGGTGTGAGGTGAAATCTCAGGGTTGTTTTGATTTGCATTTCCCTTATGACTAAAGATGTTGAACATTTCTTTAGGTGTTTCTCAGCCATTCGGCATTCCTCAGCTGTGAATTCTTTGTTTAGCTCTGAACCCCATTTTTAATAGGGTTATTTGTTTCCCTGCGGTCTAACTTCTTGAGTTCTTTGTATATTTTGGATATAAGGCCTCTATCTGTTGTAGGATTGGTAAAGATCTTTTCCCAATCTGTTGGTTGCCGTTTTGTCCTAACCACAGTGTCCTTTGCCTTACAGAAGCTTTGCAGTTTTATGAGATCCCATTTGTCGATTTTTGATCTTAGAGCATAAGCCATTGGTGTTTTGTTCAGGAAATTTTTTCCAGTGCCCATGTGTTCCAGATGCTTCCCTAGTTTTTCTTCTATTAGTTTGAGTGTGTCTGGTTTGATGTGGAGGTCCTTGATCCACTTGGACTTAAGCTTTGTACAGGGTGATGAGCATGGATCGATCTGAATTCTTCTACATGTTGCCCTCCAGTTGAACCAGCACCATTTGCTGAAAATGCTATCTTTTTTCCATTGGATGGTTTTGGCTCCTTTGTCAAAAATCAAGTGACCATAGGTGTGTGGGTTCATTTCTGGGTCTTCAATTCTATTCCATTGGTCTATCTGTCTGTCTCTGTACCAATACCATGCAGTTTTTATCACTATTGCTCTGTAATACTGCTTGAGTTCAGGGATAGTGATTCCCCCTGAAGTCCTTTTATTGTTGAGGATAGCTTTAGCTATCCTGGGTTTTTTGTTATTCCAGATGAATTTGCAAATTGTTCTGTCTAACTCTTTGAAGAATTGGATTGGTATTTTGATGGGGATTGCATTGAATCTGTAGATTGCTTTTGGTAAAATGGCCATTTTTACTATATTAATCCTGCCAATCCATGAGCATGGGAGATCTTTCCATCTTCTGAGGTCTTCTTCAATTTCTTTCCTCAGTGTCTTGAAGTTCTTATTGTACAGATCTTTTACTTGCTTGGTTAAAGTCACACCGAGGTACTTTATATTATTTGGGTCTATTATGAAGGGTGTCGTTTCCCTAATTTCTTTCTCGGCTTGTTTCTCTTTTGTGTAGAGGAAGGCTACTGATTTATTTGAGTTAATTTTATACCCAGCCACTTTGCTGAAGTTGTTTATCAGCTTTAGTAGTTCTCTGGTGGAACTTTTGGGATCACTTAAATATACTATCATGTCATCTGCAAATAGTGATATTTTGACCTCTTCTTTTCCGATCTGTATCCCTTTGATCTCCTTTTGTTGTCTGATTGCTCTGGCTAGAACTTCAAGAACTATATTGAATAAGTAGGGAGAGAGTGGGCAGCCTTGTCTAGTCCCTGATTTTAGTGGGATTGCTTCAAGTTTCTCTCCATTTAGTTTAATGTTAGCAACTGGTTTGCTGTATATGGCTTTTACTATGTTTAGGTATGGGCCTTGAATTCCTATTCTTTCCAGGACTTTTATCATGAAGGGGTGTTGAATTTTGTCAAATGCTTTCTCAGCATCTAATGAAATGATCATGTGGTTCTGTTCTTTCAGTTTGTTTATATAATGGATCACGTTGATGGTTTTCCGTATATTAAACCATCCCTGCATGCCTGGGATGAAGCCTACTTGATCATGGTGGATGATTGTTTTGATGTGCTCTTGGATTCGGTTTGCCAGAATTTTATTGAGTATTTTTGCGTCGATATTCATAAGGGAAATTGGCCTGAAGTTCTCTTTCTTTGTTGTGTCTTTGTGTGGTTTAGGTATAAGAGTAATTGTGGCTTCGTAGAAGGAATTCGGTAGGGCTCCATCTGTTTCAATTTTGTGGAATAGTTTGGATAATATTGGTATGAGGTCTTCTATGAAGGTTTGATAGAATTCTGCACTAAACCCGTCTGGACCTGGGCTCTTTTTGGTTGGGAGACCTTTAATGACTGCTTCTATTTCCTTAGGAGTTATGGGGTTGTTTAACTGGTTTATCTGTTCCTGATTTAACTTCGATACCTGGTATCTGTCTAGGAAATTGTCCATTTCCTGAAGATTTTCAAATTTTGTTGAATATAGGTTTTTATAGTAAGATCTGATGATTTTTTGAATTTCCTCTGAATCTGTGGTTATGTCTCCCTTTTCATTTCTGATTTTGTTAATTTGGACGCACTCTCTGTGTCCTCTCGTTAGTCTGGCTAAGGGTTTATCTATCTTGTTGATTTTCTCAAAGAACCAACTTTTGGTTCTGTTGATTCTTTCTATGGTCCTTTTTGTTTCTACTTGGTTGATTTCAGCTCTGAGTTTGATTATTTCCTGCCTTCTACTCCTCCTGGGTGTATTTGCTTCTTTTTGTTCTAGAGCTTTTAGGTGTGCTGTCAAGCTGCTGACATATGCTCTTTCCTGTTTCTTTCTGCAGGCACTCAGCGCTATGAGTTTTCCTCTTAGCACAGCTTTCATTGTGTCCCATAAGTTTGAGTATGTTGTATCTTCATTTTCATTAAATTCTAAAAAGTTTTTAATTTCTTTCTTTATTTCTTCCTTGACCAGGTTATCATTGAGTAGAGCATTGTTCAATTTCCACGTATATGTGGGCATTCTTCCCTTATTGTTATTGAAGACCAGTTTTAGGCCGTGGTGGTCCGATAGCACGCATGGGATTATTTCTATCTTTCTGTACCTGTTGAGGCCCGTTTTTTGACCAATTATATGGTCAATTTTGGAGAAAGTACCATGAGGAGCTGAGAAGAAGGTATATCCTTTTGCTTTAGGATAGAATGTTCTATAAATATCCGTTAAGTCCATTTGGCTCATGACTTCTCTTAGTCTGTCTACATCACTGTTTAATTTATGTTTCCATGATCTGTCCATTGATGAGAGTGGGGTGTTGAAATCTCCCACTATTATTGTGTGAGGTGCAATGTGTGTTTTGAGTTTTAGTAAGGTTTCTTTTACGTATGTAGGTGCCCTTGTATTTGGGGCATAGATATTTAGGATTGAGAGTTCATCTTGGTTGATTTTTCCTTTGATGAATATGAAGTGACCTTCCTTATCTTTTTTGATGACTTTTAGTATTACTTTCTAAAACCTATGTTTCATCTCTACTATCCTAGAACCAATCGGGGGAGTGGCACCAGGAGGTTTCTTATCCAGGAATCTTAAAAGTCCCGCCTCTCTCCCTGTCCTGCTGTTAGCTGTCACCAACTTTATTTCCCACTCAAAGCCAACAGGGGGCAGACATGCGAGTTCCTGTGTGATTTCAGGAGTAGAATTTACACGAATAGCATTAGAACCAATCCACAACAATGTTGTATCCAGCCACTTTGCTGAAGGTGTTTCTCAGCTGTAGGAGTTTGCTGGGAGAATTTTTGGAGTCACTTATACTATCATATCATCTACAAATAGCCCATACTTTGACTTCTTCCTTTCCAATTTGAATCTCGTTGATCTCGTTTTGTTGTCCTCTTGCTCTATCTAGAACCTCAAAAACTATGTTGAATATATGTAAGGAGTGAATAGACAGCCTTATCTTCTTTCTTTCTTAGTGGGATTGCTTTGAGTTTCTCTCCACCTAATTTGATGCCAAATATTGGCTTTGTAAGTCACATGGACGTAGCTCTCCACATGTAGATAAAGCAGGACAATGGGAAACAACGTTATTTTATGAACCATACCCGAGAAAATGCAAACTACAGTGGATTAAAGAATTACTGTGTCTAGAGAGTTTGGCCACTTCCTCAAAAAGATGCTACTAATGTTTCTGTCTGTCTATTTGTTATTCTTTATGTGTTTTTGAGATAGGTTAACAGAGTGAGCTACGCAGCCACAGGTAGGCTCAAATCCACAACCAGCTTTACACCTTGCAAAGTCAAGTTCTCAAATTAAAGGCGTAAGCCATCAAAGATGAGACAATTTCCCCCTAAAGATATATAAAAAAGCAGTTCTAAAATATTACTCCACATATTCTCATCTAATATATATTATATTTCTTTAATGAGTGTGGAGTGCCACAAGAAGTTTTTAAAAAACACCTCACTGACACACGATTCTATCCATTTATATGAAGCAATGTTCTAGAAAAATAAAAAATACATTAAAATGGCAAAGTTTCTAAACATTGATTTTTGGTAGCAGTTCTCTTTAGTTTTGCAAACTTCTAGAATTCACCTAGTCCATATTGATAGTGTGAAATTCTTTTGTACAGAAGCAAAATAAAACATGATTTTTTATGTATAGGCATACATATTCATATATATGAATGTATATACATACAAACATATATAAGCATAAGTTTATATGTATATATTTAAATATGTTATAAATATATCGACTATGTATATATATGCTGATGTTTTACATTGATTGTATATAAAATAGTTATATTAATTCATGTTTTACAATGCTTCTATAGAAAATAATAATATATAGATATATAAACATATATCTATATCTATATTTATATCTATCTGTCTATATATATATATATATACTAGGATGTTTAAGATAGGCAAAATGTAAACTTTGTATGAAGAATTCAATGACTATTTATTGATTTATGATTTGATTGACCCATTTTCTGTGTTTCTAAGGAATCTTTGGTTCTCTTATATCATTAGGGCTGCATTAATGGAGAGCTTTGCACACAGCATTAGGCTGTTTCCTCACTGTAGTGAGTGAACAGCATGAAGCTTAGTGAGGCACAGAGAGGACGTCTGGTGTTAGACAAAGCATATTCTACGTTTGGGCCCTTCTGCTCACTTACTGATCTTCATGTTATTGCATTTCTGCCTTGCTCTTAACATGAAAAATAACTAGTAAATTTATATGAACTTTCAGTAAAATAACACATGGAAATTAAAGTTGTTAGATTACAGGGCATGAAGCAGAGTAGAAGATGAGATTATAGTGAGGTTACTCATAAATCTTCTGAAAAACCTGCTTTTCATTCTTCTTCAAAGCCAAGTAAGACTGCCAATGACACCTTGTATCACTGGAGCGAATATTTGAGTAAGTCATAATGTCTGTCAGAAGTTATCTTCTGTCTCCTTCTTATTGGCATGTCTGCTTTGAAAACTCAGGGAATATGTAAAAATAATGGGAGCTGCTATTTTTCATTAACTTATTTTCTAACATCTATTAAATTTGCATTATGGCTTTCGGAACTGAGCAAAATATTCAGTGCTTACTTTAAAATTGTAATAGTATATAAAATATTTAATTTGTCCTTATCGACAGAATTAGTTTCAATTCTGAGTTTGCATATTGGAAGATAATTATTTATCTGAATAAAATTTGTAAATTGTTCAATTTCTTTTTCCTACAATGAATTAAGACATTGTGAACCCTTTCGGCCTTTCTTTCAGTGATACAGACTTTTGGTCCTTGCCATAGCACATCAGGCTTCTGTTTTGATTGACTAAGGGAGATTTTCCCTCATATATAATTTGGCTGAACTTTCAGTACAGAACATTGGATGCAAAGGTGGTGACCAAGATTGTTCATACCTTTGTGCTATAGATGCTAGCTAGTGTCAGCCTTCACCAGGCAGACAAGCAAATATGTTCTCATAACCATCATTGAGTATCTGAGGATAAATCGGAATATTCACGAATTTTACTCCAAAGCAATTCAATGAAATGTACAGAGATAAGACTAACATAGGAGAATCATTCTTTCTAATGTGTGTTGACCAGAACACACATTAGATGGTGCCACACCTACCCAAAAAACACATTGTTTACCATTATTAAGGGTATTTCAACACAAATGTTGTGCACAACCTAGCCCCAATCGACCTGAAGTCTAAATACAAGGAAGTAGCATAGCTATTTTGTACGTCTGCTATCCCTGGAGTACGTTGTTTATCCCCCCATATGAAGGTCTTGAAAATAAGTGCTAATTCCTCCCACCTGACTCATCCTATAAAACATACAGCAGCAAAGCTAACTAGAACAAATAGCTTGACTAATTGTTTTCCAACTTAGAACCCATTGTCATAGGGATCCTTCTGAGTAGCTCAGCACATCCTTTAGCATCAGCATCTACTTATTACTCCATCATCTGCTGTCCTTGTCTTCACTCTCAGCCACACCTCTACAGTGGTTCAGAAAGGCTGGAATGACTCACCCACTGTGTCTCCTAGAAAAGACTCCAGTAGCTATATCCAAGTTTCCATTTCGACATTTCTTCTCCTGGAACCTTTACTACTTCGAAATTTCAACTTGAAAATCATGGTTTCAACGTTGAGACGGAGGTCATAGTCTTTTGTTATTAGTATCGGTGTGCAAGAATGTAAAAAAGTAATTCCACTGAATGGTAAGTTCTCTTTGTTTGGAGGCAGCTCTTTTTTATATTGAGCTGCTTTCTAAGGTCCTAAACCAAGGTGACACTTTAGCATCAACAGATTCCTTTAATGAAGGTCTCAGAAGAGTGATCCTGGATTAAGTCTGTTGTTTCCTTTTAAGGTACATTGAGTTATATGGGCACCTAAAGTAGCAAGAGCTCAGACATTGCACTAAATATGGTCCCTGGAATTTGGAAAACATAGGAGTTCTTTCCTTCTGAGATTTAATGCAACAATATCAACAAACTTGAAATATTTTAGAAGGAAAAGATACTGTTAACCTATGAGAAGATGTTACCTGATATTACAGTGATAATTCAGGAAAGTTTGCAGTGTGCATAATATTTGGCATTTTCAGCAAGTAAATTCAAAAAGGGCTGTCCTAGTCTACAAGATTATTAATAAGTAACTAATAAATAGTTACAAATTAATAACTGAGAGAAAATTGCTCTCTGTGCTATTCTGATAGAGAAAGGTCCTTTGGGATTAGTATTAGCCAAAGATTAATTTGTATTGACATTTATATTATATCTCTGAGCTTTAGAAAAATAAAAATGGAATCGAGTCAGGTCAAGCAAATACAAATGAAGAGATAATGCTGAGAACTGCATGAACACCTTAAGATCTAAATCCAAGTTAAACACGAGCAACCCCACCTGTGAATCCTGCTGCAGGGAAAAATACAGAGACTTTATTTAGAACATCTCTGTGGCAGACAAGCAGGGAATCAAAAAGGGTCCAAGATTGCTAACTGATTTTGCTAAAGAGCTCATCAAGACTGGAAGTCACACAAAGGATTTCAGACACTCATAACGTGGCTTACAATCAATTTCCGAGCACAGCGTAGTAGTCTAGGGTCAAAGCATTATTGCTTTTAGTCTCCAAGCATAACAGGACACAGCATGCTATAGGAAGATTGCAGGCAGCCAAAGAGGTTTGGCTGTCACAGCTTTTATGTTTTTTTTTAATGACTTTTGTTTGAAGCAAAGTTCTAGTTAGTCAATTACCTTCAATTACAATTTAAAGCTTTGCTGGTCACTTTTCGGCCCCTCTGGAAATTCCCTTGTTATTGTAAGAGGTGTGTTTCTCAGGGAGTGACATAGAGATATGAGTCCTAGTATTAGAGCAAGAGTTGTTTTGCTTTGCTAGAAAAAAAATTGCATATTTTGTGGCTTTGGCAAAAAGGTATTTTCATTAAAACACAAATATCCATGAGTCCCAAAAGTGAAATATAGTTTGATGCTTGTTCTGGCATAAAAATGCCTTTTCTCGAAATTATAGGACCCATGCTCTACAATTTTGCTGCTAAGGTAGTTGAACATTTTAAGAAAGGTAGATTCTAATCCCCTTTATAGTTTCTGAGAAGAAATATCCCTCTCTGGCAAAAAAAAAAAAAAAAAAAAAAAAAGCAAACAAGCATGATTTCAGAAGTTTGAAAAGGGCTAGTTTGCATCTTCAAGGTTATGGGGATCCTTGTGAACTTCGTTTTTAAGATCTTGTGCCATAATATGGGGATGTGTATGCACAAACAGACTGAAGTATCCATACAGTGTCTCACCTTGCCTATACTGCTGAGAGGTGGTGTTTAATCTTATCTGCATTCTAGGTTTTTAACTATTAAACCCAATACTCTTTCGATAGCTCTCTGTTTTCACACGAAAGTAACTTCACCGCATTCTTACTGCATGGCTTTAATAGACACAAACTTGTAAGCAATAACTATTTTTCCCCCAGAAATCTGATATCTTATATATTAAAAATCTGATATCTTATATATTAGTAAAAATGACTAATATCTGAGACTCCTTGTTCATTTTCATTTCAATTACCCCGAGAAAGTGTTCAGGAACAATCTTGGGTCTTGCTAGTCTGGGATCACTGATCTTGATGGAGATTATCATAATTGATGTCAGGTGTGTTTTTCTTCAAATTTAAACCAAACAAAAGCCCTAAATTTTATGCTTCAGACACTCCGACAATATCTTCTATGCACACTTGGGTTGTACATTCTCAGCTTCTTCTGGAAGGACCACAGTTAGAAACCAAGAAAGCTTTCATTTGACTCCGTGTAAATTTAAACAAGTCTCGTGATTCTGAATATTTCTGGTCATATTCATTTTAAGAGTGTGTGGGGGGGAACAGAAGTTACATTTTACTCAGCTAGCATTTTGTATTCTTGGGCACTGTCTGTATTGGCTAAGCTGACGGTAGGCTGAGTTTTTTCCATTCGAATTTTGAGTTCTGTTAAAAACAAAGCATCCTGCTAGGGCATTGTGTTTATCAGTTTCTTATTATACCAATTTCTCTGGGGCATGAAGCCAAATGTATGCAAACACACCCACACACACACACACACACAGAGGCAGGCACACACACACACACACACACACACATACACACTCACGCACACAAACATTCAAAATACATATCTCAATAAAGAAGAGTTGGCAAGAAAAATTATTTTCTTTTTTAGCATGATCATACAAACCCCAAATATATACTCAAAACACAAAATGCTCCTTGCTACAAATAAAAGTTAAACTTCTGAGATGGGAATAGACATTCATCATTGAAGCAAGTGAACCAATATCAGTTTTTAGGAAACCATGCTTTAACTTATACCTTAGTGAGGATAAACAGTAAAATTAATCTATTCAACCATTATCAATTTATATATCTTCTCATCCATTCATCATAGGGGTCTTATGGACAACTTGTATATTTTTTCACTGAGGGCTTCCAAATAAAATTAATTAGACTTACCCCCTCCCCAAACAAAAATAACATATTTACTGGACTTGCCCACTAGCTATTCCTAATTCTGGTCTACAATATAGTTCAGCTGATTAACATCACTGTTCACTGATTAAGTTAGCAATCATAGAGAAATTTGAAATTACTATGAGTGAGACAAATACATAGAGCATTAAACAGTTCCACGGTGATCAGGAAGAAAACAAATAATGTGGTAAAAATAATCATATATTCTTTATTTTTCTGTTTTGTGCTGTCTTAATCTGTTCAATTCAAATGCGAATGGTATTTCAATGGCTATTTCTGTTAACTTAGCAATTTACTAAGGTAATTCAAGAATTCATTTTAACCAATAACTACTCACAGAAGGGAATGTATATTATAATGGAGTTTTATTGAATTTGAAGCTTGTCTGTATTAATACTGCAGTTTAAGAGAGACAATTACTCTGTGATATCATACTACTTCCTCAATATTCAGGTAATTATTTCCTTAAATGACTTGGGAAAGTCTTGGAGGAAGTATTTACCTGAATAAAATCACGATTTTTTTTCATAATAGCATTTTCATTGAATTAAAAGTGCACTTAAATGTGCATAAGCTTCAGACTTTTTTTTTGTTGCTTTGCAAACTGGGTTGTAGACCTGTAGAATGTTCAGAATTAATTAAAAACCTGGGTTAGTTTTAGCCATATATATATATATATATATATATATATATATATATATATATATACGTATACGTATATGTATTGATGAGTTAAATGACCCATTCATTGTAGGCTAAGGTTGACTCTTACCATTTTGATCTTGAAAGAACATGTAGAGTAGATGTTAGAGGCCCAGTGCAAGGCACCATAACCTGCAGGAATCATAGAGTCAGATCCCCACATTTGTTTTCCTTCTGTGTTTTCCAAAGCAGGGCATAGTTATTGTATTATACGCCCTCATTTTATTTTAATACACTTTGCAATGTTTCAACAGCTGTGTGTATTTTGATCTGTTTAGCTATGTTACTGTGACCCAATCTTCTTTTCTGGGTCTATCACTTCTTTATTTTGCTTGAGATTAGGAAAGAACTTTAAAAAGTAATAATGAAGTGTTTTAAAGGATATTTGTAATAGGACTTAATTTTAATGACTAAT
Source organism: Rattus norvegicus (assembly GCF_021556685.1). Lineage (NCBI taxonomy): Eukaryota > Metazoa > Chordata > Mammalia > Rodentia > Muridae > Rattus > Rattus norvegicus. The sequence goes on along the minus strand of NC_141536.1, from coordinate 25,515,205 downwards.
TGGAAATAAGTGTCTAGTATATATGCATACTGCATTCATATGAGGGTAAGTAATAATAATTTATGAACGGACATTAGATAAACACTGTGGAAAGAAATCTTGTTATTCGATTGAGATGTATTTTATCATAATTGTTTTATCTCACAGTGGTGTAAGTTCCATTGTTCTGTACAAGTAAGAACAATAATATATGAAGAGAGACCAATGGCTTCTTAGTTATAACCACACAGCTACTTTACAAATTCAACATAGTCTCACCTATATTAATTGCAATTATATACTGTGTAAGTAGTAACCATCTAAAGTAACATTTTATAGCTACAAAGGTATTCTTTTAGGCCCTTACTCACATGTATGATGCCTGAGAATTATGTATGCTGTATAATTCCAATTAGTATTACATTAAACATTGATGTTATCCAATAAGGACAAGTATAGCAAACTGAAAATGAATAAGATTTATACGCATTTCATTTTCCAGTAAGTTTGACAAACTAAGATTTTTGTTGGGATGAAATATGTAACTTTGTTTATCATATATAAAACTGCTTTTATGGATTCAAAGGAAAGAGAAATGTCTCATAGCTCCCAAAATATGTTTGCAATTGTGTGTGCTTGTCTAAAATCTTTCTCTATTTCTCCTCTCTCTCTCTCTCTCTCTCTCTCTCTCTCTCTCTGTATGTATGTATGCATGTAATGAAGAAGAGAAGACTACGTTGAGAATGCAAATGTCTTTGATATTGGTAGACAATGTAAAGTCATCATCAGTGGTATGTGATTGCAGTTTGCATATGGTTTAACTGAGCAACATGCCTATTTCTGAGTGTGTAGATGGGAAGACCTAAGGGAAAATGAAAAACTGTGTGAATTTAGTTCCCAATTCAAGTGATCCAGTGGGTATCTGAAAGAACTTGTTGGTTTTGTTTTAAACTAGCTGTGGCATGGATAAATCAGTGAACCTTATTTTAGAGCTTTAGGGAGGCTACACAAAATGCAAGGAGAGGGAATAGGTTTGTGGAGAGCTCCAAACTCGCCTGGGATATTTCCTCAGCTTGGCAGCTTGTTTCTCTCTGTGGTTCAGCCTCTATCACCTGTTTTGTAGCTATTCTTTGTGGATTTGCACGCCCTCTTCTGTGTGCCCCTCTGAAATCCCGATTGATTCACGTTACTCTGCAGTTCCATTGACACTGACTTCGCTCCTGTATACTTGATAACCAGACCAATCTAAGTACAACAATCTGATGTTTGCTAAACGACTTAGCATCTCCATGTCTGACTCTAAGTCTCCTCAGGGAGAAGGGATCTAGTAAAATCCATTAAGTTGGCTTACTAGATGAATCAGCTACCACACCGTTGTTCCCCGGGTTCGGCTGTTGAAGAGTAAAGGACCAAATGTTTCAAGTAGTTTTGTTTTGTTTTGTTTTGTTTTGTTTTGTTTTGTTTTGTTTTGTGGGGTGCATGCAACACTGATGAAATTACAGGAACAAACAGAAAGTAATTAAGTTAGAAGATTTAAGAGAATGTGTGGTTGTCCCCAAGTCCATGATGTCCTAGATGAAGGTCAAGATTACCCTGCAGATTGTACAGGAATAGCGCACACAGAGAGCAGCTTAGAATAGGGGCACATAATAGATTTCCCAGGTTGCTTCTGGGCTGATGTAAGAACGGATTGAATGATAGGGAATCAATATAATGGACCAAATGTTTCTTTTCTAACTTTGCTGATGGCTCATCAATAGAGACTAAATGAGAACAATCATTAGATCAGGTCAGATTTACCTTGCTTAAGTCCTCAAGTGAAGGGATGCCCAGGTGGACAGAACATAACCATAAAAGAAGGTCATTTTCAGGTGAACTCCTCACTGATGTGTATCAGTGCCTCTAAACCTAAGCAGAAATCTATCCACGGTTTATTTCTGGGTGAGAATCTGAGTGATGCCTTTAGCTTCCAGTTAAGCTTTTATTCTGGAACTCATTAGCTTTTTCTCAGTGACACAGAGCTTCTTCCCTTGTCCAGAGTGTGTTCTTCTGCAACAAACTTAGTTTAACCCTTGTATATAAAATAATGGATGTTAATACACTTGAATAGGAAAAAAAAAGAAGCAAACTAAACCTGATATGTTTTGTATAATAATGAATGCTCAGAAGTCCACCGGAGTTCTGTATTTGACTTGAGAGTCACAGGATTGTTGTGCTATAATTTTTGGTTTAATTTTTAATATATTGATTGGTTTATTTTTATTTAGCATCTATGAGTGTTCTTCCTTTGTGAATGTGTGCCTGCCGAGGCCAGGGAAAGGCATTCAGTCTCCTGGAACTGGAATTACAGAACGTTGTTAGCACCAGAACGGTGTTGACAACTGAACCTAGGTTCTGTGCAAGAACACTGAGTGCTCGTAATTGCTTATCCATCCTCCCAGCCCTGGTGCTTTGCCTTCTAACAACTGATGGTGCTTTGCCAAAAGCAGTAACGATGTTTAGTAATACATGACAAGAACAGACTTTCTCACTTCAGATAATCAGTATTCACTTTCCTACTTATATTTCAAAGTGGGGTCAAGTGTTCCATCACTGAACAATGCACTCCCCCTAGATACTTGTCTCATTAAAACAAATCCAGTTGTCAAAATTCACACTGTAGTCTTGGGCTAACCTTTCTTTTCCTTCAACACCTGACCCCCACCTATCGTGTACAGCATCAGCCTCTTGCCTTTCCACTCTTGTTCTGTAGGGTGGTATCTTATCAATTTACTCCCAGAAAAGTTTCTGATTACTGATGTATACTTTCATAGCTAACTAGTAATTCTTAGTACATTTTATCCCAAAATATTTCAACAAGCATGACAGCATGACAGTCTTAAACCAATAAAATTCCTGTCTCATGGTCCTAATAAAAACTTGTTGTTAATGATTGTAAGAAATCAAAACATTAAGGACTCATTCATAGTTTTTAGTATTTCCCCAAGTTTTCTTCTTAATCAGATGTCACCAGAAGTCTGGCTTTGAGAATTTAGTAAGTTTAAAGCACAATGCCTTCAAGTGTTCCTTTCCACTGATTCCCACAGCAGTACGTTGAAAAGTTTTGATACTAATCCTCTTAAGTTGCCATCACAAATACCATGGGCTGAGTGACTTCCACACGAGAACTGTATTCTCTCATAGTTTGAATAAGATAACCAAAATCAGGCTATTTGTCAATTTGGTTTCTTTAGAGAATTTTCTCTTTGGCTGCCAGATAGCCACTGTCTTTCTCTCCAGGTCCTTTTACAGTAACTGCACTCGTGGTGTTACCCAAAATATCTGGTTTCTTCTGATAGGGACATGATCAAACTGGATAAGAGCCCCTGCTCAAGGCCTCATTGGGTATAATCACCTCTTTAAAGACCCTGCTTTTGAATTCTGACTAGTCTTAAGCTTTTCAGAGTGATGCATTTCAGTGGATAATCATTACAACTCTGATAAAGCACTTTAAAAGAAGCAGAATAGGAAAGATACTAGATGACTCAAAATATAGGCTATGATTTATAGCCTTTGTAATTTGTTACTTTTTAAATTATTTAAAGTATTACTGTATGCATGTGTACCTCTTGTACCACCATCCAGGTCTGTAGTTCCTCAAGAGGGGACCTCACTGTCAGTATGTGACCATTACTGAAAGATACTTGTCTGAAGAGCCTTTTTTCCCTCCTGAAGGGAGCTCTATATGATCAGGGAGACAAGTATTACAAAGCCAACACTAATACATTATATATGACATCTAATTCTGAGAGGGATTTTTGCTTATTCTAGAAAATATTAGCAGGAGCATGTGCAGAACAATTACCGGTTGAGCCCTGCCCATTTATCCTTTAACCCTGGCCCACATGTTTTGTTCACATTGGAGTTCTGAAAGTTGTTTAAACTAACATTAAATTGGCAGCTGCAAATCCTTCCCTTTCAACACTTCAGAACTGCTGACTGAAGCAACATCTGTTAAATACAAATGTGAGGTAAAATCTGTGGCAAACATGAGAAGATTTGTACTTTCTAATTTAATATTTTTAGCATGTAAATTAAACACCTGGAACAAAGGCCTGTCACTTTCTGCCATCTCAATGAATGCTTGTTAAATGAATGAGGCAGGTGTCTCCCATGCTTCTCTGGCAGTCTGCACTTATTTCTGTCAGCATTCAAGTGATACACTATCATCACACATTCCATTTGTCTCCCAACTAGTCCTGTCTATTCACTACTGTGACCAAAGAACACAAAAAAAGCACTTGGCACTTAGCAGATATTAGATGAGTATTTCATGGTCAAAAGATACAAAGATTTTAGCTGTAATGTTGGTATGTATGGCTGGTTCCCATGGTTCCACATATGAAGTGAGTATAGACATGTGCCTAGAAATTTTGTGGCCATTTCTTTCATGACCCAAGTCTGGCAAGAACAAATATTTCTAAAATTGAGGATGGTCTTGAAAGATGCAAATACCCCAAATAACGAAATATATATATATATATATATATATATATATATATATATATATATATATATATATATATATATATCTCCACAGTGTAGACAATAGTTTCATAGCCTTTCTAAGATTGAGTTTGTTGGAATGCTGTGTATAGAACATCACTTGTACCTTGTTAGGTATTTCCTTAGTCACTACTTAAAAGGTTTGCTAGGATGAAGTCTTGTAGAAAACACAGAGAGCAATAGTCTAAACCAGTGAAAATTCTAGAAGGGAACGGCACAGTTCTTGCCTCACACCATTAATCTAGTGGCTCTGAATTGTCTTAGGGATTGCACACACTCACCTAACTTACTCATGCTTAGTCAGTTTCTCCAACTCGTTAGTTGTGAGTAGTTTGGTAGTTTGAGCTCCTATTGCTTGGGGGTAGAAAATGAAAAAAATAAAAGAAAACTGAGTCACATTGTGCAGTATGTAACCTCATCTATAAAAGATCTGGAGATAAAAAAAATCTGGGGGCCTCATATGAGGATCAGAATTTATCAACAGAATCCAATATTATGAGATTTTAAGCAATGCTAAGAATTATAGTATGGATTGAAATACACAGTTTAAAGTATATGTTCCTAATCCCTTTTACCATAGTAAGAATTTTTATAATACTTATATTTCAAAATAACACCAAATAATTGGAGAAATTATGCTTATATTATTAAGACCTCTTAGTTTTATGCCCAGAAATGTTTTTTCCCACATAATAGTTCTAGAAATTGCTATAATTCTTTTCAGCAAGAAATAAAAACTCAAGTACAGCATTAATTTCGTACCTGATGCTAGAGGATTGGAAGCAAGTGAAACTAGGAGAACCAGAATACTATGAACTGACCTGAGGAATTTCTTTTTGTTCTGTCATTGCTCCATGACTATAGAGAGTTTAATTGAACTCAGGATGTATTTGCTATGAGTTTCTTACTTACCTAACATAGTTCAAGGCACTGAAAGCATAAAGATGAGTCGGGTACTGAATCTTTCTTTCTTTTTGGAAGGATGTAAACAACTTACACTACGAGAAAACAGTCTAGTTACAAGGTAAAAGATGATTTGTCACAAAGACATGGAACTGTCCAACTTTGAACATTTCCTAACTTCTTTCTCATTGCTGGGATATAATTGCTACTCACTGAGAAAAAGGATAGTGTGTGATAGTAGTGACTGTATTACAACAAAGAAGGATGCATGTGGGAGATCTTCTGAGTCTTTCTAATGATTGTGGACATTCTTTGCCCAAAGTAGTCTGTCTGAAAATGAGTTTATAAAACCTAAGTATTTCCTGGTGTATACTTAGTTTATTTTAATCCGAACATGTTTTATTATTATCGAAGTTACAAATCTTACTATGAAAGAAAATCTGTTAAACTGAGTTGGGGCAGTATATACAAGGCATTGAATGGCATTACTGAAAACTTTCTGTGGCTGTATTAGTCACTTTTCTCATCATTTTAATGAACCGCCTCAGAGAAATGAGAGGAAGTGAGTTGGATTTTGGTCATGGTTTCTGAGGATTTCAGTCCATGGAGCCAGGGAAAAATGTAGTCAGTAGGACAACTCATTCCTTCTCAATAGCTGGGGAAGTGATCTTTTATTCACATAGAAGGGTCCAGGAGTACAAAGCTCTGGCTAGAACTCAAGTGGACCTAATGATCCAGGCCAGCACCTAGTAAGCAACTCTTCCTCCTTAAGAAACAGGTCTCAAGCTTCAAAAATTTCCTCAAGTACCACTGGAACCATGTGCAAAGGACATGAATGTGTGGAGGACATTGGTCCAAAACATGACAATTGTCTACACGTATTTTTGTGGACAGAAATGTAATGAGTAGCTTTATGTAAGTGTGCTCATCATGGAGGGACACTGAAGAGCAGAGTCTGCAGTCAGATGGATCTGCATTTCTGTATGGTTGTCACAGCTTCCTGTATGGGAGTCCTTGGAAATCAATACTTGAAATCATTAAGCCTTTGTAACTCACCTGTGATTAAGGTAGCATTTTTGAGTTCCTGTGTCCTATTTTTAACACAATGCAAGGTATAAGGCCACTCTAGAGTCATTCCTAATGTAGGTTTGGACAAAGGATAAAAGGGATTAAGGTGAGAAGTGATGCAGACGGAACATGAATGCTGCATGTTAATACAATGCACTTGAGTGAGATTAAAGCTCTTACTGACTACTCCCTCTACATGGTGATACTACTGATCTACCTTTGAGTTTGTCCAGATTCTGGAAGCCATTTTTGTTGTTGTTGTTGTTGTTATTGTTGTTGTTGTTGCTGTTATTGTTGTTGGTTGGTTTTTTTGTTGTTGTTTTTTATTATTTTTTTTATTTTTTTGTTTTTCCAAACACAACATTTGGTACTGAAGCTGACAATGTGACTGATAAACTGGGAGGGTTGACAACTCTATAGAAGAGGGCTTTCTTTAATAAAATCCAAAAGAAATACTGTTACTCCTCTCTGTTTGATCTACAAAGAGATAAGTCACTTTCTTAGATTCTCAACTCATAAACAGCCCAATTTGATATGTAAGCCTAGATTCTTCTGATCATAGAAAGAAATAATTAGAATATTAATAGTAATGACCATAGCAAAATATGTAGGTTTATAACGGCAAATTTATTCACCAGATGATACATCTTTAGAAATGCTGTTTGGTATCTGGACACACACACACACACACACACACACACACACATATGATTAAGCAGTGATATGTCTGATAAACAGTGTAAATTGATGCACGAGTTTGTTATGAACAAAGCACAGTGTCTTTCTCATGTAGAACAGGGAATCTGCATTACATTGTTTAAAATTTCAAGGCACTACAGGGTTGAAGTTTTAGCTTTTGTTCAAACAGTCCGAATCAGCAATAGAAATAAGATTCAAAACGTCATATAACACCCCATGCTGGAGATGAATCTCATTACATCAGCGAGTGGCTGATGACATAGCAAGGTGCAAATGGATTCTAGAAGGCTTTCAGTGGGAGGAGACTGATAGTGGAACAACAATGGTGGCAGGAACAAGTCATCAAGGAGATTCCTCTGGTATTTTGTCTGAGAAGTTCACTAAGATGCTTCCTAACAAAGGAGATAAAGTGCCGACTTTATATGCGTTATGAATGTTACACAACACATAGGGGATGAAGAGAGATGGCCACAGGGAGGGAACAGTAGGGGACAAGCAGTAATTGAACTGATGCAGCTTTCCAAGGGCTTTAGGAAGAGTCGAAATCTTAAAGTTAAATTCAAGAACCTGGAGAGTTTTGTGAGGAATGTTGGATAAAATGAGCTAGGTAACAAAAATAGAGTGAGAGGGAACTTCAAAATAAAGTGTAGTGTGGGAGGTTGATCTTTTAAGCTTGATAAATGGAGAGACTTTGCTTAATAAAGTATGTTCACACATGCCATTTGAATAAGAAGAGGGTTAGGAGGCAAAATGAGGCAGGAGACAACCAATGCAGTTTGGGGGCTTCACCGCATGGCATGTGCTTTCAAAACTATCCCTGATGGAGGCATTGATAGAAACAAGTCACAGAAGCACAGCTTACAACAATCCTTTGAGCTTCCGTTTCTCAGCGCTTCGCATAAAAACGGGCTACATTCTGGGCTTACTTTTAATGGAGCTATGAATTTCTGCCATTAAGACACATAAAATCTCTCCAGAAAATCACCAGCTAACCGGCATTTGTTGAGGTTTCAGGCAGATACTAAGAGCAACTGATGAAAACAGGTTATATTTGAGTGGTCACATCAGACACTTTTGTCATGAGAGATTTTCTTGCATCTGCCTGTGACAGGTAGGCTTGAGAAAAAAAAGTACATAGGAAAAGAAGCTGGTATTTGAAACCTGAGTTCAACGGAGCCCGCTAATATTCCTGTGATCAAAGCAACTTAGGTTCACTGTGTCCCTCCTGGGCTTCGGGCTTCTGTTCTGTTCACCCCCCACAATCCTATGAGGGAGACGCTACAATCGGGGTGCTTGTCAGAGGATGAAGTGACTCTGGTTGATTTCGCTGCCTGCCGGATTCATTTCAAAGGGCTCAAGTCAGGGATTGCTGTGTGGGCATTGGAGGAAAGGACTTCAAAATTAAAAATAATATCACCCTAAAACTCAGAAAATGAAACGACAATCCAACGTGCACTGGCACACATCCACAATGGATTTTCTTTCTGGATTGGGAGTAATGCAAATTGTTCCAAAGTCAAAGGATGATTCTATGAAAATGTTACTTTCACATGAAGGAAAAATCAGCTATGGTAATTGTTATTAATACCTGAAAACACTAAGATGAACCATAGATTAACCATTGTTGTTAAATTTAACACCCTAGAGGGAGAAGGCATGCAATTATGCTTTATTACCAACAATGGTACATATTTGTCTTCCCATGTTGTCTGTGTAACAGCATGCAAAGTCTGTGGTCAGCACACCCTCGTAACACTGGGTATATATCACAGCAGCCTAGCCTGTCTCCAGGTTGGAAATGTTAACTACTTATTCTACACCTTAATATTTTAGAGTTTGAATGCTAAGATGACTTTTCTTTCTGAAATCATGGAATTGTCCTTGTTGGGGGACATATAGCACATACTGAGGATTACTTGGTACAGATGTTGAAAATGTTCTGTTTATCCGATTATATACAAGCAGATTAACCTTTTCTTTTGTGCTGTAATTATTATACAAAATGGCAAGGTTCCGTTGGTGAGACATGCCATTCTTTAATGAGCTCACTTACATAAAGCCTTTGATTAAATCAGAAATAAGAGAAAAGGGAGCCATTATCCCAATTTGAGCATAAAAATGAACCTAGTTTGAGTCAGCTGAAAGGAGAGAGGGGGGCTAGTGTGCTGTACTATGAGCTTAGATTCTGGGTTTATACTCCTGTAAACAGCATCTTATCTCAGATCTGGAATATTCCATTTGGATGAGGACAAGTGATCATGAACTTCCCATTTTACTGTTTTATCTTTTCCCCCTATTTGTTTGCAAGTTATTTCCTCTAAATAGCTGGGGGAAAAACTAGTAAGCACTTTTGCTCAAAATCTTCTCAGGCTCTCTGCTACCACGAGAGATATGTGTCTTGTGTGACAGGTAAACGTTCACATGGCCTCCACAAGCTTTTCCTATGCTTCAAATTGGCACTTGAAGAGAGCTGTCCTGAGCAAGAATGACCTGTTCAACCCACAGTGCTTCATGAGCCCACTGAGAAAGTTCTTCCTACTTAAAAATGAAAGGAGAGCGGACTGTGTGAAACTACATTCTCTAGCAATGCGGCAGCCCACTCCAATTGGAGCAGAACTAGAGCTGAGAGACAGTAGCCTCCATTCAGTCTTGCCCTCTGTTTGACCAGAAACCCATATGTCCAAGGCCCTATCTCTGGGTTATGCACTCATTACCCACATCTGCTAAGGAAAAATGTCAGACCCACTTCTTGTAGTGATCCTGCAAAAACATGCCTAGGTACAGGAGCCCAGCAGAGTCGGCTCTCCTCCATACAAACATTACCCACTATTACATGCTTAAAGTCACTGGCCTAGTACTTCAGAATAGACTATTTGAATACTCTCTCTCAGGAACTTACCTGTCTCTCTTCTCCTCAGTCCTGGGATTCCTACACAGTCTAAGAAATATTTCTTAGACAATATTTGTTGTTGGACATTTGCTTGGTCAGCAGGTCATTTTCTAGTGTTTGGTGTATTAATAATTTCCCAAAATATATTGCATATTTCTGGAGTATCTCTTTGTAAAGCTCATGGTAGCATCAAATAATTTAAATAGTAGCAATTAAGTACTTATAAAATCAAAAACTGAGTTATTCAGGTAGTAATATTCATATTAGAAACCTAAATTAAATAATTTCTATTTCATTTTAGCTTATGGTCTATGACAGAAGGACTCTCAGGGCAAAGATCTACAGATTAGTTTTGAAAATAAAATAGATAATTTGAGTTTTAAATATTTAACAAAAACATCACTTTAATATTTATTTGAATAAGCTCACCTATTACTCAACACAGTTCTTTGAGGAAGACTCTGGTGAATCTGTACGGTTAGGTATTTTCATGGGAACATCTATCATGTAAATGATCATATTGACACAAGTCACTGACACCTCAGTAAATGAAGAACTGCATAATTCTCCTGCATATCTCAGATGAGCTAAGAGAAAGGGATCTGAAGGTCTATCCTGGGTCTTTGGAATTTACCACCCAGAGACAATACATGGATCCTATAGCTGAAGTCAGGGCAAGGGAAAGCCAAAGTTGTGTTCATGCCTCATATTGTACATGTAGAATAGAATGTACAGTGTTCAGGAATGCTACCAAAGAGGAAAAGAAAAAGCTGTTATTTGGGTGCCCTGAGAGAAAGGCTACATTTAACAGAAGTAAAATCTATAGTGGCATGGATGGTTCAGTAAGTCTGGTTGGAAAAAAAGAAAAACAATGGTTCAAAAAATGCTTAATAAGGGTATAAGCAATGGTCACCTGTTCAGATACCAGTCAGGTAAAGAACCAAGACAGTTGACTAGATTCTAAGAAAGGAGAATAAATATGGAAAGACTTCATGTCAGATGACCCATGCCATTGACAGAAAGAGACAAAGTCAGAGGAAGAGTTTAGGAGTCAGTAGTATAGCTACATCTTAAGGACATCAGCTGCTTTCCCCCTTTGTGTGACCAGTAGTTCAAATCAAACCCACAGTTGCTGAGAAACTCCATCTCTTCCTGGAACCACTGTAAAGTTCTCCTTAAATGAGATAGTATGCTCGCTCTATGTGCGTTTTTGAATTTTCAGTTCAAGCATCCTTCAGGTACCCACGGCTAAGTCAACCACAGTGTCTTACATGTTGCAAACATGTCACATAATAACATATTTGCTTCATTTAACCCATTATGAAGTGTGTTTCCAGTGTTTCCTGATAGATTAAGAAAGGGTTTGGTTTTTTGTTTGCTGTTTGTTGTTGTTTTATATTTTTTTTCTTTTTTTAGAACTATGGAAATAGTTTATTTTTTAGTAGGACCTTGAAATGTTGATGAAATGTTTATGAAAATCAAATATTTAAGAGTTTAGTATTATATTAGGGAGGGAGATTTAGAATAAAAGCTAGCCATCTCTATATGATATAATATTTAATATATGTCCTCAACGTTGAGCTCAAATCATTATTGCTTGAGGCCATGTTGAGGGTCATTATTAAAAGAAGTGTACTTCAGTATCAAAATGAACCTACCTCCTCTCTGTTTATTTCTTTCAATAAAGGATGAGTGCAGGCTCTACTGTGCAGAGCACTATCTTCACGTGATGAACATATCAGAAAAGGATCTGCTGACACAGTATCTACCACCCACAAATGGAGAAAGTCAGGAAACAAGAGGAGCTTTCATAAGAGCTACAAATATTCCAGCATTGCTGGGATGATGCCTTATTAGGTGTTTCCACATGTTAAGAAAAATTTAATAAATATAGTGCTACATTTTTTATTACATTTTCCTTCAAAACTGACACTTTTTTCAGAAATCTAGTGGGCACGTGGACTTTAGATGTATTTATTTGTGTTTATTCAGCAACACGTAAAGTCCTTTTCCTTAGAATTTCTTCTATTACTATTCGTGAATTTGACCATAAACTTCAGTGATACAGCTTTTCAATACCACACCTTTTCACTTCTTTTATTTCATTTTTCTAACAGGGATTCCTAGCTCAAATTAAAAATGAGATGACATAGTGACAAATAAGAGAGACAGAGACACATTTCATCTGGTCGAATGACAATGTCATGTTTGCTTGGATTTCACCATCTCTAATGTCACAATGTTCTTTTTCCATACGTCATACTTGCGGGGAGTGACAAAGTTCAAAACGAAGCGGACATTCATTCTTCCAGTTCCCTGGTAGAGAGGGCATGTGAAACTTGACACTGCTGAGTGAATGCTGCGTGCCGAGCACTGTGCACTAGAGGGTTGCACAACACCCCTGAACTAGAGCGTCTGTTGTAAAGCTGTGCTACCTCTCTAGAGGTTGTCTGCGGTGGTGTGAGAAAGAGCATAGGAGACACAAAACGAGGAACAGTTTATACTTCACTCAGACATAAACACATAACAGCCTAAGCATTACACATAATAATTACATTATTCAATTCAAAATTATAATACTCCGAATTTCGCCTCTGAGATCTTAGAGCAATCAAATCATTAAATTAAAAATTATCCTTGTCAATTATATGTGTATCCAAAAGGGTTGGAATAATGCATGTTGGGAGCTTCTTTCTAGGTTGTCTATGATTTTTACCCCAGTGTATATTCCAATAGCACAGGGCACAGAAAATGGTGCTAGAAACACAGCTCTATCATACAGAGGCTTTGAGTTGGTGGTAATTTTCACAGGCTCCCTGAGGATTCTGATGTCCAGCCATCTGAGTAGCAGGTAGAGTATGTACACAGAAATCTCTTCTTGTTTCTCATGGCTTGAGTAAGATTCTAAAAATAAAAAGTAGAGAGGATATGAGAAGAAAATGGGTTATTTAAATTATATTCAAAATGAAGCTTCTTGTTTTGTTTTTAGCATTTTCTACTCAGTGTCCCTCAAGGTGAACATTTAGAATAAACACTTGTATCAAGATGACTTTAAGTCCTCTTTAGAAGCAGCACTCTCTTTCCCCACCTATATATAACACTGTATTAATTATGTTCTACTACATATGTGTGTTTACACACATACAGACACATATACGCACACAGACACACATATAAAACTATATATTACTATATAAACTATATATCTACAGATATATAGTGCTACATAGACTAAATAATATATAATATATTGTATATAGTAACATATATATGCATATATATGAAGATAAAGAGTGAAAGAATAATTACTACTACTAGTAGTAGAAGTAGTAGTAGTAGTAGTAGTAGTAGTAGTAGTAGTAGTAGTAGTGATCAATACAGAAGGCTACAAAGCCGTAGGGTACAAAGCTGTAGGGATCATTGCAGAATGATTGTAAGAGCTCAAAGTAATAAACAGACTTCAGCGATGAATCTGAGTTTGGAAAACATGGAAGTCACACACACGAACTCACAGCATCTTGACTACAAATATAAGATCTATGTGAGACTGAGCCAAGACATATTCCAGTCTAAATGAGGGATGGGCTCATGATGGTCCTGCAACGCATGAAGTACACATATTTAGCATCCAATGGGTTATAGTACACTTACACCTTACTTCTTATGGGCTTTCACTGATAATGCAAATCAGGTTATTAGAGTTTGAAGCTATTTATTGAAGTTTGAAGATGATATTTGATTTAAATAACTGGCTAAGTCTACCAAAAATCAAAAAACTGTTAAGGTTTTGTGGAGAGTGGAGGAGACCTCGACTAAATATGTAAGGAGTAGGTGAAGTACTCAGTGAATGTCTAATAATGACAAGGGCCAGCTTTGTGGGAATTGATGAAGCCTTCCCATGGACCATTTGTAGACACTGGCAATGTGTACAAAAGCTAACAACTGCAGCCAACTCCTCCTGGATGTTACAGCTCGAGGCTGCTTGCCTACAGGCAACTCCTCTGACACAGTCTAATATTCTTCTGCTCTATTTAATAAAAGTCTTGAGTTCTAAGCTGTTGCTAGTTGGTTCCCTTGTGCTCACTGGGTCTATCTTTTTGTGTGTGTTCTGTCTTCATTTCCATCTCAACCCAGTCAGGTTTTCAGGACCATGCAGAGGTAGATGTGACAGCTTTTTGTAAGTGCTATAGCATATAGTCCATTGTCTCACTTGGAAAACCATTTAGGTTTCTCCCATCCCAATTTACTACTCTCTATGCCAGTTTACCACAGATGGCCCCCATGTTGGATATACCACTCCTCACTCTTTATTGCTGCTTTCGTGAGAAAGCAAACCCTCCTTTTGTTTTGCTGCTTGCAAAACAGGTTTCAGTGAAGTTGTGCCTTGAATGAGTTAATACATTCATCAAACAACATTTAAAAAAATATTGAATATCTTGGGGAATGCAAGAATGATATGAGGCTATTTTTCCATAGCCTCTAACCTTTCTCCGCAGCAATGCATGAACTTGGGAGAAATATATTGTAGTGATCCCTCATCTGATAATCCAACTGATGCAGAGGGTGGTGCTAAGAACCACTCTCTGGGAAAAAACACTGTAAGCTAACTAGTAAGCAGCATAACCACATTGATTCTCATCTTAAACAATACCACTGTGATGGGTATCGCGCCTTTATTCATTTGATACACTGTCAGCTTGCTATCTCTTATTCTTGTTCTGAATTCTTTTGTGGTCAGTTTTATGGAGATGGTGTCAATCATTTCTCATATACTAAAATCGTGTATATCTGAAATCTTACTTATTCTTTGATGTTTCTCAAGCACTTTTGCTTGGATAGCTGAATGGTGCTCATAACTGCACAACATCAGAGACCTGAAGAATGTTGACAGTGGTTATATACACGTTCCATATCACATTACAGCTTTTCCTATAATCCATCATGAAAAACAACTGCATTTCCTGTTTATATTCACAGATATTTCTCATGTAGTCCAATATTTTTTTCCTGAAACAAAGTTTATACTTTACACATAGTTTAGAGTAGTACAAACAGAACAATGTTCTTCCCTGAACATTTACAAGGGGGCATAAATGATATTGATCCCAATGACAACCTTGAACCTGTGAGACAAGAGAGCTCTACTGATTTTTGGTTTACTCACTATTAGCTGACAGACTATTTAAGACATATTAATTTTTAAGCTGGAGCTTTCAGGGTTAAATATTTTATGCTAGTACATTTGGGGATTGATCTTTTCATTTTGAATTAATAATATAAAACAGGAACAAAATGTATGAGTTAGGTATAAATATATATTAATAACCCGACAATTAAACAAAAAGTAAAACATAAGTTATTAAACATTTCAAATAAGGGTACAAAACAATATATGCAGTTATTAAAAGTCTAATTACCAAAATAAAAAAACAATTTTTACCTATTTATTATGTATTTTAAAAGAAGACAGATATCAAAACACAAAAGGCTACATAAAATTGTTCTTTCTTATTGATACTATTTTTGTTTCTCTCTCCATCTTTGGAATATTGTAAACATATGATAGCCGTAACTCACCCCACTCTCAGTCAGTTGTCACACATCAGGTTATACTTACATATTCTCTCACTTGTCTGGAAATTTTTATAGCATAATTACTGAGGAGGAGGATGGATGTATCAATAACCACCTCAACTTTCAAAACCCAAGGACATAGCCTGATTGTACAACTTTTTACATTTTCAGTAAAGCAATCTGTGTTAGAGCTATTCTGATCTTCCAGTTACTTCCCAGTGCCCAGAATGTACTCTGATTTACCAACATGGAGATGAAATTCTTAATTAAAAGATAATATTAAAAACCTTAAAGCAAGGGAGAGGAATAAAGAATTGCAAAATCATTTGCTCAGTAATGAAAGCAGCTGATACAATTTGTTTTCATAATGACAACTTGATGATTTCATGTAATTATTTTCACGATCATGTTGAGTATTAATATTTGTACTTTAAGTATTAAATTAAGCATCCCACACTCATTACTGAATTATGTTGACACTATTGCACTTTATTTCCAGCCTAGTCGTCATTGCAATATTCCATTTCTGATTGAGCACTGTTTTACTAGAAATGTAAATATAAAAACATTAATTTATATCAAGAACATTTATAGAAGTCAACCTTGAGTTGTGGTTTCTTCTCTAAAGTATCCATATGAAGGGTCAGTTTGAATTATGGATGCAGTAAAACAAAGTTGTAGGATGCTGTGATATGATCTTACAAAGTGGATTTCAAGTTGCTATTACAGTCCAAAAACAAAATGAAAACTTCTCTGTAGTACAACCTAACTAGTAGAACTTACAGTGTGCAGCTCGTGTTCCGATGAATTTGACTATTTTTGCAATGTTTCAGCAGGTCTTGGCTCTTGTCTTTCTACTGATGCTTTTTTGTACTTGAAGCCTATTTACAATTATTAAGGGGATATAGGTGTTTTGCCATGATTACTACTGAGAACTTGACTTGAGACATTGGCTTTCATTTGCCATTACATCTTCATAAAATGTCAAAGAGTTTTGTGGCTGGTCAAAGATCTACCTATTATCAAGTGTCTCCATAATACCGGTTTGGATGACCTCCACAGTTAGTTTCCCAAGATTTGAAAACAGGGGTAAAAATGCCTAGTTCACTGTGGAGAAGGATATTGATTGGAGGATTTTTAAACTCTTGTCAATATTAGAAAATATTAAAATGATTCTTTTTGTTGTTGTTTTTGCCTCACCCAATACATCCTGACCGCAGGAGGGAGAAGAAACTACAATGAGTCTTTTTAAAGATTAGGCATCTTCTGCTTTATATTTCAGTAACTCTCCCAAGGCGGCAGAAGAAAGCTAGTCTTTTATTCTGCCTCAGTATAAATACAGTAAATTACCACATTAGGCACCAGAAATATGCCAGTTTTAGTTTTACTTATTATGCACCTTCTCACGTGAAGGATCCAATATAAATCTGAGGGAGGTTAAGTGGTAAATAGAATAACTGTAGGAAATTATACTCAGTGGGAATAAGTGTGGAGAAAAATAAATTACACACAGAAAGAGAAAGAGTTTGCATGGTGCAAATTAAGAGTGCCTCATTCCTAAGGGACCGACATTCCACAATGTGGCAGTGCTGCCATTAAATAATCAAACATTATTTCTGAAAGTACTATTGATTAGAAAATTTAGAGTAAAGTTATTTTAGTGATTTAGTCTGCTGAAAAGAGACATGGGGAATTAAAGGAATGCTCTAAGAAGAAGTGGAAAAGGCAATGGGCACAGGCATAGTCCCCAGCAAGTGAAATAAAGGAGAGAAGAAATTAGTCATCTGCAGGAAAACCAAGCCTGAAAAGAAATAACAAGATGCTTTTTCAACCCATTGTCACCTAATACCTCCTTTCCTGTTCAGCACTGGGGAGAATTACATCACATCCATTGTTGCCCTCAGATGACTAAAAGAATGGTTGTTCTGTCCTCCTCTCTGTCTCCGTCTCATCTCTCTGTCTCCCTTCTTTCATCCTCCTATAATCAAAATTTAAAAAGACTGAGTTTTCCAGAATGCCATTTTGAGAATTTCATAATCATGTAGACTCAAAAACAGCATGTAGTCAAAGTGAATGATTTCCAAGACCTGAATCAATCAGCCAGCCTGGAATTCAATTCCCCAAACCTATAAAATATCAATGAGAATATGATGGTTGAGGTCAGTGAAAGCTATCCCTCACTGACATGCTAGAAGTCTTTAGGCCTTCTGAACACTAATTCTCTGGTTGTTTGTTGTAAACTGGCTAAATCTTGAGCAGGCTCAATTGCAGTCCAAGTGGGCAGAAGTAATCTTTATCCAGCCCCTGCTTACGCTCATTCCTCATAGCCTCCCACATATCTGAGTTCTGATTATGCCCAAGTTCCAATATTATTACTCCGAGAACAAGATGGTAGAAGGGAAAGTCAGAAAAAAAATGTGAGATGAAGAAGCCAAAATGCAGAGGGCTAGTCAAAAGTAGAGACATCATTGGGGGAACTTGGCAGGCAGCAGACAATGTCACACTCCGCACGTTTGTACTGTACTCAACACATTCTTCTCCTTCTCCTTCTCCTTCTCCTTCTCCTTCTCCTTCTCCTTCTCCTTCTTTTTCTCCTTCTCCTTCTCCTCTCCTTCTCCTTCTCCTTCTCCTTCTCCTTCTCCTTCTCCTTCTCCTCCTTCTCCTTCTCCTTCTCCTCTCCTTCTCCTCTCCTTCTCCTTCCTTCTCCTTCTCCTTTTCCTTCTCCTTCTTCTCCTTCTCCTTCTCCTTCTTCTCCTTCTTCTTCTCCTTCTTCTCCTTCTTCTTCTTTTTCTTCTTCTTCTTCTTCTTCTTCTTCTTCTTCTTCTTCTTCTTCTTCTTCTTCTTCTTCTTCTTCTTCTTCTTCTTCTTCTTCTTCTTCTTCTTCTTCTTCTCCTTCTCCTCCTCCTCCTCCTCCTCCTCCTCCTCCTCCTCCTCCTCCTCCTCCTCCTCCTCCTCCTCCTCCTCCTTTCCAGCTGTACAGTACTGCGGTCATCTCGAGAGAATGTGAGGAAGAGGCCAGCCCATGAAGAATTTGTAGAGGGTGGTGATAGGAGTCCATTCTTATTAAATTGTCTAGGTAAAAAGTAAATCAAGAAAGGAACTGAGAGCAGATACGCAAAGTTCAAATTTCTCTTTTATTTAAGACTAAATGGCCCTTGTTGTTTTACCCAAAGCTATAAAGACTTACTCTGCTGCTGGTGGTGATAGAGGCCTACATTCCAATCACTGTCTGTATATTCCACTGAAATATGGATAAAGATTAAAACCATCCTTGGTATTTACTTTTATGTACATTTAAATGTTATAGGTAAATTACAATGCCTCTGTATTTATAGTGATTACCATAAAAAATATCAAATGCCATAAGCTATGACTGGTAATTATGCTGACAAATGTAGGGAGACTTGTAGATGAGAAGGAGCTTAGCATTAATCCAAACAGAGAGGGCCCCCTTGACACAATCTCCTTCTGCAAATATTTCCAGGAAACAGATACTCACATTGGGATTTCCTTTTTCAGAATGAAGAAATGAATGAAGAGATACTGTTGAGTATTTATTATGGATAAAAGCCTCCTGATTTCAGAAGGAATAACAGGGAGTAGAACAGCATTTAAGTCTCTGCATCCACGAATGGAAAACATGCTGAATATTGCATGAATTTTCTTGGGAAGGCACATAATAAAGATTATTTGGCAAGATCAAAGCAAAGATTGTACACAAGTTCAGCTTGTGTGGCTCACAGGGATATGGACAGCTTACTGCTATCCCATCAACAAGCCCCATGCTTTATAACGCAGTATTCATAGCACCTCAGTGTGTGTGGATGGAGGGTTCCTTGTAGGCCTTACAATCACCCACTAAGCTACTAGCTACTTGATTTTTATGAGATTTATGACTCATATTCTCCTACTATAATCTCCCAAGAGTCTGCTATAGTAGCTTTGATTCATAATGACAAAGCTTTTGTTGAATATGAGGAAAAGAGTTACACTCTAGCAAACACCCAAAATGTGATAAAGGCAATGGCTCTTTTTCAGGGCAACATGGATTTCGTCCCTTGTAGTTGTAAAGTTCTGTATTGGTTTGAACTCTGTTGTGATTCTCTTGAAATTCTCTGTAATTTTGGGGCAAGAGATTTCTTACTTTGTCAATAAACTAGCAAAATATGTGATTCGGACTGAGTACTGAGGTACTCATAAATACTGTAGCATAGTCAAAGCAGGTTTTTTGTGTGTGAATGAAATTTTCACTTAGAATGGAAATTTTTTTCAAAAAGATTTATTTATTTAATTGCATATGAATACACTATAGCTGTCTTCAGACACACCAGAAGAGGGAACTGGATCCCATTACAGATGGCTGTGAGCCACCATGTGGTTGCTGGGAATTGAACTCACCACCTTTGGAAGAGCAGTCAGTGCTCTTAACCACTTAGCCATCTCTCCAGCCCCTAGAATGGAAATGTTAGCTTGTCTCCTACATGACTGTCAGAGAAGGATGCCACCAAGAAATGGTGATGGGTGCATGCTTAGATGATGACAGAGTTTCTATACAGTGCTCATGGTAAACAAAACATGGAGACTATCCACTCATGAATTTGAACTTGAGAATGAAACTGAAGGAAAACTAAGAGAGGAAGACAGTTTCAAGTTAAAGAGAATTGCACATACCATCTTGTTTATACTTGTCTTACCTGGAAAGTGTAATAGTCATTGAGTGATTTTTAAGTAGAAGAGTAGATTCATCAGAGGCTTATTTTATAAAGGTTATTTTCAGCTATTTCTTAGAAAAATCAATGGAGGGAATAGTAGGTTTTTCCATAATCTAAGTAAGGAGAGAAAAACAAGAGTCTGTTTGACAGCATTTCTGATGTCATGACAGCATTGAGAAGTCATAAAGATATTTTAATTAGTTAAAATTAAAATTGTATTATAATTTTTTTCACCAAAAGGGATGGTCATAATGCAAAGATTATAATTGCTATGTTGGAAATGTTCGATTCAAGAAAGATAAATACACAAAGGAGTCAAAAATAAAGGACTGGAATAAAATTGATCATTCCATTGATAATGGGGATTGAAGAAGTAGAAGACATTGTTGTGGTCATGTACATTCAGGCTGTCTGAAAACAAATAAAACAAGCAAAGTTGAAATCAACATAAGGCACACATGTTACAAGAAACATTTTAATCAAGATTGTCAGATATTGGTG
Organism: Rattus norvegicus; assembly: GCF_021556685.1. Lineage (NCBI taxonomy): Eukaryota > Metazoa > Chordata > Mammalia > Rodentia > Muridae > Rattus > Rattus norvegicus. The sequence continues at coordinate 25,494,334 of NC_141536.1, read as the reverse complement.
ATATCAGGCTAAATACATAAATGCAGTATGGTGCATCATGAAGAAATACCATATAATCCAGAGTTTATTTAGTTGATTCCTGCATTATTTCTGACATTCTGAAAGTGTAGGCCTTTCAGTTCTGAAATCATAATTTATTTTTCCATGGTTATCCTAAAGATTCTGGCAACGCCTTTCTCTCTTTCTTCCTGTCTCCCTCTCTGTCTCCATTTCTATCTCTATATCTGTATGCGTGTCAGTGCATGTCTGTGTGTTTTGGTATTTTGATTGTTATGTAAATTTTATTTTTATTTAAAACTTGATTAAAGAGGAATACTATTTCTATTTGGTCACTTCAACAGTTCAATGTGAAATCACCGAAGGAAAATACCATAAATTAAGGGAATAAAAATAGGAATTACCAGGTTTCTTTTTGATGTTACTGAATAATTATTAAAACATTTCTTTTCATCTATTAATATAATCAATTGATACTTTTTCGGTTGCCATGTAAAGCAAATGCAAATGGATCAGATTAATGGTATTGGCTATCCATTAATTCAAAACCCAAGTAGCAAAGTCTTCCCAGCAATCAGTGCTTTGTTAATGATCCTTGAAGTTCCTCATATTTATGGCAGAAGTCAGTTCTTCAACAAGATGAAAAATAAAATAATTGTTGGATTTCCCTGAAGGAAACACAATGTGTTTTGGTACTCTTTGTCATCTTGTGGACCTAATGTTGTAGATCATAGAACAAATCACTGTGGTCTCCATGGGTCTTCAGGGGAGAAATTTAGAGGTACTCCATTTGACTTCCCTTTTTATTCACTTAGAAGCTAACTGAATACAAACATACATGACATGGAAATGCCAGAGAAGAGTTACAGTTTTATCTGATGTCTAAAACTGGTTGTAGAATTCAATATATTATTTTGTTTTCTTTTGAAGCAGGATCTCAAAATTAGTCTAGCCCTGATTGTACTGTTATCCCTTTGATTTCGCCTACAATTTCTGGGGATAGAGCCAGGTGAAACCTCTCTTTGCATAACAATATTTTATGTAACAATTTGACACCAACACAATACCATAGGCTGCTGTTGAGTTTTTTCATGTTTAGAGTGAAACTAATCACTATATTTCTAATGAGTAGAGCACCAATCCCTAGCTCTTCATACCTAACCATGCCACAGCTGTCTAACTTTGTCACCAACTTGTTCCCCATACCTCAGCCACCTAGCCTTGGACTTCAGTCTGCAAGTGAATTCTGTTGTTATTGCTCCTCATCCACAGAAACAGTGTTTGGTAATTGAAATATTAATTAATTTTGTAAATATAGAGTATTTTATGATAAATATATTGATATTTTAAGCTACATACCTTTATATTTGAAGATAAATACGTATCCCATGCATATATAATATATGTAAATTTAAAATTAGTGTGACATATGATTAATAGAACTAATCTTTTTTTTTTTCAAGATTTGCCATGTTTTCCTTAGAAACAAAATTAACTTGAACATATGGGACACTTGTACCACAGCATGGACTAGAGGACTTCAAAGGGACATAATTAATTGAAATAGCAAGGAACAGCATGACTGTGTAAGCATAGCAAAACTCATGATAATCATTTTAGGCTAATTTATGTGTCCTAAATATTTGAGAGTTAAAGATGACTGAAAACCAGTTGTAATTCAGACTTTAGCCTTCAAGTTCTGTATTGAAGTTCGTTGATTATGAAATTATAATAGCACCATAACTCAAATGTATACTGAAAATTGTGCTTAAAGATTAATGCAGGTGGGGTTGGGGATTTGGCTCAGTGGTAGAGCGCTTGCCTAGGAAGCGCAAGGTCCTGGGTTCGGTACCCAGCCCCGAAGGAAAAAAAAAGATTAATGCAGGTATTCTATTTTCCATGTAAAATTACTCTATTGAAATTGTGAGGCTTCTAAACTCACAAAAATTAAACTCTTTGTGTGTTTATAAGAAAAGATTCTGTTTTTATTATCTGCATACTTTATATCGATTGTGGCTACCAGGAAACTCAAGAAAGCTTAAATCGGAATCATTCTTCCTATACTGAACACAAAATGGATATTTTCATAGCTGCTTTAAAATCAAATTTAATTTCAGGCTAAGGAGATACTTATTAAATAGAAATATTATTGATTTAGACATCATTTCCAAATAAATAAGAAAGGAAATAATATTTTTAAAAAGAAAGAAATTACACATAAATATATTTCATTTTTTTTAAAAGAAAGAAATACTGGGTCAAACTAAACATGGCATAAGATCGTGGATCAGTTGTTAAATTTGCCTGCTGCCTAGCTTGATGACCTAAATTCAGTTCCCTAGACGCAGATGGTGGAAGAAAATATTGAGGAGCCTTCAATCCTTTGTTGACTTCTAATGTCAACGGACCCATTGTGGCATGAGTGTCCACAGTCAGTTTACATGTGTGCACATGCCCCTCCCCAAAAAGTAGATTTATATAATAAAACAAATCACAACCTAAGCATGTACTAAGCTAAATGACTTTTTCCACAAAGTTTTCTGCATTACTATGAAAATCTACATTTGTATTTCTACAGTCATGCATAAAAAAGAAAGAAAGAATATCCTGTCCTGTACTTTAAACCTCTTCTCATTATGCCAAGCTATTCCAGAGCCATAAGCTGCTGCTCTGAGTCATTTCCTCTTGCAATTCGGTAAAAAGTAAATGACACAAGCTCATTCTAATGAAGGGCACAGATCATTTCTGCAGTTGTGATTGATGTGGATATGTGTTTTTGGCCTCACAAAGAGAATTTTGTTTATCCTCTGTATGTCTGTGTTAGTAAACAAACATGAGGCAGTCTCATGTTTGCCCCCTTTGAGATACTCTTATAAAATTTGTCTATACTGCTCTATTTTCATTATCTACAAAGCAGCGTACACCTTTGCCTGGATTGTGTAGTAGAAACTGATAATAATATCTATGAAATATCTAGATTGGTATCTGTAAGGAATTACATTTGTATCTGCTTCCAAGATCAAATCAGACATCAGGAAAAAGTGATAGCTGAAGTCAGTATTTGTCATATCTCTTCTGGTCAGAAAATCCTTTAGGAAATACCTGGGTTACAAAGTGTGAGATAACACTTACATCATTGACAAAGGATCTGATTGATGACTTCATTGTGAGATATGCCAATGAGGGACTTAGAAAGGACCAGTCTGCCAGACATGACTTTGATCTCCATGGGGGTTAAGAGAGTAGTCATGATCAGAGACAGCATAGGGAACTAAGGGAGAAGGGAAGGTTCTCTCTCTCCCTCTCCCTCTCCCTCTCCCTCTCCCTCTCTCTCTCTCTCTCTCTCTCTCTCTCTATATATATATATATATATATATATATATATATATATATACACTTAGTCTGTCTATCTGTCTGTGTCTGAGTCTGTGTATAAGTGTGCACACGTGTGCCTTTTCATGTGATGTCAGTAGGAGCACTTTTAACATGGAATCATAGACTTTCTGTGTGTAATGGTTCTCAAAGGTGAACTTACAGAATACACTGAGCTGGGAAAGACTATACAGGGACTGGGTATCAACCCCCACCGCTTCCCCATATAACTAACTACTAAGCTTGTGGAATCTCTAGAATATCTTTGATTATATATTATGTTTACAACTGAGGACTACAGAACTTCTGTCTTCATACTGAAGAGTGCATGTTTCTGAAGCATTATTTTCTTTATGTTTACTTTTGTAAACATTACTTAGTATCTGAGTCTCATCTTTTTCTAAAATATGTAAAATGAAGATATTAAAGATTGAATGTATAGATTAATATAGATTACTTAGGACAGTATTTAGCATTTCATGCTCAAAAGGCATTGGCTATTATTATGTATGCACACTCCAATATAATATTGCCCCTAGTTACATAGCATATATAAAAACAGCCCTTGAATGTGTTCACATCATGCAAACCTATTTACAAGTCTGAAGTGAAGCACTGGCCTTGCCGAACATGCCAGGAAAGACTCTTGAAATCCTAAATTAGTTTCACATGATTGTGATTTTACAGAGCAGTTGCCCAAGCAGAGTATCTAGCAGGCAACTAGTCCTATTTTAAAATGTCTAAATTCCCAAAGCATTTTTAGACCAAGTGTTAACTCTCTGAACCATAAACAGTAAATATGCCAGGTCAGTTCTAGACAGACTTCTTAGGCTTGAAATTTAATTCATAGAATTGATCATTTCAAACTATCTTTTAGCTTTCAGGACTGGAGAAATACACAACACGGAAATGGATAAATCCAGGATTATGATTCAAGAGTAGAAACAAAAATATATCTTAAGAGAAGAATTGCCAACATAGAAAAAAGAGGAAGTTTGCTATTATTCTGTTGAAACTCCCTCTTAGGCTGAGAAAAACGTAGACTTCTAATTTGCTTTGCACTGATGAATGCTTTGAAGTGTCAAAGAGCAAGAGAACAGAGTAATTTAATATTTGTGTTCTTTTGAAAATTGCAAAAGTAAGATTTAGTTCTACAGCAAATTAAGGAACAAATCAGAATTTCTCTCTCATAAATTATAATCCCACTCAGTTTTTAATTCAAATGTATGGCTGATTCGTTTGACCAGGGTTGGGACACTAGTTGGATTTCACTGAGGGACATCCAGAAATTGTGTCCGTAGAGCTGTGAGTGTGGAACGGCGTACATGGCCCAGAATTAGCAGCTGTATTGGGAAATGCAGGGTTATTATTGTACCTTATCACATGCACTCTGACTTCAAATTTTCTCTACATGGTCTGAAATGTGTATTTTGATCACAGAAACTCTTTTCATTCCAGATCCAGACAGAAATTATGCACACTGCTGACCATTTGTAATTGACCATCCCCATAGGACGTAAAGGCCATCTGTAGAATGAGCCATGAGAGAGTACTAACATGCCAGCTGTAGATGTTTATTAGAACTCTAGTTAGGTTTCCCTCTTTGGTAAATATGGTCTTTAACAATCACAGTTATGATTTGAAATTTATCTCACCCTAATATTTGTTTTATTAATTCATTTATAGTTCATAAGCCATGGTAAAACATAATTCTTACTTTTAATTTATGATGTTAATTAAATTAAAATCTAGCATTTGAAATATATGTAAATATAAATACAGATATTGGTATAGATAAATAGATATAGATATAGACATATAAGTTTAGGTATGTGAGGGGTTAAAAACCAAATTCCAGGTGTTGGCCTTTTAAGAAAAATACACAACTAGAGTAATGTTCATCTCATTGACAGTTTGGAGTTATAACTTTTATGTGTAACTGTGTTATTGCTGTTTTATGTACTATTTTATGAGTCAGTAAATCTTTATTTTTTATATAAATGAATGATTGAGTGTTTATTTTTCTGAATGGAAGCATTTGATTTGTCACAAAATTGGATAAATATACTGAATTTCAACACCTAACATGGAGTTGTACATAGAATATGGTCTGTGTGTGTGTGTGAATATAATTTCTAGATATTTATGGATAAAAGAACCATATAGGATTCATTTTTACTAACTGGTCTCTATAAACATTCTCATGGTGGTTTCATATGCAGGCTCATAGAATATACTGTTCTTTCTGTCTGGCTTTTCTCCTTGGCCATTAGCAACATTATTCCAAACTCAGCCACTGGCATCACTTCAAAACTATCTCAGCTTTCTCTCTCTCCCTATTCCAAGGATCCTTGGGATTAAAGTGTGCCTTTTAGGACAGTACTAGAATAATATCCTTATAATGCTGTTTAACTGCTGCATGTCTTCCCTGATGGTCCTTCTCTTAATTTTAGCATTTTTTATTGTTTTTTTTTAAACGAGCTATTCAATGCATCTCTTTGCTTTTGACGTTTGTCCAAGCAGAGAAAAACAAAAATAGTTTAATACTTTCTTGAAAAAAAGTGTTCCAAATATATATGGCTGTTGTTGAATCTTTGCTTGTTCTAAAACACTCAAGTAAACCCTGCTTCCTGTCAACAAATTATCTCTTTTCCATGAACATGTTCCTCATACCATCCTGAGTCCTTTGTAGTGGCAGCTAGTATCTCTTTCTCAATTACTTGTTCTTGATGGTTTAGCTCCCCTCTGAGATGAAGAAGTGCCTGAAACTCCCTTCTGAATTCATGTAGACAGACTGTTGGGAGCTAAACTTGTGCTGATTTGAAGGGAATAGGTGCTGACGTGCTTCTGTAGATCATTCTCACCAGAATCCACCCCATTACTGGGTCTGAAGCTGTCTGTGTGGTACTCTTCACACATGGTCACACATCACCATTGGGTGTGAAGTCCATACTCATCTCCTTTTCTGCATGCTGACGCCATGATGTCTTAAACAGTGATGCCTCCCAGAATCTCCAAGAGAGAAACACAACTAGACCTTTTGGATTCTGGAGATTGTTCAGGGTTTCATCATGTCACATCCACAACACAGAGACTCTGAAGATCCAAATTTCTATTAATATGGAAAAAAAGAAAAGTTACCACACTCTAATAGCTGGTTTTATTTAAAGAAGGTAACTGTTTTCGGACTTAAATAAGTGATTTCTACACGCAAAATCACTCAAAAACTGTGTTCAAATAGTCTAGCACTATTGTAAGGCATACAGAGGCGATTCTATTGTTTAATTTTCCACCATTCAATCAACAGATGTAGGTAAAAAAATGCTTCTTTCCCAATCCCCTCAGCAAATTATGTGTGTGTGTTTCATCTTTATCATGCATTTTCACCTCAACAATGCTAAAACACTCAGACTTTCCCCACGTCCACAAGATGCTCAAGTAGTTCCTATTCAGCTCTTCTAGTCAAGAGACTTATACCAGTACAGAACTATGGTCTATACTGATTGAAACCCACTGGATACATATTTTGCTATGCTCTCAGGATTCATTTAATTTCTGAATGTCAGGTCAGCTGTTACCATTATAGCTCACCTGGTATACTATAATCTATATATTCAGATCTTAGGCTCATTTTAGAAATCAATGTATATTTTAAAACATGTGTAAATGTTTGTGTCTGTATGAATATGCATAAGTCAAAGGAGAATGTCAGATCCCTTAATGGAGCTACAGATGACTGTGAACCACCAGAAGTAGGTGCTGAGAATTTTCATTCTCATTTTCAAGAACATTATGTACTTGTATGCACTCATAACTGTTGAACCATCTCTCCAGCTACATAACCAACCCTTTAAATCTTTAGGGAGGATTGCTATTGAGTTATTTGTATATTTTTCACAAATTTTGTATATTAACGTGCCTCCATGTATAGATTTTTAATATATACAATATGCATATTTATATTAGTATTTTAATATTATATTATATTAATTATATTAAATAATATCAATATAATATACAAATATGCAATAACTAGCAGAGGCGATAGTAAGTTAAACCCCAGGTACATAAAAACAGTCTATGAATTTTACTCATGGACAGATTCTAAAACCTGATCTCATGGAGATTGAGAGGTGAATGTTTGTCCCTCGATTCTGCAGCACATAGTCAGGTGCAACATTAATATCAGATATGAGATGAAAATTCAGATATTCTATGGGATAGAAAGTAAACAGATAGCAATAAAACATTTGGGAATCTCAAAATCTGGAGTTTTAAATTATTTATTATATATAGATTTTTAGGTCACAGATATATTAATTACCCTGATTTTATCATCACATAAGCCAATATAGTATGTTATAGTCTATAATTGTGTACAGTAATAACAAAAGTAAATAAGCTTTGGTAAGCTTTTCTGAAACTTATTAATTATAACCTTTAAAACATGATAAAAATTTCAACATAATCTTAACCTGGGATGGTTTTGAAGTTGTGTAATTTTCCTTTAATATAGAAGCTGGACTTGGGAATTATGTGTCATTTTCTTACATTCAGGTCTAGCATTCAAATCTGAATAAAAATGTGCACATTAATTAAACAGCATCCTAGCCTTCCAAAATAACCAGATAATCAACTTAATTAGCAAGACAATGTTTACTAGTTACAGGTATCAGTCTTTCTTCCATGGATAACTGGGTAAGCAGATGATAAAAGAAGTTAAGAAGAATGCAATGACAACGTGACCCAGGTCCCTCTTGAGTTTTCAGCCTTGATCTTTGCAACAACTGCTTCAGAGCTGTACTGTGGGGCTCAGACTGTATCTATGCTGTCCCTTCTCATTCCTGCTTGTGGATGTACCACAGCCCTCCAGCATGTCATAAAGACCTAACATGCAGCCACTTCTGACTGTCCTATCCTGCCTCCCACCCCATGGTACAGAAGTATAGACCGAATGACTGTAATCACGAACCCCATGTCTTCCCACCAATCTTGGGCATTGTTATTCCATTCATGCCCTTCATTATGAATTTCATATATGTGTTTCCAAACAAATCATTCCCACTGTCATCAAGAGGCATTGACTTCTCTCAGTAAAGTAAGGGGGGGAAATAACTTTTTCAATATCACTCTTCAAATATTCTTTTTTAGGAAAATATTTTTTTTATTTCCACAATTGGTTGAAATATTTGTTATAAATTTTCTCCACCTGATCCTGGTCCATAGCTAGTAATATATAAAATATTGGAAATTATTGGAAAAACACACAAAAAGATACAAATAATTCTATGACTTGTTACCACATCATAACCAATGCCCAGATGTAATCAATGTGAAACTTTTCCATATATGCCTTAAAAGTAATAATATAGCACTGGTTATATTGTGTTATTTTTATAAATAAAGAAAATTAGAGTGACTATTGCTACATATTTATTTAATCATAGTAACTACTAATTTGGACTGCTTTTATGAACTGATGCTCATTTACTAGTAAAACAATTATATTTTGATCTAATTTTCACCACCTTCTCACCCCCAATTTAAGAAACAGTTTCATTAGTCTATTACCAATATTCACAAGGTTAAATTCAATTTGTACTTACACATCTCTCCTAACTGACTTGTTGGCAGCTTCCAAGGTAGAGGGGATGTTTTTTATCTTAGTTACTATTATGTTGCTATAAAGTAGATACCGTGAACCAGACAACTTATAAAAGAATACATTTAATTGAGGATTTTTTCTAACAGGGATAATTTTTTCATTCTGTTCGAAACAGAAAATCCAGACGTTGCTTCTATAAATAAATAGCAGGCAGGTGATTGCCAGCTGTGCAGACCCATCCCACACACAGCATCCGATGCTCACAGTTATCTTCCAGCCCAACCGCTGACTTCACCCCTAAAGCTGTAACATAATTTACACTTTCCGTTTTCCTTAGCTCCTCCATTTGTACAAATGAAATAATAAAAAGACTTTTAAACGGAGCTGTGACATAAACCTTCCTTGAAACAACTTCCCAAATAGCTTCTATAGTATGAGGTAAGATATGAAATTGTCAGTGACAGACTTAGATTTTTTTTTTGCACTGTTGTTATTTAATGTCGCCATCCTGACATTACCACATGCTGCTGTCTCTCCATTAGTTGCTCTAGAATACAAGGGTTTTCGTGGTATCTGTAAAGTCAAAATTATTTCCATGCACAGTATTTTGGAACTCATGAGGTTTTGCTTCTTCCTTTGTGGCCTAACATAAGCCCATTTTTGGAATTTAGATACCATGCCATTGCTTAAAGGAATTCCTTTGCCCTTCCAGACTTAACTAAGGGAGGTGTTTATTTATGTAATCTTACTTAAATTTCATTCTGAGTTGTTATGCTTCTAATTACTTTCTGATAAATATTTTAAATGATCTTGTTACTGCCTGTATTCACAAAAAATACTCCCGTCTGACCGATGTTTTAAGTCTGTTGTATTTTTGCATGTCCAGAAATAGTGCTCAGTCCAGAGAGGCATACACTAAACATTTGTTCAATAAAGTTGCTGAATCTATCACGAGTCACACCACCAGGGAAACTTTGAATCCCATCGGCACAACATTAAAAAGAAATTCAAAACTGATAACCAAAGTGTGAGACACGGTCATTAGGAATTCTCCAAGGAAAGGCTTTCTAAATTCATTAGCATCGTTTCCCTCCTCATGAAACACAGGGTTTAACCTAGATCAAGTGGAAGATTGTTTGCAAGTCTAAAATTAAACACTTTTAACTGCTGGCTCAGGACGATGGAGAATCAACATGCCCCAAGTACTCAAGAAGAACTTCGGCAAAGTTTTGATGAGAAAGCTATAACTAATAAGAACTAGAAATCAGACCCGGCAATTTTAATCTGTGAGGCACAGTTTTAGTAGGAGAGATGACTTAACATGGTAATGATGATATAAAAGGGAGTTTGAAGAAGCAGACACGGAGCATAGGATTTTCTGGTCTTTTTGTTAGTGTTTGTTATTTTGGGTGAGGGTTTCATATAGCTAGGCAGACTTTGCCCAAGCTCTGTGCGAAAGCAGGCCCTAGGCTACTAATCCTGATGTCTCGCCTGTGCTGTGTGCATGGGAGTGTACGCTCATTCATGCCCAGGGTTCATTGGACATCATTTTAAACACAAGGTGAGTTTCAACACAGCACTGACATAGCAACTCAGATATATGTTGGGCACCGATGAGCACCAAGAATCAAAACATAAATAAGACACAATTCCAACCTTTGGGAATCTCAGGTCAGTGGAGATGCATTTGAAAGAGCAGGAAATTACTAAATCTCATAAGTCCTGTGGTGAAATTGAGAGTACATAGTGACTAACGAGTCTGTATTTTTAAACGCTGTATTGTAAAGGACGTGCCTGTGGGTTGAGTGTGTACATCATTAAAACGCATGACATGGTTTTAGGAATTCTGTTATTAAGTTAGCAGGAGCATCTGAGCCCACCAGCTTTATCTGTGTCAGCTCTCCACATCTCATGTCCTTCGTGTGCTACAGCATAAACCACTAAGGTAGGAATTAAAAGCCTAAGTGTGACAAATGCTAGAAAGAGAGCAATACACCAATGGGAGTTTAGTATAAAAATCACAATGCACTAGGGATAGAGTCAGAAAAAGGATAAACAGATGATAATTATGTCTCCATTTTGGAAAAAAAACATATTAATATTTTCAGGACAACTAAACAAAGACATATACTCTGTATAATTAGACCTGGAGTGTGAATGCTAATGATGAGAATGGTAAGTTAATGCTGGTGAGAGAGGGAGGTTTGCATCTCAGGCATTAACACATCTATCCAGGAAGGAAAGTACCATGATTTGCTGATTTTTTAACTCCAACAATGGAAGAAACAGTATGAATTAGCTTGATCCAATTCTCCTGCTGTTTTAAGATTTACGTTATGAACATGAATGCTCAGTACTGTGCTCCATGAGTTGTAAACAGACTGAAATAAAAATCAAGAAGTTATGATGAAAGTACAATGATAAAACTATGTATAATTGACCTTAATTTCTCTGAGGTAACCAACATCACTGAATCAAGTGAAGATGCTAAGAACAAGTGCATAGATGTGATTTCTGAAAATATTTTAAACATTGTCAAAGGTACTTTCAGTATAACAAAATATAAACGTTAACAATGAAAATAAATATTTGCAGTGCACATCAGTTTATACTATTTCCATATCAATTTCCAATCACTGAAAATGAAAAAGAAAATCTTTACAGAAAAATTGCAAGGAAGATGAGGATGTGTTGTTTGACAACGGTAATGAATTCACTATATGTATGTCTCAGCATACATGTGTGCCTGTGTATGAAAATATTGTGCATATACGAAAAAGAAAAATAGTAGAAGAGAAAGCTGGTGCTTAACACTTTACAGAAAAATTAAAACAAAAGATTCCTAAGAATATTAAGAACATCTTAAACCAAGTGTGGGATAAAATACCAGACAGAGCAAGCGCAAGCCCCAGTGGAAAGTCCTAACACGCACTGTCGAAGGCCATGCTGTGAGTGACCGATCAGAATACACTTGTTCCACACGCTTAGAAAAGTGACTTCCGATACATCCGTAAAGCCATTGTTTGCATGTACTGTAGTCAGGTGTTTCTGGTAGTGTACCCTTCCACTGCCAAGATTGTAAACAGGCTACAGAAGAATCTAGACTCTGCTTGTACTATCTACACCCTTGATGTGGGCCTCACGTTCACAAGTTTCACGTTCTTCTTTTCTACACACAACTGTCACAGCAACAGGTCTTGCAGTGGTGTTCTGAAGACCAAGGGAATTCAACATGTGAAGCAATGATCACATTTTGGGCAGTGATGAATGTTAAATACTATTATAATTAGTGGTTACATGGATTTCATGTGAAGCTATTAATGTAATGCTTATCGTACCACTAAAATCAAAATTTCTTATGGTATTTTGTGCAGTCTCAGAATGTGTGCGATTCTCTTTTTAAAATTATGTTGAGCAAATTTGTCCTCTGAAGATTGGAGCTGAACACCACTCTTTCTGAGTGACACGGCATGGCACATATTTAGACATCAGGCACCTATTGACAAGGTTATTAAATAGATGTTTCTGAACATGTGGCCATCCTGACATCCTAAGCACATGCTTCTGATTTCTGAACAGCACAACCCTTGCAGAAGACCAGCAAACCCATAATAATCGATTATTTTCTACTTACAGGATAGGTAAAGATTTTAAAACACTTTGTATTTTTCTTTTGGGAGAACTGTGGCAGACTTCACATCTACACCTATTGGAGATTGTGCAGCACCAATGAGTGACAGTGTGCTGTGACTCTTGGAGTTATTGTTAGCCATGCAAAAATGGGAACTTCAACATAAAGCTGTTACTTCTGACGTCAATCTAAACGTGACCTGACCAAAATTTATCCCAAGTTTTACCACAGGCAGAATTCTGATAAACAATTTTCGTCAAAGTGTTAGCATAGAGATTAAGGAAAAGATTGCCCACTTTGTAGATGTTGTAGGCTTAAATAGATCAATTGAGGTAGATATTGCTGTCACAATTTGATGTGCTTTAAATAATGTAAGCTCTCAGACAACTGACTCAACAAGATTCTATTTAACAGCTGTAGCTGCTTAAAGTTCAAACTATCTTTCCACAATTACTGAAGTTCACAAAAATATTATATTACACATATGTATGCTTCTAAATTGTGTCATGCTGTTTATACATGTTTTCATGTTTTAACAGCTTGCCCTTGTTTTCACTGTTCAGATTATTGTAGTACATACTTGACAGCAAATTAAAAGTGACAAACTAAATATGTTCCACAAGCATATAAAACATATTAAAGATTTAAGAATTCAGAGAAGTCAAAACATTTCCCTAATGAAGAAGAAATAGACAGGGGAGAGGACAGATCTGCTCAGCCATGCGGAGGTGTTTTTCTGCAGCATGAACACAACTGTATTCACTTAGAGGGCAGCGAAGCTGCAAGGAGAAAGTGGGATTTTGGCGGACATCTTCACAGTAAAAGAAGTCCAATCTCACAATAATTTGGCACTAAAATCCTCATAGCTGGAAGGATGTGGGTAAACAGCAGGAAATTGGCTTTCAAGATTGTAGTGGGGGCTCTGGATATGCAACAGTTTGATTAAATTCCTCCTAATAGTTCTTTCTTTGAAAAGAAGCTGGTCAAGGTAGAAAGCATGGTAACCTTGAAGGCAATCTTCCTGCGCTATTCACCTGCGTTTTAAGGAAATTTAACATCTGCGTGTATGTCTCCAATATTATTTATTTTATCTGAAAGCAGTTGAGGATATCCAGAAGGCTTTGCGGGCCACTTCAGAACAAGGGCTCACAGTACAATAAAACCAGAATGTGGAAGGCAAAGAAAGTTCCGGCGATGGAGTCCTTATTGACGAGTACATTATTTTCTACTTATTTGTTTCTTTGTTTATTTAACTTCTCTTTGTCCTGTTCCATGAATTTGAAATGCAATTAATCTTCCACCTGATTCCTCCTGTTTACTACAGAGCCACAGAATCACAAGGGGGAAAACAAAATCTCTTGGTGATCGGTTTAAATCCCTAGTTTAGTCATCATGCCCTGTGGCTTTTCTTCATTTCCGCAGACATCACATTTGTTATGCACCCGTAGACCATTTAGTTGGCTTATGGAATTCAGAGGCAAACGAATTGACGTGCTTGACTCGACGCCCTTTACAAAGGAGATTATAGAAATCTAGATCGAGCAATTTTTTTTCATAAGATCCAAGCATTATTATTTTAGCCTTCCAATCATAAAGGGTTTATTTCATTGAATCTTGCCACCTCTCTTTCAAAGGGAGGCTTAGAAATAAAGAAACATTATAACATAAAGCAAAGTGGAATTCAAGGCGCATCGGTCCATTGTCCATCTCGTGATAGCCTTTCCTCCCTTTGTGGACACTACATCACCCCAACAAATCGGCAGAACCCTCAAGCTCTCTCTTTATATGTGCAGTGTCACCAAATGATTATAGTGAGAAATGGGACTCTTTTCAACTTTCGATGGTCTCTTACTTGGATTCATGGAAATATTAGGCATTTTTATCCAGCTGTACATAAAAGAAACGGCTGCAGCATCTGAAACACTGGAGCTTTGAAAGCTGAGTGCGGATATATTTTTTAATTTATTTTCTAAAAGTCTCAAAGTCTCATGAGAAGAGATTTCACCAAATGCTTCACTAAATGCTTTGACCTAATACTTATGGTTCTCAGATCTGAATCATTCTTGCACTTTAGTATTTGGTATTCACATAAAGGTTTACCTGTCTTTGTTAATATAGTGGACACTCAGGGATGTTTGTATATGCCTGTCTGACCTAGGACTGGATTTTGAGCATACCCAAGTCCCTGTGATATAAGAGATTTGCATTCTAAATAAATGTTGAAGAATGCTTACTAAATAAATGTATTCTGCTTATAAAAATATAAAATGTAATGGGCTAAGAAAAAGTCTATGTGTTTGTTGATAACAGTCATGTTCATGTGTGTCTGAATGCCTCTCTATATGCACATACTCACAGACACATATAGAGAAACAGACACATGTACACAAAGACAAACACATAGAGACATTCATACACACACAGGTATACAAACAGACACACATTCACACACATTCACACACTCATGCACTATCTATCTATCTATCTATCTATCTATCTATCTATATATATATATTCATGTTAAGCTTATATTATTAACATGTCCATAGGATCAAGTTAGCATTGTTCTCTGGGACTTTGCTTGAAATTTATATTTTCTTTGCATTTCTCTTAGTCTATGCTACCAATTCCATTCTTAACTGGTCAGGGTAACTGAGGCAGGCCATAGTGTGGGTGACCGATCACTCAGTAGATTTTCTCTGAGGGAAGAAAACATAATTCATAATTCGGTGGGCCAGGAAAATACTCCCTGGGAGCCAGTGAGAAACTTTTTCTGGCCTGTGAGCAAAAGGGCTGAAAGAATCACACACACACACACACACACACACACACACACACACACACACACACGAAAGATGAAGCAAGGCTCAACAATTTTATTGTTTTTCTCTCGCAGCATATATATCTCAGCAAAGTCTTTTAAGCAGTTCAAAAATCACAATATGGTTGCATTCTATTTTCTCATTAAGTGTTCAAATATAATGAGTCCACATATGTAGAAAACATGTCCCCTAATACCCTCACATGTATAAACATTACATAGTCTTGGTAAAGAAAAATTATTCTTAAGAATCCACATACATCCATAACTGAGGAGCATGCTATATATTAATAAAGTGTATGCAAGCCCTGTAATTTTTCTCAGCCAGTTTCTCTTTACTGGCAGATTATAATTTGCGGTTCTAAAAAAGAAAAGAAAAGAAAGAAAAAAGAAAGGAAGAAAGGAAGAAAGAAAGAAAGAAAGAAAGAAAGAAAAGATAAGTAAAGAAAAGAAAAGGAAAAAAGAGTCAAGTCTAGACCTTTATATAAAAAGAGTCATTTCTACTTGAAATCCTCAGGGTGCATATCTACTCACTAACATTTTTATTAAATCATACCAGGAAGCTGAGAGCAAAAATGGGTACAGGAAATTAACCATCAAATTGATCACCTCTCCAGCTTCAGTCAGAGTCAGGTCCGCCAATATTTGTCAGGCAGCCATTGTTCTTATTCCCTGACATCAAAAATCCCTAGATATTAAAACTGTGTCTTTCTAAACTTCAAATGGTTTTCTAAGATTTTCTACATCATAGCCCTTGAAAACAACACCTTAGCCTAAGTTTACTAACAATCTAATCTCCACATCCTTTCTGTGGGTAGTGATCACTGCTAACAGTCTACGTCTCTAAGATCTTTCCAAGGATTGTGATTGAATAATTATTCTGCTCTAGCAGCAATGCTTGAGACATTCCTCACTAATATTACACATACCAACGCCATTGCCCAGCGAGAGGCTGAAACCCATTTAGATTTTTCATATACCTCATAGAATTTGAGGAATGTGATGCGAGGGCAGCAAGCAGAGCAGAGTTCAAAGACATTATGAGGTGCTCAGGACATGCGGTCCTCAGGACTTGATCTCTCCAGGAACACCCACCATGTTTGTGGGAATTGGTGGACCACATTCTATGAATTCTAAAACCATTTATTGTTCTCTTGCATGGGCCCCACACTTCATTCATTTACAAATTGAGAAAGTATTCAATGAAGCAGAGGTAAATTTTAATGTCATCATTACCTCTGTGGCATCTCAGTGTAGTATAGGCTTTTACTTATACTATCTTGATAAACATTGCATATTCTCTCTCTCTCTCTCTCTCTCTCTCTCTCTCTCTCTCTCTCTCTCTCTCTCTCTCTTGGCAATTAAAATTCGGAATGGAATTGTAGCCTGACTTCTCATTGAATCCCCTATGTCATTACATATTATAATTTACTTCAATCTCAATCATTTCTGTCTGCACCATTCTCTGTAATATTGGTAGATTAGGTTTTTATCAAAAAACATCTTCTCTTAACCAAACACACAGACACAAACCCAGAGACATGCACACACACATACATAAACTAAGCGTATATTAAACTGGTAAGCCATAGCACATGGTAGCATCATGTAATGGTTTTAATATAGTTCATTATGCTATTAAATGCCACAGGTCACTGCTCTTGAGCCACACTGGCATCAGAATTATACAAATTTAACACACTGGATGTTCCCTACCACAGCTCTAAGTAGTGTGACAAGTTTGTGAACCTGTCACAATAAATGATTCACTAGGGCTGAGCTGAGCAATTTAAAGTTTATTTTTAATTTGGAACAGAGTGTCAAAATTATACAAATAAGCCTTTGTTGTTTTTTTTCAACTAGGCAGAGAATAGGCATTTAATTAGAGTGTAGTTATGATTTCATTTTGTATTAAGGAGAGTCTGATATATACCAAGTATGCTCTTCATCCAGTCACATTTTCAGATTAGCAACTAGCAAAGTGAGTTTGTTTAAATCCATTCTTGTTGTTCCACATAAATGTATTTACCATGAATCACTTGGGATTGGATAACTAATCAAGGGCTTGTCTCTAGAGAAGAGTAATTCTCTATCTCTCAACAATCATAATTGCCCTCTAGGTCTTCATCAAGTGTGTGCCCTTGCTGGTTTCCCCCATCTAATTTTGGCAAACCAACTGGTATTGTCATTGTATATGTCTTAATTTAGGTGACTATGTTATTTAAATGACATGGGCACAGTTCACAAATCATAGATAAAGGATAATATCTTTCAGAAAAAATCTGGTTGTCTGACTTTTGTAATCATTCCACTTCCTTTTCCAGATGGTCCCTTAGCCTTGTGTATACAGGTCGTGTGCCCACAGTCAGTTACTTTCTGGTTTTGTACCAGTTTTGATTTATGGGATAGCATAAATTGATTATGAAAAGGAGCTTCTTTGATAAGAGGTGAAAGTTACATGTATTGAGATCATGAAGATAAGCATTTTGCATGTAGCTAGAAATTACATTGGTCTAGAAAACAATAGTACTGGGTTCTTCTCCAGGAGCCATGATTTCACCATCTACTGGTAGTTGCCTGGGTTTAAATGACTAAAAACACATTCTCCTATTGAGTGGTCCTTAAATCTAATGAGAAATCTTTGGTTCTGCCAACATATAACTGTACTATAACACCCTTGGGAATAATTTGCCATGCTGTTGTAGTTTCCCTCCATCTATAGAATTTAGTAGGAATATTAATTATTTTTCTTCCTTGGTAGTTTACAGAACAACTACAGATACTGTGAAAGCTGGTCCTCAGTGAGGAGGCTTCTAGATTATGTCTAACCTGATTCACCAAGTACTCTGACCAAACTGTCTTCAGTGATATATTCAAGTTATAGAATACGACGGAGGGCAGTGACAAGAGTATATGTGGTTTGGAACTAACTACTTGAAAAGTCCCAAGGTCTGGCATGGGTTTTCATTAGATAGTCTGTGGTTCTTGCAGGGAACATTATCACCCCAAGTAGTCTAACACCATTTCTATTATTTATCTGTGTAGAGGCATATGGTTTGCATTTATTTTATGTAACCAAAAATGCTATGTTTCATGATTGCTTTATACTCTATTTTTTCATTAAGTGTTTATTCTTAGTATTTTTTTATCTTTCCTCTCTTTTTCCTCTCTGTGCTGTCTTACCCAGGTAAAGTCCCACAGCACATTTGCTCACTTTCCCTTCATAGAACCTCTACACTATTATCTCTGTCTCTAGATTTCTTCCAAGGATCATCTATTTAATAAGAATTTTAAAAACATCACTAGATTCATATTTTTTGTAAAACCACCTGTAGATTTATATTATAGAGGACTTCCATTTATAGTTTAAATAAAGGTTATTTGTTTCATTTAAAGAATTATATAAAATAAAATGAATATTAATTAACTTACTAATTGCTTTATTAATAAATAATAAATACCTTCTAGCACTTGTTGCAATCCAGAAGCTTTTTTATGATGGACTATAGCGATAGGAGCTGTGGTTCTAAAGAAGTATATTGTGTGTGTGTGTGTGTGTGTGTGTGTGTGTGTGTGTGTGTGTGTGTTCAAAGGACAAGTAAGCAAAAATAAAAACATGTGTAGGCTATAGAAAATAATAAGTATATTGATATTCAAACCCTAACATGAATTGCACTGAACAAAACTATGAGGGTAAAAACATGTTCTGTTAAAGGTCTGCAAATATGAAGTGTGTGCAGCATAGTGGAGAAGTAGCAGATGGAAATGTCTGGTCTTCTGCTAAGAAAGATCTGATGTCTTGGTTGAAAGTCCTGCTTTTTGCCAGAGGAAAGCCTTCACTTAGAACTTGCAATGAGTTTATGGTGATTACAAATCACCATAATCTGGCATGTTTAAGTAACAAAATTCAGTTTCTAATATTTTTGAGCATAGAATAACAAGACTATTTTCTTGGCAGAGTTGGTCTCTTCAGACTCTGATCCCTTTAATTTAAATCTGTAATCTTTTCATGGTCTCCCCTCATGCATCTATATGGCGCTAGCTACTTCTCATAAAGGCTTCAGTTATAATGGCTTAATGCTAACATTAAAGACCTCTTTTAATCATGATTGCCTCTTTAAACAGGCCATCTCCAAACACATTTTGTTTGTAATGTACATTTAAGAAAACACAGCCATATGTACTGTATACAAGAATTTTTAAGTTACCCAAGGGACAGGATATTGGAATAGGGTCAAGTGACTAAATAACAAAAGGGTACTGAAGTGAACCTGTGTATTTAGGAATTGTAAGCTGTTAAAAGCTGACAACAAATAAAATTAAAGCTAAGTGACTTCTCCATAAATGGTATCATTGCTTGAGACCAGTCAATAATTTTACATGGATACCATGTCTTAGAGCTATCATTTCAACCACACTTAATACCATGGACTTTAAAAGTTTGAACACGGTTTAAAAGGCCCAGTGTTTCATCTGAAATGCAAGGCAGTGTCTTAGTGATAAGTGACTATGAAAGTACAAAGCAAGTTATGTACTTCAAATATAGCATGGGAACCATTGATCAAAACCAAAACTGTAACGTGTGGTACAAAACAAACTCTTAAAGTTCTATGTCTGACATCAGTGGATCATGATAGAATTTTCTGTTTCTTAGATCTTAGGTAGCCTCTGAAGGACTGTTGTTTGCCGTGCAAATGGCTTTTCATTTGGGAAGCCTTTACTCTATGTCTGTAGTTACTGTCTGCTAATGCTGCAGGTCCTAGCATCTCTAGCATCTTGGAGTGCCCATTGTAACTGACATCATACCTTCACACCTTCTGTAGAGTCAATAGCTTGTGGACAAAACTGCCAAACTCGGCTGTAAGCTTAGGATACTCTCCTTGATCCACGGTTGCATTTGGCCTGTTTGTACTGACTATAGGGAAATATTTTCCAGATTTGCTGTTTTTAAGCATTAATCCTTCTCAGTATTACTTTCACCTGAGGGACAGTCCTGTTGTCCTCCTTTTATCCTCCAAACTGGGCCCTTGATAAGTCATTGTACTATCCAATTCTTTTGTGTAGTTTAGAATTCTGTTTAGGATTCCATTCATTCCTGAAAAGGGGCTTTTACTAATATATTTCCAGAGAGCCTGGATCATGGTGACAGTAACAGTGTCAGCCACAGAGAGTCATGTATTATTATTATTATTATTATTATTATTATATTATTATTTTAATCTCCCTGTTTTCTCTAGTGATAGATATGTGTGACATGTCCTCATGTACACACACACACACACACACAGACACACACACAAACACATCCATATGTATGTATGTATGTGTGTGTGTGTGTGTGTGTGTGTGTGTGTGTGTGTGTTTACCTGGTATACCTGTGAACGTACAGGACAGCAGCTGATGTATTGTAAAAAATGATTTATTCATTTTATTTATATGAGTACACTATTGCTGTCTTCAGACACACCAGAAGATGGTTGTGAGCCACTGTGTGGTTGCTGGGAATTGAACTCAGGACCTCTGGAAGTATAGTCAGTGTTCTTAACCACTGAGCCATCTCTCTAGCTCCAATGCTAAGGATCTTGATCACTTGCTTTCCACCTTATATTGAGGACAGTCTCTCTCACTTGAATCTGAAACTGTTAGCTATGCTTACTCTCTGCGTCAGAGATTCTGCTTTCTCTGTTTATCATATACTAACACTGTAGATAGGTGACCATATCAGCATGGCTCATATTGTTAAACCTCTGAACTGCAAGGAGAAAAACTGAATCCATGATTGTCCAAAATACAGAAAGCTGTATTTTGATATGCACCTAGGGCTGGCCAGTCTGGCTGCTTCTCCCTAAGTGAGACTAATAGAGAGCAGCTCCTGTTGGCCCCTTGGAGTACTTTTTAGAGGAGTGAGGGAGTTATATATATTCTCATATATATAATGAGAATGGTGTCGCAAGTTTAGTGTAGGGCGAAGGTGAAAAACATGTTTTGCAGGTTACATTAGATCTAAGAAACAGGAATTATCCTGGATTTCAAATGGGAATCTTAACTTGCCTGGACTTAACTCAGGATAAATGAGAACTTTCCCTTTAACCACAAATAGAAACAAACCTTAACTAATGTACATGGGGCAAACAGGAACTGATTTTTAACTTTCTAGACTATGAACAGAAACATTAACCTTCAAGGTACATGGTTTCTGTTTAGGCATCAGAAATAGATGGGTGTTAGGCTCCTGAACTCTGTCCTCCTATATACACAGCAAGTTCTTCATCCAAGGACCCTTCTTCTCAGTCTTTTTGGTTCATTTGGTTTGGTTGTTTGCTTGAGTGATGCAGAATTTCACTTTAAAATAAATGTAGTTAGCCCAACACTGTGATGTAATCTAATTTAAAGAAGTGCACTAAATCAATAGCAACACCGGAATATAAAGAATGGTGCAGAAGTCTACTCTGAAATCCAAGAATTTTCTGACCAGTCATTTTGGCAGAAGTGCAGGTTTGCTGTCTTCTTGCTGATTTCCCTTTACTGATCCCTAAAATGGGGCCAGTGGTATTGACCTACTAAGCATTTGGTCAGTACAGTAGAGTAGTTCATTAAAATGTAAATTAGGCTAAGTTGTCAGAAACATACCAGGAACTATGTAAATAATGAACAATGAGAAGCCTCCTTTCCCTGAGGAACTTTGTTTCTCTAATAGTTTGAAGCTTATCCATAGTCATGAATCTAGCCGGGAAACACTCTCAGTAGAAAAAAAAATGGAGATAAAGCAAATAAACCGAGTGCAGCAGTGTGAGACTTCAAATGCCATCCAATGATAAGAAAGCCACCTGGGAGGCTCCTGTGTTTTATGAAGAAAATTGTCCTGGGATGAGGATAAACCACACTCTGCTGTGTTAGATTTGTCTGGCCAGACCTCTATGTCACAGTGTACTTGGCTCAAGAAAGAGAAACCCAACTGTGTGGAATGTTTTAACCTGTGAAGAGAAAAAAACTACCCTTTGCTTTCAGAAAGCATGTCTGTGGAGGATCTAACTAGGACCTGTAGCTTTGTGTAGATCATTCTATCAAAGCAGGGGTCAGTTTATATCAGCCTGTTTGGGTTATAGGCAAATTGAGAATCTTTAGCAAACCATAATGGACTGAGCAACAATTGTTTGAAAGAAAACCCTTAACAAAATCACTATGCACATATTGTAAAATCCCCCAACTATAGGTATTTGAATTAAGGTCTTCAGAATACGTGTCAAGCACCTTTATCCTGAGTCACGTAGCTTGCTTGGGAGAATTGATTACTCATGTCACCTTGATACTTTTTAGGACAGTGTTTCTTGATTGACCTAACCTCCCTAGCCAATGAATGCCAAGCCTCTGCCTGAACTTACCTCCCTAGCTTGAGGTTAACATCTATTCATTACCATGCCAGCTTCTTTATGGATGTTGAGAATGCAAGATCAGGTCCGTATGTTTTAGCTCAGGTATTTTAAAAACTGAACCATCTTCCCATCCCTATGTACTCTTCCTTTTTGTGATGAATGAGGACATGTTGTGCCTGTCAGAGGAGATGAAGTGGAAGATATAGGCAGATTGGTTAAGCTACTCTGCAAGGGTCATTGGAAATAGGTTCTCTAACTCAGTTACCGGTTTGGTAGCTTCATAGTGTCTAATATTAGGAACGTTATGTGAGTATGCTAGACAAGGGATAATTCGTTGTCTTACTGAGAATAGCAAGTAGTTTCACACTTACAAATTGTTTATGGCTAGAAATTTCTATGTAATATTTTACACCACAGTTCCCAGTAGGTGACTGAAACCAAAGAAAACAAAACTCTGCTTAAAGAATGAGCCTGTGCACTCTTTATTGTTCACTGAGGGAGTCATTCTCAATAGAGTTTTCAGTTGTGATATCACTGTCAGTTCTATTCCATTCAAGGCCATGACTTCTCTGCTGTCATTGTCAGAGCCCTGCGCATGGACATTGCTTAACTCATATAGCACACTTGTATATGTCCCCTGGTCAAGTGTAAGATCTTCATGATAAGGGCTGGCCTGTTGTAGATAGTCTTATTTTATTGTTCATTCCTTTCTTTACAGATAATATCACTGAAATCAGAATCTTGGCTCATTTGGATATTTCCATTGTTGTTGCTTTTGTTCCAGAGTTTCTTATGCGCTAGTTATAGCTACATGCCTTGCTATATGTAACAGTAAGTGTGTGTGTGTGTGTGTGTGTGTGTGTGTGTGTGTGTGTGTGAATGTAATAGAAGCTTAGGTAATTTTACTGTATCTACCCATTATCGATATATGATAATGACTTCACAGTGTCTGGCTCCAGAACTTCTCTCTCATACTTAGATTTCAGAGAAGCACACATTTCTGCCAAGCAATTCTCTTGAAAATCAAACTTACTCAAATAAAAGCCATCAAGACCCTGCTTGGCCCTAAAGTCTTTCTGCAATAATCACTTATATAATTTTCCTGATTAAATGAAGTGTAAATGTTTGTTCCAATTTCCCTTTTCTTTAATGGCCATAACATAGCCTAATTTGCAACATACTGTCTGCTTTCTATTTTCTTGCTATGTTGATTGTCCAGGGCCTTGTGCTCGCTGAATACTCACTCACTCCAATATATCTCCATCTGTCTTCTTTTTTTTATCACCTTTACAAATAAAATTCACTGTATTGTAAAGTCACTTTATAGCCATATGCGATCATTGGTCCATTGTCTCTGCTTTTTCAACCTATTACAAGAGAGTTGAATGGTTGCAGTGTAGTCTTTATGGGAAGAAGTCACATTTCAAAGAAAATCTTTACTGATTTCTACTAAAAATATTCACTACTTTTTGGACACTTGTAAAGATGCTTTATTTTTTCTCATCTATTTATCTAAGCTTATATTCATCTAACATTACTATGAGTTACAAAAATCAATTCTTTTTATTTCGTTTCACTTTTTTCTTATTCACTTTACATCCAGCTCACTGTCCACCTCCTGGTCACAGGTCATACACCCTTCTACAATCATTCCCCTTCCTTCCTTCCTTTTGCCTTTCAGCAGGCAGGATCCCTCACCCTGGATATCCCCCATCCTTCATGGCTCTGAAAGGCTAGGCACTTTCTCTCTTATTGAGGACAGACAAGGCAGAGAATTCACAACGGAGTTATCTCTAGTGGCCAAGAAGCACTTAAAGAAATATTCAAAGTCCTTAGTCATCAGGGAAATAGAAATCAAAAGAACTATGAGATTCTATCTTATACCCATCAGAATGGCTAAGATCAAAAACTCAAGAGATAGCACATGCTGGCAAGGATGTGGAGCAAGAGGAACACCCCTCCACTGCTGGTGAGAGTACAAACTTGAACAACCACTTTGGAAATCAATTTGGTCATTTCACAGAAAACTGAGAATAGTTCTACCTCAAGATGGTTATACCACTGCTGGGCATATACCCAAAAGATGCTCCAACATATAACAAAGACACATGCTCAACTATGTTCATAGCAACCTTATTTATCCTAGCCAGAAACTGGAAACAACTAGGGACATTGTCCCTCAACTGACAAATGGATAAAAATTGTGGTATATCTACACAAAGGAATACTATTCAGCTACTAAAAACATAGACATCATACGTTTTGCAGGCCAGTGGATAGAACTTGAGGCTATCATCCTGATTGAGGTAACCCAGTCCCAAAAAGACATGTATGGTACGTACTCACTTATAAGTGGATATTAGCTATAAAATGCAGGTGTCATGCTATGCTCCACAGACACAAAGAAGCTAAACAGGAAGGGAAGGCCCAAGTGAGGGAGCTACAATCTCACTTAGAAAGGGGAATAAAAGAGTCATAGAAGGCAGATGGAGAGAGGGAACTGGGAGGGATCAGAGATGGTTAGGATAATGGTTGTTCAAGATTGGGTGTAGGGAAGGACAAAAGAGATGATTAGATGATCATGAAAATGAATGGAAATTTCCAAATTCCATTTTTGTCATATTATAGTACTAGTTAATAAATAAACAGCTCATGGCAAAGTTTCATATATATTCTCAATGAAGACGAAAGCTGTTAAGGCTTATATTAGGTATGCACTATTGTATAAAGTATGGTATTATAAATTTCATCCTATTTATTTTATACCACTCAGACTCAGGTTAGGTTTATATGATAGGAATAATATGGACACATTTTCTTGACAGAATGATGTAATACTGGCATGTCTTTTATCGAGTCCCTCTGCGCTACATTATAAAAGTTACAGATAAGAACAATATTCTGTCAGAATCAGAGTTTTGTATGCATTAACCTAAAATGAAGCCGTTTGATGTATCCCTAAATCTGTAAGTGTCTAGGACTGGGGGTTGGGTGAATCCGTGATACTTACTGCCTCCAGAACACAATGTAAGAAAAATGTGAATTTCATATGGCTACTTTCTAATTGGGTGAGACATTTTTTTCTCTTCTACACTGTACAGTGAATGCTGGTAAAACAGGAGAAAATCTGTGTTTTCTTTCAAATCACAGGGAACAGGGATGAAGCCAAAGGCATTTGCACATGAAATACAATAGGATTATGAATGCAGTCAAGCTGGGAAGAAGCCTTTATCCATGATAACACTGTAGGATCCATAAATATAAAAGTAAATTCATGTTAAAACAACATGGGTATTCTTTTATAAGGTCAAACCAGGTTTGTTCATTTTTATCTTTTATGTTAAGTAGAAGGAGAAAGCTTAAACTCAGCTAGTATTTATAAGCAACTTCTCTTGAAGGTGGGCTAATGAGGGAGTTCATCTAGGAAGAACCGCCTCTATACATGGTCCCACAACACACAGGAATCTACAGATATCTCTGTGTGTTTAAATAACTCCATTAATTAAACGAAACATCTGCATATAGAACTCTATGATACTTGTGATGCAGAGAACTATACTTAATGCTAAGCAGAAGTAATTAGAAACAGTTAAGACTATAGCTCTAAACTCTAATATAAAATTACAAAATCTACAAAGGTTTACAAATATTAGCTAAATTCATATTTTATTTTATTTACTTAACTTTGGGACATGGTCTTGATATGTCCAACCCTATTTAGTGTGGAGCTTGCTGTGTAGACTAAGCCAACCTTAAACTCAGAGAACTTCCATCCTCAACCTCCTGAATAATGACGATTAAAGGTGTTGTACCCCATGCCCACCTATAGCCATTAGATATCACTGTGACTGGCTTTTATGTATGGTCTGGATACATTTTCTTGGCCTGTTAATTATTCCAAAGTAGGAAAGCTACAAAGAACAGCTTCTGATCTGTTTTAAGATATGAGAAGTTTAGGAATGTAGAATGTCCCTTCCGTCTCCGTCCCATAGAAAGGAGCAACACCACGACATTCTTCTCAAAGCAGTTTATTCAGGAACCTTTCTTTCTGCATGCAAGCAGCAATCTCTCTTTTCTTCCCTTGCTCCTCCTTTCTCCAGAGCACACTCCCTTATATCCTCCCTCAACTCTGCCTCCTCAGTCCAGCTGTGTAGTCTCAGTTCATAGGTCCAAGTCACATGGCCTGATCTTGCGTCATGGTGTGCCTGCATAGCTCTCACAATGGATGTGGCTAGTTTCAGGTGTGTGAGGAAGTCAGGTGCTAGTCATGAGACTTAGCTGCAGTCCTGGGCGCCATCTTGGGACTGTTGCCACACCTGTAGAATTTACATTTATCTGTGCTAACACCTTCAGGGGTAATTGTTCCCTCAGGTTCCTCTTTTATCCTCTATCCTATTGCATTCTATCTGACTTTTTATTTTATCCCCTTAGATTTAGAAAGTATTGAAGTTAGCAAGCCCAGAAAAGTTAAAATCTAATATCTGTTTTGAAAACTAACTCCCATGGAGAAGTTAACATTAACAAATTTCCATATGTTTCAATATGTTCAGACATGGTTATTGCTGCTTTGTTGTATGTGTTCTTTACCAGACCTGCTAACTGAGAAGCAGTAGCAGACAGGTGGTCTCACGACAGTTTTCTTCTCCTTTTAAGAAATTTCTCTTCGGTTATCAATGATGTTGTTCCCCATGGAGTGAAAAATATTTTGTGTTAACTGCTTGGATCTTATACAAAATTCAGGATGTAGTACATTAGTGTTTTGGCAAAAAGATATTTTAATTTATTGTACTCTACTTGAAGCAGTAGGCAGGCAAATTTAAGGATCATAGGCCATTATATAAAGTCATTAAAACAGTCGCCTATTAATGGGTGTATGTAGGTCCTTACAATAATATGTTCAAGTATTTTTATACATATGGAATACTAATTTAATAAACAATAAGTGGAAATGTTATTGTTTTAATAAGACCATTTCTTCTGGCATGGAGTGGGATGGGCTCTAGCAGAAGAACTACTGCCCATTGCTGACTTCAGAGGAAGTGAGAATGTCACTGAGAGACAGCCAAAGTTCTTTGGCAAATATATTTTCATCATATTCTCCCACGTCAAGTTCTTTCATATTCTTTTCTCTCCCCAACTTCTGTTTCTCAAAAAGAAAAATAACGTAACAGAACCAAAGAAATGAAATAAAACATCCCTTCCATAAACACCACCCAAATACCACCAACTAGTTACTAAATTAAAAATAAACAAAACAACAACAACAACAACAACAACAACAACAACAAACACGTCAAAATGTATGGAGTCCATTATAATTTGATTACCAACTTTTGAACTAGAGCCCTACCCTATAGTGGGTGTCGTACCTAGTGTACCCACTGTCACTCCATTGAAGAAAACTGACTTTCTGTCTCCCAGTAAATTAAAATAAAAGTTCAGCTTTTATCAATTACTCTAATAGCTAAGTTTGAGCTCATTCATCCATTTTTCAAAAACACAACAAAATATGATATTAAAAAACCTGGGGATGAGGGGAACTGGAGAAACATGGATTCAGCAGTTAATATTACTGATTACTCTTCCAGAGGTACTGAGTTTAGTTCCCAGCAACCACAAGGTGACTCACAACCATCTGTAATGGAATCTGATGCCCTCTTCTGGTGTGTCTGAAGACAGCCACAGTGTACTCACATAATAAATAAATTTTAAAACAAAACAAAAACAGACACAGAAACTATCACTTCAAACTTGGATAAGACAAACACACAGAAGGAGAAGAGTCCAAGGGAAGGCACAAGAGTCAAAGACCCACTTGACCACTCGTTCAAGAATCCCATATGAATGCTAAACTAGAAGCCATGATATAAATGCAGAAGACCTGGCACAGACCTGTGCAGGCCATTTGCATACTGCCTTATCCTTGTGAATTCATATAAGTTTTGCTCAGGTTGACTTAGAAGAGCTTTCTTTTTTGTTGTCCTCTATCTTGTTGGGCTCTTATATCATTCTGCCTCCTCTTTTGAGCTCCCAGGGGAGAGCTTTGATACAGACACCACATCCTGTTCTGAGTATTCCAAGGTTTCTCTCTCTCTCTCTCTCTCTCTCTCTCTCTCTCTCTGAATATCTGTCTCTCTCTCCTTCTGCCTCCCTCCTTCTCTCTCCTCTCTCTGTATGTCTGGCTATGGGACTCTATATTTGTTTCTATCCCTTGAAGGAGAAAGCTTCTCTGATGATAACTGAACAAGATGCTTGTCCTCAGTAGTGGCTTATAAAAAAATAGATAAAAGATATAAATTAACGTTTTAAAGCAGGACTTGAAGCTGAGAAGGAGCTAATCCGGAGAAGGTCAAGAGAAGGTTGAGGGAGGAAGAGGGGAAGAGGTAGAAAAGGTTAAGATGCATGGGCTTATACTATCAAAGAATAAATAAAAATCAACTTAGAAACACCGAATGCATAGGACATATTAATTTTAATGGACTGATCAGGGGCCACTGGCAATATAAATGTGCATGGCATACACATATGGGATAGTGGGGAGAAAAGTCAGGAACTGGTGAAGACACTAAATTAACTAAAACAATAGTACTTCTGTGCATTCTCCAATTATATTCAAATTGGACTTTTGTATCAGCAAGTTTTTACCCTTCTTTCAGGTCATATTAGTTAGGTATAAATTCATAAAAAAGTAATTTTGAAGGCATAGGACAAATTTTTAATAAGTATAATGTGTGTATTTGATTAATTTGAATCCTAATGGGTCATTGTAACTATGGAATAGAATTCATGTGATGACAACTTTATTTCATAATAGGAAAACTTTATGGAAATTGTGTGGGTCATTTGATAACTTTCCTAGCCAAAAAGAAAACTAATTTTCTGCATAAGAAAGAATTTATCAAAAATTAAATGTTTACTCTTCAAGATTTTATATTACAAAATGAATTGCAAATAATATCCAGGATTAATTTTAATTTGTATTTTTAGTCTTTTATAATATTATAATTTCTATAAGCATGTATGTAAATATTGAGTTTGGCTTGGTTCAATATAGTTAAGTAGGTGTGTTTAATAATTTCAGATCTCAAAGAATTTTCTCTTAAACTCAATAAAATATGTGCTGCTCAATTTTCTCTGGCATCAATGGGAGGAGAGGCCCTTAGTCCTGTGAACTCAATGCCCCATTGTAGGGGAATGCTAAGGTAGTGAGGTGGGAATAAGTGGGTGGTTAGGGGAGCACCCACATAGAAGCATGAGCAAGGGGAACAGATAGGTTGTTGTTGATGGGAAACTGAGGCAAGGGGACAATATTTGAAATATAAATAAATAAAATATCCAACAAAAATCTGTTAAATAAAAAAAATCATATGAATTATATGAGGCTTTAAGTACATTTTCCACCGTAGCATTAGAAATCTTAGCTAATTTAACATCTAAATTTATTATGTTGTATATGTCTGTTTTCTTATATTTATACTTCATATATCTGATGAATTATACAGTTTACTAATCCTTCTTATAATAGTATGTCTCATATATACTTAAGTTGTACTCCTAACATCAGTAGCACCAGGATATTAGACACTCCCTAGAAGAAAAGAAGAAAAGTAACGAAAGGGAATGACTGTAATACCTACTTTAAATACATACATGGAGTTTGCAAAGATATCAGTTATGTAAAATTGACTAAATTCAGTTGACAGAACAGCATACACAATTTGGAAATGGCACTTAAAGTCAATACTAATATTTAAACCTGCGACATAAAACAATTATATTTATTGTATGCAGTGCAATGCAATCATTAATGATAATCCAACTCCTTTGAGGAGTAACATTTCATATCAGTAAAAGAAGCAGAAAGAAAAATGGTCCATTTGAAATGCATTCTTTGAATAAGTCTAATATTATACCAAGTTGATGTTCAAGTTTCAAGCTGAAATACATGTTTAAATACTGTCCAAAATTCTTTTAGGGGTTATTATAATTTTATGTTTCAAATTTAAAAGGGATTTTTGAATTTTATTTTAAGTGTATAAGTGGTTTTCCTGCATATATATATATATATATATATATATATATATATATATATAAATGTCCCAGACACGTCTGTGCTTGGTGCCTGCAGACATTAGAAGAGGGATTCTGAGTCCCAGGAACTGTATTTCTAGATAATCGTAAGCCACCATTGGTTCCTCAAGTCCCACAGTTGCTCTCAAAGCTTAGCTGCCTTTCTGGTCCCTATTACAATATTCTGAAGGAAAGATTGCAAGGTAAAATAAATAGTTGTAGCTGATGTCTCTACAAATGGCAGGATGCAAACTGATGCTCCAATGTAAAAATACCATGATGGTTTTAGGGAAGATATTTGTATCTGCATGGGGTTGTTTGTATGACAACTACAAATTTGCATTATATTACATTTACCAACTATTTTCTTCATTTTAAGGGTGAAGGCATGCTTTTGTGATCAAGATTGTCTCTTTAAATTAGAATATATATACATATATATGGAAATTAACTATATATTTTGATAAATGCTAGTCTTTTTTGTAATGCTGTGTCGGTATAAATAAAAAAACTGCCAAATACTATAACTTTGAATATATTCATTTAAAATATAATATAGTGAAGTCAAATGGTAACTGACAGGCAAAGTTAATGATTAGGCAAAAGTGAGCAAATCAGCTAGCTTTTCTGATCTCCATTGTGTGCTGTAAAGAGGCTACTGCTCTACATAGTTCAATTTCATAACACATTTTGGCCCATCGCATGTCCGCTAAATAATTTAGGTTTCAATAAAATTACACATATTTAGCTCCTGTCTAGCTTTTTATTATAAATAGCAAATAAAACAAAACAAAACAAAGAGCAACAGCAAACATAGTGTTAAAATTGTCAGCATGAAACACGTCTCTAGCATATGGTTATCTTCAGTGTATTTTTCTTACATGGCACTGAAGGGGCACACTATATATAGCAGGAGGTGACTGTGAGAGACACTTCAGAAACTCTTCTCCCCTACCTCTGCCTCTGCAAACAAAGCAAAATCCATACTTGTCACACTTAAAGATTCGTTTCAGAAAGTTAAAGACCAGGTATCTCAGAATGAACTGTGACACTGAATGACCCTCAGATATGCTTCAGATGCAGGCAAAGTTGGTCCAGTGGGGAGAGCACCTTCCCAGCCTTCATTGTGCGTGAAGAAATAACTGATTGAGCAAGAAACACACCCACTCATTTTACAGAAAGAGAGAGAGAGAGAGCGAGAGAGAGAGAGAGAGAAGAGAGGGAGGGGGAGGGAGGGAGGGAGAGAGAGAGAAGAGAGGGAGGGGGAGAGAGAGAAGAGAGGGAGGGGGAGGGAGGAAGGGAGGGAGGGAGGGAGAGAGAGAGAGAGAGAGAGAGAGAGAGAGAGAGAGAGAGAGAGAGAGAGAGAGAGAGTGTCTCAGGATTCTTAGACTTCTCCAGATCCAGATTCAGTTCTGGAAGCTCAGGATTATACTATATAGATTATCGTTCCAGTAAATGTCTGCATTAATTCTAAGGAGTTTAAATCAAGGTTTTGTTCCTTATAACCAAAGTAGCTGAACTGAACTGACATTATATGGCAAACCCTTCTAAGGACCGTAGACTTTTTTTTTTTTCATTTTTTCGGAGCTGGGGACCAAACCCACGGCCTTGCGCTTGCTAGGCAAGCGCTCTACCACTGAGCTAAATCCCCAGCCCCCGACCATAGACTCTCTAATTATTCAGTTTCTTAAATTTTTTTTTCTAATTTTCCTGAGCCGTATTCAGCAGTTCTTAATAAAATAGTCACAGACTCTGAATGCGTGTGTTGGAAGTTGAATACTCCAGTTCCTTCCAGGGTGGCAAAGTGGGTTCTGGATGATTTCCTTTCTACCACATTCAGCGCTGCCTGAGTGTGATAGCAGTGGAAGCAGTCAGAGTAATCCACATCTCAGACTGATCTGTACCTGCTTCAATTTTGGGGGACACAGGGTCTCCTAATGTCCTGAAAATACCCTTCTGAAAGAGTACTGTGAAAGGTCTGTTTGTTTTAAAAATGAAACAGTTGCAAACAATATCCCCTGTAGATATGTTCCTGGTTTTCTCTTCCCTGATCTCATTGGATGCTAAAGCTTAATCAATTGGTTGATTGCCTGGTTAAACTAGCATAAAGTACATTAGTATCCTGAGGTAACTCTTCATCAGCCATCTGAGTTTGATTTTTGCCATACATCATTGTAACTTGCCATGATATTATTCTGAAGTATTTTCAATTTCATTCTAATTCACAGTGTAATTTCAATTGTCTCCTCCTTTTGCACTGCCTCTCTACTGCAGTACATTTAATGGCACCATCACAGTTTAACTGAAAGTTTAAAAATTGGCCTGGATCTGTGGATATTGTAGGATGTGTATTCACAGTGTTTCACTGGCCTTCGTGCCAAGATCACTCTGTCTGTGATATGAGCAGAATCTGTATGAGAAGTCACTGCTTTCATTTCTGTGATGTGTATAGATGCAATCTCTCTTGCCTGAGCTTTTCTGGGACCTTTACAAATTGTCAATTTGGTTCTCCACTGGAAGTCTTCATCGTGAACTCTCTGCACAATGATCCTGTTGCATGCAAGCTAATAAATCCTCTAAATTACTTCATGGGAAAAAAATGGCATAGCTCTGATCAGTCAGCAGCCACATCCTCCAAAAACTGGAAATCTGATTGGTAGAATTCAAGTCTCAGAATGGTAGCTAAAATAAAGCTACTACGATGTGAACTTCTAATAACCCTACAGATCCATCACATCCCCTTCCTCAACCTAAAACAAGAATCTTAAGTATCGGGGCTGGGGATTTAGCTCAGTGGTAGAGCGCTTACCTAGGAAGCGCAAAGCCCTGGGTTCGGTCCCCAGCTCGGGGAAAAAAAAAAAATCTTAAGTATCAGCTTATAGCAGGGTCCACTGCTCATTAAGCTTCCCCCATTTTTATAGACCTCATAGTATGAAAAATTGAATAGCTTGGAACCATGGAACTATCCTCTAGTGGTCACTCTCCCTACTACTTATTCTGTATTCAGGGTCCTTTAGACGATGCTAACTTTATCAGAAATCACTTGTCAAGGAACACTGACGTTTGATGAATGACATGTCTTCTTACAGAATAAATGGAGAAAACGAGAGATATGAAGACTGAGAGAAAGGGGGTTTGGGGAATGAAACTCACAGATTCTACCTGCCAGTTCAAACACTTCATATATGTGCACATACTTTGGTTGTAAAACTGATTCTCTTATAGTCGTGTCCAGTTTGTGACCCAAGACTGTTTGCACTCCACAGTTGCTGCAAATACACACATCACAGACTTATAAACATACTTAATATTGGATGAGAATCTATTTGTTTGCTTGCATATATTTCTTTCTTAAAAATAACTTGGTTGTGGTTCTTCAGAGTGACTTATGAAGATGATATTGTGCCACACGCTGAAATGGCTGAATACAAATGCAAGGAAGGAGTTGGCCTTGGGGCATTTAGGATTTGTTTTCCTCTAATATTCTTTGGACGAGACAGAACCTAGGGAGCAAAACGTTCTCATCTCACAAGCATTGTGAAGCACATCCAGAAGTATAAGGAGCCTTAAGACAGCTTGGCAGCATAACAGGGCCACAAATTTTTCATTATAATCTGCCTATATTTCTGTCTCTTCAGACACATGTAACATTATTTTATTATATCATGTTATTAGAGCAAAGCCTGTGATAAGTAACTGATTTTTCTCCTTAAATCTTGCTCATAGATTTTTTTTTCTTGTGTATATATCTAGTTCTCTAGGAAGTAGCTTTCAGGTTCTATTTTTCTGATATCAAATTTCATTTTTACTGTGTCTTTTAAGAAGTGAAAGGAAATCATCCCCATATTCCCGTAAATGAAATCTCTTCAAGGAGACAGTGATTGCGACTTTATAATGTCACTGTCATGCTAAATAACATTCGAATTATATAGAACCAGGAGATGGCCTCTTGGGACTCATGCCTAGTAAAATTGAATGAAGTTGTGTGTTAGAAGCTGATCTTCCCATATTTTGTATATAACGAGAATGAAACTGGCCTCAAATATAAATGGAATCAGAAGCCATTTTCATGGGTTTTTTTTGTTGTTGTTGTTCCTTTAAGCCACTATCTTGCACTATATATTTGTAGAAAGAATCAAAGACCCGAATTTTAAAAATATATTATATCATCTTGAGTGAGGTAACCGAATCCTAAAAATACACACATGGTATGCTGTTGCCATATAATTAAAAAAGAGCACAACTGGCTCCCACAGGTCATCTCTCCACGCTGGGCCCCTAGAACTCTCGGACCTGGGCAGTCGCTCCCTTGCGTTAGTTCTGGAACCGTAGGGCTATATAGAACTAGCTTAATTTACCTCAGCGATGGCTGGCTTCAGTACCACGCCACTGTAGCCTAGTTATCTTCTGGCCTCAGTGGTCTCTTCTCTCCCATTGCTAGTCACCCTGGCCAGTTGGTCCCAGCTACTCAGTAATGTCAAGACTCAACAAACTATAACCCAACAACCAAATTTATATGTTAAATACACAATGTATAATACATCCATACAATAAACTTACAACCAATTGATAAGGACATAAACTTACCACTTAGATAAGATAAATTTGTCTACAGAAATCCATCCCAGTGACCTTGGCAATTCAGGACCACCCGGATCTGGGTCATCCTTCTCAGTCTCCATTTTGATTCTCCCTCCTTCTCCCTCCCTACAAAAACATTGTCCCCGTCTTGTTCTCTTAATGTCTAATCATGGCCTTGATCTAACTTGTGCCAGCCCTCACCTGCATAATGATATCGACCTACACTATGCACTTAATGATAAGTGGATATTAGCCCAAAAGCTTGATTACCCAAGATACAATCCACAGACCACATGAAGCTCAAAAAGAAGGATGACCAAATTGTGGCTGCTTCAGTCCTTCTTATAAGGGGAAACAAAAATATTCATAAGAGGAAATATGGAGACGAAGTTTGGAGCAGAGCCTGAAGGAAAGGTCACCCAGAGACTGCCACACCTGGGGATCCAGCCCATATACATACAGCCACCAAGCCCAGACAATATTGCTGAGTCCAATAAGTACATGCCGACAGGAGCCTGATATAGCTGTCTCTTGAGAGGCCCTGCCAGAGCATGACAAATACAGAGGCGAGTGCTAGCAGCAAACCATTGAACTGAGAATGGGGTCCTCGTTGGAGGAATTAGAGAAATGATTGAAGGAGCTGAAGGGTCTTGCAACCACATAAGAACAACAATACCAACAATCAGAGCTCCCGGGGACTCAACCACTACCCAAAGTGTACACATGGACAGACCAGGGCTCCAACTGCATATGCAACAGAGGATGGCCTTGTTGGGCACCAAAGGACGGAGAAGCTCTTGGTCCTGCCAAAGCTTGAACCCCCCCAGTGTAGGGGAATGTCAGGGTGGGGAGGCCAGAAGGAGTGGGTAGATGGGTGGGGGAACACCCTCAAAGAAGAAGGGGGATGGTGATGGGATAGCAGGTTTATAAATGGGAAATCAGGAAAGGTGATAACATTTGAAATGTAAATAAAAACATATCCAATAAAAATAATTCATACTAGAAAAAATATATTGTTATTTAAAATATATATTCTCAAGACATTTAAATATTGTTTGGCTAATTACAATATATGTTTATGTAGTACTTCTTTAATTGAGACATCTGATGTAGAAAATTATGTAGAGCTCTTATGATAATCTTCAATTAAACATTGCTATTTATATTAAGGTCTCATGTTTAGATAATAAAAAAGTCCTTAAATATCTAGTCCAATTTAAATTTCAGATAAAACAAATATTTTCATATTTCATATGTTTTATCTTAAATGCAAAATCTGTTTTTATCCAAGATTCCTTATTTTATTGGATGATATTTATTTTTCTGGCAACATATACAGATTTTTAATGTTCCTTTTATAAAATTGTGTACCTAAAAACAGAAGGTATTGGCCATTAATTCAGATGGTGTAGAAGCAGGGAACTGTGTGATTTACAGGAACCTTAGGATGAATAAGGAAGTACTGTTTAAAGAAATAACATTGTTAGGGTCAACACTTTTCAATGATAATCAATTCTAATTGGGGTTTTCCACACCAATGCAAAGGGTGAATAGACTTGTGATAATATTGTTACTTAAATGTGCGTTGGAAGTGAAGTGTACCTAGTACTACCTACAGATGCTCCTGGTGGATATCTGTGCTCCAGGAATGTGGTGGAAGAACAAAAATTTTTAATCATGAGTTATTCTCTTATGCTATAGCAGAATGAGATACATTGCAGGGATGATAATGTTGGAGGCTAGTCCAACTCTAATGACATTCTGGTTATGATGTGGGTGTTGCTGTCTTGCTGAAAGGGCTTGTTCCGCACTGATTTGCTGGATATTTAGGCTCTCTCAACATGCTTCTCAAGATTTCAATTTTTTTGAAAAAAAATTGTTTTTAAATCTCCAGTGCTCTTCAACTATTACACTCTTGCTAATTCATGGTCAGGTGAACTGGAAGGTTTTCTTCCAGTCAAACCTCAATTTTCCTGCTCTCCTGCTTGTCTCTTTTTAACCTCAATTCAAATTCATAGCAAATCTTTGCAAATCCCTACTGTGAATAACTAGGTTACTTAATAGTTCCTCAACGATAGTCTTCCATTGCTATTAGTACGAAATCCAAAGATTTAAAATGTCTTGAATCAGCTGGCTCTCCCTACCCCTCAAGGCTCTTCCTGTTCTAGCTTGGTTCACTCACACTAGCCAGCTCTCAGACATTGTCAATCTACTATTACAGGGTAGCTGCCCACATTAGACTTCTGATATGGGTGATTTCAACAATCAAAGCAATGGCTGCAGATTATAGATTTCAGGCATAAAAAATATACCCCATCCTTATACTGCACTTTGTCTTGACTCTCCTCTTCCTCCTTCTCTTCTTCCTTCTCCTCCTCTTCCTCCTCCTCCTTCTCCTCCTTCTCTCCTCCTCCTCCTCCTTCTCCTCCTCTTCCTTTTCCTCCCTTCCAATTTATTGTAAGTTACTTTTCTGCTTACTTAGATACCCATGCTTAAGCATTGTGATCCAATTTAAGATCTATGGCCAAAACACAGCAAAAATGTATATTAAATGATGTAACTGTGACCGATATGCAATTTCTTATGACTTCAACTTTCATCACATTCTCAACAAGTACATGACATTTCAACTTAAAAAGGCACTAAAACCCATACAGCTGCTAATCATGGGTCATTTGAATTTCTAATGTTGTGGGGTTGGGCTAGGGCCAAATGCTCTGCATTTTATAGATTTCCAAGTAATGATAACTCTATTGATTTGACTCTTTGCTTTGAGAAGCCTATTGCTCAAAGAAAATTAAATCCTAGAAATGAAGAGAGAAATAACAATATTCTTAGCAAAGAGCTAACCAGATTCCATACCTCACTGTCCTTCATCAGAAGAAGAAACTTCATTGCAAACTCCCCACACTATCTTAGAATGGATGAACACCTCTGCACTGGACACTGCCTTCATCATAGGCTCTGTTTCTACAATGAGAGTTAGATCAACTATCCAAGGGCCCATATGCCAATGTAGCTATAACACATCTATTTGTGGTTAGAAATGCTATTTCTTCGTTTTTCCATAACATTTTTCAACTTCTAACTCTACTGCTGTCATTTTGATCCCAAAAGCTTTAAAAAATAGAAAGGAGTTTACAAAATATCTGCAAATACCATTTGTTTTCTTGTACCCTCAGATGTCTCTCCTCGGATGACTTTCAAGTCTTCTCCATTGTCA
This sequence comes from Rattus norvegicus, assembly GCF_021556685.1. Classification (NCBI taxonomy): domain Eukaryota; kingdom Metazoa; phylum Chordata; class Mammalia; order Rodentia; family Muridae; genus Rattus; species Rattus norvegicus. Next base: position 25,455,661 of record NC_141536.1, on the reverse strand, counting down.
ATCAGCCAGGATATATCTCGATTCAAAGATAACCTTATAGACTCAGACTGGAAGTCAGTCTTATAAGCTGTTAGTACCAAGCAGTAAGTGGTATGCATGGATTTAAGGAACAGCCATTCAGAGCCTGCCCCAAGTGTGGCCCATTTATATGCAGCCACCAAAACTAGATAAGATTGATGAAGCTAAAAAGTGCATGCCGAAAGGGACCAGATATAGATCTCTCCTGTCAAATACAGAGGTGAATGCTAGCAGCAAAACACTGAACTGAGAACAGGAACCCCTTTGGGGGAATTAGAGGAAGGACTGAAAGAGTTGTAGGAGCTTGCAACCCCATAAGAACAACAATGCCAACCAACCAGAGCTTCCAGGGACTAAACCACTACCAAAAGACTGTACATGGACTGACCTAGGGCTCCAACTGCATATGTAGTAGAGAATAGCCTTGTTGGGCACCAGTGGAAGGGGAAGCCCTTGGTCCTGCCAAGGTTGGACCCCCAGTGTGGGGGAATGTTGGGGGAGTGGTAAGGGGGTTCAATGGGGTAATACTTGTATGGGAGAGGGGGAGGGGATGGGGGCTTATGGGTAGGAAACTGGGAAAGGGAATAACATTTGAAATGTAAATAAAGAAATATATCTAATGAAAACAAAGTGTGCTATAAGTGAGCATAATTCCTCCTGTAAAATCAAATTTTGTCTAAAATACCTTTTCTATTAATTAATCTTATTTGGAATGTTAAGTTGGTGAAACTAAGTTTCCCTGGCTGGCCCTAACTCTCAGAGGCCTGAGTTATTTAATACTGCATTAAGAAGACAAATTCCAAATGTCAAAATGAATAAATGTTATTAATAGAACTGGATAAAGATATACAGTTTATTTTTAACCATACTCAGAATGGATCAGAATAGGTCCAGAGACAGAAGACATCCAGGAAATTTTATTCAAAGAAACCAGGGAATTTGGCTATATCTAAACTCTATCCTCTGAACTCTCACTTGCAAATTAATTTCTCTCTCCTTCCCTCCCTATTTTCCTCCTTCCCAATCCTTCTCTCCCTCCTTTCCAATTACCTTCTTCCTTTTGTTTTATTCCACCTAACAATGTTGTACATATTTCTGTATCTTGCTGGCTACAATATTATACAGTGAGATCTACACCTCATCTCTTACCACAAAGAACTCACAGAGTGACAAAGTGAGTGAATACAGGAGGTAAAACATCATGAGGTAATGTATGGATAGGCCACACTGATGTGAGAGGACAGAGTAGTTAATCTAAGGAAGGATTCATGAAATGAATATTTGCATCCTTAACTGTGCATAGCCTGCTGTAGGTGGATCAAGGGAAGGGAGGATTCCCAGAAATAGCACTAACAATGAAGAAATGCAAGAATGTTATACATATGTGTGAAATGTCATGAGAGCTAGAGGTCACAGACAGACTCAAGCACTCTCATTGCAGCCCCAGGTCCTTAATATTATCCCAGGTTAGATGTTTCCTCTCAGCATAAAACTCCAGATGATTGTGTTCAATTTAGAACTTGCTGGCTGCACACTTTTCCCCCTGAATTGTCTGATTAGTCTACAATAAAATGTTTCAGGAGAGCAATGAACATAGATGCCTCTCAGGGCAGTTAGCCAGGATTCCAAACTGTCTGGATTTATGATTATCTACGTTGCTTATTTACATTTCCTTTTTGTGTTTGGGATAATAAAACTGGTTGTTTTTTAAATTTTTTTGTTGCTAGTAACTGTCCATATTTACTTTCTGAGCTCTTATTTGATAATTCAATTATTTTTTATTATTTTTAATATTTAAATTAAAATTTTTATCATTTCACTACAACACTGGGCAAAAAGTCTTTTATTATAATTGTTATTAAAGATTCTCATTAAGATATTTATCATCCTACTTTTTGTTTTTTGTATATTAGAAAGTTTTATAACTTGTCAAACTCTACACTTTTGAAAGCCATGGAGTCAACATGAATTACTTGTTTTATTCTCAACATGGCAGAATAGTAAATAGAATTAGCATAAAGTAAAAACAGAGGATATAAAGCTGAAGATCAGAATCTCAATACTAGAGAGTTTTCTTGGCTTGGATCAGTCATAAATGTTCATGTTCGGTAAAAATCTGAAATTTGAAAATGAGTTCAGTTCACTGCAGAAGCATTGTTGAACTTTGTTAAGAAAGATGGTACAAGGCTGTAACCATACACATCCACAATATTCAATTACTTGAATAATAAGCACTTTGTACAGTGGAATATGAATTCCCTTCCTTGCAGCTGTATCTTCAGATCCACAAGGAGACTGGGAAAATGTGGCAATCTGGAAGTCTTCTAGAATACTTTTTATTATACCACTGAAAATGGTCTTCAATGCTTTATGAGAATGCTGCCTGGTTATCTCAATCAACTTAAAAAGAAGAGAAGAAAGCAGAAACAGTGGCTCTACAATCTTGCTCAGCTTAATTCGATAGTGGCACAAAAATAACCTCGGTTATATTCACTGTCTTCTTACCAGGTATCTGGGTTATCATTTCCATTGGAGAGTCATCCTGACCAAGGGAAGGAATCCTTATAAAAGAAAACATTTAATTGGGACTGGCTTACAGATTCAGAAGTTTAGTCTATTATTGTCATGGCAGGAATCATGGCAGCATCCAGGCAGACAAGGTGCTATTGAAAGAGCTGTGAGTTCTATATCTTGATCTGAAGGCAGGCAGAAGGAGACTTTCTCCTCCCAGGCAGCCAGGAAGAGCTTTCTACACTGGGTAGAGCTTGTGCATAGGGACCACATAGCTCTAACAAGGTCAGATACACTAATACTGCCAGTTCCCATGTGTCAAACATATTCAAAACACCATAGCAGGGTCTTCTTTCTCTATTACCTACAAACCATAACTCTTAAAACTATATATCAATAACAAGAAAACCAAAGAAGTAGGAAGAATAGAAGAAAAAGGAACAACCATTCTCATATAATCAATCCTCACCTCCCTTTGCCTGGATGTAGAGATTATTCAGTCTAATGAAGACTATTTCTTCTTCCTAGTGTGACTCTGGCCTAAGCTTTACAGTTCTGGATAGTTGGTCTTTCCCAGGTTTTAATAGTCTAATGAGGACATTCTACTTCCAGATAAAAGCCCATATCTAAACTCTTAGCCTGGTTTCCCTAAAGAGAGATGCCTTCCAAGAATATCTGGTTTACTTTATTCTTACTTACTTTATTCTGTGTACCTCATTGCTAGACAATCAATCCCTGATTACATAGACTTACATTTCCATGATGTTTTATTTACAAATGAATTAGAGTTTGTCATGTTGCCAGTCCTATTTATTTAAATATTCCCAAAGCTTAGCAGTTTGTTTTATACATCATGTTCACTAACCATTAATTACGTGTACTCATTAATTCACTCTGTCACACACATCATTATCTTCACATCAGTTAGCACAGTACTTTGTGTACCACAGGTCCTCCATAAGTATTTCTACATTGATTTTCTTAAATGTGTCAAGATAAAACTTCGCCAGTGGGTGATGTGTAAGTTGTCTCTTAAGTGCATTTTATCATATCAAGTCTTGTTTTACAAATTTAGTTTACTTGTAATAAATCACATTTGTCTGCATTGTACACATTTGATTTTCAAATGTACCCAAAGTAATGTCATTGCAAATAAAGAATTCTCTTCCATGATTTGGCAAGATAAATACAAAAGCTAAGATGTAACTCTTACTCTTAGACACTCAATCCTAACCCTCCCATCCTTATTATATGCAAAAAGAGCAAGAAGGAAATTTGGGGGAACATATAGTTGACAATGTTTAGAGACTTATAGTAGATATGTGCACACATTTTATACAGTGTATTTCATGAAATATATCCAATATCAGCAGAAATGTTCTGTTTAAGCCCTACGATATCACTCACTTAAAAATTTATAAGATATTGTAATTCCAGAAAAATGTAGGCTAACGTTTCTTACTTTTTATCAAAATATATTAAATCACTGCAAATAGAAGACATCAACAACCATAAGCCTGCCTTTGGGTTATTTGCAAGCATTGGGTGCCTATATTCATTTACTAAATTCTGTCTATCTCAGAGGTTATCTGAGGAGTTTCTCAGCATGAAGAGAGTGCTTGGACTCTACACATTAGGATATGTAAGCTTTAACCTCTGAGGATTTATCTGTAAATTCATAGTAGTCAACTCAGTTGATCAGAAAAATGTATTAATCAGATATAGGAGTGCATGTTCTACTGATTATATCAGGATTAGATGGTTAGTTCCTGAAAGTTTAGTTGATTCTAAAAGCAAGGAGGCACAACCGACCTGTGGAGAATTGGAAATGGTAATATCATAGACAAAGTGAAAACTGAGGGATAGCAGTTTGGGCTCCTGTGGAGAGCCCTGATGATGGAGGATTTCCTACTGCTCTGCAGACATGGTAAGTCACCACAGGGCTGCAATCTCTCAAGGCTCAAACAGTTGGAATAGACATTCTCTCCCCAGGTGTGCTGTGGAGTCAAAGGTGCGATAGAGGTTTTAAAAGTAGCACAGTTCATAGCTTTCCACATTCTTTCTCTCCCAACAGAGAATTCCACTTTTAGATTTCCACTAAAAGGCAGAGATGAATTTATTCTAAAATGCCTTCCCAGAAAAGGAGATTCTATTCAGTGGCAAGATATTGCAATGTTAGAAATCTGTGGAGAGTTCATGCCTAATCCTCCTGTCCAGTGCAAGCCCAAGAGTTTAGTCAGCTTTCAAAAGTCCACTTCTATTTGCCTGAAGGATATGTATTACATCATCGGCTTCCCTAGACAGGACATTCGTCATTTCTTTGACATTTCCTCAAAAGCTATATATTTCTCTAAATTTGTTTTTTCTCCTCTGAGTCTAGCCAAGGTTCTGAACTTTCTGTTATAATTAATACTGTTACCAGGCAGTTGTGCCAAGGTCAAAAATGTTGAGTGTAAATATCATGGTAGTGGGTGGGGATGGAGAAAGTAAGCTGCAATAGAGATTCTCCAGGGGTATAAATTTAGTTTATAGCCAATGACAATTGATCAGAAAACTGACCTGGTTCACATTATCTGTTGTCAAGGATTAATTCCTTTCTCTATGCATTGTATGTTGCCCCAGGTTAATTCATCTTTATTGTGGTTGGCAAATACCATGTGAAAATTATTAACCTATTATCTGTGATACTTCACCCAACTATTTAACTAGTTGTGTTGATGTAAAAAATGCTGATGCAGTAGAAATATATTATTTTATTGGGAATACAGAATTGATAGAACAAAGTTATACTCTGTGTTAGTGATTTCCATCGAGGTCATATACGACAAATACACACATACAGTGTCTGTCTGTTTTGCTTGGATTAAACACATCAAATATTCTGAAAAATCTGTCAACATTCCAACAGTAGTCTTGATGAAACTACTATAGGTTTTGGTGTAATTGTTGCTTTTGACATACCTCTTATTGTTCATAACTGTTTTTGTTTGTTCCTTTATTTCACAATATACTTAAGAATTAGTGTAATTAGATATTAGATATTTTTTCCATTATGGCATAACTGCTATTCTGCTACAGGGAACAGAGACCTAGAGCCTGTCTTTCCAATAACCATTCCACTATAACAAAATCAAACGAGGTTACCTGAACTGTTTGAACTCTGACTATTCTCCTCTGTGATCCTGTTAAGCTCAGTTCTGTTTCAGTACCTTTCTAGTAAAAATACTGAGTAGTTATCTTTCCCCAGTAGACTCCATTTATAATGAGCTCTAATTATATGTATGTGTGTGTGGTTATATGTGCATGCATGTGCATGTGTGTTCTCTATGTGTGCATGATGTGTGAATGCGTGGGTTGTGTAGTCTGATATGTGAATTCTTTGTGTGTGTGTATATTATGTATTCTGTGTGTTTTTGTGCATGTATGTGCTGTTAATGTATGTGTGGATTTTGTTTATTTAGAAATCTAGATGACTTAAGAAATCGAGACTGTTTTCAGCTGCATTTCTGTAAATGTTTATTGGTAGAATTTCATATCCATCGTCCTTTGATTTTAGAATACATTCAGGCTGTAGTTTTGAAACCTAGTATGTGCATACACTCTACAACTAACAGAAGTGAAGGAAAGGGCCATTACTGCTTAAGCCCCTTTTCTTCGTCTACCTCTAAACTGCATCATAGGGAAAGACAGTGAGGTGGGAGGCTGATTAGTGATAAGTCCCTTTAATTATTGCATGTCTACTAAATCTGACAATTTACAGAGGAACAGTCTCCAGCTGGGTTGCTGTAGAGTTCTAGGTGACTGACCATCCTGAGTGGCCTCATAGCTCAGCAATGGAGTGGATTCTGGGAGGGACTGTGCCATGCTCAGCTATCTATCATTCTCAGGCATTCCACTCTAATACCCGATTCCTTTCAGACGAGCATTTCCCTACTTAGACATTTTCTTTCATCACATTTTTCAAGTCCTTTTCAATAACTTGGCATTGTGTTTGTAATTTAACTGTGGGTTTGACATTGTTCTTAACTTGCCCATTAATTGTTTTGGCAATCAATGCTTTTATTGTATGATTGATTTAGCCTTTTTATGACTGGAATCAGAGTTGATGCAGTTTCGGTAGAAAAAGACTTTCTACAAAATGAACCTTGTCATTTAATCTTTCTGAGAACAGTTTTACTATCTGTCATTTAGCTTTTTGGTAAGTGCCATTAAGCCTTATGTTGTATTCAGATGGCTTTGCTGCAGCCTCTGTGTGAAGTACCCACAACGATGCTCTGCCTGCTTTTTGTTTATTTGTGTTTTGTTTGCTCTCTGCTTGCCATTTCTCTTAGGCTTTGTAGTCTTTCTAACATCTCCTTTCTGCTTGAAGTTTCTTGTCATAGCAAGAAAATGTCCATTCACTGTTGGACATAAGAAAGTCTATCCATTCTTTCCTGACTGTTCTAGGAGGAAGGCAGTGATATTCTTATGTTGATATGTCATGTAGGCAAATGAACTAGTGTCCTCACTTGCCTTTCTTGACCCTGATACAGATTTTAGACTGAAGACCATGTGATTGGAAATTTGTACCTCTACCCTTTTTGAGAAAGGAAGTTCTACCTACCCTTATCTATTCGATCTACATAAGATAACTCTTGGGTTGGAACGATGAAGCTTCAACACTCAGACACAAACAGATCTGTGTGTCATTTCGGGTCATACACTTAGTAAGTAACAGAGAGGAAATTACTTCTTGATTTCAAATCCAGCCTTCCTGGTTTGGATTTTCTCTTATTGTTTGTTCCCATGAAATATCAGCAGACTTCAAGGCTGAAATATTTTGCCAGGTTGAATTACAGTGAAAGGAATGGAGTCTGGGTTCCTGTCAAGCAGAGAAAAACTTTTCCCTAATAATATACATAATTATAACATACGATCATTAGACATGATAATGAATCATTATCTGTGGGCCTGCTCTAGAAGCCTTCATGACCCATAACACACGATGTTCAATTTGCTGCTTCTCACTCAGTCATGTGACCTTTTAGTATCTGGTTTATCAGAGGCTGTGGCAACCATGTGCCAAATATCCATGGACTAGATGGCTCCAGTGCCTTGTTACAGATTTGCTTTCGTGGAAGATTGTTAATTGCTCTTGGTCATCAGTATTACAGCCTTGCATTTAAGAGCTGAAACTGAGTTTTAAATGTTTTCCAGAGCACCCCTAATTCATATCCATTTTATTGGGTTATAAAATAGATTCTACAGTCCACTAATCTAAATTACAAACTACCCAGCCTATAATGAAAATAAAATGAATAGAAAATGTATTGTTTTGGTTTTAGAGTTAATTACTATATGGTCACATCCTTTTATGGCTTCTTATTAGCATAGTTCAATGCTGAGACAACCAAGAAAGGCACACTACCTGAACATATATTTAAAAAATTGATACATTAGATCCAGCAAATACATTTAATGACACCATTATTTTTACCGGCTCCTTAAATGAATTGAGTTTTAAATATTTCAGGGGACTTTAATTTTCTGAATAGAGAATAAGTAAGATAATTGAAAGTTAATGAATAATGAAGGCCATAGCTTCCTGAAAAGATGTTTACAGCCATTGTTTGCCTCAGTGGGTGTTTAAACAACTAACCTCAACTCTTCTTAGCAACAGATAATTTAACAAGCCTATGTTGTATATCCCTTACTGTGTGTCGGGCTCTAAAGGTAAACAGTTAAATCAACTGGTTCCTATAGTCGAACATTGTTATCTGACCAAACAATGAGAACTTATGGAAAATCCCATGAGAACACCTGTGAGGAACCAGGTTGTTTAGACTGTTTAGCACAACGCAGAAGTGTTTAGAAGGAAAAAGAACGATGGTGCCACGGCATGAAAGCTAAAGGATGGACAGATGTGAATTACTGACAATGTGGAAACAAACAGATTTGGACGTTCTAAAATCTGGAGGAGTCTACCTGATATCCATCAGAATACCAAGTCTATTGTAGAATCAGAGCAAATCTGATGAGTGTATTCAAGGTAAAACTGGTTCTCTCCATTTAAGTTTCTAGTATTTAAAAGATTTTAGTGGCATAGTGGTTTTGATTTCCAGCAATAGCTCAGGGAAATGAGAATCTTAGTTCTTGGGCCATCAGAAGGAAATGCTAGCATTGGCACACATTTTTCTCTAAGATTTTGTAATTTGTTATTTGTGTTGTGGAAGGGAAAGTAAGCACTCATAGGAGATGAGGAGTAGTGATTTAGCATCTGCTTTGGTACTGCCTTCTGCTGTTGAGTCGCCAGTCCCAAAGAAATTGCTGAAGGGAGCAGAGACCAAACAGGCCAGTTCCTGTTCAGACAACACTGATATGGACATCTCGTGTAAGTCATGCAAGCAGGACTGAAACCAGGCCTCAAAGGACTTTGAATTGGCTCTTGATGACAACTGCCTTGGATGACAACAACCAGAGGACTCAAAAGTAAACAATGTTACCAGTTATACACAGTGATATTTTGTGTGATTCTGTATAAACGCAGCATTGTGATCAGGGACAGAGTCCTCAGGTTTGACTTCACAAACTCACCTTGATGGACCTGTGTACGCTTACATGAGACTCCTGTACCAGGCTGTCTGCACCTTCTTGTCTAGGTCTGTGTGGCGATGTCTACCTTGACACCTAACTATGTCTGCCAGCCTATCACCCATGTGCCAGTGAAAAAGTTCTGTTTCATCTGCCTATGATTCATAGTTTTGTTAACCTCTTAGCTTCCTGAGACCCATTTCCAGAGCCTTCTATGCTGCTAGCATATGAGTTTAGATATTTTAAGTACATTCAATTTATCTTTCCAGACCTTGAGACATTGGCTTAATTTTTTTCTATTGTTTGTAGACATCTGCCTGAAAGATGACTAAGGCCACTCTGAGAGTACGAGTTAGGTATAATTTCATAACAAAGAAGGAAGATTACAAACCCATTACTGCGTCCTCTTATAACAATAACCTTTTCAAAGCATAGAAATGCAGCAAATGCTGCCAGCATTCTGGAATTGATGTCCTATCCCTGTTCCTTCATTGTCAAACAAATGCAATGGAAACACAACCTAAAACAAAAACTAAGCTCCCCTCCAAATGTTTACATTATAGCATTTTGAGGCATATTGAGCTTTTAGCTTCCAGGTGTCCTCTTACTGGTTTTCTGGCTAGGGCTCATGCTATAATATTGTCACCTAATGTTAGCTTTTACCTGGCTTACATTTTTTATTAGTGGTGCAATGCTCATATTCCAGTAGCTTGCGTATGTCTCCCTGTGTGCCTGACATGCCTTGTTTCTGAGACCCGCGTTATGCTTTCTGCTCTTCTGCAATATTTGTCCTGAGTATGTTATTGGAAGCCCCACTTGGTGCATTACTTGGTAATTTTACACCTCTTGCCATAATGACTGAAACTGTCTATGTTCTTTCCCCTCAGCTCCAGTATAGCTACCTACTATATGTGTATATGTGCATGTGTGTATATGTGTGTGTGTGTATGTGTGTGTGTGTGTGTGTGTGTGTGTGTGTGTGTGTGTATACATGTTATCAGAATCTCAAAATGTCATTCCTGTATGTTTAACATCCACTGCTACTGAGTCCCAGAGGTAGGAATGAGCACTGGAAAATTGTGATACTATAATTGAGTGATGTGCAAATGAGAGTAAACATATTATACTCTTCATATTAGACATTTCTTTATGTCGTTACTTTAAAATACAAAATGAAGGCACTGTCAAACCCAAGCAATCATCTTTCAGGGAAGAACCCTAGTGGACAACTTGAAAGACTACTGGCTTTCACCTCTGGATTGGAAAGTAATCTAAGGTTAGCTCATTTCAACACCATGTTTATTTTATCTTATTTTATTTTATTTTCCACAAGGGAACATTATCTGGTAGAAACCTACTTTATCTTCTTCCAATCATAGACTTATTTTTTCTCCTTCTTTATTAACTTGGGTATTTCTCACTTACATTTCGATTGTTATTCCCTTTCCAGGTTTCCCGGCCAACATTCCCTTAACCCCTCCAACTCCCCTTCTCTATGGGTGTTCCCCTCCCCATCCTCCCCCCATTACCTCCCTCCCCACAACAATCACGTTCGCTGGGGGTTCAGTCTTGCAGCACCAAGGGCTTCCCCTTCCACTGGTGCTCTTACTAGGATATTCATTGCTACGTATGAGGTTGGAGCCCAGGGTCAGTCCATGTATAGTCTTTGGGTAGTGGCTTAGTCCCTGGAAGCTCTGGTTGCTTGGCATTGTTGTTCATATGGGGTCTCAAGCCCCTTCAAGTTCTTTCAGTCCTTTCTAAGAGTCCTTCAATGGGGGTCCCTTTCTCAGTTCAGTGGTTTAATGATGGCATTCGCCTATGTATTTGCTGTATTCTGGCTGTGTCTCTCAGGAGAGATTCTCATCCAGTTCCTGTCGGCCTGCACTTCTTTGTTTCATCCATCTTATCTAGTTTGGTGGCTGTATAAGTATGGGCACAGAGACCTTTAACTGGACATTTTATGGGCCCTTTGTTTTAATATATATAGAACTCAAACACTTCATCATAATAAATCATGAAGAAATACATTTTAAAACAGTCTTTTCTTGTGCATAGAAGTTTAGTGGAGACAAAAACAGAATTACATACAAGTGAGATAAATATACCTGTTTGTTTTATATACAAAGATTAACTTTATTTTATGTATCCAAATTAAATCTTGGATCAATGAGAAGGCTCAGTGGGTGAAAAGTCTTGTCATACAAGCCTGATGATTTCAGATCAATCCTCAAAATTCATGGTTCAGAGAAAAGTAACTCATAAAATTTCCACTCTGATTTCCATAGATTTATGGCTTGCTGTCTCTCTCTCTTTCTCTGTCTCTGTGTATCTCCCTCTGTATGTATGTCTTTCTGTCTTTCTCTATGTCTCTTGCATATGCATATACACATAAACACACACACACACACACACAAATGCACGATCACTTTCCCTGTCTACTGTCTATTACACATGTACAAACAAAAAACATACCAACAATAATTAGTAACACATAAACCTTGGCCAAATGTTTGATACTGTAGAACGTAAAATAACATTTTTCAGACTTGACTGATATTTTAATCTTAGAGTTGAAAGTATAAGAATGATGCTCCAGATAGTAGAAAATGGCAGAAGTGTACTTATAATAGTTTCTGGTTTGGGGTGTGTGTGGTATTATCCTAAACGCAGACCAAAGATAATTTAACATCTGTGTTTAAATCCAAATCAACAACTCAAACAGTAGCTTTAAAAATCAAACTTTTTAACTGTGCACAGTACAATGAAATTCTAATTTGATTCATGCTGAGGACTGAATGTCGTATATGTCTTTGATTTCTTTTAATTCAAACACTACATTTTTATTCTAGAAGAAATCCCACATGTACAATAAAGTCCATAAAATGCAAAAGTCTTAAATCTGCCCAGAGGGAGTGTTTGTGGAAGTTGTGCTATGTGGTAGGTTGTAAAATATAGTATATTCCCCTCCGTGGCTCTAGCGATGTGTTGGATTTTACAGTATAGTGTAGGGAAGCAGTGCAGAAGGGCTCAGGTTCCTTGCGTGGTTGATTCTGCTTACCTGGCATTTGTTGTACATTCAGAAACATTTTCCATTGACAAATGTCTGTGCTTGCCTTCCTTCTTTAGTTGTACAATGTGGGCTCATGAACCTTGCATGAGAATCCCATCTAATGCGACCATCTTCTAGTGGATTGCAGGATTTTCAAAGAATAAATGAGATTTTTTGTTCCCAATTTTGTTTCTTTTTGAGACAGTAAATTAACTATAACTTCACTTTACCCCTCCAAACCATTGTGTATGTCTCTCTTTGCTCTCATTCAAAGCCTATATGTATTTTCAGACACATATGTTATTTATGTATGTTTATACACTTGTAAATATAACCTATAGTCTTAAATATAATCTAAGTAGAGCTTATATGTATTTTGAGACATATGTGTATACATTATGCATGTATATACATCCTAAATATATTCTATTACAGTATAATCTATTGAGTCCTTATCATACAATGTTAACTTGTACGTATTCTCTCCCTGTGGAAGACCACACCTCTTATTCCTACCTTTCCTAAATATCCTGTGGTTCATTGTATAGGATTAAGCCCTTGACATTTCATGGCTACCTTAATGTCATTCTCAAGACATTTTTTTTATATATAATCTCTAAGCATTTGGGCTGAGTTCATCCTTCAATGGTGCCCAATATCTGTCTTATTCCTGCCCCAGTCCTCTGATGCCAGCTCTACGGCAAACTCCTGAATTTTTTTGATGCAGTACTCATCAGGATCTTAAAATGTAAAAACATACAAATACATTCTCATATCCTCCAAATGTTACAATGCTTTAATGAAATAATTTTAAGTCTCTCTTTGTTTCCTGACTCACTGTGTTACCCAGAAATAAGTTTTTTAAAAATAATATGGACTATTTTTGACTGATTCTTTTTATTACATAAACCTATAATGGCAAAACTTCTCTGGTGAAGGTACAAAGTTAGGAGTCACACAGATAGCAGTGGGCTATTACAACGGATGTCTCATGAACAGCTATATTAATTCACATAACCTTATGTGTTCTTTGCTGATGGCATTACTTAGATGTATGGCTGATATAAATGTATATGCATTTCTACATAAGTTACTTAAGTATTAAATGATATTATATCATAGAAACTGTATGTTCTCTGCCCACAGTGGTACCTTAGTTTCTATATATACCTATCAAAAACATCCTAATCTTTTGATATCTTATCAAAAGATAACCTAATAACATTCCTGTCAGCTGGACTCTTCAGTAAATACTTTGTATAAAAATGCTGTATCAAGCAAATATTTCACGATTCTAATTTTGACGAATGTTGCCAACTGTTTTAAAAATACACTTTTTACTAAAACCTATGATATCATAGTTAGGGATTTTACTTCTGTGAAGTTATACCATGAACAAAACCAAGTTAGAGGGGAAAGGGTTTATTTTGTTATTCTATGTCCACATCAAAATTCTACTGGCAAAGGACTTCAGGGTAGGAACTCAAGTTGGAAAGGAACCTCGAGGCAGGAGCTGCTACAGGGGTTATGAAATTAAGCTGCCCATTAGCTTGCTCAACCTGTCTTCTTATAGTGTCTAGAACCACTAACACAAAGGTGGGTGTGCCCACAATTGGTTGGGCCCTTCCACATCAATTGCTACTTAAGAACATAGTCTTACAGCCTTGCCTACAGCCTGACCTTATGCACACCTACTTCAGTTTGAAGATCAGATCCTGTTAATCTCTTAGACTCTCTAATGTTTGACTACTAGGGTTAAGTTCTTTGTATTTACTGTTAGAATCAATCATCATACTGTGTGTTTCTAACAGTATCTGACAGTCATAGTGCTTTGTCCTGTGGTGTGTCTTTTGACAGTTTCTGTTCAGCTGGTTTAAACATTCCAAATCCCAGCACTTTGTGTACAAGTGTACTCTAGTCCTGATACTTAATAGCGACTACAAGAAACCATTTTCTTCTTTGTATTGACCTCTTTTGTACATCAGACCTGGAGCTCTATAAGTGGTTTAGCTTTCTCCCTTAGAATCTAACACAGGTAATGAATAAGCATGTGCTTGTGAAGAGGTAATAGCCAGTATGACGGACAATGTCCTCTGGTAAAGACACAAGGCCAGGAATCACACAGAAAGGAGTGGGCTGTTATGTCTGGTGGCTCATCTAATTTGAATGTGTGAAACAAGAGAATAAAAGTGCCCCATGCACTGACAGAAATGACTGTGCATTTCCTCTGTTCAAACATCTGACTGTGAGCTTGTTATTTTGCACATTCATTCATCAAACCATGTGTTTATTTTTACTAACTTGTTTAGCTCTTTATATCCTAATCCCTGTGGAAAGGTGGTTTAAGCCAAAATATTTTCAAAGGCTTCTGTTATAAAAATCATGTCATAAATGTCATTCTGCCAGTATGAATGCAAAAGACAGCCAAATATTTGGACATATTCCATTTGTCAACACAGTCATGTTATACTGGGTTTTCGGTTAATGTTAATTCAGTTTTCATCTAATAGAAAATGCTCTTTCGCATACATATTTATAAGCACACCAAATTATGCAGATTTTTCATTTAGATGTAAACACTTTTAAGAGAATGAAGATGTTTACTTTCTGAGGCAGAGAGGATGCATTCGAGATTCAAGCAGTATACAATGCCCTTCTTAATACTGATAAGGTTTCTTTTGCTTCAACGTACCATGCAACTTCACTGCTGAATGCCTTCATTCATTCTTTTGCCACATCGAGATATTGCACCCAGGTATTTCTTCTTTAGTCTTTAGAATTGAGCTCTGTGATCTTGAGTGGTGTAGTTTCTTTAATATTTTAGAGAGCACCATGTGAAATTGATACCTCTACAATCCTGTCCATTTCAGCTGTCCATGCATGTACATCTCATTCATACAATAGCTGTCACTCATTTGTTCTTATAATATTTTTTAATAGGAAGAAATTTGGGGAATTGAAACAGCAAATATTTCCAAAGCTAACTTTCAAAGGTGTGTGTGTGTGTGTGTGTGTGTGTGTGTGTGAGTTTGTAGACACACATATGTGTATATGCATGTCAACAAGCATGACGTTTATGTGTGTATATGCATGTAAGTATATAAGTGTGTGAGTATTTACATGTTCTGTGTGTGTGTGTATGAATGCCTTTGTGTGTGTGTGCCTGCACACATGTGCACACCTGTGTTTCAACATGGTTTATGTGGAAGCATAGATATGTAAATTTGTTAAGGTTGATGCTTTCTTATTTTTTTTACTTAATTCTTGTGTATTTGAGATATAGTCTCACTCTGTAGCCAAGACTAACTAACCCTAAGCTCATGTTTACTCTTCTATCTTACCCAATAAAGTGCTGATGTTACAAATGTAAGCCCTGATGCCTGATGATCCCCCTTGCCCTTGGAGTCATTTGGACATCTTTCAAACATCAAGATACTAAAGTATTTTTAATAATTCTAGCAATAATAGTAATGATTATAATAAATACTAGCTCAATGATTTAGAATATCTTTAATTTAGTTAGGAGATTTTAAGGATTTTCCTTTTCTTAAAAAAAATCAACACAAGAGAACTAGTCTCAAAAAATATTTTAATTGAAATGGACCATTCCAGTTGCTAGTATATATCTATCAAAATTCTTTATAATAACTGTTTTATGAATGTAATAATATAGCAAAAGAAATGATATATTCTACAGTTTTATTCTACAGTTTCTATGTTGTAAAACATTCTGCTTAATATTATAACAAATGTGACTCTGAATATCAGGGTATTTTCTGACCACTGAAAAATGGAAAGAGAACAATAGTTTAAGACTCAGTTTAGTGCCACTGCCTTAGGAATTGGCAAATTTAGAAAATGTTTCTCTTTGCCTCATGCAGAAGACTTTGCATCTGCAAAGCAAGTTTCTCTCAGAGATAGCCTTGACATTTTCTTTGTCTATTTTATTTATATTCTTTATCATGATGCTATATGAAAAGAAATATATATTTTCATTGCATATCTATACACACAAGCATGTCATTTTGTGGTAATGAGTCAGACGTAATGAATTTAACTTGAATCTTCTAGTTAATCTTCTTGGGTTCAAAATGAAGGTAATGATATTCTAGATGCACCTTTCCTTCTTTTGTCACCAATATACAAATGGAATAGGAAAAGTCACAAGTTTGTCTTTACTTTTTAATATGCTGACCTAAGAACTCTAGCACATATGGACAACTTCATTTTGGAGTGTTGAGTTCTAAGTTTTTCTTCAGAAAGTCAGCTGCATTTTGATGCAGGTCGAATGTGCATGTGAATATTCATAAAAATAAGTATATAGATAAACAAAATCTGTAAGTGATGTTGCAAAGGTTGTAGAAAGGGACACGGCACTTTGAATCGGCTATGCACGACTAATTTTTACACTTAACAGACATTAAAATCTTAGATTCTTTTATCTATACCATACCACAATGGCACCAAGCAAGCATAGTCCAGCCATCATATGCATTGTTTGTGGAACTGTATCGATGGAATGAGAGGAGGACACTTCCCTGGCAGAAATAGAATCAGAAACCTCTGTATATGTCAAGGTAGGCTCACTTTTCTGCCTACCTAGATACTTAGCTGATTCCAAGTGAGCCTGTTACACTTAGAGTTTGAACGTGTTACCAGTTTCAAAGGTGGCTTTCCCTCCCTTAGACTATTAACCCATATCCATATGCATGTTTGTAATTCTTTCCATAATCAGAATATTCCTCTCTCATAGGAAGATGTAGATCTGCATGGAATACACACAATAACAGTTTCCAGAGTCAAAGAAGCGTCATATATTGCTAAAGCACTCTTTGGAGTTCTTGTACATCAGAAAGTATTTCTGTGCTCAGGAGAAGTTAATTACATCACTTTTCTCTGAATGAGAAAGGGATATAAATGAAGGGTCACCCAGGTTTAAAAATACTGTTTGTGTGGAAAGGTCTGACTTAAAAATGAAAGTCAATGTGATATTGAGGGAAATGTCAAAATCATAAACAGAGCTAATCCTCATCAGACCTAATATATTTAGCAGTTAATAGTTTAGGCAATCTCCTCCTTTACGATACTGTAGAAAAGGTTAGTTTCATCTGAGAGCATGTGTTTTATATTTTCCTGTTTCTGGAGCACTTAACACAGCACATCCAATAGAAAGTTCTAAAACATTCATGATTGAAACCAGTTGATACAGTGCTAGAGTAGCTACAAGCAACATCCATCAGGTTTATGCTGCAGCTGACAAACTAGCTTGTTGCTTCTGCCATTCCCTCGTGCTGGCAGGAAATGCTTAATCCTATTTGGTGTTAAGTCCCAATTAAAAAAAAAAAGACTCACAAGTTTAAAAATATATTAAAAGATTTTTCCAACTCTCACTCAGCCTCCACGTATTTTAAAACAAAATGTCTTTCTTACTTAGACTCATGGGAGAATTTAAAGCCATATCTGCATTTTCTTTGGAGAGAGGACTCCCACTAACTGTTCTCTCAGGAGTCTGAGTGTATAGTTATGGAAGAATTCCAGACACAGAAATGATGGAGTAGTCAAGGCTTTCTCAGGACAGTGTTATGGGTTAAATCAAGGCAGCAACACTGAAGGAATTTTTAGAAAATATGTCACCCATACAACACAGAGACTAAAGACAATAATAACAAAACCAAAATCTCATGCTGGGTAGGAGAAAATTGTAAGTATTCATTAGTACTAAATATTTTACATGTCTCCACCACCTGAAATTAGACCAGCGGTTACACTTTTCATTTCCTTAGCACACTTTCTTCAACATGAGTGCAGTTTTCATAAATCTGGCAGCATCTTATCTAAATGATGAGAACCTATAGTTCCAGGAAGCAGGAGAGTGAACTGATGAAGCAGAAGCAAGAACAGAGATTCAGATATACTTTCCTTCTGGGAGAACAATACAGGGATTTTCCTCACCATCCCAATTCATATAAACGGGACCTCTTGTGAATGGTTACTGTGAGTGGCCTGGCTTGGGGAAAAATAGTCATTCATGGTTTGCTTTGTTTTGTGGAATTTAGCACGTGTTTCCATTCTGGGTTGATCTGCTATGCTATTTCTCGTGCATGCAAGAGGTCAGTCTAAACAATGGCCCCTAAATTTTACACCTAGATAATATAAAATAAGACTGCTTTATATCAATGGCCATCTATGAAAAATAGAATACCATGATATGAATCACGAGGAAAGAACCAAGACACTGTATAGGTGGAAGAAAGTGAGTTATAAATAGAAAATACCCAGGTACCAGGAGGAGAATGTCTTGAGTCCACGGCACATGGGAGGTGGAGAGCCAGTAAGATCAGAAGTTGAAGACTACCCTTGCCAGAGTAGTAAGTATGGGGCCATGTTGGTTTTCAGGAGATTCTGTTTTAAATATCAAAATGATAGAAAAATAAATTTAGAGAGATGAGGCAGTCAACGTGTCACACAGTACAATCCATCAACACACAGGAAATTAGAGAGCCTCACAGAGCTTCCCATGTTGAGGTCATTATAATTTTCTCACATCTTGTCAAAGAGTTGCAAACCTATTAGCTAGTTGTACTTTTTCTATAGATGTGTGTGTGTGTGTGTGTTTCATGTTTTGTGACTTTGACCTTATTTTATTTCTTCTATTATTTTCCCTTTGAAATATGATCTCCCAAGGTAGACCAGATGGCTTTCTAACTTTTAATCCTTATACATCAGTCTCTAGCGTCTTGGAATTCCAGCCTTCTGCTATCACACCTTAGTTACACTGTGGTTTTAAAATTGCATTCCGTTTGATCAATTTGGGGAAATGAATAAGTAAAATAATTGCTGAATCCTAATGAAAAAAGTTAAAATTTCATGAAAGCTAAGTTGGAATTTAAGTAGGAACTGGTAGATGGGAATGTAAGGAAGTTCTGAGTGTGGCAGTTAAAGTCAGTTAAAGAATTCACAGTGAGGATTTTTATCTGGGAACTCAATTTTATCCCTAAAGCTTTGCTTAAGAGTTTCCGTGTTTCCTTACGCTAGTGAGTTAATATTGCTTTTCCTAGCAGTCGTGATTCTGTTGAGCCTTGCCTTCAGCGCTGTGAAATCAATACAGTAGGCACTTTGTTCTGTGCGCAACACCTGTAGTTTCTTGGTGTGTGATGCTTTGGGATTCCGCGGATGCTACTTAATCCACTAGCCACATGGAGGCCTATTTTTTCAATATAACATTTTCCACAGCAGCAGGGAACATTAAGCCACTTCTGTGGGAAATGGTACACTGTCTTTTGTTAGCCATAGGTGGCGAGAGTCCTTGGATAAGGTTAGATGAAATATTGTTGTTTTTTGTGGGTGCTATAGAAGATAGTATTGATCCAACTTACAAATGCCTTGACATGGGGTGGGATTGCTCTTCTCTCGTGCTGTGATTTCCAAGCCTGTTAGTGACTTCACTCCTGCTGGGAACAGAGAATTTAATCAGCTCATTGACTGTGTAGATACAGGGTTAGGAAAGGGTCGTGTGTGGGATGTGGATTGTTTGTATGGAGAAGTAAGGTTTTTCCACAAGCTGGCTTTGATATTTTTAACCTTAGATTCAGTTCTCTCATTTCCAGGTTTAATTCCAAAAATAGCTGTGTAAATAAACTCTAGTTAGTGTGAACTACCAAACTTCTGAGAGAACAAGAGAAGGCAATAATGGTGTAGATAGGAAATTGGTTCCAAGTAAGGATCTTGCAATGGATACTTAGAATGAGGGAGCACCGTCTATGTAATTAACAATAGTGGCATTATATATGACCTGTTTAAAGAGGACCAGGACATTAACAACTAGGTTATAGAAGTGTTGGATTTTAGAAAGAGAGGTGGCATGTATCCTGCCTAAGATTGTAACAAGTGTGATTAATTAATTTCAAGAAAGCTGTCAGAGAAGTCTTCCCAGAAGAACTGCTGTTGAAATGTAGAAATATGGTTACAGTAGCATTTCAGATAAATTACTACCTAAAGTTTAAGAGATTTCTTATTTCCCTCACATATCACGGAGTCCCGATTTTTTTTCTCAGTAGGACTAACTAGAGCATGTTGAGGGTTCACGATGTCATTGTACATTTCTTTTCATTTGGAAACTTTACATTTTGCTCTTCAAAGATGCAAGGACATTTAAAATGACACTGGCAATAACTAGGTTGAAAAAAAACCTACCACTTAGAGATCCATTCTCTGGGCAACCTCCCTTGGGGACTGACAGAGATGTCCCCTGTTCTTGTTTATTATTTTCAAAAGCCAGCTCCATAAAACCTAACAGGCTGTATTCCAAGGGTGTTCTGTTAAAATCAGCAACTTGTCCATCATGAAGTTTTGTGTTTTAAATCATACTTTTTATATACACAATATTAAGAAATGTACAGTTTCCTTTATTTCTCAGTATCTCAATAATAAGTAATGAGATGAGACACCCATTTCATAGACCAAGCTTACTGGTGACTCTTATGAGTACCACCTCCTTATAAAAATTCATGTAAAGGTTTCCTCTGTCTATACTGGTCCATCAACTTGAGGTGAAAATGGGAATATATTCACAATTTATTAATTATCTAATTTTAGCAGCATAACAAGAAGGAAGAGGTCATGCACAGGAACCTGCTACATATATGAATAGTCATGATACAACTCAGGAGTCTGAGGAGTCTATGCCTTAGGTCTGGAAATATTCTGTTCTTTTAAAATTAATAGCATAACTTCTGACCTTGACAATATTATCAATATTCCAAGACTGTCCACATATGATTGTAAGCTATCTTTGTTATACATTATTTTAAAGATTTCTAGATGCAATGAGGAAGAACATAAAAAAATTAACAGTCCCTATATGCCTTTGACATCCCTGACAGAATCTCTCCTACCATCAGCAACCTGCCTCGGGCACAACGTTTGTTATAGACAATGGACCAGCACACCATACTCCCGCAGAGTGTACAGCTAGCCTCAGAGTCACTCTTGGCATTATACATTACATTTATTTTTAAATTATTAAATGACACCTGACTTTTCTTGTTTTATGTAGAGCCAGATTTCTATCTAAATACTTACAAATACTTACACTCTTCAAATTCCTTCTCTTTCCCTAAAACACTGGTAATAAGTAATCTTTATGTACTCAGAGCTTTGCTTGTCCTCAGTAAATGATTATTAGTATCATACAGCCCTTTTCTTCTTTAGATGGGCTTATTTTATTTTTCTGTTTTTTCTTTCCCTAATGGCTTTTTTTTCTTTAGTACCAAAAAACTCTCCATTAGTAGATTCTTACTTACTTTTCTATATTTTGACAAAATACCATAGGCAAGAGAACTTCTAAAGGAAAAAATAATTGGAGATGATTTGAATGAGAAAGGCTACCATAAGCACATATATACTTTTGAATGCATGAAACTGTTTTGAAAGGGATAGGAGTTGCAGCCTAGTTTTAGGAAGTGTATTGTGGAAGAGAGAGGCCTTCCAGGTTTCCAAATATTTGTGCCATTTTCATAGTGTGTGTGTGTGTGTGTGTGTGTGTGTGTGTCTGTGTCTGTGTCTGTGTGTCTGTGTCTGTGTGTCTTAGTGTCCACTCTTGTCAATGAAAATGTGAACTTTTAGCTGTTGTTCCATCCATTTAGGCAGTTGTCATGGACTCCAACTTCTGAAACTGTAACCCAATTGAATTCTTTCTTGTATTAGTTGTCTTAGTCATGGTGTCTTACCAGAGTTGTAAAAATGTAACTGAGCCAATGAGGCTTACAAAGAGTTTGCGTCCATGATGTCTCCAGGAACACTTGAGAGCTTACATCTCAATCCACAAGCAGGAGGCAGAGAGCATGTTAGGTTTGACAGGAGCTTTTTTTGAGGCCTCAAAACCAATCTTCCTGATAGATCTCCTCCAAACAGATCATATTTCTTAACCCTTCCTAAACAATTCCACCAACTGGGTTCAACTACTCAAATATATGAACCCATTGTGGCAATTCTCATTCAGAACACCAGCCCCAAACTCACTTAGCCATTTACAAATAGCCGTTTTTATATTTGGGTACTTGGGGATATAAAATATTTATATTAAGATTTTTTAATGAGGATATTCATTTTAACTATCAAATAGTACAAATAGTGGATTGGACGCTAAGAGTGTGTAGTTCTGAAGGAACATGGGAAACTGTCTTATAAAATGGCTGAATGATGATTTTGCCTTCCCAAGACTAATGGATGGGAGTTCCTATAGCTCGTATTCCCATCATGTTTGGTCATTGCCATGTTTATGTTGTAGCCACTCGAGTAGGTGTGTAACTTTTTGTCATTAGTGTTTTAATTCTCAATTCCATGTTGACAAATGGTATGAATTATCATTTCATATGCTGTTTACCATCTGTGTATCTTTCAGAGTTTGTCTGTCCAGGTCTTTCCACAATTTTCAATCACTCGATTCTTCTCATTTAATGTTAACCTGTGGACTTACTTCATATAATTTTAGTAAGCGCTTCAAAATGCCTTTTAAATTTTTTTACCATATTTTGTCCTTCGTTTCGGTTTCTTAAAATTATCTTTCAAAGCCAATTTTAAATTTTGAGTCCCATTGATAAACTGTAGTTTTCATGGATTACATATTTTATGTTGTAACTTTAAAGTTATCCCCAAATCCAAGTTCAATCTTTCCCTTATCTTTTAGAAATATTGGACATTTTACTTTTTGATTAGTGAAGCATCATGACTTTTATAAGGAATCGTCCTTTGAGTTCATCTGCATGTCTATCTGCTACACAGGCATTCTTGAGAGTTTGGGGATAGATATATGATTAATTATTACATGCAGAATGAAAACAATGTAAGAATATGCTAATTCTTATTATTCCCCTCAAAATATGCTACTGAAATTATTGTTTCCCACATACTATAAAACTATCATAAAGGTAGTTTTCTATTTTATGGGATGACTGTGACTTTCTTAAATGCTGGATAGTCAACTTTTACCTAAGTGAGGATGGATATATGACTCAACAATTATTTTATTTGATTGTGTCCAAGAGTTGAAGTATGAAATATATATATATATATATATATATATATATATATATATATATATATTGTTAATTATATCACTTAGTTACTGTTCCAGATTTGAATAATTACATTTATTTTTGCAGAATCATATTGAGCTTCATCAACTGAGCAAATGTCAGAAGGTAAACCAGTAAAATATATTTTAATTTACATCAATGTAATTGAGTTTAATTAGATTACATTTCTACCAAAAAGTAGTAAATATCACTTTTTTCTCTCTTAATGAGTTACTCTTGTGAAGATATTTCTTCTCAATTAACATCAAAATTTAGGTCTGAATGTATTACTAAAACATAAATTGCAGATATGGTAATATGTTTTAGTATTTAACAAAATAGATGTTAGATGATGACAGGAATATAAGTAGTAAGGAGAGACATGAATATATAGGTAGGTAGATAGATAGATAAATAGATAGAAATTATAATCATAAATGCACATTTGCAAGAGAGTTAATATTATTCCATTTATTAAAAATAGTCTTACTTTTCAGTTGTGGTTGAAGTCCTCAGTGCAGGGCAGTCATGAAACATAAGCTCTAACATTCACCTTCATCTGCATCACCAATTTTTTTTAATTTTATTTATTTATTTATTTATTTATTTATTTATAATTTTTTTATTAACTTGAGTATTTCTTATATACATTTCGAGTGTTATTCCCTTTCCCGGTTTCCGGGCAAACATCCCCCCCTCCCCTTCCCTATGGGTGTTCCCCTCCCAACCCTCCCCCCATTGCCGCCCTCACCCCAACAGTCTAGTTCACTGGGGGTTCAGTCTTAGCAGGACCCAGGGCTTCCCCTTCCACTGGTGCTCTTACTAGGATATTCATTGCTACCTATGAGGTCAGAGTCCAGGGTCAGTCCATGTATAGTCTTTAGGTAGTGGCTTAGTCCCTGGAAGCTCTGGTTGCTTGGCATTGTTGTTCATATGGGGTCTCGAGCCCCTTCAAGCTCTTCCAGTTCTTTCTCTGATTCCTTCAACGGGGGTCCTATTCTCAGTTCAGTGGTTTGCTGCTGGCATTCGCCTCTGTATTTGCTGTATTCTGGCTGTGTCTCTCAGGAGCGATCTACATCTAGCTCCTGTCGGTCTGCACTTCTTTGCTTCATCCATCTTGTCTAATTGGGTGGCTGTATATGTATGGGCCACATGTGGGGCAGGCTCTGAATGGGTGTTCCTTCAGTCTCTGTTTTAATCTTTGCCTCTCTCTTCCCAGCCAAGGGTATTCTTGTTACCCTTTTAAAGAAGGAGTGAAGCATTCACATTTTGATCATCCGTCTTGAGTTTCGTTTGTTCTAGGGATCTAGGGTAATTCAAGCATTTGGGCTAATAGCCACTTATCAATGAGTGCATACCATGTATGTCTTTCTGTGATTGGGTTAGCTCACTCAGGATGATATTTTCCAGTTCCAACCATTTGCCTACGAATTTCATAAAGTTGTTGTTTTTGATAGCTGAGTAATATTCCATTGTGTAGATGTACCACATTTTCTGTATCCATTCCTCTGTTGAAGGGCATCTGGGTTCTTTCCATTTTCTGGCTATTATAAATAAGGCTGCGATGAACATAGTGGAGCACATGTCTTTTTTATATGTTGGGGCATCTTTTGGGTATATGCCCAAGAGAGGTATAGCTGGATCCTCAGGCAGTTCAATGTCCAATTTTCTGAGGAACCTCCAGACTGATTTCCAGAATGGTTGTACCAGTCTGCAATCCCACCAACAATGGAGGCGTGTTCCTTTTCTCCGCATCCTCGCCAGCATCTGCTGTCACCTGAGTTTTTGATCTTAGCCATTCTCACTGGTGTGAGGTGAAATCTCAGGGTTGTTTTGATTTGCATTTCCCTTATGACTAAATATGTTGAACATTTCTTTAGGCGTTTCTCAGCCATTCGGCATTCCTCAGCTGTGAATTCTTTGTTTAGCTCTGAACCCCATTTTTAATAGGGTTATTTATCTCCCTGCAGTCTAACTTCTTGAGTTCTTTGTATATTTTGGATATAAGGCCTCTATCTGTTGTAGGATTGGTAAAGATCTTTTCCCAATCTGTTGGTTGCCGTTTTGTCCTAACCACAGTGTCCTTTGCCTTACAGAAGCTTTGCAGTTTTATGAGATCCCATTTGTCGATTCTTGATCTTAGAGCATAAGCCATTGGTGTTTTGTTCAGGAAATTTTTTCCAGTGCCCATGTGTTCCAGATGCTTCCCTAGTTTTTCTTCTATTAGTTTGAGTGTGTCTGGTTTGATGTGGAGGTCCTTGATCCACTTGGACTTAAGCTTTGTACAGGGTGATAAGGATGGATCGATCTGCATTCTTCCACATGTTGCCCTCCAGTTGAACCAGCACCATTTGCTGAAAATGCTTCCTTTTTTAAATTGGATGGTTTTGGCTCCTTTGTCAAAAATCAAGTGTATGATTGTTTTGATGTGCTCTTGGATTCAGTTTGCCAGAATTTTATTGAGTATTTTTGCGTCGATATTCATAAGGGAAATTGGTCTGAAGTTCTCTTTCTTTGTTGGGTCTTTGTGTGGTTTAGGTATAAGAGTAATTGTGGCTTCATAGAAGGAATTCGGTAGTGCTCCATCTGTTTCAATTTTGTGGAATAGTTTGGATAATATTGGTATGAGGTCTTCAATGAAGGTTTGATAGAATTCTGCACTAAACCCGTCTGGACCTGGGCTCTTTTTGGTTGGGAGACCTTTAATGACTGCTTCTATTTCCTTAGGAGTTATGGGGTTGTTTAACTGGTTTATCTGTTCCTGATTTAACTTCGGTACCTGGTATCTGTGTAGTAAATTGTCCATTTCCTGTAGATTTGCAAGTTTTGTTGAATATAGGCTTTTATAGTAAGATCTGATGATTTTTTGAATTTCCTCTGAATCTGTAGTTATGTCTCCCTTTTCATTTCTGATTTTGTTAATTTGGACACACTCTCTGTGTCCTCTCATTAGTCTGGCTACGGGTTTATCTATTTTGTTGATTTTCTCAAAGAACCAACTTTTGGTTCTGTTGATTGGTCTGTACTATGGTCCTTTTTGTTTCTACTTGGTTGATTTCAGCTCTGAGTTTGATTATTTCCTGCCTTCTACTCCTCCTGGGTGTATTTGCTTCTTTTTGTTCTAGAGCTTTTAGGTGTGCTGTCAAGCTGCTGACATATGCTCTTTCCTGTTTCTGCAGGCACTCAGCGCTATGAGTTTTCCTCTTAGCACAGCTTTCATTGTGTCCCATAAGTTTGGGTATGTTGTACCTTCATTTTCATTAAATTCTAAAAAGTCTTTAATTTCTTTCTTTATTTCTTCCTTGACCAGGTTATCATTGAGTAGAGCATTGTTCAATTTCCACAAATATGTGGGCATTCTTCCCTTATTGTTATTGAAGACCAGTTTTAGGCCGTTGTGGTCTAATAGCACGCATGGGATTATTTCTATCTTTCTGTACCTGTTGAGGCCCGTTTTTTGACCAATTATATGGTCAATTTTGGAGAAAGTACCATGAGGAGCTGAGAAGAAGGTATATCCTTTTGCTTTAGGATAGAATGTTCTATAAATATCCGTTAAGTCCATTTGGCTCATGACTTCTCTTAGTCTGTCTATGTCTCTGTTTAATTTCTGTTTCCATGATCGTTCCATTGATGAGAGTGGGGTGTTGAAATCTCCCACTATTATTGTGTGAGGTGCAATGTGTATTTTGAGCTTTAGTAAGGTTTCTTTTACCTATGTAGGTGCCCTTGTATTTGGGGCATAGATATTTAGGATTGAGAGTTTATCTTGGCGGTTTTTCCTTTGATGAATATGAAGTGTCCTTCCTTATCTTTTTTGATGACTTTTAGTTGAAAATTGATTTTATTTGATATTAGAATGGCTACTCCAGCTTGCTTCTTCTGACCATTTGCTTGGAAAGTTGTTTTCCAGCCTTTCACTCTGAGGTAGTGTCTGTCTTTGTCTCTGAGGTGTGTTTCCTATAGGCAGCAGAATGCAGGGTCCTCGTTGCATATCCAGTTTGTTAATCTATGTCTTTTTATTGGGGAGTTGAGGCCATTGCTGTTGAGAGATATTAAGGAATAGTGATTATTGCTTCCTGTTATATTCATATTTGGATGTGAGGTTATGTTTGTGTGCTTTTCTTCTCATTGTTTTCTTGCCAAGACGATTAGTTTCTTGCTTCTTCTAGGGTATAGCTTGCCTCCTTATGTTGGGCTTTACCATTTATTATCTTTTGTAGTGCTGGATTTGTAGAAAGATATTGTGTAAATTTGGTTTTGTCATGGAATATCTTGGTTTCTCCATCTATGTTAATTGAGAGTTTTGCAGGATACAGTAACCTGGGCTGGCATTTGTGTTCTCTTAGGGTCTGTATGACATCAGTCCAGGATCTTCTGGCCTTCATAGTTTCTGGCGAGAAGTCTGGTGTGATTCTGATAGGTCTGCCTTTATATGTTACTTGACCTTTTTCCCTTACTGCTTTTAATATTCTTTCTTTAGTTTGTGTGTTTGGTGTTTTGACTATTATGTGACGGGAGGTTTTTCTTTTCTGGTCTAATCTATTTGGAGTTCCGTAGGCTTCTTGTATGCCTATGGGTATCTCTTTTTTTAGGTTAGGGAAGTTTTCTTCTATGATTTTGTTGAAGATATTTACTGGTCCTTTGAGCTGGGAGTCTTCACTCTCTTCTATACCTATTATCCTTAAGTTTGATCTTCTCATTGAGTCCTGGATTTCCTGTATGTTTTGGACCAGTAGCTTTTTCTGCTTTACATTATCTTTGACAGTTGAGTCAACGATTTCTATGGAATCTTCTGCTCCTGAGATTCTCTCTTCCATCTCTTGTATTCTGTTGGTGAAGCTTGTATCTACAGCTCCTTGTGTCTTCTTTTGGTTTTCTATATCCAGGGTTGTTTCCATGTGTTCTTTCTTGATTGCTTCTATTTCAATTTTTAATTCCTTCAACTGTTTGATTGTGTTTTCCTGGAATTCTTTCAGGGATTTTTGCGATTCCTCTCTGTAGGCTTCTACTTGTTTATTAATGTTTTCCTGTGTTTCTCTAAGGGAGTTCTTCACGTCTTTCTTGAAGTCCTCCAGCATCATGATCAAATATGATTTTGAAACTAGATCTTGCTTTTCTGGTGTGTTTGGATATTCCATGTTTGTTTTGGTGGGAGAATTGGGCTCCGATGATGCCACGTAGTCTTGGTTTCTGTTGCTTGGTTTCTTGCGCTTGCCTCTTGCCATCAGATTTTCTCTAGTGTTACTTTGTTCTGCTATTTCTGACAGTGGCTAGACTGTCCTATAAGCCTGTGTGTCATGAGTGCTGTAGACCTGTTTTCCTGTTTTCTTTCAGCCCGTTATGGGGACAGAGTGTTCTGCTTTCGGGCGTGTAGTTTTTCCTCTCTACAGGTCTTCAGCTGTTCCTGTGGGCCTGTGTCTTTAGTTCACCAGGCAGGTCACTTGCAGCAGAAAAGTTGGTCTTACCTGTGGTCCCGAGGCTCAAGTTCGCTCGCGGGGTGCTGCCCAGGAGCTCTCTGCGGGGGCAGCAACCAGGAAGATCTGGGCTGCCCTTTCCGGGAGCTTCAGTGCACCAGGGTTCCAGATGGCATTTGGTGTTTTCCTCTGGCGTCCGCGATGTGTGTGCAGAGTGCAGTCTCTTCTGGTTTCCCAGGCGTGTCTGCCTCTCCGAAGGTTTAGCTCTCCCTCCCACAGGATTTGAGTGCAGAGAACTGTTTATCCGGTCTGTTTCCTTCAGGTTCCGGTGGTGTCTCAGGCTCAGGGGTCCTGCTGCTCCTGGGCCCTCCCCCACGGGAACCCAGAGGCCTTATACAATTTCCTCTTGGGCCAGGGCTGTGGGCAGGGGTGGGCAGTGTTGGTGGTCTCTTCCGCTCTGCAGCCTCAGGAGTGCCCACCTGACCAGGCGGTGAGGTCTCTCTCCCAGGGGGTCCAGGAGCAGAGAGCTGCTGTGGGCTGGGATCCGCGGGTGTGGGACTCCTGGTAAACACAGGGAGTGCCTGGTCCTAGAGGAATTTTGCCTCTGAGTGTCCCGATTTCACCAGGCAGGTCTCTTGCAGCAGAAAAGTTGGTCTTACCTGTGGTCCCGAGGCTCAAGTTTGCTTGCGGGGTGCTGCCCACGAGCTCTCTGCGGCGGCAGCAACCAGGAAGACCTGTGCCGCCCTTTCCGGGAGCTTCCATGCACCAGGGTTCCAGATGGCATTTGGTGTTTTCCTCTGGCGTCCGAGATGTGTGTGCAGAGTGCAGTCTCTTCTGGTTTCCCAGGCGTGTCTGCCTCTCTGAAGGTTTAGCTCTCCCTCCCACGGGATTTGGGTGCAGAGAACTGTTTATCTGGTCTGTTTCCTGCATCACCAATTTTATATATGAGTTTGTCTTCTTGATTATTTTGGAGTGAGAATTTAATACTGTTCTTATACCTGGTGGATATGTAGAGCAATTTTGATGCCATGATAATTTCTTTAAGTCTTAGTATATACTCTGTGAGGATATGACCTATCTATGTACTAAAGTCCTAACATTTCTATATTTGCCATGCTACAGAAAATATGGAATCTATGTTGCTTAATCTACTAATGTGCTACAGTCTTAAGTAAAACTGTGATGCATTTCGTGAAGATGGTAATTTCATATAACTAAAGGTAATGGTGATTTATCACAGCAGGAAAGCAAACTTAGGCATCAACTATAACAATTATTTTGACCATCTTTGTGATAATGGAACTCCTTCATGCAATTAATAATTTATTGAAGCAGAATGAATACATGTCATTGATTAAAACTTTATTAGAGTATGATCAATATGAGCTAACAGTATTTTTGTCTGAAAAAAATGTAACCATACTTCTCTAGAGATTTTAGATATGTTTTCTAAGATGTTCAGCAGGATATACTTAGATTAAAAAAAAAAACACTTTTTCACAACCTCTTTGAATCATCTTTCCACGTCCTTCAAGGACACATTGATGTCACAGTCAACTCTACATATTGTGCTAATAATCAGCATCATTGAACCTGAAACCCTGCCATCTTCCTTTTATGTGGTTGACCTTGCTCTTACAAAGGTTATAGGAGTGGGGAGGGATGTGGCAAAGCATCCAAAATTTAGAATAGTTCATAGCTCAGCAGCTCGTTGTAGACATTAAGGTCAGACCAGATGCCAAATAACCTGGCAGACTTGGAGTGAGTAACAGGAGAGCCACCAAGTGAACACTCCAAGTTCACAATGTCGCTGTATCGGCTGAGAAGCGGGATGGCTACTAACCATTAAATTATTGAGATGAGATTAGCGATGAGAAAGAACTCTTACATTTTGCCTCTCAAGACATTGTAGGGATATGTGATGTGTCAATAAAAATGGATTATTCCAGAGTCCTGGAATACTTAATGCAACCACTTGTACTCTGAGTCACATTACTGATGTGTTAGCAAGAAGCTCGGGTCCAGAGGGCAGGTTGTAAGCAGAGATATTGAAAGATGTTCACTAGATTCCCGTACTGCCTGCTGATGTGTGAGCTCTAACAAGGAAGTTAAGTTCAGTAATTGACATAAAAGTCACATAAATCAAAAGAATCCATTTCATCTTTATTCAAATTTAAAAAGAGCACTATTATAGACTCTATGAGGACATTTAAAAATTAAATGGATGCTATGATATTATAGTTGAGTAATTTAAATATACAACCTGGAAAAGTTGAATTCATGATTTCTTTTTTCTCCATTTGCAATAAGTTCTGAAAATCAGATGTTAGTTAAGTATCTAGTTCTATGAAATGGGAATAAAGAATCATATTATGTTCTTTGTCCTAAGATATATATATATATATATATATATATATATATATATATATATATATACTCTCTCTCTCTCTCTCTTTCTCACACACACACACACACACACACACACACACACACACACACACACACACTGTTTTGTACTGTTTTGTTTTTTTGTGATAGGGCTTCTCTGTGTAGCAGCAGCCCTGGCTGTCCTGGAACTCATTATGCAGATCAGGTACACCTGGAACTTCAAAATCCACCAGTCTCTGCTTCCCAAATGTTGGGAATAAAATTGTGTGCTACCACTAACCATCTCTAAGCTACCTTCCTTATTCTTCTTCCTTTAAATATTGCTTCATTCTTTTTGCTCCACATCAAGCCAATAAACCTAATGCAATTATAAGAGGCCATTTCCCAGGTTCTGTTTTCCATCAGTAAAACAGACTAAACACAATATTTAAATTTACTAAAAATTTTTGATTACAATAATCTCAACATTTTTTTCAAATCCAAATCCTGATGTGATGTAAAAAAAAAAGTTCACTGTAGAATGGTCGGACTGTTTTGTTCTCTGGGGAGTGCATGGCATTAGGATTGAACAAATGAGAAATATATCATTTTTATTAAAAGGTTAATGAAATTCTTTCTGACTTTTTGGAGGAAAGTTCAGTTTGGGAATTTGCCAAAGTCTGGAAACTCTTCCAGGTAACCTGAATGCTAGCTGCCCGTTTACAAGTTAGGACCGGAGCCAAGATGTCACCTGAGAAGGAATCTCCATTTAAAATAAAATGAATGATAAAATAACATGTAGGAAAGAGACGTTCTGGTCAATAAAATTCTCATAGATTGACTGTTTTGATGGTTCAATTGCATTTTGTGAATCCCATTATACCTCAAATGTTTACAGTACAAAATTCCACAGAATTATATTTATTTATTCAACATAACCAACTACATTTTTAAATTCACTAAGATAACCCCTTTGGGAGAATAACACACATTATCATTTTTTCTTGTGTCTACTTTGTCAAAATGAACTTCTAGGGAGAAATGCCTTGCTATTTTATTTCCTTCTTTCTTTCTTTCTTTTCCCTGTATTTAGATATGTTTCATAATGTTGGAAAGTTAAACTTGAGAGATCCAGCCAGGCATGCTTATTTCAATTAGGTTGGTTGAACAATGGTAGGTTTCAGAGCTGATTGTGGATAAGAAAGGTGAGGGCCAGAAATCACTAATTTGCGCAACTTTGTTGCACACATTGTATGACTAAATAACACACAATGACCTCAATACAAATTCGTTAGCAGCATGGAGTGGTAGGATGAAGCATGGTAGGCAGTTATCATCAACCTTCGTCATACTAAAGAGAAAGTGTAAGGCTGATGGGTATTTCCAACGTAGGGAACCAACAGAACACGTGTGTATTAAAGTTCGGTTATAAAAAAGATGACAAAATATTATATATTAAAAAGTCAATTATTTTTTCTGACACGATAGCATCTGGCAAGTCTAGCAATGACTCTTCACGCTAAAGAGGGTCTAACTGTGCAGTCGCTATTTAGTCTATACATCTGGATGCTTCTACAGAGCCAATCTGGCTCTAAAGGCTTGGAGGATTCCTGGGGAGCCATTACTCTTCAGTCCACCTTTAGAAGGTGAGTATCTCCGAGTTCCAGCATTTGTGAAGGTTTAGAACATCAAGAGTGGCTACAGGATTGATTCTCGGTACACGGTAACCGAAAACTAGCAGAAACATGGTGAAAATTAATTGGGCTCCTGATATATGCTTTGGGGGGTCATTTGGGGAAGCCATAGGTATAAGGTGATCACATGGCGGCGTTTTCCGTTTGGTGGCTGAGCTGCGGAGGCTTGCCTCTGTTTTCCAGGGAAGGAGGTAGTAATTTCAGCTGTTTGAAAAACAAATAACCAAAATAAATAACTGAACCACAAAGTGATAGGAAAAAGGTTGAGGGGTGTGAACTTGGCTGAGGGACCCAAACACGATCCCAGGTTTTCTTTCGGTTTAACTACTTGGCTGGTACATTTGGGCAACTGTAGCGAGCAAACAAGCCAGAATGAAAAACGAAGCAGTAGGCAGGTGACTGGAGTGCTGTGCAGAAAGTCTGGCAAGGCTAGTCGAGGTGGTCCTTTTCAGTCAATTGCACTTATAGAAGTGTGTAAGTGACAAAGACCTGGGTTAACTGACTTCTGTCAGAAGTTTTCTGCACTGCACCAAGGGTACCGTAGTCAAAAAAGCAGTGGGGCAGGAGTATGGGGGCAGGAGGAGAATTGTAACTGAAGGGGAAAATCTCGGCAGATTTAAATGCTTCGGAGCTGAGTTTGTGTATAGTGATTTTCCCATGCAGGCAAGACGGATTAGGAACAAAGCCAACTGATTCTAGCCTTTTTCATCCGGTGGTTTGATCCTACGCTCCCATATCTTTCTGTACTAATGAGTCCCTTCATTTTGGGAGGTGTGAGGAGTTCTCTAACCACCTGGAGTCCCATGAGCTCTGTTCAACTATTTAAGGCAGGTTATAGCCCTTGAATTTAGACAGGATAATTGGGAATTAATTGGGATTCATCGCCTCAGAGCCGGGACTTATAATAATGATAGCATGGATGTGGCCCAATTACATCAGCCGCATCCTAGAGAAGGAAAGGCTGTGATTAATCAGTTTCTGCTAACGTTGCACAAACAATCCTTGAGGAGATTCAAGCTTTCTATCCCTTTATCCTGTTAAAATATTCCCCGTGCTTGCATTGGGCACAATGGCTATTATGCTTTTGTTCTTTCTTATTTCCCTTTCATTTGGTGTTCAGCCTTGTGGGGAACTGTCCCTATACTCAGCCTGAAGATCTGTCATAAACATCTAAGAAATACGTAAGAGATGTGTCCTTAGCATGTAGCTCTGAGTGAGTCATGGACCATACAACCTCAAACCCATGGGAAAATGCCTCAGTCTTTTAACCAGGGTAAGCTCTGAGGGATGACAAAGCCAACATCTTGTACTGATACTGATGGTGGGTACAAAAAAATGTCCACCATAGTTCCTCCATCCTTAAATCTACAGTTTGAAGATTTTCCACAACAGAGATTGCTTCAACTTGGATTAGGTAAACTGGCCCTGTTATTCAGCTGAATATCATAAACCCTGCCCCTATTTATTTGAATGCAATAACCCTATCTTCTTATTCAGGTGTAATAACCTAACCTCTGATAACCGCATCCACCTGATAAATGTAATTTATTGCTGCGTTCCCTTTTTGCCCCTAGTCAGGCACAGGTCAGGATCAAAGGACTCAGCAATAAAGTATGCCTGTATTCTTAAGAAGTAACAATATCCCCACATATATTATAATAATTTACATAATAAATTTATAGTACTAAATATATGAAATTTAGTTTTAATAAATGCCTATTGTAAATTAAAGCTGACCTTTAAAAGGGGAACATGTCCATCTACAGCAATGAATGCCACATACTTTCCTGCTACCTGATAGTTGAGTCCTTCCTAGTTTAGCTACACAGGGCGAATGAGCCTAGAGAAGGCTCATTATTTACAGTTTCTATTCTACTAAATTTTTCATTAGAAAAATTTATATTTGGTATTTTGGGGCAACTAAAGCAAACAAACAAGTCAATTTTATGTTGGTTTTAAAAGCAATACAGCTTTTAGGTGGCAGCTTGATTAAATTAAAACTTAAAAATGGGACAGATCCTGATTTACATGGCCTTAGTCCTTGATGGAAGCTACACTCTGTCATTATGGCTCTAAGATTATCCCTGGTAAAACTGTCCCAACTATTACCAAGTCTCATGCCAGGCACAAATTGCTAAAAGTTTACTTGAGAACTGATCTCATATGTGGTCTCAATTCTGTACATTTTCCATTTTCTGTTCTGCTTTATTACTCTCCCTACTAAAATGTCTATCGTAAGGTTAAATTCAGCCTCTTGTTTCACACGGGATCCATTTATAAACACAATTTACTTGCTGTAATAAAAACCATCATTACTCGGAGATAAACAATGCATTCTTCTAATTTTAAGAATCATGCATAATATTAATTTTCTTAAGTTACTTGATAATTTAGATACACAAACTATTGAGCCAAAATTTAAGAATTTCCGAGATACGTCCTGGTTTTGATCACTCTGTGTACAGGCATTAAATAGTCTCAAACATCACAGATTTTGCCAACACACTCTAGTGGTGGGAAGACATATGATAAGTTATAAACCTAGTACAGCCTACCATATTATAGCCTCAAGGCTGAATTTCTTCTTTAATTTCTTTCTGCTCTCTCATATTTATTAAAGACTGCATGAAGTCAGTCTATAGCATCCACAGTTTGCCAGGAACTAGCCTGAGTCGTAGCATCTGAGCTTGTCACTGGTGAACTTATTCCCTCCCACTGTAGAAATAAGTTGCATGTTCTCTGCTTTATTGTTAAAAAAAACTACATTAAATTGTATAGATTAAATATGAAAAAACTAGTATAATAGGAAAGGTAAATAATAATGAAATTATCTTTCTAATAGGACGATCTTTGCCCCAGGCTGTAGGACTTGTTCATTTACCTCACTGAGCTGAACGAAGGTATCTTCAATGTACACATCTCTGATGTAGGCTCTCTGAGTAATTCTAGGCTGTGTACCATCAAAGCTTTCTATCATCTCCCCATCCTTGAAGCTCAAGCTACTGCCACATTTTGAAATCTCCTTTTGAAATTCCCTACTCTTGGCATGAGCAATAGTAACTGGGTTTGGTGGCTGCATACGGTATGGATCCCAAGGTGGAGCAGTATCTGGATGTCCTTTTCTTCACTCTCTGCTCCAAACTTTGTCTCCATTTTCCTTCCGTGAGTATTTTGTTTTCCTTTCTAAGAAGGAATAAAACATTCAGATTTCGATCTTCCTTCTTCTTCAGCTTCATATGATCTATGAATTTTTCTTAGATATTCCAAGCTTTTGGGCTAATATCCATTTATCAGTGAGTGCATACCATGTGTGTTGTTTGTGATTGGGTTACCTCACTAAGAATGATATTTTCTAGATCCATCCATTTGCCTAAGAATTTCATGTAGTCATTGTTTTTAATAGCTGAGTAGTAATCCATTGTGTAGATGTACCACATTTTCTGTATCCATTCCTCTGTCTAAGGGCATCTGAGTTCTTTCCAGCTTCTAGCTATTATAAATAAGGCTGCTGTGGACATATTGGAGTATGTGTCCTTGTTATATGTTGGAGCATCTTTTGGGTGTATTTCCAGGAGTGGTATACCTGGGTCCTTATGTAGTACTATGTCCAATTTTCTGAGGAACTGGCAGACTGACTTCCAGAGTGGTTGTACTAGCTCATAATCTCACCAGCAATGGAGGAGTATTCCTATTTCTCCACATCCAGCATCTGTTGTCACCTGAATTTTTGATCTTAGCCATTTTAACTGGTATAAGGTGGTATCTCAGGATATTTTTTTTTATTTTACATTTCTTGATGACTAAGGATGTTGAGCATTTCTTTAGGTACTTCTCAGCCATTCGGTATTCCTCGGTTGATAATTTTTGTTTAGCTCTATACCCCAGTTTTTAATAGTTTTTATTTGATTCTTTGGAGTCTAACTTCTTGAGTTCTTTGTATATATTAGATAATAACCCTCTATCAGATGTAGGATTGGTAAAGATCTTTTTCCAATCTGTTGGTTGCCGTTTTGTCCTAACCACAGTGTCCTTTGCCTTACAGAAGCTTTGCAATTTTTTGAGGTCCCATTTGTCGATATTTGATCTTAGAGCATAAGCCATTGGTGTTCTGTTGAGGAAATTCCCCCTCTGCCTATGTGTTCAAGGCTCTTCCCCACTTTTTCTTCTATTAGTTTCAGTGTATCTGGTTTTATGTGAAGGTATTTGATCCACATGGACTTGAGCTGTGTACAAGGAGATAGGAATGGGTCAATTTGCATTTTTCTACATTCTAACCTTCAGTTGAACCAGCACCATTTGTTGAAAATGCTCTTTTCCCCCCACTGGATGGTTTTAGCACCTTTGTCAAAGACCAAGTGACCATAGGTTTGTGCATTCATTCTGGGTCTTTAATTCTGTTCCATTGATCTACCTACCTGTCTCTGTACCAATTCTATACAGTTTTTATCATGATTGCTCTGTAATACAGCTTGAGGTCAGGGATCAATAAATTATTTTGTATAATAGGTCACACACATACACACACACACACAAACACACACGCACGCACACACACACACACACAATCTTTGCTTTTGCTTTGATATTTTTTTTTGACAAAAAATAGTCTGGGTTTCCCAAAGTATGTTATTTGAGATATTGATCTGATAAGACAAACTTTATAAGAAATATTCTGTAATCATGCTTCACACTACAGGAAGCCCAGCAAGAGCTCCAGTAATTCCTAAATTTTCAATCTGGCCAATCTGGCCGATATACTTTTAGAGGTATTTGAAATATCATAACACTGAAGCCCTTGCCTATAATACTAGCAATCAAGAGGGTCAGGACTTCAAAGCCACTCTCAAGTACATAGTG
The DNA here is from genome assembly GCF_021556685.1 of Rattus norvegicus. Taxonomy (NCBI): domain Eukaryota; kingdom Metazoa; phylum Chordata; class Mammalia; order Rodentia; family Muridae; genus Rattus; species Rattus norvegicus. The sequence goes on along the minus strand of NC_141536.1, from coordinate 25,418,103 downwards.
GGTTTGAAGCTAGCCTGGGCTAAAGGCAACCAATAAAATGTAGCATTTGAAAACATGGACTTTTTGTACTTGGTTATTCTCAAACCTGTTTAAGATGGTTAGCTAAAATAAAAAGCACAGTTACTCTTACATAATTTTTATTCAGGGTTGATATTTTTTGCCATTCACCAGAAACAACAGAGCTGTTGTTATTCTGTTAACAGACAGAATTATTAAAATCTCTTTCTTAAGTCTTTCTAGATTAACAATTAAAAATTAATAAGTAACCAATAACATTTGAGAATACATGTACAGGTGTAAAAGCACAGGCTCATTAGGAGCCATTACAGGATTATTAGAGTATTTTTTTCCTTCTGTCATACACTAACGCAGGGTACAGGTCAGTTCAGGGTCACTTTTCAGAGGAACTGGAAGGACAGACTATTTCAGTAGACATGAATGCGAGATCTCAGAGCATATGAACATGCCTGCATGCAAGATGGGCCTGCCGGGGAGAAAAGAAGGTAAATAGATGCGGGGAGATGGGATGAAACTCATAAATATAACTGGAATATAATTGTCACAGAAGGAGAAGACAAGCGTGAGAAGGCAGGAGGATTCCTCAATGCTAAAGTCCTCGATGTTAGTGCTGAAGGTGCCCTCTAACTCCCCCACTGCTTTCTGGGAAGAACTGAATGGCAGGCAGCAGCTTCCCCTGGTTTGTTTCCAGGCACTGCACTGATGTTCTCATTGTTGACTGCCTAGCTGAAAATGCCATCTACCCATCACTATTAAAAAGACTGGGATAAATCAGATTATAAGGAAAAAGTGGCTTATTTTGGCTCACTGTTCTGAATTGTCTAGTTCCTGATCAGCTGATTGACCCTGCTGCTTTGGGGCCTCTAGTGAAGTCCTAAGGCACTGCTAGTTTACCCAATTTCCTAACTTAGGCTAGAGAGTTAAACATAGGAATGATAGTAATGAAATAAGTAATGTTTAAAGAGAGGTTCTATGTTCTCCTTCAAAAAATACCCCTTACTATTTAAAGATTAGATTCCACCTCTCAAAGACGATGTTAAGTATTAACGAGTCTACCTTGAGACTCAAGACTTTACGTGGGTGTTTTTGGGGAAGTAGATGAATAAAAATGATAATACTTGACACAAAAAAAAATCTTTTAAAAAATAGAGAGCTCACGTATCCTGGAAGATTGTTGGAGGATCAAGCCTTCAATATGAGGACCTCAGAATCAAAAATTTCCCAGTCTTCTACTTGATTCTTTCCTAAAAATGTCAGAAACCATGAGCTGTTTCTTCCACAGCAATCCATAAAAAATTTGCTCTGTTTCTCCCATCCATCGTGTAATCACGGTCCATAAAGAAATCGTGACTACCATTCCACCAAGTCTGGCACTTTGCCTCAGAAACAACGTTATACTTGAAAGACCAATTGTTACTCGGGGAGACCAGCCTTGGTTTCCCCTGCTAGACCCGGTTGCATCACCTTTAAGCTTCTTGTCTAGTTATTTTCACTCAGGATGTTTTTCACGGAGCAAAGTTTCCCCTCTGGTTTTGTTTTTCAGTGTTCCTGCTCATGACACATTGAACTAACATCAAATTAATTTGTCAGGGGTTTCCCTCATTAACCTTTCTTTAAGCACAGGTGTGTCTGCCATGACCTGTTATAATCATACCCTGTCCCAAATATACTGGTATCTTTGAGTGTGTTTCTGTAACCATCCAGAAATATGCAGCACCATTGCAAACATATTAATTCCTGCTAATTGCTTAAGAATATAATTATTCTGACTTTAATACTCAACATTCAATAATAATATCTGTTCTTTATAGGCATCTGTCTTCACCTTGTCTTGTATTGATCATTTCATCCTATATGGTTGATTTTTTAAAACATGCCCAGTCATCTTAGAAATAATGATTTCTGTACTTGAAATTACTCTGAGGGCAGCACAGGTAAACATGGAATCTTTTCCTTAGCACACTTTATAAAATCACATAGAGTCTTGGATGGTTAGGGACTCAGACTCTTGCAAGTCCATATCACATGAAGCTTCCTGCTATGGATGAATCATGCTGAAGACGTGGTGTAATGAAGCCCTATTTGGGATAGAATGGTACTTCTATCTATACCTTGAAGCCTATGTTGCTATTTAAGCAGACAGGTAAAGTAAGGGCTAATCATCCACCCATTGTATTCTGTACTTTACTCATTCATTTCACTGGATAACTAGCCTAAGGCAGAAACTCTATTGTGAAAAGAGAAACCATTAACAGGTCTGATAATTACCCAGAAGCTCACCAGTTTTACCAGTGTCTGAAGAAAATTACTTTAAACGAGGCTGCTCCTGTTTCCCCAAATAAAATAAGACTATACACAAGAGACTTATCAGAGCTTATCATTCTGAGGCCATTAATTAAGCAAATTCAACTCTGGGTGAAATATTTCCCAGAAAGCTTTCTTGGATTGACATTTATTCTATGTTAAGCACTCTGCCTGGCATGGCTCTGCACCACATCTAGAGGCCATTTAAACAATATTAAGATAACAGCATTAGTTCACTGTTCTTCCCTTAATCACATGGATGCAGGTTAGCTTGTTATAAATAATGATCTCTCCTTGCCTGCAGCTCAACTCTGAGTGCTCTGCTCATGCAAACCCCTCTCCTTTTGTATTGGCTGTAAGTAATGGTGTTTAAACCTCTGCGTTTGCCTAGGGTTTCAACCTTCGAAGGATGTCTGCTCACTTTCATAGTTCCAGTCTGTCAAAATACACAAGGAGAATGACACCACATTCCCCTGCTAGCTTTAATTGAAAGCATACATATTTAGTTTCTGTTTGGTGATTATCACTAGATGTGAAACTTAAATTAAACCCTGGTAGTGAGGTGATGCATTTTTGCCTTATCTGAAAATTAAGCATACAAAGTTGAGAAGCCGGGAAGTTTATTTAATATTGCATTACCTTTTGCGTTGTTCTGAATGTACAATATGGACTCTGTATTGACTCGCTTCCTGGCAGATCATGGATTAAAGATTCTGGCCACTATGTTATGTGGTCTGTAAATTTCTCCAGCTGAGTGACTAAGGCCAGCAAATGTTTAACTGTATAATCACTTATGATCTTTTGAAACTTAACTTTTCTGCCTCTCCTGAGCCTTTCCAGCCTTGTGCAAAGGTGTATTCTGTAATGCGATACTGCTGCTACTCTTCCTGGTAACCCAATTACAATTATATCAGGAGGAGGCACACAGAAGCACCGTGCTCTCAACCTCACTGTTGATGGTTTTTCCCTCAGAATTGTGTCTATTGTTTTTTTCTGGATATTTGGTGCTTGGCTACAAAGCCCCAGGCATCATTTAGAGTCTGGGAAAAGTTGATATACAAGGCAGAAATGACCCCTGCCTTCCTGTAAATTAGTAATGAGAAGGCAGAAGAAACCAAGAATCAACTGCCTACAAGAATCTTTCTCTGGAGGGCTTGACAGGGTTCAAGAGGGCAGAGGGACACTTACCAGACAATTGATGACTCACCAATGCAAGAAAAGGAAAGCAAGATTGAAGAGGCACACAGAGGCCAACGAGAAGCTTGTGACTGTAATGGCTAGACCTCAGAGAGCAAAGCAGACTGATGGTGAAACAGGACGTTAGAACACAGTGAACCAGCAGAATTATGTACTCCTTTCCAGCAACGATGCCAAAGACTTGCTATACCTAAAGATATCAGCAAGTCTAGAATACTCTAAATACAAAATACTTATTTCTCTGACCTATCACCATTTGACTTATCTGCCAAACCGTCTTTGTTCCCTAATGTATGTAGAGAGATTAACTTAGATCTCAGTTGAAGTTTAAACCACTGAACTGCTGTGACACAGGACGTGAGTTTGCTACTTTGGAGAAAAATGTATGTTAATAGGAATTATTATTTATCGAGTTCTTCCTATATTAACATACTAAGATCAAATTCTTGAAAGAAAAACTTAAAAGAAAATCATATTTAAAGAAGAAATGTTGCATGACTTGTTTAAGAGGAAGGCAGAGCTGTTAGGGGGCTACTGCACAAGGGAGAAGAGAGTTCCAGTAGGGACTTTAGGACTCAGTATCAGCAGGCTTGCACAAATGGACTGGTGTGTAAAACATATGGATCAGTTGTTATAAGACAGGAGAGCAAAATATCAAGTAGTCATAACAAAAAAAATAAATGTAATTATTATTTAACTGACTAAAACAAGCATGTTATTTTATAGGTTGCTCTTAATTTCTTTATTATATTTAGTTAAGTTTGTTCTTCTGGGTAGTACTCCTTATTGGAGTTCTATATTAGTATGAAATCCTAACAACATTTGACAGAAAGTTGGTGATTGCTAGCAGGTAGAAATTATACACTGCTTCTTGAGATGGATATGTGCTTCTAAAGCACACTCCACACTCCTTAGAGATCGATCCACACTTTCTCTTTTGTATCTGTAGAGACATGATGTTGTAGTGTTCTCCTCTGAGATTTATCTATACAAATCATGCTGGATTTGGAGGGATTTATATCATAAATCTTGTCAGATGAAATGAAGGTGTCTTTGATTTCCTGATTTGTTATTGATATTTTTAACTAATGACTTAGAAATTAATTGGTTACAATGTAGTTTCTATTTTAAAGGTGTTACATTGGTTTCTGCTTCTTTTGTATATGTTTTATAAGTTACCCAATTTTTGGCATCCAAAAATAAGGTTTCATTATGGCACATGCCAAATTTTGTTTTTATTGTTTCTCCTCTCCTACCTCACAGATATTTCTCCTGTTTCTCTTGTATTAACAAAAGAGTTTGTTTTGGGGGAGTACTATTTTTCGACAGAAAAAAAAAGAAAGAAAAATAAATCAAAGATATATTCTTTCAATAGTTTACCGAACTAAAAACACTATTGAAAAACTATCAAACAAATTCAACATAAACTGTTTTAAAAACAGTAGTCAACAAAACTTTCCACAAGATATGGTTTCCTATTGGTATGAAAACAGGCTTTTGTCAAGTATGCAAGTGTGGCAAAACCAAATAAGCATTCTATAAAATTCAACTGAGTATTACAAATTTCCAGGAAGGCCTACTGTACGCTTTATTATTTATTACTTATGTGCTAAAAAACCTTTATATCAATAATATATGTATAGTATAATAGCATGCATATGTTGCACATGCTATATAATATAATAATAGATATAATAAATTGGATAGTCATGTTTTCTTTCTGTCACAAAACCTCATGTCAATCATTTGCTATCACACTATTGGAAGAGATCTTAGCTATGAAAGGTTTTGTCTGAGACAACCTACACCAAACAGTGTTTGCTGACAACTACACACTTTTAGTGTTCAACTAATTGTACTTAGAAAAAATGTCATGTGTATCTCACAAGACCATTCTTTCCATAATAGCAGAGTGTGAAGTAGAACTGAAAGAATTCTGAAGTTAAGTTTAGCATGGCGTTGCATGGTGCTTCTCTTATGATCTGATTTGTATCTTTTGGAGAGCACATGCATTCTCTAGAGTTTGAATTCTTTTTCTTGTTTTATTGGATACTTTTTAAATTTGCATTTCAAATGTTATCCCCTTTTGTGGTTTCCTGTCTATAAACACAATGTCCAATCCCCCCATCTTCTATGAGGGTGTTCCCTCACCCATCCACCCACCCCTTCCTGTCTTCCACCCTGACATTGCTCTACACTGGGGGCGGGTACAGCCTTGGCAGACCCAAGGGCTTCGCCTCCCATTGATGTCCAACAAGGCCATCCTCTGCTACATATGTGGTGGAGCCTTGGGTCCCTCCATATGTACTCTTTAGTTGGTGGTTCAGTCTTTGGGAGCTCTGGGCGTTCTGGTTGATTGCTATTGTTGGTCTTCCTATTGGGTTGAAAACCTCTTCAGCTCCTTCAGTCCTTTCTCTAACTCCTTCAATAGGGATCCTGTTTTCAGTCCAACGGTTGGCTGTGAGCCTTCGCTTCTGTGTTTGTCATGCTCTGGCAGAGCCTCTCAGGGGACAAGTATATCAGGCTCCTATCATAATGCACTTCTTGGCATTGGCAATATTGTCTGAGCTTGGTGACTGTATGTATATGGGCTGGATCCCTAGGTGGGGCAGTCTCTGAATGGCCATTCCTTCAATCTCTGCTCCAAACTTTGTCTCCATATCTCCTCCTATGAATATTTTTATTCCCCCTTCTAAGAAGGACTGAAGCATCCACACTTTGGTTGTCCTCCTTCTTGAGTTTCATGTGGTCTGTGGATTGTACCTTGGGTAATCTGAGCTTTTATGCTAATGCTCACTTATCAGTGAGTGTATACCATGTGTGTGTGTGTGTGTGTGTGTGTGTGTGTGTGTGTGTGTTTTGTGATTGGGTTACCTCACTCAGGATGATATTTTCTAGTTCCATCCATTTGCCTATGAATTTCATGAAATCATTGTTTTTGACAGCTGAGTAAAACTCCATTGTGTAGATGTACCACATTTTCTGTACCCATTCCTCTGTTGAAGGGCATCTGGGTTCTTTCCAGCTTCTGGCTATTATAAATAAGGCTGCTGTGAACATAGTAGAGCATGTGTCCTTGTTAGATGTTGGAGATTCTTTAGGGTATATGCCCAAGAGAGGTATAGCTGGGTTCTCAGGTTGTACTATGTCCAATTTTCTGAGGAAAATCCAGACTGATTTAGAGTTCAAAATCTTTTCTGGAAAGACTTTGCTGAAAATGACATGGATACAGATCCTTAATGGGTGTTTATCTGATTATTGACAATGGATTTTTTTGACTCTTTTTCATCAAAACTGATTGCTAGCATATGGAAAGAAAGAGGAATTTCTTTAGGTATTACATCTAACTCTTGGTGAATCAGGGTGTAGGTGGGCAGAAGTAGAGTGAAGAGCGATTACTACATAATATAGGATTCATACCCAGAAGTGACGTATGGCACTCTGTCCCAGCTCTTAACTAACACTCAGGTTTACTGGAGCTTCTGCTGGTCCTAGAGCACTTCAGACAGTTTGCTTCACTGTTTCTGACTCTGACTTACTAGAATTTGCCACTCAGAAAGACGAAGAGTGATTTTGTTTGTTCGTTTCCTTTTGTTTTGTTTTTCACGTAGGCAAAATTTGTATCATGGCACAATGTTTTTATATAAGCAATAGGTATAATATTTATGAGCATTATTCAATCCAAATTAAATTCTATAATGATGGAAACCACATCAGAGTTTGGACTTAATAACTAATAAGTAGAATTTTGGCAGGGGTTGGCATAATGGCTTAGTTAATATTGTGCTTATCAGGGTAGCATGATATTCTGAGTTGAATCTTTATCATTCACATAAAGTAGTGGACATGGCCTTGCAGGTTTAATAAAAGGATCTCTTGCCATTGCTGGTCATATAATCTATCCAAAATGTTGGACTCCAGGTTAGGTCAAAAACTAACGTGTTGCACACGTGATAGCATACATTGAACTCTGATCTCTACCTGTACAACCATGTCTATTCACTCAAGCTATTAAGTATATGCACAGTATTTCTTGGAAGAATTGAAACAAGGACTGAACATTATGTGCTATGTTATGTGTAATTACATATAATGGGGTATGTATACAGGCATACAATTCTCATGTAACCATGCTAGCTAAATCTACTAGTGACAATACTTTAATATACATATATACTTTCTGTATAATACCAGTAGAGGTGCTACAACAAAATACCAAGGCTCAGTGGCTGAAAGAACAGAATGTACCCTATCAGTCTTTTTAAAAAGTCTGAAGTTCAAGTTAATTATGTCAAGTTTGTTTTTCTTCAGTCCTTTCTCCTGGGTATCACAGCCTTCTGGCTAATCCCAATTCTGCATTCTCATTAGTTCCCCAGGGCAGTATTCTTTAATACTTTCACATTTCTTATTACAAAAGTCACAGAATCATGGGCTATGGCTCACTCTCACAAATGCCTTTAATTTCACTTACTACTTTACTCTCTTCCTTTACTACATTTAAACTCTGAATACTGCATGCTGGTACGTCAACGTATAAACTGCGGAGGTGTAATTGGGCACCTACCAAACCTGGTCTACATTCTATCCTTAGTTCATACATCATTCACATGTAACTCATAAACATTGTTATATTTTTGAATGTCTTTATTTTAAAAAGTATGTTATAAAAACTATGGTAACATATATATATATATTATATTAATATATGTATTATATATGTATTGAGGTACTTTATATAAAAATATATATAGTATGTTAAATATTTTAAATATTATTACCTATAAGTGAGCTTAATCATCCTTCTCACAATTTAAGTTTCCATATTGATTATTACAACTAATAGCATCATTGAAATTCCATACAGCATCTTTGTGGGACTTGTTTTGTGATTTAGAAAGGGGTTAGGAATTAAAAATAATGTCCCATGGGAGAATATCTATCATGATATGCTTAACGAAATTAGAGTGATGAAGGAAGTCTCTCTCTCTCTCTCTCTCTCTCTCTCTCTCTCTCTCTGCCTATGTGTTTGTGTATATGTGTGTGTGTGTCTATGTGTGTGTGTGTGTGTTAGTGTGTCTGTGTGTGCATGGTGTGTGAAATAAATTGCTCCAAACTTTTACAAAGAGCATCCACACACAGCCTTCTGATGAAGTCAGGCCAGGACTGAAGCTTATTTATTTGAGATTCAAGCTTTTTTTTTTACTTTTACATTCACTGCCATAAATTGGACTTTATTATTATAAAAAATGAAAGCATGTGAATTATATGCCACCTTTAGAAATGAAAAGAGGACAAGAAAAATAAATGTAGCAGACTATCTTTAACATTGAACATGAGGAAGAAAGGACAGGATATAAGTTCTCTTTAATGCTCAAAATAAATACACCACTTCTAAGTCTGTGGCAAAGGTGACCTTTCGTCAAGTCTTACATAGTGTTTGGAAACCACATTTTTCCTAGTAAGCAGTAAGCAAAAAGAATTGTTTTGGGTATTCGTGATATTTGAACCTACTGAATCATAAATCGGTTCTGCTTCTCTAGGTAAGTTCTTTTACAGGGACCTGACCTGAGTCTTGATTGCCTGGAGGTCTTACTTTAGATGCTAGGCCTCCGGCAATGCCTCAGTTCCAAGGGGACACAGGAATATCAAGCAACCCGTACATAATTCCACCATATTAGCAATCTGGGGATTCTGCCAACTCTTCCTGTATCTGTACCTGTTACTGCCGAGGAGCTGGGAGAACGAGCAGAGGATGAGTTAGACTATTGGTGAGGCTTCTGCCCAAACTCCATCACTTGAACTCCATAAGACACATTTTCACTTGAGCATCCAGTGCTTTGGGGATCCTCCAGAATCAGTGTCAGTTCGGGTCCAGTATTCAAAGGGTTCTGGGAAGTCTGATTGTTTCCTTTCCCTCAGTGTATAGTTACCCTTGTCAAAGGACATAGGACCCTCTGGGGAAGAATGGAAGAAAGGATAACAGTAAATTCTTTAGTATTTTAACAAGATCCTTCCTTGAAGGAACATGGCCTTCCTTTTATTCAGGGAGGTCTGGTTCTATAACTGACTCAAGTTAGAAAACTAAAGGTTGACTGGCCTGGATTTCCTATTGCTCTAATTCAATGTAGTCTCTTGGTGAGTCCATTGAAATAATACCTATTTTTATAAAGAACAAAATGAACATCGGTACTTTGTATTTCCTGTGAAGTATTGAAAATCAAATATCTTGTGATTTATATGTTATGTCCACAGTCAGTATTTTTGATTTCTTATTCCATTTAAAAAAAGATATTCCTTTAAAAAATATAAAATCGTGCTTTCTGTACTGGTTCATGATTCTGATCTAAGCCTTTGTACGAACAAAATTTCAAGGTTAACATAGGCTACCTGAGATCCTATGTCAGTAGGTAAACAAATAAAATGTTTTGAACCCTAAGGCTATGATGGGTTTGGCTCTTTGCCACAGTTGCTTTTGTCCTTACATTGAGAAACTAGATTTGACAAAGCCAATGCCCTCTGTAGTAGTAGATTCTATGTTCCCTTTAAAAGTTTAATTATATTCCAGATGAATTGAGTTTATTTACCATTCTCCATATTGGCAAGCTTACAGTCCCTGCGTCTGCATTGCCACCATCCTCTCCTCCATTCCACAGGGACTGCCCTCATGTGACATATACTCATACATTCCAATGCGCACACACAAGGGGAAATTTAAGAAAATTATTGACACTAGATTACGTTCTCTGTATGCAATACTTGTCTCACTAGGATAAAGAAAGTGTTAGTGTTATAATAACAAAATTAATACCAGAATTTGTTATTGAATTTATCTGACCTATGAGCTATAAAATGATGTAACTTTATTACTTAAATCGTTCATATATATATACTATATATATATATATATATAGTTTTTTGTTTGTTTCTTTCTTATTTTGAAAAGAAGCTCCGTGGCCAACAAGTTGGTTTATCACGTTAGAGGTTTGTATGAAGCTGAGAGGATGAGATCAGTCACTATAACCCTTAGAGAGCACAAATAAAGAAAAAAATTGTTTTATATCTACACATTTGCTGTCACATACACAGGCACAGACACACACACACACACACACACTACTATAACTACTACTACTAGTAGTATTAGTAGTAATAGTAATTTTAACGTTCAAAAGCTAAAATCTGATATCTAGTACTTATGCTATATAGCTTGGTGGTAAAGTACTCAACTATACATGTATACAAACCTGAATTGAATCCTCAGGACTAAAAATAAAACAAAACAAAATAAAATACATGACAGTTCCACAGGAACATCATATCATCAAGTTGTACCACTTAATGCTTTCAAAAGCATGGGAATAGTGGTTATGTCTGTCATCTGCCTAGCCTTTGTTGGCAGTGAACATATACTGCCACTGGCTTTGATGACAATATTTTTTTACTGTGTGTTCCCATTTATCTACATTCTGTATACAGAAGAAAGATTGTGACTACATCTGCTTTGTTCTGGAAGCAGTTTCTACATATAACCTTTCCCACAGAGCCACACACCCCGCCCCCCCCCCAAAAAAAAGGAAATGAAAACTGGACTTTTTTGTAACTTCTGTAAAAAAATTAATGAGATCCAATTCCCCTCATGTCTCAGAGACTTTCACAATTCTGAAGGCACACTCTAAAATTCAATCTTAGAATTGTAGCATTTTTGGTCAACAGTACCATTTTAGGCTTCATTCTAAGAAAATGTATCTGTAAGTGGAATACTATATTCAAGATATACCTTATGCTTAGTCTTTCAGATATTTTGTGGGAAGGAATGTACTTGTAATGAATCTACAGTGATATTGGTATTTTAGACAAGTAAGATATACACAATCATACACATGCTTAGTACTAGAGTAAGGTGCTCACTCTAATTAATCTACCTAATATTCCCAAATATCACCAGTTTCTAAACAAGAATATATAGCCTGCTGATAATTTACATCATTGTAACTTGGATATATTAGGTGCTAAATTTAATAGCCATATAAAATATATAAATATATAACCCCACCCTTTTATTTATTTTTTATTTTTACTTTTATTTATTTATTAATTAATTTATTTATTTATTTATTTTTGGTTTTTCAAGACAGGATTTCTCAGTGTAGCTCTTGCTCTTCTGGGACTCACTCTGTAGACCAGACTGGCCTCGAACTCAGGTATCACCTTGCCTCTGCCTCCTGAATGCCGGAATTAAAGGCATGTTGCCACTGCCACCTATTCAGTAAGTACATTCTAAATGGTTAAGTTTTGTGAGAGGAAAAGTCACTTTTACTGAATCTCTTCAAGTAAGTCATAGTGAAGCTATAAAATCATGGAAATATAAAAGATCTTAGACCTTTACAATCCAAAAATAGGAGCAAGAACACTTTAGGTAAATAACTAGGTTTGATTCAGTTACATCTACAGCCCTTACACACACATGTGCACACATTCAGACATCGCAGGGTGATAGTATATATTAGAGCTCAGAGGCACCTGTACTCAGAAATGAGAGGAGTCGCCTTCCCACCTCTTGCCTTCCAATACAAAGTGCTTACATAACTGTCTTTGATTGCATGCACCCACTGTGTTTGCTGATGACAATATTGCTGTTCTTCTGGGGATTTTGAGTCCCAGTGTTATGTTTACCTTTAATAATATCCAAGAAGAAGGCACAGTTGTCAGTTTTTGTTTTGATTCTTTCGTGATGAAAAGGGCTGTTGTATTTGTGGGCTTTAAGCACCACAGCTAGGGATGTCTCAGTTTAACAGTACCTTTCTGGGGATCTTTCAGTCACTCAGATAACTTTGTTAAGTGTTTCATATATATCATATATGAAATTTATTTTAAAAAGTACTTGTTCTATTAAGGTATCTGATAAAGCTCATCTTCATTATGAAATTATGTTTGGAATAATGTTCAGTTTGGGTGAAGGTTTACTTTCTGAGGGGAAAAGCAGTTATTATGAGACTATGCAAAGGTGTTAACCCCTCTTTACTAGGGGGTACCAAGGAAGAAGTATGTGAAATGTGTTGTGTAGGGGGCATTCTGGGAGTTTAGAAAATCACCATTTCAGTGACAGAGACTGGAGAAGTAAAGAATAAACTGATTTAAGAAGTGATGTAATAAATTATCAGATATAGCTCCTTTATAACACCTTGGTAGGATCATAAAGTGTCTAAGTTACCTCCAAACACCTTTGTGCCTGCTTTGACATTAATGAGGATAGTAGTGTGAGAGCCTTAAAAACAGCATTATGGGACCCACATTGAAGTCTCCGTGGTCAACAGGTAAATATTGACACTCAGGGCTAGGGATTCCATGGTGATTGCATTCTTGTGAGAATGACCATGAAAAGCGAAAGGTTTTACCCTGAATTTGAATATGTTCTAATTGACTATTACAGAAAGAGTCACTGGAGACCAACTCTGAGATCTAACACCACTAGGGAACAGAAAACAAGAAACTTGTTGTAAATCAACCTCCATAGATATAGACATTCCATAACTCAAATCTGGTTGGATGATAGACAATTGGGAATTATACTTAGACTAGTTCAAGGAGTTTACTCTTCTCTAACAAAAGCACAATGCTAGAAATACGACCATTACCTTACACTTTGCTACAGTGCTTCAAAATCCTCCGGAGGTCTTATAGCTCTGAATTCCTGCATGATATGGGACCCACTAATGTATTACCGTGGAAGACAAGGGGACCTACAAGGATCTACATACACTCAGAAGTTTATAGGCAGTTTACAGTTGCTAGAAGGGAGTTTTACTTAAGACCCCACTCTAGCAGAGAATATAGAGACAATAGTTCCGGGAGAGAGGAGACAACTTCTTTTGTGATAAAGATGTTGTGAATCCCGAATGCTTCTGTAAATAACTACTATCCTGTGCTCTCTCAAGTAATCCCAATTAAACACATTGGTTCAATAAGCTAGAGCTTAGTGGAATTACTACTGTGTTACTATGATTTTTCTTCTTGCTAGGATAAGTGTCTCTCTCTCTCTGTGTCTCTCTCTGTCTCTCCCTGTCTCTCTCTGTCTCTCTCTGTGTGTGTGTGTGAAAGAGGGAAAGAATAAGAGAGAGAGAGAGAGAGAGAGAGAGAGAGAGAGAGAGAATGAGAATGAGTATAAGATACAGTTTAACCCCGAGGGCTACATGTATTTTTGTTACTTTGAGGATAATCACTGTTGAGTCTAGAAATAGGAAAAACAGTGTTGTATTTGGAAATCACAGACTTATTATAGAGACACATTAAATGTGTCAAGCCCTGAGACAGATACAGGTGTTTTAGCCTCTTACTGCATTAGTGGCTAAACAGATCATTATTCCTGTGGATAAACGGACATGTTCCCTTTAATTAGGAGTCTTGAATAGCTAAACCAAGGTTCTTTTAAGTGTCTATACCAAACTGTTTTAAGAGTATTGTATAAGAGAGTGACAGCTATGAGTGTCATAAAGGAGAGGCTGTGATATGCAGGTGTGACGCAATTGCTGTTGGAGAAGCTGTTATGGAAGGTGGGGAGGAAAGAGGCAGTACAAACATCGACAGCCTGTTATCAGCTATTACCATCTGAGAAATTGTCTTATTCCCAGCAACCATTAACGGTCTATACATGCTCTGTGAGATGTGAGGTATTAAGAACACTATGCTAGGTGACTAACAATCATTAATGACCCACAAATTTTGAGCATGGGTCTGACCTTGTGAGTTCCTCGTGGGCCCAGTCTCAGGCAGGAAATTGTATCAGTGAAACAAGGGTGGTCTTTTATAAAGATGCAAGTGTTGAATAAACACAATCATTTTTGTGTTAGAATTTATTTTACTCCAGTGTGTGTGTGTGTGTATTTGTGTGTGTGTTTGTATTTGCATGTTTGTATGTGTGTGTGTTTGTATTTGCATGTTTGTATGAGTGTGTTTGTATTTGCATGTGTGTATGTGTGTGTGTTTGTATTTGAGTGTGTATGTGTGTGTGTGTGTTTGTGTGTGTCTACACATACATGCAGGTGCCAGTGAAGGCATACAGAAGACATTGAATTATTTGGAATTGGACTTACAGACAGAAGAAATTGTAAGCCACCTAACATTGGTGCTGGGAAACAAATTTAACACAAGAGTTTAACAAGTGATCTTAAATAATGGGAACATCTTTCAAGCCCTCCAACATGATCATTTTTTTTGCTGTGTTTCTTTGGTGAAATGCTTCTAGCACTGTTAGTGTTTTTAAAAATTGTGCGACACCTTTTTCTGACACATAGTCATTGTTAATATTTCTCTATTCTGTACATGAAAGTACTGTGATTGGTTACATTCAATTTCAAAGAGTCACCATGGCACCTATAGTGTCTAGGCAAGAGATGCAAGGTGTGCTATGAACAGAAAGCACATATACATACATAGAAACAGTTTCACCAAATGCTTCTGTGTCAGAAAGTTAGCAGAAAGGTAGACACAAAAAGGAATCAGTAAGAGCATCTCTTGGCTATGAGTGGGAGGGAGATCTGGCTGTCAGAATACAGGAAACTTTGCTTTGTGTTGCAAATATATTTCCAGGTTGTTCTTTCAGAAACCAATAAAACTATTAAGCTACTGCTTCAGTATTTTGGATGAGTCTGGGGTTTCTCAAAATACGGTCCCAACCTGACTGCAAACCCCAGTTGATTGTAGCCACCTTTGAGTAACTCTTGTCTTAGACCATTTATTTCTGAGTGAGATTGCCTCTACCGTCAAATAGGCTCAAACTCAGTGGGAAAAACATCTGCCTGGGTAAGCATTAGAATCGGAGTAGTTAGGAGCTCCCAGCTGACATTACCTACACTAATAGTTTAAGTGAACATTCAATGTAAATAAGACTTAATGCTCAAGAACAAACATTCTTGCTATAACCAGTGGCTAGATTTTATTTCTTAGAAGGTAAATTTTCGAGCTGAAACTCCTAAATTTTCCTCATCTAAATTACCCAATAGGGAAACGTCTTTCTGAAGCCAAACAACCACACACCTGAAATGAATTTGAAAGTCAAGATACAGAGTGGGGAAAGAACAAAAGCTAAATGGAGAAGCATTTGTTTATTTGTGGTGGTGGTGTTTTGTTTCCTCACAATGAGCACTACCTCCAATGCTATTTTACAATAATCCAAACTGATTGGGCAGGAATGCAGCAGCGATGAACAAGGGACAGACTGCTGGATCTATGGCTGCAAAGCAACACAATGCAGCCTTCTGTGGGGTGGTCTTCAGAAACAACAGCTTTTCAAAATTACAGAACTTGATGGCAGAATTGAACAGACAGGGGGAGGAGGGGTGGGGTGAAGAGGTTAACTGAGCAAAATAAAAAGTTCATTTTTGATGGACTCTAATTCCTTTTATAATTGGGAGGGTCACAGATGAACAGACTCCCCTCTAGTGGGGTTGTCACACTTGATGTTTGATCATCTGACTTTCATTGGATAGCTGCCTCTCCATTTGCCTTACTCTCACCATCTAGGTCACTGGATAGCATGGCTCCTGATAGCCACTGCAGTGCAGCGCTCCTCTACACACCAGCTTTGCATGGCACAGTGTTTCACTTCATCTTTTCTCTTTCAGCTATCTGTATATAAATTGATTTTTTACTAGACAGTGCAGTACATTAAACTTCTAAAGGTATATAAGCTAAGCAATGGATTATTTCTACATATTTA
Organism: Rattus norvegicus; assembly: GCF_021556685.1. NCBI lineage: Eukaryota > Metazoa > Chordata > Mammalia > Rodentia > Muridae > Rattus > Rattus norvegicus. Next base: position 25,401,869 of record NC_141536.1, on the reverse strand, counting down.
TATAAAATATTAGAATTTGACTTGTTTCTGTACATTGTGACAACGTACCCAAGGTCTATGCTTGCTTTTGAAACTCTGGTGAGAAACATCCGCTATTAATTTGGTGCCAAGAGTAAGCAGGGCCCTTTGATCTTGCACATTTTCAACTCGGTAAATAAAGAGGGATATTATTAGCTGGTCTCACTACTTGTAGACGTGAAACTGCTTCCACTGTTATATACATTGTAGAGATTGCCCAATAAAATTAACAATAGAAGGCATGAAAGCTCTAGTTGTACCAATCCTGAAATGTATTCCCAAAGAATCCTATATCATATCACAGAGATACTTAAAAATCCATGTGCTCTGGTTATAATAGCAAGGAGATTAAGCTAGTCTGGATATTCATCTGTCAACAAACCAGAAGGTAATGAAAATATGGTATATGGGCTGGAGAGATTGTTTAGCAGTTAAGAATACTGACGGCTCTTTCAGCGATCCTGAGTCCGGTTGCCAGCATCCATGTGGTGGTTCACAATCCTTTGTAATTCCACTTCCAGTTCTAGGGGATCTGATGTCCTCTTCTGGTCTCAGAAGGTGTCAGGCATACACAGAGTGCAGAGATACAGACAAGACAGAGTTAGATAGTTACTTTTCAAAGGATGATTATATAGGTACATAAATAATAAAACTTTATTCAGCTTCAAAGAAAATGAAATTGTGAAAATCTTAGAAAGATTAATGATAATAGAATGTAATATATTAAGTTGGTAACCCAGGCTCAGAAAATGCTACATGGTTTTTTCCTTATATGCAGATCCTAGAAACTAGAAAGAGGAAAACAAGAGAGGAAAATGGAGGTTAGGAAAACACTGGAAGGTGATAGGATACATGTGGCAGTCTGTTCTAATTAAAGTAGAAGGTGACAGTTTTGACAGGCAATGAAATAGAAGAATGGAGAAAATTTTTCAACAAATAAATGAAACTTCCAAAACCATGCCCATTACTGTTTGTGCTGATTATGAAACAAACAAAAAGACATTAAAATTAACCCTTATAACTTTTCATAAATATTAAAATACCAATATTACATGAAAATCAGAATATAGGATCCTAAGTATTATAATGGCACTTATTGTGTGTATTGTTTTCTTGTTTTTATTTAAACACATAAATAATCCCCTCTGTTAAACTCTAAGAACATTTGAATTATAATTCATCATTTATAATTCTAATATTTTCCAAATGAATGCAAGTAAACTTTAATTAACTTGGTGAATAATTACCTCCTTTGAGTAATTATGGTTTGTGCTATGCCACACAGTTCATCTTCTGACATGTGCTAAGGTATCTTATATGGTTGAGTATGTAAATTACATAGTATTTTGAGTCTGAGTCTTTTCAGTGTGTTTGATGACAGAGAAAAATGTGACTTTTGTTTACCCATAAGACATTCAGATTTGAGAAATTTATCAAAGTTAGGTCACATACAATGCAGAAATTTTTTTCTCCATTTTTTTCCATTTTTCCCATTGTCAAAATATATTGAACATAATGGATTGATAATTTGTAAGTAAGAAAAAAAATTATTTCAAAACTCTGTCATGATTCTCTGCTTATATCATACCTATTCTTTGCCAAAGGCAAGAAAATAGCACATAAATATTAAAGTTGATAGGGTGTCACTATATCACCGATTGCAAATGTCTCCTAATGGGTGACTTGGTTAGTTCCTGTTTCCTTATAGAATCCATGTGAAACAAATTCAAAGCTACTATGTTGAGTGTTATGCATAACAAAAGTGTCAAACTTTGATTGTGAGCCTCAATAGTAACTATGATTTAGATCATCAACCAGTCACCAATGGAGTAATATTAGCAAAATCATTTCATTGTCCACAACAGTTTACATTCCAATTTCATTGTCAAAAAGTAGAATCTACAATATTATATTCTAAAACTAAATCAGTTCCACATCTTAATACATCTTGCTTTATTACATATACATATATATTTTCTTAAAATATTTTGTTTGTATTACAAATCTGTGAAGAAGGATTTTTCAAAATTTCCATCATTAAAGAGAATGAAGAACCTTGACAACTGCTATGAATATATTATCGTAGTATAATACTGTTGTCCATTTCCTTAGAATCTTGAAGTTATGAAATGTTTAGGAAGCAAAGTGTTCAAAGTTTGAACATATTCTTGAAAATAAGATAGACATCTTGTTCACACTAATGTATTTGGAACATGGTAAAAACTTCAGAGTGAAACTTCTATGACTCTCTCACATTCCTACCAATCCACGTGAGCTTTCACTGAAATCTCTAAAGGAACTTACTAAATCAGATTGAACAATTGAGGAAAAGAAATGATAGTCTCAATTAACTAGAAACACTCTTTCCCCAATTAACCCTTTCTAATGAATTTAATAAATGGTCCTCTCTAGTTCAGGTGTGTTGGCTCTTAAGTGCCTATGTTATTGACAGGGCCAAAGAAGAGTAGAATTACTTCTTTACAGCACCTTGGGTTTTGACTTTTGCTAGACTCAAAGAAATCTTGGAGATGCACTGGAAAATTCAGTTTTATATTTACTGATGTAAGTGCATTTTTAAAATGGTGAAATCTATTATTTTGCCTTACCTATGTTATTTTCTTTTTTTTTTTCCTTTTCTTTTTTTCGGAGCTGGGGACCGAACCCAGGACCTTGCGCTTGCTAGGCAAGCGCTCTACCACTGAGCTAAATCCCCAACCCCCCTATGTTATTTTCTATAGTGCTTACTTACCTTCATTGCTTTTATCTCTACACCATCTCCTATATCAATTTACTTTTTTCCCTGTTTTTATTTGCTTGGGTTGGATTTACCTATGTGAGAAAACAAAAATATTTTTGAAGAAAAAGTAGCTAGAATCTAATCACATTTGGGATAGAGAGGGCCAACTGGAGGAATAAACATAGTTTTCACCAAGAAAATACATTCATATATGCATGTATGTATATGAATGTATACATGTATTTTATATTAAAATGGTCACATATAAATGACTGAAGAATGAGATGAAAGTGGTCCCTGGAGGAGGTATTCAAGGACTGCTTATCTGTCAACAGCTTGGTTTCTTTGCACATTTCCTGTGTGTTTGACTGCTGAAGGCTTCATGGATTCTCCTGCATCAGTGATTTTTATTCCCTTTTGAAAGCACTGGTAATTGCTGTCTGAAGAAACATGGCTGTCTAGTGCGTCATGCTGTCTGTTCTCTAGAGCGTGGATTTAAACAACAAACCACCAGTTCGTGATTCATACATTTTGATGAAAGTTATTCTATAAAAGTCTCCTGAGTGTGTTACATTTCTATATTGTCTTCACACTCCAATCATAATCATAGCCATAAGAGAGATTTTTGTGGATTAGAGAAGTTTTCTCACTGTATACTTGGACAATGATACTTTCTACTTTAGACACATGCCTGGGCATATCATCTTTAAACAACGTCATACATTAAAACAGAAAAGATTCTATTTATAATATTTCTAACTACATGAATAGTAATTCGTCTACAATTATAAAACATAGAATTTCAAAAGTAGATCCTGATGAGATGAATAAAGGAATTTCACAAGGTGATATGTAAAAGCCTCACTTTAAATGACTATTCTCTGTAAAATTCATCCTCCAAAAATTATAAGGTATAATATGCATATATATATACATTTTCTTTATGTATTTATGTATATATACATATGTATATAGAGAAAGTTGCATGCAGGTTTTATAAATGTATATAAATACACATCTACACACATATATACACATATATACACACACATATGCACACATGGGTATGAATGTCCTGCTACAGTTTGAATGTTTATTTCCTTACAAATGCATATGTGGAACCTAATCACAAGGTCTTAGATTTTAGATGTGATTTTTAGAATTGGTAGACAGTGAGAGATGTTATATTCTACTTTGTTGAGATAGAGTCTGAGACGAGCTAGCTGCTCCATTATATGACTTACAAACCAAGATCTTGGCCCTCAGAAGCATCAAGTCAGATGCAAGTAAACTATGTAATCTCTTAAGTAGCGTGACTAAAATTGCATCAATCAACACCAGAAAGGAATATGAAAAGTAATTGGTGAAGGAGAAAGATAGCATACCAGATAAGTTCCCAGGAAGAATTTGTGACATATGTGTGACTGAGTAATAGAAATCTAAAATATAATTTGGATGTGACAGTATTTCATAAGTCTGTGGAGGTTCTGAAAAGATAGCTGACTAAAAGATTGAAAATTATGAATTTACATTCAATTTTTCATCGTTAACACTGGGACTGATATAGAATTAGCTATATGATAGCTGGCTATTGCATCCAAAATATGTTAGAAGAAAATTTCAGAAATACTCAGTACTTTTCCAAATTTCAATATTTGTGCAAATTTCTGGTATATATTTAAAAGTAAAGTAATATACATGGCATACACTGAGAGGTAAGTTGTGTTTCTGTCTTCCCCCATTGCGCTGTAACAGAGGAACAATCACAAATGCACAGACACAAACACACAAACATCACCCTAATGCTGCTTTTGTGCTTTGCATACCCTTTTCTTGATCAGAACTTCTATCATAATTGCTAGACTATTACATTGCCTGGGAACAGTAATACAATTTCATAATAATACTTCCCTTTCCACTTCAGAATGTCAATTTCAAAGATAAACCAGAAGCACCATTACTGGGGTACATGAAGGAGAACGGTTAGGTTATTTACTGGGACTAAGCCTTCATATATAGCCAAGATGACACAGAACACTGAAAACTGCCAGACTATTTCAAAGGATACGTTTGGGTACAAACAGGCTGTAAAGAAGATTGGGGACATAGTTTGAATGAAAAGGACTCGGTACGATTTTGAGGATGTCCTTGGTTGATGACTTGGAGCCAAGCAGCCCCAGCAGCTACTGTCAAGTGGCAATGATTTTACGTCAGAACCAAACATAACTGCTAACAGCAGAAGGGAAAAAGAAAATATCTCTTCTGATGAAAACTGTTCTGGAGTTGTGGAAAAAGAGAACGGCTAACCTGGAAGGAGAAAGGGGTTGTCATCAAAAGCTCTAGTCTTTGGGGACAGAGACCTTCTAATGGGTTCAAATAACTGGAGCCCCACTTCATCCTTTACGAATCATCTTAGCAGTGATATCCTTTCTTGCCTATAAAAGAAACAAAACATTGGAGGCTTAATTCAGAATAGCATCCCCATTTAGCTCATAAACGCTTGGAGCTTAAACTTAAAAATCAAACTCGTCTTCCCTCTCTTCAACACGAGAAATCCTCGGGGCACCGAAGTTGTTTTGTACAAAGTACATTTGTATACAAAACTTTTCAAGGTTCAGCCTCTGAGCCACAAAAGGATAGAGAATGTCATTAAAAGGATGACCTTAGCAAAAGCTTTACATTTAGACTCTATAAAGTAAACACAATTTAGGTCATATGTCTCATGTATCAAAACACTTAAGCAAAATAGGAAAAAAACATTATGTAAATGGAAAGCAGTGTATAGTGGGACCATCAGCAATGAAACTTTGGTTTACGGGGTGAAGTAATGGGTCCCTTTCTTACCTAGATAGAACCAACTGATGTTGGTGGCATCAACGTCTGCTCACCAGCCGGGATACAGTGAAGAAATCGTTAATATTAGCCAGTCAACTCCCAAACTGACACTTCAATGATGTGAATACCAGAAAAAAAAATGAAAATGGATTTTAAGTTTAAAACACTGCACAATATGTGTTTTTTTAAATCAAAAATTTAAAATTATGCTATTTAATAAAGCAATAGCTCCCGATTTGGGGTAATTTTATTATTTTCCCAAGAAGTGCAACTAAGTTTTTCCTAGATGTGACAGAGTTAGCCTGTATAACCTTAAGGAGTTATGACCAGAGAGCACAGCGACTTTCCTGCTCTGCCTCCCAAGACAACGTCACATTTTTTGACTGAGACAAAAAAGAACCAGAAAGTATTAAACAACAAAGTACAGCATATACTCAAAACTGCTTCATAAGCCCACGTAACGAAAGGAGTTCACGTTTTTCCTCTTGAGGGTGATTCTATTACACCCTATGAAATCTTATATCGCTGACAATTTTAGCAAGCAGATGTAGGTTATCGCCAAGCACACTAGTTATCAGAGTGTACAAAAGTGGCGGCTGTGAGGATGGGTACAAGGTAGTAGTGAAATGTGACAGTTGGCAGACACAGGAAATCCATACAATGCCCTAGAGCATCTGCAATCTACAATCCCTGGGGACTATACTCACTAAATGTATAATTTATAATCCCTTACACTAGCTAGACTAGCTGTTGGTCAGAGATTATTACAGAGATCTTACACTAAATTTAGCATATCACTCAAAACGGAGAGAGCAAGATAGTGCATAGACACACTTAATTTAAATATTCTAGAATAATCTAAAATTCGATTGAGAAGTTAAATTATAGATGTTGCTTAGTTGTCTTCCATTTCACTAGGTCATCGCCCAACAGTTCAAGCTAGTCCTATAAAATTAATCCCAGAGCTTAACTCTTCACTGTGTGTGTGTGTGTGTGTGTGTGTGTGTGTGTGTGTGTGTGTGCACGTGCATGCGCATGCTGCAGCTCCCCACAGCACTGCTGCATCAAGCAATAGAAAGACTCTTCCTCTTGGGGTAATTTAGATAAAGAGTGACGGTTAAACTGCATTCTCTACCTTTTCCTCATTGTCTTCAACCTGTCCTGTTTTCTAATGTCTCAGTCTGTGTTCTGGCTACAGGCTATCTATTGTACATGCCTTAGGTGTGTCCCTTACAAAGGCCAATGTTTTGTATTTATTGAACAGCACTGAAAATATACCATGGTAATAAAAGGAGGAATTATGTCTATTACAGAAATCTCTACCAGAGTTTTACGAGAGAAAACATGACTCTGCTGACCCAAAATTGCAGTCAGAGCTGCAATTAGAAGCCAGAAACCTAGATTCACAAGTGCTTTGCTTCTACCATTGGTGGCGAATACGTCTGTCTTTACAGTTGCGTTCAACCTATTGGTCCATTTCAGCAACGGTTACTACTTTTCTCTCCTCTCTCACTTTCTCTTTTTCTCCTTTCTCTGTCTCTGTCTCTTTCTCTCATATACACATACACACACACACACACACACACACACACACACACACACTTCTGGTTTAGGACATGGAAAACACATAATTTATGATGAAATCAACTATGCCTTTAGTTTAGATTGTAAAGGGTAGTCCCACAGAAAACGGAGGTATACAAGTGTTTTTTACATCCTTCTCTTAATAGAAAACTAGAATTAAACAGAATGAATGAAAAGTAATGACACCGTTTGAAAACAAAACTGGCTTCAAAGTCTACTGTGGACTTTGTCAGAAGATCTGGTAAATGTCAATCTCTGGAGGGGAGAGGTTTCAGAAATACCCATTTCCACACTTACACAACTATTCTCTGTAGATACCAAGGACAAAATCCACACTTAAAACATCATAATAATCAACATTGTTAGCTCAAAATATACACGTGTCCTTGTTCTGCATGTCTTAGTTGAAGGTACACTTCTCCACATGGACCATGTTTTGAAACCTCAAAGCTCACCACTATACACACAGTGATACACTTCCTCCTATTAAGCTGTACCTCTTAATAGTACCACTTGATATGGGCCAAACATTCAAAAAAATGAGTCTGTAGGATCCATACTTATTCAAACCACCATAGCAAATGACAATTTTAATTTAATTTAAAATATTTTTACATTTTTTAGTTATGTGCTTCATTGTCAATCTTCTTTATTGAATATTTTATTTACATTTTAAATGGTATCCCCCTTCCGAGTTCCCTCGCCACAAGACCACTATCCTTTTTTTCTTCCTTCTGCCTCTGTGAGGGTACTACCCCACTCTCCCACCCACTCCTGCCTCAGTAGTTTAGTGTTCTCCTATCCTGGGTCATCAAGCCTCCACAGGACCAAGGGGCTCCCCATCCAGTGATGGCACAGAAGGCAGTCCTCTGCTACATATCCAGCTGGAACCATGAATACCCTCTGTGTACTTTTTAGCTGGTATTTTAGTCCCTGGAGCTTTGGGGGTGTCTGGTTGTTCTTTCTATGAATTTGCAAACCCATTCAGCTCCTACAGTCCTTGCCCTAACTTCCCCATTGGGGTTCTTGTGCTCAGTCCAATGTTGGCTGTGTACATCCAAATCTGTAATGGTCAGGCTCTGGCAGAACCTCTCATGGGACAGCTATATCAGGCTCCTATTAGTATGCACTTCTGGGCATTAGCAATAGTGTTTGGGTTTGGTGGCTGCATATGGGATGGATCCTTAGTGGGGCAGTCTCTGGATAGCCTTTCCTTCAGTTTCTGCTCCACTCTTTCGCCCTGCTTTCCATTTGATGGGAGGAATTCTAGATTAATATTTTTGAGGTGGGTGGATGGCCCCATCCCTCAATTGAGAGCCATGCCTATCCATTGGATATGGTCCCTACAGATCCTTTCTCCACTTTGTTGGATATTTTGGCTAAAGTCCTCCCTGTTGGGCCCTGGGAACCTCTTGGGTCCCTGGCATCTGGAAATTTCTAGTGACTACCTCCAGATCCCCTTCTCCCACTGCTACACACTTACTTTCGAATTCCTGACCCTCTGTACTTCTCCCCCATCTCCTCCCATAACTAAATTGTCCCACAATTCCCCTTCCCTCCTCTCTTTTTCCAAGATCCCTCTTTCCCTCTTCTTCTAAGAGACTATTCTCTTCCCCCAACTGACTGGCACTGCAGCATCTACTCTTGGGTGTGACCTTCTTAGTACCATTTTGACAACTTTGCTCCTAAGGATACTTGGCTCACATTTGGATTTCTGGCAAAAATAAACAACTCATGAGAAATTATGTTACTCTCTGCAAAAGAAGAAAACAATAATTTGAAGAAGAGGGTGGTTAAGCAGTAAAATTCCAAGATGAGTTCAACTAAAAATTTTGTAATTCACCTTGAGTTCCACACAGTCACATCACAGGAGGATTAATTTGAACTCCCCATAGGTTATTCATAAATGATAACACAACAACATAGAAGCCTTCCTCAGTAAGTTTGTATCATGATTTAATTGTGCTAACTTATAGTGTTGGTTAGATGTTTATAGTAATTGTCAATAATTATACCTTTCATTTTGTTTTTGTTCCCTGGTGAGAATGAAATCCAGTGTCTTTAAAATGCTAGGCAATGATCTATAAAATTTTTCTCTATTCTTATTTCTTATATCCATACATAACAATGGGTTATATTAATTTTCATACTTGTAAATTATATACATGTAAATATATGAAAAATAGTTTGTATGTATGTTTGTATTTGTGTGCCTCCACATTTGCCCCTTGGTCTCTTAAACTCCAGAAAATGGTATTAGATCCATTACGAATGAGATGTACATGGCTGTTGGACTCAACATAGATGTGAGAAATAGAACTTTGGTTTGTGAAAGAGTAGAGCACACTCTCATGCACTGATATACCACAGATATATTTCCATTCCACCCATCAATCATCACACTTTCTGGTCCTCTTCCCCTCTCAAAGATTCACTTCTTCTCAGTTGATCTTCTTTTTACTTTTGTTTCTTTATTTTTTACATTTTTTTCTCTTAGGAACCAGGGAGTTTAATATGTATTAATTATAGGAGCGCAAGACAGAATTACTCTTAAGAACACAGGAAATTTACCAGTGGTCACACCACTCTGGGAAAATGTCTTTCCACCATTAGCCATTATTTGCCTATAACTTTGGAGGGAAAAATGGGCTAAGAAGAGTCTTTAAATTCTCAGAGGAAAAAGGGCTCCTATGAACTCATCCTTTTCCCAAGATGAGTCTAACACTATGTAGATATTGCTCAGAAAACCACAGTGCTAAAGTCCAAGAGTACACTAGCCATGGCATACCTGGAAGGCAGCATCATTAAACACACTATTCCTTCTGCTGACTTCTATGTTCCCTTGAATTTCTCTTCTGTGATATTCCCAATATATTCAATATTCCCTACTCTCAGCTTTTTGACTACCAGAGTTTATCTTGTTGTGATAGTTAACCTTACTTGTAATTTGAAGGGATTTGTCATCAACACAGAAATAAGTGGTTGGGCATGACTCTGAGGGATTTTCTTGATTAAATTAATTGAAATGGGAATCTCTGAACTAAATGTGAGCAAGGCTTTGATTCTGAGCTGAATGAGGAGAACAAGAATTGGGCAGCAGTTCTCATCATTCTCTGCCTCCTCAATGTGATCTGCTGCTTTCCACTCCTAACATACCTTCCATGGACCAATCAATTTCCAAGACATGTAAGACAAAGTAAACAATTTTCCTTAAATTCCTTTTGTTATGTATTCTGTCACAGAAATCAAATATGTAACACTCAAAACAAAAGAAGATTTTCTGATTAATGCTATGAGCATTGCTAACCAATAAGCATAATAGTGGATGTGGAGAAGGCAACTTGACAATCACTTATGGCCATTTAGCAAAATGTCAACAGTAGTTCTCCCAGGAGAGCTTCAGACCTCTAAGCCATGGATTTCTGATAAGACTTACATTATAAAACACGGGTTCCATCCTAGAAAACAGGCTTCACATCTAGTAAATTTTACCTTCAAAGCAGTCATTCTACTATTGTACTAATGATTATTTTTTTCTGGTGTTGTAGGGTGGTCTTATCTATCACACAGTGTTGCTGTTGGCTATTGACAATAATAGTCCCATGAGCCTGCAAAAATATTGTCTGACATATGAAAGCTAGACCTCATGGTTGAAGCTTTCTGTATACACACACACACACACACACACACACACACACACACACACACACACACACGTGAAATAGTGTTATACTTCTACACCAGGTGTACTTAAGTGCCTTGTGTGTTTTGTTAAGTATTGGGTTATTTATCATTCATCTCAGTGATTATCATGTTTTCAAATCACAGTATTTGTGTTAACATTTCCAGAAACAAATTATTCTGAAAGAAGATGGTGGAGCCATTTCTGTCCACACAGTACTCTGTTAACAAATATGGAATTTACTTATAATAATTAGCTCTCAGATACTTGAGAGCATATGTCCTTCTAGCAACTACTAACTGTCAGTAAATCAGCAGAACAGAGTTCTTAGACACTGCCTCGCTTACACAAGTCTACTAGCCACTCCCCAATAGGTTTACAGATGCTCTTTGGCATCCATTTAGGATAGGCCTACTATTCCTTTAAAAGAAAAGAGTTACAAGCTCTATTTATAGAATGTAACATGCTATAATGAAAGGCCATTTCTACACCAATGAATGTGCCTTCTCAACCGTATAATGTGACCTCCTGGCATAAATTGTTAATTGTCCTATGTGGCGCAATATTGACTAAAATAATTTAAATTATTCAGTGCATCTCCGTCTACAAAATACAAAGAAACGGTTTATATGACATGATTTTGGCTAATGGGACAAAAATAAGCTGGTATTTCCTTTGCTTTAATGGTCACAATGCTTTAATGGTCCTTGCCTTATTTGTCACAAATTGTACATTTTTATTATTTCTTTCTTACATTTAAGTATTTAAAAGTGTGTGTTGCAGTGTTAGTTTATTTCCCGGCCATTTGTGGAAGTGTGTGAGGTTTTATGATCAGTGTTTTTCTGGTGACTATGATTTCTCTTGCATTTTTTGTGTGTTTGTTTGTTACTGAAAGGCAACTATACTTACCAGCATTTGAACAATGTAACATCTATCTTAACTGAAAGTTGCAAATTGTTTCTCTCTTCTGATCAGTTGTGTCTTCAAGCACTTTATTTGTCATATATATATAATCTGTGTTTTAATAGGGAATTATATTGTTTCTCAATCTTCTAAGTATTAAGTCTTTTAGATTTATTTGAAGACTACAAATAAAAAAATAGTCTATTTTTAACTCTCAATTAATGTACTAAAGACTTTTATTTTAAATATCACTCCAATTTTTGGAAAAAAATTGGAAAAGTTTGAATACTATTGAAATGAAACTTAAAAATTATCTTTGTAAGAATATATTTAATGTTAAACATCTATACTAAAGGCATTAGGTGCTGTTTTTAAGGATTTTCATCACTTATCCATTGTGGTCTAGATAAGTTTGCAATATAAAACAAATCCTGGAAATTCAAAAGATTGTAGTATACCTGTGTTCACATCCAACATTTAATGAAAACAAAAGATGGCACAGCAAAGAAAGATAATGGATTACAAAATGTTACCATTCTATAATTTTTTGATTAGCAGGGATAGCTTGACATTTTAATTATTTGCTTTTTATTAAGTTTAGCATATTAATTGTACAGCTTTTATTGGTGTCTGGGGTTATGAAAATATACACATTCACATACACATTAACATATTCATAGACACAACCACATGCATAGACATTACACATATATGTGTAATAGAGTGCACAGAAAAGATGAGCTCACTTTACAAACATGCTTTCTAACCCCAGCTAAAGCGTGGTATTTAACTTGAATCCATTTGTCTGTAGGCATAGTGCCTACAGCCCTTCCCTCAGCACTACACATGCAGTCATATTTTCTGTTTACTCTCATTTTTCAAGACAGATGCTTTATTTTGGAAGATGCTTTATTTCACATGAGAAAGGTATCATCTTCCACAATAAAATCAAACATCCATACCTTTGAGAAAAATAGTAAATAGAATCATTAACTTGGAAGTGTGTGCGTGCGTGTGTGTGTGTGTGTGTGTGTGTGTATGTGTGTGTGTGTGTGTGTGTGTGGTTAGATGCTCTGCTTTGCTGGCTGACATACCCAAAAGAACTGTCCCTGCCCCTCACCTGAGCAGAGTCGGAGAGCTTGTGCTGGCATGGAGTAGTAGGCCCCAGTGCAATAAGAACATGAGAGCTGTTCCCACAACTCCCACAAATGCCCAGATTCACAAATTTGAGTTCACCCACTCCAATATCTGCCCTGTGGATGAACTTCTGGAACATACGAAGTGGAAAATTGTGAAGAACCCAAGCCACAAGCTCTCTATGACCCACGGCAACAGCAGTGTATCTGAGAGGGAGGAGTTCCAGTTAATATTGATGATGTCACAGAAGCCAGAGGCCTCAAACAAGATCAATGACGCATTGCAATGAACATTTACAAGTAAAGCTGCTTGGACAAAATTGTGTGCTGTGTGACATGCTGTGACACACTGCATCTGCCATGATAAGTCCTTTTATTTAATATTTTTAAAATCTGAGGTAAAGGTTATAAAGGTGGAGGGCAGATATGAAAGGTCCAGGAGATGAGTGGGACTAGGGTACATGATGTGAAATTGACAATGAATCAATACAAAATATGAAATAAAAAGAATAAAATACTCCATGTTAAGATGTTTTACAGACCTTGCTCCTACGAACTCTATAAAGGAAGCATGGAAGCTTGCATGCAGTTTAGTGTAGGTTGTAAACCATGGCAGGGTGTGGGGAGAAATGCAGAAAATGCATCACCAATTTCAAACGTTTATTTTCCATACTGCTAGAAAAGAAAGAAAAAGAATATTTTAGCTATCCTGTTCAGTAATGTTGTTAAATACATCTGTGTTGCCTTAAGTATAGTTTCTGGAAACTTTTCATGTTGTCAATCTGAAATTTTGCACCCATTAAATATCCTTTCTCTTCTTGTTTGCATAAATTTGACTATCATAGACACCTTACAGAAAGGGAATCTATTTTTTTTTGTCCTGTGACAAGATTATTTCATTTGGCATAAAATCACCATGGGAATCCATGTGGTGGAATTCGTGAGGGATGTTAGTGTGTCTTGTACATGTCATGTGACTTTATATCTATATTGTCAAATGGTCTGTTGTGATTGTGTATGCTGCTTTGAGTGTGTGTGTGTGTATGTGTGTGTCTTTACATATGCTGCACATTCAGCTCCATGGTACTTGTACATATAAGAGCTCCACGTAACAATTTTCATTTCATATAAGAATATATAATAAATGCTCAAAGTTATATATGGACAGACTATTCGCATATACATCTGCCATGTATACTGTGGATAAAATAGAAATAGACTATGCTTTTTATATGACTCATAAATGGACCTTTGAAAGCTTATATCTCTTCGGACGATTGTAGTCCTTGACCATTCTATACAAAATGCCAGGACATTCTATCTCAGTTGTCTTTAATCTAATACCTTTGCTCCAACTTAGAATATTTATGAACCTGGACACACAAAACAGTTCTGTTGTGATTTATTGTATCTGCTAACCTGAACCTAATTTCTTAAATTTAACTTTAAAGCTGCTTAGTTGATATGTATTTATCTGTACTTATCTGGTTTAAAATAACCTCTTACGTAAGGTTTATGACAGTCATCTGCATAAGTAAACTGTTAGGGCCCAAGAATCTCCAAAGAACGTTACCCCAGACTAAAATAGCATTCAAAAGAAAACATGTTTATTCAGAGGAGTTTAGTGCATGCAGGGGCTTTCCCATTTGGGAATGGAGACCACTGGTGGACTCCTAGGCCCAGCTTTTGTTAGGGGAATTCCAGCGAGAGGTGTGTGTCCTTTTACCAGGATTGGTGATTGTTTAGCTCTAGCTCTAGGTGTCTGACTGATCCTAAAATTGGTTAGGCGCTGGAGACTTCCCAGGGGGTTGTTGACTCATTTAAGCTACCAACTCTTACTTCAAGCCAGATGACAAAATGTCCTCAGATTGGCTGCTTGCAGCTTCCATTGGCTAACCACAGGTTCTTCCGGGATACCACATCTCATTCCTAAAAAACAGAAACTCAGGCTTATTCTCCCAAGCTGCTGGTTTGCAGTCTGCCATGGAGTCAACCCGGCTCTGCCTAACTCATTCCTTTCAAACGATAGTCTTCTGCTTCATTTCTAATGATCCTAACAAATTGTGACTTATTTTCTCTCTTTTCCTCTTAGATTATTTCTGTTATTCTTTTCCTTTTCTAATGGCTTACTATTGACATTTCATTAATTTCGCCATAAGCACGACCCCTGACCTGTCTCTCCTTACAGATGTCTGTCTCCTTTTCTAGCCTTTGATCATTTGCTGCAATCATTCATATTCCAGCCTGGAATTTTGTATAGGTTTCCATTTCAGTTTTTAAGTTCAAAAGAAATAGTTTTTCTACCCCACCTCTTTGGCGTCACAGGTCTCTTGGACTTGCACTTAAAAGCATAGTTCTTACTGGTCTGCGGAACTTGACATGACCAGTAAGGTAAACCATTTGGGGCCCACGTACAAGCGCCAGAAGTCGAAGCCCCAGAACCTAGGGGAAGCTGATGGGGGTAGCAAAGATGTCTGCTTCCAGACTTCGTGGAGAGATGTAGTGGAGGATGCAGAAAGGAGACTCTCCTAAAGCTTTCAGTCTAGCTAACCTGGGGATGCGCTAAGAAACTTCCTCAGGGATACTATCTCAGAGAAAATAGAAGTCAAAGGTAGTTAAGGCTGTCATACGACCTCTGCCTGTGCATATCCATCCACCATGTCCAAAATTGTCTTCATACGCTTGAATATTTGCACCCGTGCAGAC
Source organism: Rattus norvegicus (assembly GCF_021556685.1). Classification (NCBI taxonomy): domain Eukaryota; kingdom Metazoa; phylum Chordata; class Mammalia; order Rodentia; family Muridae; genus Rattus; species Rattus norvegicus. The sequence goes on along the minus strand of NC_141536.1, from coordinate 25,386,268 downwards.
AAAAGGTTTGTTATAATGTTTCCTGAGATGGTTCTTGAGGGTTCTAAATGATCCTGTCAGTGTTTGTTGTCTTGTACTTTTCTCTGAGGGGAAAATGGTTGACGAATGACGGTAATTTATACGATTAGCATGCCTATTTATTTTGAAATACGGGACAATGGACAATAAATTTTATATTTATTTTCATACCATTTTTAACTTGAGACAACCTCACGGTAAATTTTTAACTAACAAATAAAGCGATGAAATGTTCAAAAACTAAAGCAGAAATAGCTCCAGGATAGTTTTATTTGGCTTTACAGAGCTAAGAATAGCTGTAAAGACAGTTGCCCTACATACACGGTAGGACACGAATGTTTGGAATATAATGAATGACAAAGAAATGGGAAAAAACTGCTGAACCCGAGTCCCTGAATGTCATTATAAAGACATGATGTGCCAAGGGTAGGAATTAAAGGCTGGAGATTCCTTGGAGGCTTGAAGCATTCTAATTATCTGCATCACAGTACTAAAGAAAATTGTCTTTCAGACACATATTTTGTAAAAAGATTATTTTTAGAGACACATTTGATGTTCGAGGGAAGTTATTTTACAATTTGCGACTTGTGATTGTATTTGAGACTACATCTCTCCCTTGATACTTTGTCACCTGGTTATTATGTTAAAGGTTAAACCCCGCACACCCAGACAGGCATTTTAATGAGAAAATATCAGATAGTCAATGTCACAGGAAATAGGAAAAAAATCAAAATATTCAAGAAATTCAGTAGGAAAACTTACTCGGGAAACTTAAAGAGTAATACAAAGGGTGAAATGTTTTTAAACAGTACTCTCACAGGAGTTGAAGTAGAGATAGGAGATTCTCCTATTCGGCAGAGATCATCTCTGTTATCACAAGCAGTATTAAGGAGATATCAGAGCGGCTTCAGTGGAGAGGAGAAAGTGCAGCTGTTTCAGAGTTGAGTGTGTGAGGACTGCTTCCCTTGGAAAGGAAACAGCTTCATTTGCATACGCTGCCTGCCATGCTGACATGGCACCTTCCCATACCATTAACAGGTGCCAGATCCATTCGCACAACTTGTAAGCATTTATTAGCATACCCAGTTCCTCACAGAGTGAAGGTGTGAGGCGATGAACAAACTCAAAGCAATGTCTAACCAATCGGGCCATATACTGGAATCTAAAGACGATCTTTGCACATTTCCCTTGGTAACCAGGCCTCCTCTCCTCTTGATAAGCGTCATTGAGACCTTGAAATGATTCTTTCCCTCCTTCTGTGAAACATCAGTGACTTCAGGACAAACAAAAACCTCCATGGCTGCAAAACAAAAAAAGAACTTCGTTTTGCAGCCAGGGAGGTGTTTGACAGTGGAGTTCTGTGCTTTGTACTGGCTATTGCGTAAGGTTCACTTTATGTTTGGATAATCACTAGTATAAGTGATTTTCGCCAGCTTAGGTGGTCTGTTCAGGGCTCTTTGGCGTCTCATTTCTTTCTTTACAGTTGTGCAAAGGCTCTAAGTACACGTTAGCATCATTCTGAGACTTGTGGGAAGTAGGACGTTTGAGGAAACGCAGGTTATTCGTGTCATCTTAGAAACAGCATCCGTAAAATTCATAATAGTTTCAAAACACACGTATTTCTCAGTCTATGCCCATTATTTTTCACATCAGTTACAGGCTATGCATGTGATTTATCTCTTAAGCAGATAGATAGTATTTTGCATGTGAGGATTCTGCAAGGGCCGCAGCCAGTACAATATCCATCTCTGATAGTGTATATTGTAAATTGTGCAATTTAGGACAAATGTCCACTTTACCGCTTACTAAATCCATGTGGTACCATTTGTTTCTATTTTTTTAGAGTACCACGCCAATCATAAGATTCTTTTGTGGCTCTAAACTCCTGCTTTTAGAATGATCACTGCTTAAACTTGGACATTTACACTTATTGATAATGTGGCAATAAATGAGGTTTCTGAGGGTACAGAAAAGCCACAAATTCCTGAACACTCGTGCTCAAAACCATACAACTTGTTGAAGACTTTTTGTTTCCTATTCCTAAACTGGAAAACGTAAAGGGAGGGAAGTGAAGCCTCCTGTACTTAGCCCAATATTTTCTCCTGATATTAATATATACTGAATCATACAGCAAGGGAGTTGATTCGAGATTGCTTCAGCCATATTTAGAAATAAGAGTAACAAGATGACAGAAAGGCAAACAGAAACGTTGTTAGTTAGAATGTATTGTGATACGGATTAAAGAAAAAAACATGCCACAAAATTTAATAACCCAATTATTTCATGACTACTCCAAACACAGGGTCTTCCGGGACCAAATTGCATTTTCTGGAAATCTGAGCTTCTGTGTACTGTAAATACGTTGCTTGAAAGTTTGTTTTGTAAGCTACCACTCTGGGGATTGCAAAACTGAGTTTGGACACACTCGTCCATTTACTTCTGGCCACTTTGCACATAGATGCTTATGTTCCCTTATGACTTCAGGGTCTACGTTTCTTAAAAACCTATTCTTATTAATCCTTTAGGCAGAGTGTTTGGTCCCTCTTAGACTTCAACATCACACATCAGTGATGAGGACATTGAAATGAATGAGTCTGAGTCCAAAACAAAATACTTTGTTTTAAATTTTTCATCTGTCAGTGCTCATGCTAGTTTTTCTTGGTCTCAGTATGAACGGTAGGGCTGGTTAGTGTGTATGTACACAGCTACTTACATTTCAAGGAGCCATTCCCTGAACTCTGCCAGACTGTTAGATGATGGATGGCGACTAGTTCCCCTTCTTCTCTCTGACTTTTCTGAATGAGTGGTCTGCTTTTCCCACTTTTCTTTAGACCACTGTCAGTTTTGACTCTAAAAGTTATGTGTTACAATGCTCAGTGTCAGCGGACTTAATATTGGATAGAACGGCATGGACAGTATTTGAACTCTAAGGATAACCTCTGTGGTCCTGAAGCTGTGATAACAAAGAGGAGGAGAGTCAGAGACATCACAGTTCCATGATGGCTTGACTTTTTGGTTACCTATAAAGCAAGGGTAACGGTGACAGGTGAGATAGGGATTTCCAGAGATATTATTTATTTTCCCTAGGAGAATATGCTATCTATACTTTAGAAGCATTTATTTCTCTGTCTGGTGCTACATAAAACAATTCAGTAGATAAATATATTAACTTGAGAAGTGATGCTTGTCTGAAGGGCAAGAGGTATGACATATACCCCAAGTTTTGATAAGTTTAAATGACTTTCTAGGGCAACTCACCAACTCTTGAATGAATTTTTGGACCCTATCAGTGCACTGAGTCCATGAGAAATTACCTGGAAAGAAGATCAAATCAATACACTTTTTCTAACTGCGAATTTAATTTTTAGATGAATTAATTCCACATCTATTAATGTGAGTAAGTACTAAAAGTTGGCAACATTTTATGGGCAAACTGAAGAATACACATGAACAATCGAGACCTATCTCTTTCTTAGTGTGGCCATCCACATGATGTAATGAGCCTCTAAGTAGATTATATTCACACAAGTCCTTCATCTTCCTCAGAAACTAGTCTTCAAAAATTTATGAGGAAATTCTTGAAATCTTTTTCTTTTAATCATATGAAATCTATTTCATAGAACAATGTGAGCAAATATTTAATAGTTATCAATGACCAACACATCCTTCAGTATAAACTATAATAAAATGTTCAGTGATACTGTTTATATTTTTAAGTAATTTTACTTTAAAGTTCAGACATAAATGAAAATAGGTTTTTAAATTTTTGTAGGTTATTTTATTTATTTGCATTTCAAATATTATCCTTTTTCACGGTTTCCCCTCCTCAATCTCCCCATCTAATCCTTCCTTTCCCTGCTTCTATGTGGGTGCTACCCTCACCCCCTCTCCCATCACCACCTAGCATTCCCCTACACTGGGGCATTGAGCTTCATATGACCCAGGGCCTCCCCTCCCATTGATTCCAGATAAGGCCATCTTCTGCTACATATGCAGCTGGAGCCATGGGTCCCTCCACGTGTATTCTTTGGTTGGTGGTGTAGTCCCTGGGAGCTCTGGGTCTGGTTGGTGATACTGTTGTTCTTCCTATTGGATTACAAACACCTTGAGCTTCTCTAGTCCTTTAACTGGGGCCCCTGTGCTCCATCTGATGGTTGGCTGCAAGCATCTGCATCCGTATTTGTAAATCTCTGGCAGAGTCTGTCAGGAGATAGGTATGTCAGACTCCTGTCAGCAAGTGTTTCACAGCATCAACAATAGTGTCTGGGTTTGGTGTCTGCATATAGGATGGATCCCCAGGTGGGTCAGTCTCTGGATGGTTTTTCCTTCAGTCTCTACGCCACGGTCTGCACAATTAGTGTATACAAATGTTAAAATGTTTTATAATTGCAACTAGAAACACTTCATATATCAAAATTTATAAAACATTGGGCTTAGTAATACAGGCTGCTTCTTCCCATTTTTTAAAACAATAATATCCCAAATGTTCCTCCTTCTAGCTTCCCTTCTCAGAGTTTATCATCACCTCCCTCTCCTCCGCATTTCTGAGAGTGTGTCCCAACCAGGTATCTCACTTCCCTTGAATATGGAGTCCCTACAAGATTAGGTATATCCTCTCCCACTGAAGCCAGACAAGACAGTCTTCTGCTGCATATGTGTCTGGAGCCTCCAATCAGCTAGTGTGTGACATATTGTTGGTGGTTTAGTCTCTTGGAGCTCCCAAGGGTCCAGGTTAGCTGTCAGTGTTGGTCTTCCTATGTGGTTGCCATCCCCTTTAGCTCCTTCAGTCCTTCCCCTCAATTCAATAGTTAGCTGTAAGTAACTGCATCTGTATTAGTCAGATGGTAGAGCCTTTCAGAGGACCAATGCTAGGCTCCTGTCTGCAGGCGTAGCATAGCATTAGTAATAGTGTCAGGGTTTGGTGTCTACCTCTGGGATGGATCCCAAGTTGGGTCAATCAGTGGTCTGCCTTTCCTTCAGTCTCTGGTCCATTTTTATCCCTGCATTTCTTTTAGACAGGAACAATTCTCAGTTAAAAATTTTGAAGGTGAGTTGGTGTGCCCATTTGGGAGCTTCTCACATCCCAGGTCCTTGAGACTTTCTAGAGGTTTCCCCACCCCTCAACCCCACACCACACAGCTGCATATTTCCATCCATTCTCTTGCCACTCTGGGCTCCTCTCCTGTCTCCTCCCATAATCCTACAAAGATATGCAGATGACATTGCAAAGTTTTGGCTTAGGAAAGTTTATACTTTGGTTTTTATTCTGTGATCTTATGAGCTTAATTGTGAGACAGTTTATAGACTTCATAGTAAAGAATATTCTTTAAATTAAACCTATACATTGTAGTATACAATATATTAAAATCATTTTGCCTTTGACCATTAAAGTAGTCAGGTAGAAGTATGATCTTAAATCTCCTTTTCAGCAGCCACTGGCTTTTTGGTAAATAGTTATATGTAGAATGATAGTTTATCTGCTTTGAAACTGCATTTAAATCTCATCAGCAAATGTATGCAGAACTATTGTGAAAGTCTTAATCATGTATTCTTTCTTTTTGGTTGCTCTTATAAAATACCAAGACGGTCAACTTGTATAAAAGGGTTTGTTTAAGCTAATGGTTTCAGATAATGCGCCATCACGCAGGAAAAGCAAAGTAGCATGTGGAAGACATGGTAAGAGGAACAGGAATCTCAAGCTCGCCCTTTCAAATACAACCTTGAAGCAGAGAGAAAACTGGAAACAGAATGTATCTTTACATTACTAAACCCAGTCTGCAGTGATAAGCTTTCTCCAGGAACACTTTAGCCCTTCAAGCTCTCCAAAAAGTACCATCAACTAGAAACTCCTATCAGAAATTATAAGTGACATCTTCCTTCATACTTCCACAGGACTTATACTATGACGTAATTATTGGTTTATTTGTCCTTAATGCTCCAACTTGCTCCTGTATTTACAGTCTAAGATTCTTTCCTTATTTATTGCTTAGGCAAGGATCGTGTCTTTATATATACCTTTGTGGCTCTGATGACTGGGGCGTTTGAACAGTCATACACTTTCATTAGTTAAAATTAGTTAAAACACTTTAAATTAAATTAGTTAAAACACTTTTAACTTAATAAGTTAGTTAAAACACTTTTTCCTTATTTATAGCTTAGGCAAGGATTGTGTCTTTATATATACCTTTGTGGCTCTGGTGACTGGGGGGTTTTAACAGTCATACACTTTCATTAGTAAAATTAGTTAAAACACTTTCAGTCAGTTAAAAGACTGGATAATGAAAAAAAAATTCACTGGTAGATATTTAGTGACAAACACCCGTTTCAACTAATTTGGAATGTCACAGGGCTCTGCTTTGATGAGATCTGACAAGAACACTTCATTCCATGTTCCTATAGATCAGGACGAGCCCATAATGGGGAATTGATTTCCCTGTGGTCTTCTAGATAGATTTAACTGTGATAAACTTTACAATGTCCAGTTTGAACATCTTACTTTCTAATGAAAAAATCAAAACATTTAGACAACTCCTGGGTAGTTTCCTTATCTAAATAGCACAATCTCACATGGACCCTAATCACTAGGGAGCTCATGACAGGAATCCCTTAAGTCTTACTTGTTCAAATTGTCATTTAAATGTAATCAATATAATCATAATGAGTAATCATTAAACTCACAGCAGAATTTGATTTTAATTGGTCAAATATGTAATTTAATTTCAATGCTGTATTTAATGTTTGTAAAAGTCATTGTAACCTAAAGAGAATGTTAACCACAAAACCAGATATACAGTAATTGGATTTCTTTGGAAATATACGTGGGGAATATCTGTTTCCATATCTGTTCTCATTATTCAAAAGCAGAGAAGTGAAAACTGCTAACCAGTGGGTTAACACAGCACAGTTATTTTATGCAAATATTTCCTTTCTTCAAGAGAAGCTTTTTTCACACAAATACTGAAATTCTTTCATAAAATTTTTTGCAAAATGTAAAATTTTATGTCATTTTCTAAATGTTTCTGGTGATAATAATCTTTCTAAAGATCATCTTCCCTTAAGCTCAGATGAGAGAATACTTTCAAGAAAAGTTTTCTCCCTTTTTTCTAGAAGCAATTCATATATTACCACAAATTAATTGAATAGCAGGTTACTGAATTATCCTAAAATATTATTTGTTTTGTGTCAGTCATGAAGTCTTTTATAATTTATTTATGCAGCAATCTTAGCTATTGTGGACAGTTTGATCATATCAAGTTAGATCGATCTTTATTTGAAGATAATTGGTAATAATAACATTATGACTCATGCAGATATTTAGATATTTATTAAACAGTTAATTTTTACTCTTGGTGTTTTCTTCTTTTCTTTCTTTTTATTCATTTTACATCCTTATCACAACTCCCTTTTCTATCTTCCAACTCCCACCCTTACAAACTCCTCCTCCCCTGGGTACCAGTAGAGCTCTACCTGGGTACCACCACACCCTGGAACGCCTAGTCCCAGCAGGACTAGACATCCCCTCTGTCCATGAGGCCTAACCAAACAGTCCATGTAGGAGGAAGGGGACTCAATGGCAGGGAACAGAGAACAAGACAGTCCCTGCACCACTTGTTTGGGGACCCACATGAAGAACAAGCTGCAGATTCGCCACCTATGTGTAGGTTTCTCGGTCTATCTCCTAAGCAGTTACTTTAACATAAACACAATCAGAATTCAAAACTACACATGAACAAAAACAAAGTCAAGATCATTGGTACATGTCTATTATTCTGGGGCTTGGACCGCAAAGTCAAACAGAACATGTGCTCTGCAGTCTTCTATGGTATTCATTTGTAAATTTATTTCTTTTAAAATGTAAAAATTAAAGGAAAGGAAGATACATAGATAGTAGGTGAAACAGTATTAAAGAACTCTCTTAGGCTGTTCAGATTTGGTTTGGATGAAATGAGGCTTTTCCTCCCACCAACACCCCCAGATTTTAAAGTTTGCCATTTTGAATGCAAACAAGAACAACTCAGGAGTCTTTGAATTCTGTGCCACAGGGTCTTGTTTCTGTTTACTGTTTTTCTAAGAAGATGACAAACAAAAAGGAAGAAGTTGATAAGGTTATGCCAAGAATCTGACTTGTGATGCTCAAAATTGAAATATTAAATCGTTATCAAAAAACTCTTCTACCCTCCAAAAAGAAAGATGAATATACTTTTTGTATATTAAACTCAGAGAATGGATATACTGAAGCATCATTTAGCCTTCCAAATGGAAAATAATAGTGTTTTGTATTTATAGTTGTATAGAAGTACTTAAAGTGTTGCTTGTTTCCATAAAGTCAGTGCTTCCATTTCATGATCTTAGATACTCACGACTGTATGATATAGAAAAGGTGTTTTTAATTAAGCTTATGGTTCTACAAGATGCAGAGTCTATAACAGAAAAAGGGAGGCATGGATTCTGGAGCAGGAAGCTTGGGGATCCCATTTTCAAAGTGTATACACAAAATGGAAAGAATGAGCAAGAAAGGAACACGGGCTTCGAAACCTCAACGTGCATCTCTGTGGCCAAATCTTCTAGACATTTTCAAATAGCGTCACTGCCTGGAAAACATGTATTCAAATATCAGAGCCTAAAGAAGGAATGCTTATTTATACCAACACAGACATGTAGCAGCCAGAGAGATAATGGACAAAGGGTCTTTCTTTTGGCCTGAGACATTCTATTACGTCCTTGTTGTAAAATGAAGAACAACTCAAGACTGGGAAAAGTGTATAAATTATATAGGTAAGGATAATCTATATAGAAAGGAGCCCAATCAGAGTCTATGCAGAGCACTGGTACTCGATAATGTCACTAATAATTTCAATTATGGTTGACCTTCATAATCAGATATCTCCACAAGCAGAATAAGAAATGATCTGAAGGTTGGTAGTGAATTAAGATTTCATTTACTGATTAACTCTAATAAACAGTACGGTCTTTAATTTACCATTATATATATACTCTCAAGTTCTTTTTTCTCCTGCCTCATATAGTTTCCATTCCATATACATGTATGCATAAAATATTGTAGGGAAGTTAGGACGTGTGGAATGACATTAACTTTATTACTAAAACTCTTGGAATAAGTGAACTATATAGGTAGAAATATGCCTAAGATAGAATGTTCATCCTATAATAAAATGATAATAAAATCTTCATTGCATCCCACATCATTACGTGCTGTATTTTGCTTATGTTGGATATAAAGAAAAAAGGTATTGCAGACTTTCTCTGGAGCTCTTAAAAGCCTGTTTGATCATCTTTGTATCTTGCCACTTATAATGTCAACTTCCCTGGGCTTCAGATGAAAGAAGGGAAGATAAAAACGTAGTAGAAAATATATTCTAATTGCATTTGCATTCAACCTCCTGGGGTGGAGTCAATAAATTAATCCCTCCAGAGTACACTGTGGATAAAAGCACCCAGATACATGAAGCCAGACAAGGAAACAAAACAGCTTTCCTCATGTTTCCAGTTGTAGCTTTCTGCAATGCTTCTGAGGGAAGTCATGGCCTAATCTATCTTAAGTCTGTGCCACTCAGTTGAGACAATCTTGTTTTTAAAGAAAAAAGTGTGCACACCTTCTTCAAATAGGATGCGGACTCACTACTAGGATTCATTATTGCTTCAAACTTGTGAGTTTCTGTTTCTGTCTCCTGAACGTTGGGCCTACACAACACCTGTCTTTGAAACTGTGAATTCTTCTTCTTCCTTTTTTAATAATTTTATTTTTCTTGGATATTTTGTGAATTTACATTTCAAATGTTATCCCCCTTCCCTCCTCTCCCATACCCCATCCCCTCCCCTGCTTCTATGAGGATGCTTAAATTCCCAATCACTCCAAACTCAACTCCCTGGAATTACCCTATAATTGGTAAACAAGCCTTCACAGGACCTAGGTCTTTTTCTCCCATTGAAGCTGAACAATGCCATCCTCTGCCACATATGTGGCTGGAGTCATGGGTCCCACTATGTGTACTCATTGGTTGGTGGTTTAGTCCCTGGAAGCTCTGGTGGTGTCTGGTTGGTTGACATTGTTGTTCTTCCTATGGTGTTGTAAACCCCTTCAGTTCCTTCAGTCATTTCTCTAACTCTTTCATTGGGGTCCCCCTGTTCAGTCCAAAGGTTAGCTGCAACCATCCTCATCTGTATCAGTAGGGTTTTGGCAGAGCCTCTCAGGAGACACCTATATCAGGCTCTTGTCAGAAGAACTTCTTGGCATCAGCAATAGTGACTGGATTTTGTGGCTGCATATGGTATGGATCCCCAGGTGGAGCAGTCTCGGATGACCTTTTCTTAAGTCCCTGCTCCACTCTTTGCCCCTGTACTTCCTCCCATGTGTAGTCTGTTCTCCCTTCTAAGAAGGAATGAAGTATCCATATTTTAGTCTTCCTTCTTCTTGGGCTTCTTATGATCTGTGAATTTTTCTTAGATATTCCAAGCTTTTGAGCTAATATCCACTTCTCAGTGAGTGCATACCATTTGTGTTCTTTTATGATTGGGTAACCTTCAGCAGAGTCATGAATACAGAAAATGTGCTACATTTACACAATGAAATGCTACTCAGGTATTAAAAACAATGACTACACGGATTTCTTTCTTAGACAAATAGGTAGAACTAGAAACAGTGAATTCTTGAACTCATGATATCCAGCATCAGAATAAAACTCTCAAACTCAATTGATAATGAATGTATAAATGAAAGTTAGGATAATTTGATTTCTCTTATACTAGACATAGACACTAATGCTGTTGCTTCTGGGCAACAAACATTGATCAGTAGAAACACTGAACTCCATATGGCCCAAACAATATACATGATTGTATATAACGAGATGCTCATTTTAAGTGGTTAATTTTTCCTTAGCCACCCATGCTTTTTTCCTAACCTTTAGTAATATTCTTGCAACCACATTTTATTATTTTTCAGATGTATTTATTTTAATTCTATGTATATGATTGTTTTGCTTGTATGTGTGTAAGCATACCTACCACTTCATGCCTCTTTCCAATGGAGACAACAAGGAGCCATCTAATTTCTCAAAACTGGAGTTCCTCATGGTTATGAACCACCATCATGTGGCTTTCTGTCTGCCAGAGCAAGACTTCCTAGCCAGTACACCATCTCTACAACTTCATTATTTTTCTTGCTTTTTACAAATTACATTTATATGTTCACAGATTCGTGTCTGGAAATGCATTATATGTCGCACAGAACAGCTGCAGAGTTTAAAGAACAGTTGGGGGTCTCTTATCTGTCTGCTACCATGCTTGTCTGCGATTGCAGTAAGGTCATCAAGCTTGGGGACATGTATATTTCCTTTGGAACACCTTTGAAGTCCATGTTTTATATGTTATTAGTACCAAGTATTTTTTTTATTACCTTCAAGAAGAAATCTCTTCTCCCTTTCTTTTAACCTCCTTACATACCCCAAGTTACAGGCATTTTCTGCTCTTAACCTATGCTCTGTTTGGTGAACAGATCCATCTCTTCTTCAGTTGCACCATTTCATGGGTGTTGTGTGCACACACGCGCACGCGCGTGCCCACCCACCCACCCACCCACACGCACACACACACACACACACACACACACACACACACACTTGCATCTTCCATTGCCAATGTCCTGTCTGAAAGAATATATTCTAAATATAAGATAGTTACACATTAATACAACTGATATAAAGTTTCACCACAAATAAAATATATTAAAACCATAGCAGTATCAAAAATTTCCATCATCTTGACTCAAATCCAAATGATTTTTATCCTACATATGTTCTAATTCAATCCTTAACTGCCTTTGCTCTTGCCATAAGTTAATATAACCTATTACTTGTTAGGAATAAAAGCTATCTTAGATGAAATCATGTAACTTGCCCATCTCTCTTCTGGTTCACTTTTCTTTCCAAAATTTATTCCTTTAATTTTTTTCTTTGTTATATGGTTTCCCATGTATTGCCTTAGAAATATTTTGCTTATTTCTTTTAGAATAACAGTTGAAAACTTCATTCTTCTAATAGACTCTTCATCAGAAACTATGTAACACATCTTTCTTGTGTACAAAATAAGTAATTACTAGTAAGTTTATCTAGTTTACACACACACACACACAGACACACACACACATATGTGTGTGTGTTCAACAAATGGACAACATCCTAGGTTTCCTAGTCTGCTATATTCAACATTAATGACTAACTTATTCCTTGTAAATCCAGATTTTCCTTATATATAGAGTCTATGTATTGATGTTTAATTCCTGAATTCATCTTACTATGTGAATGTTTCACATTTGAAATCTATTGTTTCTCTTTCCCATTTAGTGCTGTTTTTCCTTGTGTGTACTACTTATGTCACTGCCATTTTTTCCTGTCCTCCTCTTCATTGTTCATAAAGTTTCTATTAATCGTTTGAGAATTCCACACAGTGTATGAGTCACCCCCATCTCCTCCCAGATTCGTCTCATTTCCCTGCTCACCCAACATCATTTTTTTCTCTTCCTGCTAAGTCCAGTTTGTGCTGGATAACTGGCCCTGAGCATGGGTCTGTCCTAGAATATAGTTGAAGTCAAACAAAGAGTCATACAATGGAATACAACATTAAGGGTAACTGGCTTACCTTGTCTCAGGAGCAATCAAATGCCAATAGCTTTTCAGTACGAGGTGGAACATCATACACATCTTTGTTCCTCCATGCTGGAATCCTATCTGGCTTTGGCTTGTCTTATGTTTGCTGTTACATTTGTTGTGAATTGATATGTGCCTTGTGTCAGAGAAACACTATAATCTTCAATGTGTCTACCAGCTCTATATCATACAATCTTTCTACTCCCTTTTCTACATAGATCACTGAGCATTGACGAGAGGGGAGAAGTAGACATCCGATTTAGGATTGAGTTTTCAGAATTCTTATTTTCTTGGTGTTATTTGATATCTACTGAAGACGCTTCTCTGATAAGACTTTCACAATGTACTGATATATGGTAGAGCAGTGAGTCATTTGAGTCTTTTTATCAGTATGCCCATTCAGCAGAATAATACTACGAGATTTTTCTCTATGCAATATGACATATCTATGTAGATAAAAATGTGGTTTCTTGGTCTTACAACACCCCTGTTACTTTTGCACCAGTGGCAATAAAGTACCATGTAATTTATTATTATTGTTTATGTGATTCATAGCTGGGTTAAATTCATGATTGGTTTTCTTCTCTACTAGATGCATAACATCTTCAGGCATTATGAAATCTAGCCAGTAGGGATTAAGCTCGTGGCTGAGTCCCAGTCTGATTACTCCATGTTCTCTGACTCAAATATGTGATGTCTTCAGCAGTAAAGTCTTACTATCAAGTTATTACCCTAAAACATTAGTGCTGGGATAGCCTGTAATATTTGGGAGATATATGTCACACCTGACCCCAAAAGTAGCAACCCACTCCTAGTATTTGGTTTATTTGGTAAAACATAGCATCTGTTTGAGATAGTGTCTCCTTATTGAGATAACATCATTAAAATTCCATACATAGATATTTGTACAGCGGCAGACTTCCACATAACTTTAACAGAGGTATTTAGTATTAGAGATAGGCAATACCACCTCCCCATTTTGGCTTCTACACTGTCTTCCCATTCTCCACCCCTATTTCATTTGGGTCCATTTTTCTCTTTTTTTTATAATACCACATTTTCCTTTCTTTGAGATAGTCCCTCCTCCTCCATGTAACCTGAACAGTTACCTTACCTCTGATGGCGTTACACGGAAACATACATACATATATATATATATATATATATATATATATATATATATATATATATATATATTGCTTAAAATAGCATCTACGCATGAGAGAAAATACACGGACCTCTCTTTCTGAGTCTGAGTTACCTTGTTCAGTACGACTTTTTCCAATTCTATCTTTCTATCTGCAATCTTTATCATTTATCTTAAAAGTGCAATAAAATCCCATTGTGCAAATATACCACAATTTCATTATGCATGGATCAGTTAATATCTAGGATGTTTCCATTTCATGGCTATTGTAACTAGAGCATTAATGGACATGGATGAACAAGTGCCTATATTATTTAGCCTATCTTAAGTATATCCCAAAGTACTATAACTGGACCTTGTGGGAATTCTATTTTCATCATTTCGAAGAACTGTTGCATTGATTTTTACTAACTATACTATGGACCCAAATTCTGACTATACTACTTCATGCTCTCGGCATCAGTAAGTGTTATCTCTGTTTCCTCACTAGTAACTTTTTCTCTTTTTCCTTTATTTCCTTATTTTTTCTTATGATGATGATGATGATGATGATGATGATGACGACGATGACAACGACCATTCTGACTATAGTAAAATGAAATGCCAAATAATTTTAATTTGTATTCCCCTAAAGTCAAAGATGTGGATCATTTTGTGTTTCTTAGCCATTTAAATTATGTTTTGTGTTTCTTTGTTTTTGTTGTTTTGTTTTGAGAACTCTTTGCTTAGTTCCATGCCCAATTTTTTAAACTGAATGTTTTACTTGATATTCAGTGCTTTCGGTTCTTTACGTAATACAGATAATAATCTTCTACAGGTACATGATTTAAAGATATTTTCCAATTCTTAAGGATACCTTTTTTCAGAAAATGATGTTATTTATCAACATTTCAGATTTTTGTTTTTCCATTTGTAAATTGTTTGTTTTTATTGCCTGTGTTCTTAGGGTCCTGCTGAACAGATTTTTTTTTTTTTTTTGCTGTGCCCATAAGTTCAAGTAAAGTTCTTCCTTTTTCTCTCTATCATATTCAGAGCACCAGTTATTAAAGTATGTGATGCAGTTAGAGTTGAGTCTAGTGCAGGGTAAGAGATGAGAATCTATTTTCATTCTTATATATAAAGATAATCACTTTGAACACTATCATTTGTTAAAGTGCTCTATTTCTTTATTGTATATTTTTAGCACCTTCTTCAAATGCAGTGTATCCATAGATGCTTATAATTATATCTAGATCTTCAATTGTATTCAATTTTTCAATTTACCAATGTATTTGTTGTGATGCCAGTACCATGCAATGTTATAAGAAATGGTGTAACCTTAAAATATCCTCTTGGATATGGGCAGGTGGGGGAGAGAGGAAGGAGGAAGGATAGGATGGGGAGCAGACAGGAAGTAGGGGGGCAGACAGGGAGTAGGGGGGCAGACAGGGAGTAGGGGGGAAGACAGGGAGTGGGAAGAAGAATGGACCATGAAAAAGGTTTAAAGTATAAAAATTTTAAAAAGTTTTTTTTTTAATTTAAGACTGTTTTAGCTATCCCGAGGTTTGTTTTATTTTTCATTTTTTTTTTAAATTTTCCTCCCTTTGGAGTTTTAATTATAGAGAATAATATAAAGTACTCTGTTACTTTTCCCATAGTACTTTTGCCTATGCAAAAGGAAGAATATCTAATGCGGCAGTGCACAATTAACATAGTTTTATTTGAACAAATAATGCTCTGTATACTGATTACTAGGTGATATTTACAATTAGAGCTGCTACAGCTTTACAGATATCATTTTGCTGGTTATCGGAAGAATTACTGGACAGGAACAGGTATAGTATAAGTAAAAATTAGTGGTTATGTTTAATTTGTTTGTAATTTTATGTATTTATTTTTATTGGATATTTTTTATTTACATTCCAAATATTATTCCCTTTCCCAGGTTCCTGGCCATAAGCCCTATCCCCATTCACCTCCCCTTCTTCTATAAGGGTGTTCTCCCTCTCCAACAATTCAGAATTACAGGCTACCCTCACCCTGACATTCCCCTGCACTGGGGGGGGGGTGGTGGTGGTGGTGTCCAACCTTGGCAGGACCAACGGCTTCTCCTACCATTGGTGTCCAACAAGAACATACTATGCTACATGTGCAGCTGGAGGTCAGGATCAGTCCATGTGTAGTCTTTGAGTAGTGGTTTAATCCCTGGGAGTTCTAGTTGGTTGATATTGTTGTTCTTATGGGGTTGCAAGACCTTTCAGCTCCTTCGATCCTTTCTCTAATTCTTCCAACAAGGACCCCATTCTCACTTCAATGGTTTGCTGCCAGAATTGCCTTTGTATTTGTCATACTCTGAATGAGGCTCCCAGAAGACAGGAATATCAGGCTCCTGTCATCACATACTTCTTGGTTTCAAAGATATTCATGAGTTTTGTTGGCTATATACATATTGGTTGTCTCCCCAGGTATGGCAGGCTCTGAATGGCCATTCCTTCATTCTCTGCTCCAAACTTTGTCTCCATATCCCCTCCTATGAATATTTGTGTCCTCCCTTTTTTTATTTTATTTTTATTTATTAACTTGAGTATTTCTTATTTACATTTTGAATGTTATTCCCTTTCCCGGTTACTGGGCAAACATCTCCCTAATCCCTCCTCCTCCCCTTCTTTATGGGTGTTCTCCTCCCTACCCTCCCCCCATTGCTGCCCTCCCCCCAACAATCACGTTCACTGGGAGTTCAGTCTTAGCAGGACAAAGGGCTTTCCCTTCCACTGGTGATCTTACTAGGATATTCATTGCTACCTATGAGGTCAGAGTCCAGGGTCAGTCCATGTATAGTCTTTAGGTAGTGGCTTAGTCCCTGGAAGCTCTGGTTGCTTGGCATTGTTGTTCATAAGGGGTCTCGAGCCCCTTCAAGCTCTTCCAGTTCTTTCTCTGATTCCTTCAACGGGGGTCCTATTCTCAGTTCAGTGGTTTGCTGCTGGCATTCACCTCTGTGTTTGCTGTATTCTGGCTGTGTCTGTCAGGAGAGATCTACATCCGGCTCCTGTCAGCCTGCACTTCTTTGCTTCATCCATATTGTCTAATTGGGTGGCTCTATATGTATGGGCCACATGTGAGGCTGGCTCTGAATGGGTGTTCCTTCTGTCTCTGTTTTAATCTTTGCCTCTCTATTCCCTGCCAAGGGTATTCTTGTTACCCTTTTAAAGAAGGAGTGAAGCATTCACATTTTGATCATCTGTCTTGAGTTTCATGTGTTCTATGCATCTAGGGTAATTCAAGCATTTGGGCTAATAGCCACTTATCAATGAGTGCATACCATGTATGTCTTTCTGTGATTGGGTTAGCTCACTCAGGATGATATTTTCCAGTTCCAACCATTTGCCCACGAATTTCATAAAGTCATTATTTTTGATAGCTGAGTAATATTCCATTGTGTAGATGTACCACATTTTCTGTATCCATTGCTCTGTTGAAGGGCATCTGGGTTCTTTCCAGCTTCTGGCTATTATAAATAAGGCTGCTATGAACATAGTGGAGCACGTGTCTTTTTTTATATGTTGGGACATCTTTTGGGTATATGCCCAAGAGAGGTATAGCTGCATTCTCAGGTTTCTGAGGAACCTCCAGACTGATTTCCAGAATGGTTGTACCAGTCTGCAATCCCACCAAGAGTGGAGGAGTGTTCCTCTTTCTCTGCATCCTCGCCAGCATCTGCTGTCACCTGAGTTTTTGATCTTAGCCATTCTCACTGGTGTGAGGTGAAATCTCAGGGTTGTTTTGATTTGCATTTCCCTTATGACTAAACATGTTGAACATTTTTTTAGGTGTTTCTCAGCCATTCGTCATTCCTCAGCTGTGAATTCTTTGTTTAGTTCTGAATCCCATTTTTTAATAGGGTTATTTGTCTCCCTGCGCTCTAACTTCTTGAATTCTTTGTATATTTTGGATATAAGGCCTCTATCTGTTGTAGGATTGGTAAAGATCTTTTCTCAATCTGTTGGTTGCCGTTTTGTCCTAACCACAGTGTCCTTTGCCTTACAGAAGCTTTGCAGTTTTATGAGATCCCATTTGTCCATTCTTGATCTTACAGCATAAGCCATTGGTGTTTTGTTCAGGAAATTTTTTCCAGTGCCCATGTGTTCCAGATGCTGCCCTAGTTTTCCTTCTATTAGTTTGAGTGTATCTGGTTTGATGTGGAGGTCTTTGATCCACTTGGACTTAAGCTTTGTACAGGGTGATAAGGATGGATCGATTTGCGTTCTTCTACATGTTGACCTCCAGTTGAACCAGCACCATTTGCTGAAAATGCTATCTTTTTGCCATTGAATGGTTTTGGAAATATCCATACTTGGTCATCCTTCTTGAGCTTCATGTGGTCTGTGGATTGTATCTTGGGTAATTCAAGCTTTTGGACTAATATCCACTTATCAGTGAGTGCATATCATATGTGATTTTTTTGTGATTGGGTTTCCTTACTCAGGATCATATTTTCTAATTCAATCCATTTGCCTATGAATTTCATGAAGTCATTGTTTTTGATAGCTGAGTAGTACTCCATTGTGTAGGTGTACCACATTTTCTGTATCCATTCCTCTGCTGTGGGCATCTGGGTTCTTTCCAGCTAATGGCTATTATAAATAATAGCCATGTGAACATAGTGGAACATGTGATTTTGTTATATCTTGGGGCATCTTTTGAGTATATGCACAGGAGAGGTATAGCTGGGTCCTTGGTTAGTACAATGTCCAATTATCTGAGAAACCTCCAGACTGATTTCTAGAGTGGTTGTACCAGCATGCAATCCCACCAACAATGAAGGAGTGCTCCTCTTTCAATCCCACCAACAATGAAGGAGTGTTCCTCTTTCTCCAAATCCTCGCCGGTATGTGTTGTCTCCTGGGTTTTTTTTTTTGTTTGTTTGTTTGTTTGTTTGTTTGTTTGCCATTCTGATTGGTGTGAGTGGAGTCTCAGGGTTGTTTGGATTTGCATTCCGCTGATGACAGATAATGTTGATTACCTCTTTAGTACTTCTCAGCCATTCAATATTCCTCCACTGGGAATTCTTTGTTTACATCTGTACCCCATTTTTAATAATAGGGTTATTTGGTTCTCTGGAGTCTAACTTCTTGAGTTCTTTGTATATTTTGGATATTAGCCCTCTATCAGATGTAGGATAGTTAAAGAGCTTTCCCAATCAGTTGGTTGCCATTTTGTCCTAATGACAGTGTCCTTTGCCTTACAGCAGCTTTGCAGTTTTCTGAGGTCCCATTGGTCGATTCTTGATCTTATAGCATAAGCCATAGATGTTCTGTTAAGGAAATTTTCCCTAGTGCCCATGTGTTTGAGGCTCTTTACCACTTTTTCTTCTACTAGTTTGAGTATATCTGGTTTGATGTGAGGTCCTTGATCCACTTGGACTTAAGCTTTGCACAGGGCAATAAAAATGTTTGATTTGCATTTTTCTACATGCTGACCTCCGGTTGAACCAGCCCCATTTGTTGAAAGTGCTATCTTTTTTCCATTGAATGGTTTTAGCTCCTTTGTCAAAGATCAAGTGACCATAGGTGTGTGGGTTCATTTCTGGGTCTTCAGTTCTATTCCACTGATCTACTTGCCTGTCTCTGTACCAATACCATACAGTTTTTATCACTATTGCTCTGTAACACTGCTTGAGGTCAGGGATGGTGATTCTCCCAGTCCTTTTATTATTGAGGATAGTTTTCACTACCCTGTGTTTTTTGTTATTCTAAATGAATTTGCAAATTGCTCTATCTAAATCTATGAAGAAATGAGTTGGAATTTTGATGGGGATTATATTAAATCTGTAGATTGCTTTTGGAAAAATGGCCATTTTTACTCTATTAATCCTGAAAAATCATAGGCATGGAATATCTTTACATCTTCTTCAATTTCTCTCTTCAGAGACTTGAAGTTCTTGTCATATAGATCTTTCACTTGCTTCTTTACAGTCACACCCAGGTATTTTATGGTTTATTTTTGGAGGGAGGGCTATGGCAAAGTGTGCCCATTCCTAATTTCTTTCTCAGCCTGTTTATCCTTTGAATAGAGGAAGGCTACTGATTTGTTTGAGTTAATTTTATACCTAGCAACTTTGCTGAAGTTGTTTATCATTAGTCTGGTGATACTTTTGGGGTCACTTAAGTATATCATTATATCATCTGCAAATAGTGATTTTTTGACTTCTTCCTTTCCAATTTGTATCCCTTTGATCTCCTTTCATTGTCTAATTGCTCTGACTAAGACTTTGAGTACTATATTGTATAAGTAGGGCGAGAGTGGGCAGCCTTGTCTAGTCCCTGATTTTAGTGGAATTACTTGAAGTTTCTCTCCATTTAATTTGATGTTGGCTACTGGCTTGTTGTATATTTCTTTTACTATATTTAGGTATGGGCCTTGAATTCCTGATATTTCCAAGACTTATCATAAAGGGATGTTGAATTTTGTCAAATGCTTTCTCAGCATCTAATGAAATTATCATGTGGCTTTTTTCTTTGAGTTTGTTTACATAGTGGATTACGTTGATGATTTCCATATATTGAAGCATCCCTGCATCCCTGGGATGAAGCCTATTTATCATCATGGATGACTGTTTTGATGTGTTCTTGTATTCTTTTGAGAAAATTTTATTGAGTATTTTTGTGTTTACATTCATAAGGGAAATTGATCTGAAGTTTTCTTTCTTTGTTGGATCTTTGTGTGGTTTGGGAATAAGCATAATTGTGGCTTCATTGAAGTAATTCGTTAGGGCTCTGTTTCTCTTTTGTTAATAGTTTGGACAGTATTGGTATGAAGTTTTCTATGAAGGTTTGATAGAATTCTGCACTAAACCCATCTGTTCCTGGGCTTTTTTTGGTTGCGAGTCTTTTAATAACTGCTTAATTTCTATATGACATTTATGATTATTTTTACTTTTACAGTCATTATGTTGAAACTGTTAGTTGATTTTTGTAGAATGGTTATTTTTATAGTATTAATCATACCATTCTATGATCATGAGAGATTATCCATTTTCTAGTATCTTCCTAAACTTCTTTTTTTTAGTGCCTTAAAGTTTTATTATTTAAATCTTTCATTTTCTTAGATTTAATCTAATAAAAGGTGTTATTTTAAGGCTATTGTAAATGGTACTGTTTTTCTAATTTCTTCATTGATACGTTTCTTGCTTTATAAACAGGAAAAGCTATGAACTTTGTCAAATTTGAATTCTGCCATTTTGCTAAAAGAATTTACTGACTGTCCAAGTTTTTCTCATAGAATGCTTAGTATCTTTTACATATAAAATCATATCTTCAAATAAGGTACTTTAAATGTGTGGTTTTCTATTTATAACAACTTGATTTTCTTTCTTTGCCTTAGCTCTATTTAAAAATTCAAATGCTATATTGAGTTGGAACAGAAAGAGTATTTTCTTTACTTTTTCTTGATATTAGTGGAAATGGTTGGTATTTATCTTCTTTTAGAATGATGGTGTCTGTGGTCTCCTTATAATTTGTCTACGTTGATATGTTTTATTCCTACTAAAGTTGTGTCTCTAATCTCTGTAAGACTTTTTCATGATGTATAATAGTTTTTCAAATATTCATTTTGTATCTAACGAGATGAACATGTGGCTTACTTTTATTTTGTTTTTGTCACAGATTATGTTTATTTTAATATATATATATATATATATATATATGTATATATATATATATATATATACTTGTTGAACCACCTCTGTATCTCTGAGTTTAAATCAATTTGATCATGGTGGAAGAACTTTTTAATTTGTCCATGAATTTGTTTTGCAAGTATAATACTGGAAAAATTTTATTCCAAAGTTAATCAGTGATATTATTCTGTTTTTTTTTTCACTTTTGTTGCATCTTTGCTTTCAGTGTTTGGTTTCCTGTTCACTGTTTTCCTAAAAGGAATTTAAAAATATTTCTCCAGATTCCATTTGACAGAACAATTGAAGAGCTATTGCTAGTGACTCTTCTTTGAAGGGGTCTGATTGAAATCTGTGCTGAATTTATCTAGTCTCAGGCTGTTTTGTTATTTGGGAGAGTTTTCATTACTGCATATAACTCTTTGGATACTATGAGTCTATTTAAATTAATTACTTCATCTTTGTTTAAGTGGTCTGTATGCATTTAGAAATTCATCTACTTCTAAGGTTTTCAGTTTTGAGAATTACAGATTTTAAAGTATGATTTTACCAGAATTATGAATAAATTTCCATGAAAAGTGTAATAAGCAATCTACACAACAAAATACTTAAGGTTTAGCAAATGGTAAATACTGTGCGGTAGAATAGCGCCACATCAAGTGGGGAGCAAAATTTAGGGGAGTTGCTTAACTGACATTTTTCTTGACAATATCAATCAACTATTTGATATGGCAAAGAAATTCCTTAAGTCAGGTACAAAAATTATTCACCAAATGATTTATACATTTTTAGGTTCCTCAAAAGAAAGACACCTCTTAGCCTCTGGTATTTTCTGTACCACATTGCCTCATAAGTCCTTCAATGGAACTCCTCATCTGGGCTAGATTTAATTGGCATTTTTCTACTTTACAGCAATATTTTTTATTATTTTATATAGCATAGCATTTACTTTAGACATGTCTTTCTATATATAGCATATATTCTTCATTAAATATACTATTTGGATGATCAAATCTTGTATCTACTCATATTCATATCCAATTAAAAGGCTATTACCAGGCACTAATAAACAAATGAATTTAGAAACTAATTCTAAAATATCTATTCATTTTTCTTAATATTTTATATAAGAAATAATATAATATTTTAAAAACTATCACACATTTAATTATATAATATTTTGGTAGCAAGGAACTCAATTATGGCTTGTTTCATTTTGTTTTGTTTAGCTTATTTTTTTGCTCAAATTCAGAGCTAAGGGGAAAGACGTTCAAAATATATTGGAAGTATTGTGTCACTGCAATGTTTATCTATTAGCACTGTAAGAGAGGAAGAACAGGAGGATTTGTGAAATGTGAAAAAAATTGACAAGTTATAGTTTCAGTATTAGACTAAGCCATGAACTGTTTAAACAAAGACATTAAACTTTTCAGAAAGACTTGGTGTATATATTCAGGGGAGTAAGGAACAGTCAGGTTATTATGAGGAGGTGAAATTGGTAATGCAGAAGGGTAATAAATGGAACTGTTCACAGAGATAAGCTGCTTGTATTTCCAAGATCCACATCTTGCTTGACTTTCTGTCCTGAGGCATAAGTTGTCCTAGTTTGCTGTATAAACTTTTAAATTAATTTGGAGCCTAGCTAAACCAACACAGAGAGATAAAATAAGCCCAAACCATTCTGGTTCTTTTTAAATGCTAATCTACTTGACAGAATGTTCCAGGCTTGTGAAAGTTGGCTCAAGCTATTGTCTATATAATTTTTATGTTAATAGATTTAATGTAATAGGGAACTTGATTTCAGGATATAATACCACATATCACGGTATCACACCTATTCTACATCACAATGATTCCTCTGTGGTTCCACCCAATGAAAACTATAGTATTTCTTGTATGATTTAATATATTTCATCAAAAACATTTAAAGATAAGCCTAGTTGTTCTTTATTCAACATCTCCATGGTCATTAACTAATAGGTAAACTTCTCCTAACCCAGAAATACAGGGTAAGTCATAGTTGAAGTAGTCAACACTTCCTCAGAAAGCTATAGCTGAAACAAATGTATCAAAAGATAAGTTTGATAGGTGAGAAATGAAATGGGCACTCCATATTCTAGACACCAAGGACTTCTCTTTAGTCCATGGGATAATGATTCTCAGCAAAACATAGGCACAGCCTCTGATAATGCCTTCTATTCAAGTATCTTAGTGTCCGCGACTATGCTTATTAAATGCTTTTCCTTGAGAGAGTTGATGTGTTTTCTATAAAAGTTCCTAACCAAAAGGTATTTTGCTTTTTATGGATATCTTCTTTAATGCCTACAATCTATTGAACTTGTGATGATTGCTTCAACTGCAAATATCTTTCCCCTTTGCTCCTTCCCCTTAAAGAATAATCCTCCATCAGTGTGCTAAAACATAAACAGATTTTCTTCTGAATTTAGGCCTAAATTCCTTGTAGTCCACTGATCCAACCCATCTAAGTGAGCCCAGAAAGGATTGGCTGAATTATTACGTAAATTCCCTTTGGAAAAGTTGAATTAGAAGCACTGTCTACAGGATATATACTTTGCATGAGTGTTGCAGAAAACCCACAAGCCTAGTAAATTGGAAAAGCAATCCAGAGGCTTAGCAATTTAAGTCCTAATGCAGAGATAAGATTGCTTTTAAAAAGCCTCACACCCTCTTGCCAGCGCACTTTTGTTTATTCTTATTCAGGTTGCCTTGGGGAAAGGAAAGTGAAGTCAATGTTATTTCACATAAGGGCACTGTAATGCTTGATATATTAAACATCTTCAAGTGGCTGGGATACTTAGGTAGCTAATTTACTGTATGGTGGATGCAGTTTCTGGTAGTTTCCTTAGATTCTCTTTATGTCTTTTTATTTATTATTATTTTTGCAAGTCTCAAGTGTCAAAAGAGTAAATCCTAACAGCCACTGAAACTAAGAAAAACAGTTCTGTAATAAGGAGAATTTAACTTGAGTCAAAATACAGATGTAGGTTCATGATTTTGATCCTGGAAAATATATTCAATTTGGTTTTTGAGTTTATATATTGTATACTAACTACAGAAATTGGACTAAACCATATTGCTCTAATCGGGAAGTTTCTCTATATTTACATATTAAATTAAGTGCTTTAGTATTATTATAAAACACTACATTTATTGAGCTAAAAACTTATTTTTCAAATGAACTTGTTATTAAATCTGGAAAGGGTTATTTAATATAATTGTCCCCATTTCTAACTATTTTATATTCATCATAGTTTTTAGGTTTTATGTGTTAGACATGGTGATGAGAGTGTTTAATCACAACACTTGGAAATGGAAAGAAGGAGCAAGGTTACCTTTAGTTACACAGTTAAGTTCAAGGCTACTGGAAACTATAGGAGATGTTGTCAAGAAACAAAACAACAATCAAAAGGTTAGCTATTTTCTACTTACAATGTTTAAAGTATCACTAAGGACATAATAATAATATTACTTGTATGAAACCAACCTGATTCAGTTTAATTTTTGATATCAAAACAACATACTTCCTAAAACTAAAATAGATGCGTAACATCACCTTAATATTGAATTGTGAGCATAAAAAGGCATTTAAAAAGCAATCGTATGGGGCTGGAGAGATGGCTCAGCGGTTAAGAGCACTGACTGCTCTTCCTGAGGTTCTGAGTTCAAATCCCAGCAACCACATGGTGGCTCACAACCATCTGTAATGAGCTCTGATACCTTCTTCTGGTGTGTCTGAAGACAGCTATAGTGTACTTATACATAAAATAAATAAATAAATATTTAAAAAGCAATTGTACATCTTGCTGCACAAAGTTAGAT
This sequence comes from Rattus norvegicus, assembly GCF_021556685.1. NCBI lineage: Eukaryota > Metazoa > Chordata > Mammalia > Rodentia > Muridae > Rattus > Rattus norvegicus. The sequence continues at coordinate 25,360,947 of NC_141536.1, read as the reverse complement.
CATTCTCATGGGACTTGGTAACATGGTAGACATTTTTCAAACTGGCATAAAATGGCTCGTCAATTTTCTTCATCACTTTCCTTAGGATTATGTGCTTGCTTTCTCACTTTGGATGAGTATTTATATAGGTATGGTAACTGGTTACTATTCTTAGTCATTGATCTAAGCTGGTTTATAAAAATCTAAAGTGTGAATACAACCAAGTTTTGTGTCTCGGATTAATTATTTAAGCAACTTTCTTGGAAACCGTTCGCCATTTTTTTTTAAAGTGCAACATCTTTGAAGTTGCAACGTAAAGAGAGTGGACCAACCATGAAGCATAGCATGTGCAAAATCATCACTTAAAAGTAACTGGGGACACTGCAATATTAATACTTACATTAATAAACTTCAAGATGTTTCCATTTTTTAAACTCAAACTGAGTATTTGTCTTTTCTCTTGTTTATTATAATGAGTAATAAATTCAGTAGAATTTAGTAGCAAATTTAGCAGCAAAGCAGAGACAAGTGTTATTCAGTTCTTTCTGCGTAGAGCAAAATGAAATATCTCTATCAGTTATTTGTATTTTCACACTGAAATTCACTGAGTATTGAAACTGATTTAAAAGAGCCTAACATTACACTGACTTTCATGTTGCTGTCTTATATGGATGCTCACTCCCTGTCTTATACGGACGCTCACTCCCTGTGTCTCAGGTTGTTGACCTATTTAGAGTTTGAAGTTATTACAGATTGTGTGAATTCATTTGTGCATAAGGTTAGTCTAGAGTCAAGTGTGACTTCAGTTGACTTACTTCTTACTTTCATTACATTATCCATGCTTTAATTTGGCCTCCGTAGCCATGATATAATATGACAAATTGTTCTGAACGTAAAAGCACAAGGTTAGCTTACACTATATGAATGTACTTAAGTATGACTATCCTCGTCTTCCAACTTTACAATGCAGCGTGTTTGTGGTACAAACCAAAGCTCCTTCTATATGGGACAAAAGATACTAACTATGGTTTAATTTTTATTTTCTGTAGGGGAGAATATCTACTTTACATTCTATTAGCGCTAATAGATGGTGTTGAAGAAAAGTCCTTGAGTGGTCTTTACAAAGACAATATTTCCAATTATGTTTCTTGAGAAGTACATTCTCCGATTTTTGTTTCCTCTTGATTATATTCAAAAGGAGAAATCCAATGTCAAATTACACAGAAGGCAACTCGCTAGCAAAGCTTGCATTTAGGTTACAAAGAGCATCTGATTCTAGGAAGAAAGAGACCTTCACTGGATGTACTTTCCCTCTTTCCTCTGGGCTTTTTATGTCCATTACCAACATGCAGTAGGTGGCTAAAATAGCCTGAAGGAGAACTTGAGCCATGGTCATAACACATAAGAAGCAGAACTGCTGCTATGAGCTAGTTCTCTTATAGTCATACTTATATCTTAGAGGAGAAGTGGGTTTTATATGGTCTTCAACATGACCATGGAGGTGGACTGTACAGGAAATGATTGTGCATTGAAGTTAGGGTTGCTACAATTGCTCATTATTCAGCCCCACTGAGAGTGATACGCTTCTGCACTGCAGCTGGTGGTGAGTCAGGCATACTGAAATGAGACTTCCATGTAGAATAGCTACCCTTGAGTCACTTGTGTTCCTGAAATAACCCCAGTATACCCACTGATTCTACAAACTATATACTTGGACAGAATGCTTTGGTCTTGAACACTGGTGCTTTACTCTCCAAACTGCCTCCTGTCTCATGACTAAACCTTAAGTCTTCCCAGAAAAAGTAACACAACAATGAGCAGTCATCAGTCGCTCCCAAGGTTGACAATGTTTATCAGATTTGGCAGAAGCTCGGCTTTCCAGACTCCTGGTTTATTTTGATTTTCTTCTATCACAATTATGGGGATACAATGGTCCAGTGAAAATCTGTTACTATGTTTATGTCTGTGGCTGAATAATACCCGTGTTCTCTTTCTATAACCATGTTGTTAGGCTTTGATGTGCTAACTAACCATTTGCAGGATTCTCTTACATATTAATTATGTTAAAGTCAAGGCTGCAACAGTGACATGCTCCAAATATTTAATGACTCAAATAAAATAAAAATGTATTTCTTTCTCATAACTGTATAGTGAAAGGCAACTATCTATAGGCAGTGGGCTTATTTCACAAGGTTATCTAGGCTCCATCTTCTTGTGGCTAGTTTTCTTAGGATATTTGGATCAGTTGAATACAATCTTAACACTCCTACTGACTGAGGGGGCAAGTATGTGACTTAGGTCTATTTATTCAAGAGCTAATGTTCTTTTTTAAATTCTACACTTTTGCTCATCTTAAAATAGAGAAAGTACAAAGGTCTTCATACCCACAGAGTTGTCTATAAAGAATAGAAATGTAGCTACTCTCTTTCGACATGGGCAAAACTGGGAGCCATCACCTTTCTTTGTCACCTACAGACCTAATGCACAGCAGTCTTATTCAGGACACTGGAAAATAGAAATTGTGGTAACTACTTGCATGGGCTATTCTAGTACATTGTTTTCCCTCATGCATTCTCAAACTATTTTGGGGGAAGAGAAAGAAGATTTGAATGCATGTATATCATTGACATTGGTACAGCCATGTTTATGACCAATAGTTTTAGACACCTTGGGCATTAACCAAAGCTCATTTGGCACCAGGTCAGTCTCAGATGAATGGCAGTGCCATCTGATGATCAGAGTGCAAAAGTTCATTGTGTGTGCAAAACCTAGCAACCACAGCTTCCTCCTCAAGGATCACTACAGCCTATGACTGCTTGCCTTCTGAGAGTCACCATAGAGACTAGCCTCTCTCTCTGTCCTGTCACTAACAAACACAAGGATATTACTTGTTGTTGTACAATTGGTACCATTCTATCAGCCTACAGCCTCCATGACTTTTCCTGCATTTCACAACTGTTCTACTTGGAGTTCCAGGACCAGCTCTGCTGGATGCATGACTATTGCTTCTGCTCTGGTGTATCAATACCCCTACTCTCTTGCATAAATATTATAAAGCCTGGGCTTCTAACAAAATGTTTATTATTTTGTGTTTTTATTCTCTCTCTCTCTCTCTCTCTCTCTCTCTGTGTGTGTGTGTGTGTGTGTGTGTGTGTGTGTGTGTGTGTGTAGCATCTTTTAGTCTTAAAGCCATCCAGACATTTTGCTGAGATCGAAATTATGGTCTCTAACACAGGGAAATCAAAGAATGAATGGAATCTTCTATGTATCAGTACTTTTCAGTGATTTATTTTTGTATAAACTGTGCATTTGTTAAACAATGTTATCAGGAAATAGAGTGGCTCACAAACAAGTCTAATATTAGAATGGAATTGTTCATGAAAACAAGTGGAAGGAAGGAGTGATGTCATAAGAAGATGTTGATGAGCACAAAGCAACACATAACTTACTTAGTAAACTAGATCTATGACAGTGCAGGAGAGGTCACCATGTTTGCTGGAGTAGGGGAGAGTGAGAGAAAGGAGAAGAGATTTCCTGTTATTGTCTTTTATAAACTCCTAGATCATTTGGATATTCTATGAGCATAAAGTGTATTCATCCTATCTTAGAATATTAATAATAACAAGATAATAGTAAAAAGATAAGAAGCCTCAGTAATTGATCATGCGAGAAAGAAGGTATGTATTAAAATAGCTTTGTCAACCACAGCTTTCTGAAAATTACCAACACAGCAATTCACTTTTCTTGCTTCTTGTGTGTTCTTCATATTTTAAAATTTTTTTAAAGATTCTTTTCCACTTTGTGTCTGAGCTTCTATGTGTGGGATGCATAAGAAGCTACACACACACACACACACTCACACATACACACATACACACACACACACACACACACACACACACACACACACTGAACAGAAAGTTATGGCAACATCATTTAGGTATCAACTTCAGTTAGTCCATGGACTATAACTTCTGGATTATTAAAAATAAGACTGGGGCTGGAGAGATGGCTCAGCCATTAAAGGCTAGGCTCACAATCAAAAATATAAAAATAAGGGGCTGGAGATTTAGCTCAGTGGTAGAGCGCTTACCTAGGAAGCGCAAGGCCCTGGGTTCGGTCACCAGCTCCGAAAAAAAGAACCAAAAAAAAATATAAAAATAAGACTGGAGGAAATTATTTTTTGGATAGCACAAACATACCTTTCATAAAAAGCTAAATAAATGCAGGACTAAAGCTATGAATTGACATATCACCCATTCTCAATCTTTTGGTTTTGTTTATTGAACAGACTCTTCCTCTGTCACCTACTTATACTAGAACTTACCATAAAGGCTATACAACTCATGGATGATCATCTATGCCTGCCTCAGCTTCCTGAGTCCTGAGATTTCAGCTTTGAACCACCACACCAATGCTTACCTAGCTTTAAATCTAACAGTCTAAGTCGATTAATTCTCTGAGAGTTTCTTTTAATTTCATATGTACTTAATTAAATTTTAAAGTCCCATTTCTCTCTAATAAGGTACTTTCTATCATACTTTTTAACATAGCTATTAATAAAACCCCTGGATGAAATCTTTGAAATGATGTTTGGAAATCACAAAGATATCACTGAGTTACTACAAAGTATTCTGTATCTTGCACATAAGGATCTTACTACGTTTTCTTTTTTTAAATAAACTCTCATTTTTTCAAACCACAAACATTCAACGATTCAAACACTGACAGCAGTTAAACTACACTAACAGTAGATGCTATTTTTCTAAATTCTGTCTAGCAAATGAATAATGTCTCAAAGATGCTTGCCAAAATAGCATTACTGTGAGTTTAGCTCCTGCCCTGTCTTGGGGAGCTGCTGGCAAGTATTTGAATGTCAGTGGTTTAATGGCAGCATATCCTACCATGAAAGCTCTGCTAATTGTCTCAATGTTCACCTAATGTAAGCCTGGCCGTGAGCACATAAGCCTATTTGTGGTAATCCCAAGTGGACTCCAAGAATTAATATCATTGGATTGCATTAAAATATCAGAGGTACATACTCCCAATGACCATCATCACTAATAATTATTATGACAGACATTAATTCAGATGAAGATGTGGATAAGCTATTACAGTCTAGAAACTGTAGTTGTTCTAAAAATGCTGAAGGTAGAATGGTTTCATACAACAAAATAAACCAACAGCATTAGGACAGCCAGTCTCACTAGCCTTTCCAAGATAGCGCAGCATACATAAGTTTATGATAGTCTGTGTGGTATAGAGTTCTTGAGTGGCCAGAAGCCTTGTGGCTACTGATTACCATAAGACTCTGCAGAAAGTTTTAATGTAGATTTTTACAATTATTCTAATTTTACAAAATATAAGGGTGATTTTCCTAACATGTTTAATCCAGATTAGACAAGTTTACCCCTTTTGACTGTAGAGATCCTGAGTAGTAAAGCATTGTAAACTCTGCTTCACAAAGAATTTAACTACATGAAATTTCATGTTCAGTCATTCATTCCATTAGGGCTTATTGACTACATAAATGTCTGCTTCTATTTCTTTGGCCTTCACATATTGTCTTAAGTCTTCAGTCCCAGAGAGAGCACTGCAGAAATTGTTCTTAGTACAAAGTAAATGCTCAGTAAACATTGATTAGATTTTTTTTTTGAGACAAGGTTTCTCTGTGCAGCACTGGCTGTCCTGGGACTCACTCTGTAGACCAGGCTGACACCAAACACAGAGATCCACAGCCTGTTTCCAGAGTACTGGACTATCATCTTATGGCTAATTTTTTTACCTATTTGGTTTGTTATCTTTTTTGTAGAATTGCAGCCAAACTGTTTGTAGAATTCACATAAAAGACCTCATAATTCTGAGTATTTATGGACTTCCTCTGCTCATTCTGATTTTTTCCTCCTCCTCCTCCTCCTCCTCCTCCTCCTCATCTTCCTCTTCCTCCTTCTCCTTCTCCTTCTCCTCCTCCTCTTCTTCCTCTTCCTCCTCATCGTCTTCTTCTTCCTCCTTCTTCTTCGTTTTTATATTCCTCCAGGAAGCCTCTGTGTTATTCTGTCACAGGCTCAGGATTTATAGGATCCATTTTAGTTACCAGCTATCACTATACACCCACTGAGTCAGAGCAGAGCCCAAAAGTTATATGCTCTTGAAGACTTCACCTAATGCAACTTCACCCATGACTATTCTTTTTTAATTTTATTTTTATTATTATTTTACATTTCAAATGTTCTCCCCTTTCTTGATTTTCCCTTCAGAAACCCCCTATCCCATCATCCCCCCTGCTTTTATGAGGGTGCCATCTTCTGTTACATATGTGGCTGGAGCCATGAGTCGCTCCATGTGTACTCTTTGGTTGGTTAGTCCCTGGGAGCTCTGGGGGAGGTCTCATTGGTTAATATTGTTGTTCTTTCTATGGATTGCAAACCTCTTCATCTTCCAGTAGTTCTTTTCTTGTGTTATAAAAGAATAGTGATATTGTTTGCTTGTTTATGTATTTCTCCTGCATTAAACTGTTAGGTGAGAATGATATGTGTATGGTTGTTCTGATCAAGGACAATGCTCATTTCTAAATGCCATAGTGCTAATCAGAACTTGAATATCTGAGCATATTGTCTTTTGGGGCTTTGAGTCCTGGTTCTGGAAGATTCACTGCCAATAGATGGTGCTATTAGGTTACAAACTTTTTGAGAATAAAACTTAAATGTAGTTCAGACTTAAGTGAGCTTTACATTCAGTCAAGGTATCGATGGGACACAGATCACTAAGTCGCCTCCTCTAAGAAGTCTCTTTTGAGTTATGAGTTGGGCACAGACATTTGGATTTCAAGCAGCACACAGGTGAAGGATTCTTCACCAGTAATTTAGACAATTATTCATTAGTAATTTGAAACACTAACACTTTATAAATGAAAACTTACTTATTCATTACAGTCATTTTGTATACATTAAAACATGTTAAGCATTTTAACAATATTTATAAATGATTGCTATTCATAAAATTATAGAAAATCAGGGACATTCCAATTACATAATTAATACATTTTAAAATCATTCCAACATGCAGTGTTCTTGATAAAGACCACATTATCTTTATGGGTAATTTCTCTATAATATTTATTTGATATACTTGTAATGATACATTTGGTATTTTTAGTGGTGAGAAAGCACTTCTTAATGCCTCATCCCTTTCCTCAAGAGAAATTGCGAACTGACTTCTGGTTTCATCTAGAAGTATTCATTTTGAACACATGTACAGCTCCTTGTGTGTGTGCGCGCACACGTGTGTGTGTTTCACTGTTAATATTTAATACCTTAAAGCTGCAGCCTTGCCAGGTAGACATTTGCTATGGCTCACATTGTGAGAGCGGTATTCCGCATGGTAGGGAAGGCCTAGTGTCAAGAGAGGCTAAAAGCTGTTGTGCATAGTAGAGCCTTACTAGCCCCATGTCCACATGTGTTCCCTCTAAGGTTGGTGCCATGGTACAGAGTCCTTTTTATCAGTGCAAAATAGGAAAATGTCATGAGAGTTTTCAGGAAACTTTTATCTGTCAACTAAATAGACTGAAATCCTAGATCATATTTTCCTATGCTACCCATACATACAATTCAGTAAGGTAGTTTATTGCCTATTGTATAATTGAAAGAAGCTGTAACTAAGAGAAAGTAATTATATGTCAGCCTTGTAATCTTTGCTATGCTACAGAGAGAGTGGCCATCAAGTGTTAATGGATCAACAACCACAAACTAGAAAACTTGTAGGAGAAAACATTGGTGGCTTGCAATTAGTCTAAAAAGATAGACTTTATTCATCCCTGTGGTAACTTCTACAATAATTGCATTAATCCTTAATACCATATTTGATGCCTACAAACTAATTTTTAAAATTGACAAAGACTACAGTGGATTGACTTAAAAAATATTCCTTTTCAGTAGTCACATTATGAGGATGAATTATTGGAACACCCAGACACTATGCTATGTTAATCCTTTGTGCTACATGAATAAGTACTTGGGAATTAAGTAAGTGTTATGTTACAGTAGTAACACTTCATAGCACCAATACAAGATTTATGTAGAGTTTAGGGAAATAAAAAAGTCATTTTTCTTCTTTGATCAAATTAGTTTTCTTGATAGCAATGATATTGTATTTCTCAGAGAAACAAGAATTGGGAACCAGTTTATTTTGACACAAGTTTCTAATGAATTACTGATATTTGCATTAAAAAAGAAATAGAATTTAGTATTAAATATCACAACATAATTAGACTTAAATGTATTACAAAATATGTTTGGAGCCAGCTTGGTGCCGGCAGTCAATAATGAACTATTTCAAGAAGAGAAATATGTATTCTTCAAATAATTTTATTTTTATATGAAGAAATTAATTCCATAATATAAATACTTAATATGTCTGAACTAATTGGCCTATGTAATATAATGTAATATTTTTCATTTTTATGTAATGTTGATATTAGGACCAATCAATCTTCATTTAAAATAGTTGCTAGTTCACATGGTAGTTTTACATATGTTCTGATTCTTTCAATAGGGGAAGATTAGTAATGTTTAGGGTATAGGGGTACCTTAAAATAAAGGATTACTTTCAAAATATTTTTGTGCTACTGCCAGCTCTAAGCAGTATAAAGTTGAGATTTGAATATATTCTAGTAAAAAATGAAAATTTTCTTCCCTTCATCTTGGAAACAATATTTGACTAACAAATATTTTATTTTGTTGGAGTGCTGAGAAATTTCCATGCAGCAGATTAAGATAATTTGCTTACATGATGCAATTTTATATAAATGAATTATTTGCTAGAATCTATGATGTATAATCACAGACTAAATTTATTCCTAAAAGTCTTCTTGGATTTTATTTATATAGTGTTAAGAATCACATTCTCAAACACTCTACTTCTGCATTATTCTCATATTTTAATTTTTCATATGTGGCAATCTATTGATGTATTTTCTACATTGGTCTTGAACTAACTCTGTAGGATCAGCAAGCTTTGGATCTGTGATCCTCCCACTTCAATCTTAGGAGAAGACATCAGGCATAGTAAAGAAAGTTCTTGCTACAATTTTGCAAGATCACTGGAATATCAGTTAATGATTGGAATCCATGCCTGTGATGCACTTTAATACTTGACCCCCTCTATGGTTTTCAATATGGTTAAATTAAGAGTGGGCTTACATAAGGCATTCAAGAAATTCCAAAATGAATTTACTTGTCCTTGACCATTTGTTAGTGGACAAAAATGAGATAATAAGAAAAAAATCAGTTTTTTAAAACATTTTCTTCCTATTATTTATTAAAGTAACATGCAAACATTAAAAATATTTCAAGTGCTCAAACCAAAGCTTCTATGTTAAAATGGTTTCTATGCTCTTGACTCGGAGGTAAGCTAATAAAAAGTGAACTCTCAGGACAGAAGTCTCATAGGCAGCCATGGTAAAGCATATATTGTCAGTAATAAAATTAACTTGCTTGGTTTCTATTCTATTCAAAGCTGAACATTTGTGTGCATTTTGTGTATGACAATACCAATATTTTTATGTAAGGGAATGTTGGTATTACCATTTTGAAACTCTTTAACAGTAGATGTCATAGCTATCACTAAGATTTAAGATATCCAGGAAGCTGGGTAGGAGAAAGGTCCAGAAGCAGTATTTTTTCTAATGATGATGTTGCATTTGGGAGGTATGGAAGAACATACATATCCGAAAGTGGTGGGAAATGCCCATATGCTAAACATATAAAAGTTAACCTGACAAGTTATAAAAGTAAAAGTAAAAGTAAAAGCTCACAATATTCAAACCATACACAATGATGCACCCTTTTTGCAGTAGTTAAATAGGCAAAACATGCACATTTTCATTGAGAAAAAAACTAGGATGCATATCAATCTAACTGTCCACTTACCATTCAGAACAGCTCTAATTTAAATGGTGCATTGAATGATGACAAGCTTCTCTTATAGTGTGATATCCTTGCGGACCCATGCTGTTTTTAAAGGCTACAAAGAGTAAAGGTAAAGGATGATACATGGGGGATTTTGAGACATGATGCCATAGCATGGAGTTATGCCATTTACACAGGAGCAAGAGACATGAATTTGTTGTAGTAAGCAGGGTGTACCATAGAGATACTACTGCAAGGCCCTCCTCTAAAAGCTAGTGCAAGCATCTGATTGGGCACCTCAGTGGTGTCTCTGAAGGTGCCAACCATGTGAGCTAAAAATAGTGTATTGGATACCCTTCACAATTATAATTAAGGGAATATAACAAAAAGTAATGTTCTTTAGTTGTGTTGCTACATTGAAGGCTTAGCTGTAGTTGAGTCTGTTTTCAAAGCTATATGTACTGTCACAATTTCAGGAGCCTGACACTGTGATTATATCCATTTTGGTGGGAAGCATAGATTAACTATTTCCACATTAAACACCATAGAGCAAACAGAACCATGATGTGAATCTTGATAATGTAACAGAACATGGATGTGAAAGCACCCACTGTACTTCTAAATAAAGCAATTGATTTTCCATAACACATGCTTTTCTTGAATATGTACTACTACATCTTTTGCAAGCATGATTTGAAATGCTTTAGTTGACGGCTGTATATCTCTCCAACTGCCTGCTGTCACTATTTTTTAGCCCATCACTGCTTAAAACGATGTGAAATATTTTACCTCCGAGGTTATGTGTTTCATTGTTTAAAAATCTGATAGAGTTTTTTATGATCTCAAGAAAACCAGTGGGAAATGTTACTTCTCTGTGGCCACACCCAGCCACATCAATGCAGAATATGTCCTTAACCACCCAAGTCTTTTGTCCTATCACCAACGGTTCTTATTTCTGTGCACACCTTTCTCAGTAACACACCCTGCGTGTACTAAACAAAATGATTGCTAACTCAGCATAGTAATATGGATTAACAATCACGGAGAACATATCCAGAATCGTGTTCCAGAGACAGCCAAGGTCAAAGATCCCTATTGGAAATGCAGTGCAAAAAGATCTCTCTGAATGTTGTTGTCTCAGCAGAACATTGAACAATGAACAAGACTGAAAACCACAAAGGTCAGCATGTCTGTTGGGTAGTGAGTAAGCAAGTAAGCATTTCCGAATAAGATAAATGTCTCCAAAGCATGACCCTATCTAGTCCACATCTAATTCTCCATTACATCTAAGTACCTGAGTTAATATGGCTCAGATCCAGCCCGGTCTTGTTCTATCTGCCCATTCACAATCTAGTCACTTAAGATTACAGTAAAAACAACTTAAGGGTGGCGAATTTATGAAAGTTGTGATAAAAATCATATTTCAGTATTATTGTATATACTACCAAATGAACTGTAAATTGAATATCATGTAAGTAACCCAATGTTAATTTAGGTGATCTACACTCACTTTCTTTAAGAATTGCCTTCACAGCCTCTTAACCTACATGTTTACTTTTACTGACTTTCACACAACTAAGCCAGAATCCCACAAACCTGACCAATATCTGCCACTAAGATCACGGATCACAGTGTTCACTTATAGCTCGCTAGGACCTGCCACTGGGATCACTGGTCACATATAACTAGTTAGAAACTACCACTGAGATTGGTGGTTAATTACATTTAATCTATATATACATTTATTATCAGTCTCACCTGCCTGATGGTGAATTTTTTCTCTGTTTTAAAAGTAAAAGTTGATAAAGTCCAGTCACTTGCCTGAGGCTACATCAGCTATAAGTCTGCAAAGAGTCTGTAGTCCAGGCATCCTCTGGTTAACTGACACTTCTGATTCTTCAGGAGTAAAACAGATATAAGGCAAGTATCTTCTTTATAAAATTTCTTTCTTACTTTCTGGTTCAATTCCACCTGAAATAACATGAGATACTCCTTTACATTCTGTTCAAAGACATGCTAAGTTTAGAAAATATACTTATGGTTAGAATATATTTTATTTTCTCTGTTTGTATTAGACAGCAAGTCCCTTAAAACATACATGCTCTTTCTTCTTTAAATCTAAACATACTATAACAATTAAGGAAAAAGTGACAAGAGAATAAATAGATTAAATAATCAAAGATTTTTATAAAAGGAGACATAAAAGCTACAAACAATGTACGTGAGGTAGGAAATGATTGAAAACCCAACAGTGAGGTGGAATACAGGAGCCAAACTACAGAGTTATGAGAAGCCATTATTTAGGAGATAAGGGGGTTGTGAAAATGTTGAATAAGTGATACTAAGAGGAAACTAATTGTAGTGTGCCTAAGAAAGTATTGAAAATTCTGATATAATGACTTCCATCCAAGAGCCGTTATAAATAAGAGATGAAGACCACTGGCCACCAATGAGCAACAATTAGCAAAGACGAAATGACCTACAAACCAGTATATAGAGATGCCACATTGATTACAGGAAGGGCAATGGCAGAGAAAGTGACTGAAGACACCTGGAGAAGTAATGAAAGAGACTCTGGGATTCATCAGCCTCCCATGGTTCAGAGGGTATGAAAAAATGTTAATAAATTTGATGCTCAATAAGTCAGAGTCAAATTCTAAGCTAGGTATTTTCTCTGCAGGAAAGGAGGTACAATTTCTTTCTCAGTTTCTTGTCTAGCAATCAGTGTGAAGATTCTGACATACAAGAAGTGTGCCGTACATAATTTCATTGAGTAAGGAAGTCTGACTCAGTGGTATTAATGAAGCAAACAGAAGTCTTAGAAATGAAAGAGAAAGACTGATGAAGACATAGAAACTAGAAGAGAAATGGGACCTAGAGTAGAGTAGGTTCTAGTAGAACCAACTAGAGTAGGTGCAGGTTAGAAAGAAGCAATGGATCGGTGATGAGAGGAGGTTCTCTGTCTAGGATATGTAACAGCTAGAACTTGAAATGTGCTCCCCCATTTATTAGATTTGTGTCTAGAGGCAATTTATGTGTGAAGAAATTACTTCAGCAGAGGTTGAGGCAATGCTAATCCAATGAGTGATTAAACAGAGGTTGGGTTCTGCTTCATTGATGGTGGGAATGTGGCCAGTAGCTGAGAAGTCTAGGATTTAGCAGATTCTGATTTGCTTTGTTAAGGTCATTGTGAAGTGGAACATGTTTGGTTTCAAGGTTGTGTTTGTGGTTATAGTAGGAGGCAGAAGACGAAATCAATAGGATGAATACAGGTGGACAAACGGTAGAATACTAGTGGCTGACATCTCACGTATGTGCAGTTTAGCTGTTTTCTAAGTCAGAATCTCACCATATAGGTAAAATTAAGATTCCAGTAGAGCTGATGTTCTATCTAGAAGAAGAACAGTAGAACTTCATTTCAGGGTTTATCCAGTTGAGACATTAGCTGTTTCTCTCCTCCATTGTCAAAGTTGGCAGGAATGTAGCTCTTTTCTACTGTCCACTTTGTTTCTAAATGTCTCTGCTGTAAAGGTCTTATGGGGTTAGAATGTCCTCTTGGCTAATCATTTGGATATCACAGTCCTTCACCTTCCATCAACAAAGTTCATTTTTTGTTGTGTGACTCATGTATTCACATGTCCATTACAATAAATCACAGACATTTTAGAGAGCCCCTATTTTTCTTATCATACTAAAAGTATGGAAAAGCAATAGCAAATGACACCTATCCAGCTCTGGGGATGCATTTCAGTAGAAGACCAGTTTAGCATGCACAAAGACCTGGGTTTCATTACCAGAAATGAATAATGAACCCAGTAAATCAAACCATGGGTGTATTTAGAAAGAAAAGACCCTGAAAGGGACAAAGGGCAGATGCGATGGTCCATGAGTCGGTATGAGACATGGCTTACAGGACCATTGCTGTTAGAAGATCTTCCAATCTACTGTGGTTTGTCAAAACAACAGGAGCCCATACTTAAGGTTGAGACTCCCATTTTTAGTCCAAATATGCTTTTTGATTAGCTGTATGAATCGTGGCAAGGAGCCTGATCTCTGAACTGTGTGTTCTTTCTTGCACAAAGATATTGTTAGTACCTAGATCATACGAATGCTATATAAACCAGAAGAGAGAATGAAGTAAATATTTGCTATTAAACTTAGTTAATTGCTGCTCATTATTTACTGTAAGTATCCAAACAGTTGAGAATGTGCACAATAAATGTCACTAAAGGAAGTTACAAGTTTTATATAAAAGAGAACTGAAAAATATACTAGTTCTCCTATTTATAAGACAGGTAAATTTCTTGATTTGATATTCATAATGTACTTAGCATTTCTAATATACATTTACCTCAAAGGAGTTGTGTGGTGGGAAAAGAAGTATATGATATTACTCTCACAAATACAGTATAGTCGTATAAATACATAGATATTCAGAAATTGAGTATTTGCATTCTGCATGATTATTTTTTAAAATAAGTTCCAAAGAATTTCACAGAAGTTTCCACCTCAGAAAATGTTAAAATCATTAGCTCACTGTGCACATTTTCTCTGTTGTATTTGAAAATGTCTACCTGGAAAGTTTCTAGGTTAGAGTAGGTAACAGGTGAGATTTTATACAGCTTCTTCTTCTTCTTCTTCTTCTTCTTCTTCTTCTTCTTCTTCTTCTTCTTCTTCTTCTTCTTCTTCTTCTTCTTCTTCTTCTTCTTCTTCTTCTTCTTCTTCTTCTTCTTCTTCTTCTTCTTCTTCTTCTTCTTCTTCTTCTTCTTCTTCTTCTTCTTCTTCTTCTTCTTCTTCTTCTTCTTCTTCTTCTTCTTCTTCTCCTTCTCCTTCTCCTTCTCCTTCTCCTTCTCCTTCTCCTTCTCCTTCTCCTTCTCCTTCTTCTTCTTCTTCTTCTTCTTCTTCTTCTTCTTGGTGTAAATCAAGCTAATGTAGGAAGTTTAAGCATAAATATTCTACTTTATAATTTACCATTTGCACTTTCCTTAACCCATGTTCTATAAGGTCTATACAGTGGACATCCCTAAATTCCATAGTGCTGGAGAACTATGATTTATGAAAATCTTTGCACCATGGAGACTAAAATTACTCTGTAACACTTAGGAAAAGCCCTTCACTAGTATCTCCATATTTATTTGTTGTAGTTTGATGGAAAGCATGCATGTAGAATAAGTGTTGAGATTAAATATTATGAATATTCTTCTGTATATAGAGACCAGTCTCAAGCAGGGTAACCCAGTGTTACCAACATCTTGTGTTCTTACAAAGAGCAAGTACAAATGTGCATGACTAATATAGCTGTATAATTAAAATTGCACTCCAATCATATGAGAGTCTTTTTTTGGGTAATATCTTCCTCTTAGGAAAAGTAGGAAACTCTACTATCTGTATTGCAAGAATGAGAGATATTTATTTCATTCAATATAAATATGTTTCAGATAGCACAGTAAAAATCTGTTTAGATATTGTACACAGAGGAAAAAAGTAATGTTGATCAAAACATAAAATTATTCTATAGGCAAAAGAGCTTGTAATGAAAATATTAATAATTTTAAAAAAGAAGGTTACTGTATCATAAAAAATTTGCAACCTTTTATAGACCTATAATGCATTAGAATCTATCTTAACTATTGTTACATTTTTAATTATTTTTTATTCAACATTGAGAAAGGTTAATATGTTTATTTTGCACATAAAGAGATTACGTGTTTTAACTGCAATTGTAAAATAAAAGTTTTATTTTATAATAAATTCTCAGTTCACAGCTGGGCATTTTATTACAATTTATTTTTTGTTACTTACAAAAAAGTAAAAAATCAAAATTTGAAGTAGAATATTGCATTTTAAACATTTTATGTTGACATAATTTCTCCAAATCACAGCTATATAAAACCTCCCACTTTGCCTGTTGTAAATTCAGGAAAAAGTTGAGATTCATTTTTACATACAACAGAGATAGTGTATGTAGTGAGTTATAGATTGTAGCATCTCTTGAGGGGAAACTTCTTTGGAACACTTTGAGACATATTAAACTCAGTCATGGGGAATGCAATGCACTGACCCTTTGCCAACTTTTTAGTATCTATGTATATATCCTAGAATATTATATTTATGAGAGTAATATCCTGTGTTTTTCTTTACCACACAACACTTCTGAGATAGCTCCATGCTAGAGAGATTTCACAGAGTAACGAGTTGATTTTGTTGGGATTCTAACACTCACAGCATGTGTATTATTGAATAGTCAAGGCTGAGAATTACAATTGTAGTTTGAGGAATCATGTTTTTTTCCAATCTGGATGTGTGAATGTTTAGAAATCAAAAGGGACAAAGAAACAAAATTTGAAACAGACATTTTCACCAACAACAAACATTGTATGAACATGCTAGACACAGGCTATGTTAGTAGCTACTGGGACTGTGAACAGTTCATGTTTAATGGAACGTCCATCACTATTGTTTCCTAAGACTGAGTTCAAAACCTGTCTTACCTATAGTCTCAGCAGTTACTCTGATGTCTTATGGCTCCGTAATGCATTTAAACTGAAATAAGTCCTTTATATGCCATTTTAGATAATCAAGACTGACTTAGTGATGCAGTACAAATTACATAATTTTCCTTTCCAATATAACAACATTTTGGAATCAGCATATTAAATGTATGTGAAGAAATTGATACTTTTATCTATTATTTTAATTCTACTATAATTATTTTAAACTTGTATGGGTTGAGTACATGTGTTTTATGATTTATAATGATAATAATCAGTTTTAGAGATTGACTCTAATAAATTTTTAGAATATGGTTAGACTACATTAGAATTTTTTTCTCAAGCAAGTAAGCAATATCTTTTGTGCATTTCTCTTGACTTCCTCAGCATCACCAAAATTATAGTTGTGAAAATTAAATATCTAAAGTTAGCTATAGAGTAATTTTACATTTATCTTTAAAAATAAAATTAGAGCATCTGCTTGTCCATTTATTAATGTGATATGAGTCATACAGTGTTTCAAAGCTACCAGTTTTTGTCAATAAAAGTCAATATCTTCTTACAGAAAATGGGTCTGCAGATTCCCCAAAAATGTGCATAATTTCCAGTTTTTTAAAATCTATTTTCTATGAAGTTGGGCATATTGCTCAATAATTTTAAGACTATTTGTCTATTTGTTTCGATATAAAATAAAACTAAATTGAATTATTGGTATGATTTTTTTATTAAGCATAGATATTTAGTTTTATTATCTTTAAGCATGTAGACTAACATGACTTCTTAGGGTTTTTGTCCTACTAAACACATCTCCTGGACTGAGTCCTCATTTCATAGACATAATGTTACATTTGCCAAACTTAGGCTTGGAAAACTGCAGCCAACAGCCTGGATCTTAGTTTTTGGCTTGCTTTTGTAAGACCCCTTGGTTTTTGAATGTTTAATTGATGTAAGAGAGTAAATAAAATTTTTCACAAATAAAATTATGCAACATTCAGATTTAATTATTAATAAAGTTTATTTCAAAGACAGCCATTCTTAATTATTTCCCCGTTGTATGCTGTTGCTTCTTTCCTATAATCGTAACAAGGAGTATGTCAGCTACAAACACTAAAACATCAGTCCTTAGGTTCTTGTCTGAACATCTTAGAAATTCATGATTTAATAGTGCATCCATGAATTGTAAATTTATTTGAATTAAAATTGATACTTCTATATAAATATAAATATAATTTAGTTTACAAATACTCAGGTTCATTGTAAAAACTTGAAAATGAGACCAATTTAAATAATTCAGAGTTAATGTCAACAGGAAACAAGAAATCAGTGGCATGTCCAAGCATATGCTGTAATTCACTTATTCAGTTGCTAAATAATACGTGGGCTTTTATAAAGCAAATTGACCAAATAGCCATAAGAAGAGCTTAGCCACATTCCAGTTGCAGGAAGATGTTCTGTCCTAACTTGCTTGTCCTAATGCCTCAGCTATGGATTCCTGAAATCTGCAAACTGTTTTATATTTCCACAGAGGTATGTCAGCACTATATGAACACTGATAATTATCTGAATCTTTGAGTC
The DNA here is from genome assembly GCF_021556685.1 of Rattus norvegicus. Lineage (NCBI taxonomy): Eukaryota > Metazoa > Chordata > Mammalia > Rodentia > Muridae > Rattus > Rattus norvegicus. The sequence goes on along the minus strand of NC_141536.1, from coordinate 25,342,997 downwards.
ATCATTAATGTAGACTAAAAACATAATCAAATGTATTATGTTAATCATTTATATTTGAGTCGTAAGAACATGTGGGTTGTTGAAAGCATATATGAGTGTACACTTCATCCTTATGTCCAGAAACAGTTCCTCAGCAAAAAATTCTTTTTTTTCTTAACCCATTTCAGAACTGAGGGATAACTTCATTTGTAAGCTGATGTGGTTTCATCACTTGTTACTGTATAGTAAATGTTTAAAAATGAGCTGTATCCAAGGTTGTAAGAGGTAACAAAGCTCTTTGGTGGTGAATCCAAGAGTGAGCTGTTAAAGCTTTGTCCTTTCACCAATCACAGACTCGTCCTTTTCCTGTGGAAAATGGACAAGCAGATTTCGAACTAATGCTTACATAGTAAGAATTGCAAACAACGAAACAGTCTAAAGCATTAAGTGCTATGCTTCTCTTTTTGTTTGATTTGACATGAAACATCTGTGATTTACTTTTACATACTATGAAACTGAAAATATCTTACTTAGAGCAGCAAGCAGTTCTGATTGCATCAACTTGCAGAAATATATCTGCATGCTATGTCTGTGAGTTTATATAGACATATGTTTGTACAGCATGCATAGAAATACATTTGCTTATCAGTGTGACTCATGAAAATTTGGTAAAAACAGAAATAGGAAAATAGAAATCAGAATATAGTTTCCTGGAAGTAAAACATAGAATTCTAAGTGAAGATTTGAAGATTTGTAGTAGGAAATGAACACCAGATGGGAGAGTGTTATATATAAATATCAGGCTTTAAATACAAGTATCCTCGGAGCCAGGTTTGATTCATCTATTCACAGATTCCTGGTCAACTCTGGAGAAAAGAAGTACCAAAATGCTTCCATTTTTTCCCCTAATTGCATGCTGGTAAGATACATAGAATTATAATAAATATTTATAATTTAAAATAAGAAAGTAAAATATATCAAGTGATTAACCTAAGGTTCCTGTTTTCTTTAAAATTTGAATTCAAAATAATTTTATTTGAATCTTATTTTGCATTATAAAGGAAGAGTATTATTTTTTTCTCTCCAAAACCCTCACTAATATCTATATGGAAGAAGATGACTAAAAGCCAAGGAAATTTCATTATGCATCCCATTACCTCAGGAGATTAAGTGTTAAACACTAATAGTATGAAGAGAAGTGAATGCACTCTAACTTTCTGAGACCATAATACATATATACAATTAAATATATTTACCCCCATTTCCCCTCCCTCCCTCTAACTTCCCCCATTGTCCATACTGCCAACTTAATTTCTTTTATATTTGTTCCTTTTATACTTGATAACTGCCCTATCTAGGATTATGGGTCCCAAGTCTGCTGTGCCACAGGGCATGGCTCCTGCTTGGGGAGGCAGGACACAGAAAGATTAACTGCATTCTGGGGAGGTGGAGTTCCCAGGTTTTTGGATACCCAGGCTCTATTGGAAGTCACGGAAGAGTTGAGGACAGAATCTGGGCCTGAGGGCTGGATTTACCCAAAGGCCTTGGTTGTGATGGTGGTGGTGGTGGTAGTGAGGTGTTCAGCAGGTAGAGTCCCACAAGTAGAGTCCTTGGCTTGACCTCAGCAGACTTGGGGTTGGTGAAAGTCACGGCTAGCAGTGCACAAAGGGCTTCTACAGGAGATTAGACAGCAGCTCTGTAGTCAAAGACTTTCTCCATGGCTCCCCACTGTGGATCCTGATCATGGACAGTCTGTTGTTCCAAATCATTTCCTGCCATAGTGGCAAGAAAATTTATAAAACCATACTCTACTTCTCAGGGTGGGCCTTAAATGAAATACCTTTTGTAGGGAGGAATGGCTGGGAAGGAAAGCTTATTGGCTGTGCCCTCCAGGCTTTTTCTACCTCATTAGCATGGAGATATATCTTGAGCCTTTGTGACCACAGGTCATGTCCTTTTCCTCATCTACATGTGGTGAGGCTTGCAGTGTTGCCCTTACATGACTGATGGCCACAAATCTACGGAGGCTGTATGACAGGTACCTGGTGCCCAGGAGTTCCTATCGTCCTTTCAGGGTCTCCAGGACTTCAAAGCTCAACTTTGAGGACTAGGCTACCTCTTACTGTCTCACACCCCCAATTTTATTTCTAGGTCTGTGATAAATACCGTGACCAAAAGCACCTTGCAGAGTAAAGAATTTATTTGACTTAAACATCTCAATTACAGTTGATCATTGAAGGAAGTCAGAACAGGAACTAGAGCTGAAACCTGGAGTTAAGATGTGAACCAGGAATCCTAGAATAGTGTTGCTTACTACCGAACTCTGAGTGGCTTGCTTTCTTATATCGCATGAGATCATCTGCTCAAGAGAAAAATGACCCATGGTGGGCTGAGTTCCTCAATCACTGATGAAGAAAAATCAAGACTATCAATCTCTGATCAAGGAAATATCCCCAAGACTTGCCTGCAGACCAATCTGATGAAAGCAATCTCTCAATGTTCTCTGTTGCCAAATGGCTGTAGCTTATGTCAAATTAAACAAACAAAAACTAAATAGCACAAAACCCACTACATCCAGTTAGGACTGCATATTAGTACTGACTGTGGGGCTATCTGCTTGAGTGAGTATGGAAAGCCATACCCTCAATTAATAAGGATTCACCTTCTTACAGAAACTATCAACTTACCAACGGCTTTTCAGTAAAGAGTTAGGGCTGGGAGATCTTCTACCCTATAATCTTGATTATGACATCCTTAATGTTTTCTGAAGACATTTCACAGAATTTCATTTTTGTACTCTAGTAACAAGCACCGAAATATCCAATATGATTACAAACATGACATCTTTGCTTCCTAGATATTCTTGTAAATATTTTACATGACAACCTTTGCTTTTTCAAAATCTCTGCTAAGACATATCTGATGTGAAACTGTCTTTCCATGTATACCTAGAAAACAGTTTTATTTTCTCTGTATTTTCATGATCTTCACTTCTGTTACATCGACATTTATCACTTGTTAGTACCTCTGTTTCTCTAATGACTAAGTCAATATCCGGGTAAAGAAAATACATAATATGTTTCCAATTTTATCACGCAAATTTTTAATGTTTCTCATTTTGATTTTTTTTAAATTTTGCAATCAGTATAAATTTACAGGAAATTGAAGGGTGTGGATTACTATGTTAAGAATGGTAGGGAGTATCTCTGAAGTGTTTGGGGAGGGGAACCATAAAGAAAATATACTGTACAAAAATTCTATTTTCAATAAAAGTAAAACAGAAAGATAAAAGAGAAAATATAAGTGTTTTGTGGTCATCCAATTTTCTCCTACAGAGACAGTATAACTATAGTACAATAATACACAACCAGGAAGTCAACAGTGGCAGAATGTGCAGTGCTCATTCAAGTTTTAATCAGGATGCATCACAAGATTTCTCACTTACATTATCCAAAAGCAACAACCTCTCTCCCTTCATCTGTAATACTGAGCAACAATCACTCTAGTCTCCATCTCTATGATTTTGTTTTTCGGTGGTATACTAGTGGAATCAGAACGATCTTTCAGGATTAGCTTCTTTTTGTATAATAATGTTGACTTCATCCATTTACCTACACATTGTGTGTATACAACACTTTCTTTTTTAAGGCCTCTTCTTTAGTTTGTGTGTGTTTGTGTGTTTGTGTGTGTGGTGTGTGTGTGTGTGTGTGTGTGTGTGTGTGTGTATGTGTGTGTTTACAAATACAACTGGCTGAAATTATTTATAGTTGCTTATGTGTTTTCCGTAAAGTAACACAGATCCATTTAGCAATAAACAGTAAGGGCCTTCAAATGGACGAAGAGCTAGATTCATTTCCAAGGAAGTAAATGCATTGGGAGTTGCATAGGATAGATAAAGGAACAAACTCAGTGCTTGTTTTGCCTTAATATTTGAAAAAAGGCATCTGTATAAACCCCAGACTTACCTAAAGTATGTCCTGTGTCTTTCTTTCCTAATGCTATGATGATAAGCATATGTCAAGATGTTTGGGAAGGGAAAACACATTCTAAAATTGTTGTCTCATAAGTAGTCATTGGAGTAACCCATGAGGTGTTCGGAATATTCAGTTAGTTTTGTTGTATTTTGTGTCTTGGAACTTTAGTTTGGAGATGACCTCAGTGGGAGAGAAAATGTCTAGTTTCCAAAGACTTGAAGTACCAGGGATGGGTGGCACCTGTTCAGAGGAGATGGGTGAGAAGGGATGGGTGAAGGGATTGGGAGTAGGATGTAAAGTGAATAAGTACATAAAAAATTAAATTATATTTTAAAAAGAATCAGTTTCTTAAAACAAAGATCAACACCAGTAAGAAGAAGCAGAAAGAGAAGGAAGAAGAGGAGGAGGAGGAGTAAGAAAGAGGTGACAGAGGAGGGGTAGGAGATGGAGAAGGGTAGGAGGAAGGGAAGGGCAGTGAGAAGGGTGCGGAAGAGAAGTGACTTGAAAATATTTTCTTTTCTTTCCCCAGTTTAGAAGAAATAGAAATTAATTTTACATAAAATATAAGAAAATGCAAGTCCATATTGGGTTGGATCAGTGAATGATCAAGTTTGTGAAAAATTTAATGACATGAAACTGTTCATAAAATACTTTCAATTTGCAGGGGAAAAAACTCATATCATGTCCTTAATATTTAATTTCTTTGAAAAAAGGTTTGATTATACTGAATTCCAAAAGGCCTTGCATTTATATTGTGCTCTCCCTTTGCACAAGTGGCTTTATTAGAAGGCTGACTTGGAGTGTGAAATGGGGCACAGCAAGGGCCAGGCTGTACAGGTCAGTGTGGCTTGAGCAGAGCCGCATCAGCGCACTACAGGACTCATCTAACAAGCTTGGAAAGGACTAGCTCCTAAGTTATCCAATTTTGTTTTGAAGAAATTCTACGTGCATTCATCATGGAACTTCATTAAGAGTTTCATATTTTAATGCATGAAATTGCTTCTATGAGGCAAGTAGAGGAAGCTTGTTGTTAAAACAAATAAGGGATAGCTTCTTTGGGAAGATTGGATTACTTCTCTTGAGTTTCACCTGAAACTCACATGCCTTTCCTTTGATTTCAATAATTTTTGCCTACTTTTCTTATAAGATTTTAAAAAGCCTTAACTGTAGTGGGAAAACTGGATCAACAGTGAAGGGCAATGGCGGTTGTTCTTGGGAACCTACGTTCAATAGCTCTGAACCACATGGCTGCTCATAACTGTCTGTAACTCAAGTTCCAAGGAATCCAAATGCCCTCTACTGTGCCTCCTGGCACAAGACAGTCAAGACATAGGTGCTGGAAAAATAACTATGCACACAAAAAATAGCAATCATCCATCTTATATCCTAGACCAATATATCTGAGTTTCTTTTATTCTGATTTCAATTTTGGGAATACTGGAATTGAACCTCCCACAGGAAGGAAAAGTTCTCAAGAGATATCCAGACCTTACCTTACTGGGCTATAAAATAGTTACAAAACAGTCGGGATCTCCATGTTACCCTGTTTTTTCTTTTCCTAGGAGTTTTTATTTTCACCATGAACTTATAACATACAGCATGGTCCATAGACAGTAAGCATTATTAGATTCTATGTGCACAACACCTTGAAAGGAAAGCATTTGTCAACCATTGTGAAAATAGATTGCTTCCAGAACAAAAAAAAATGTTTTGAAAACACTTGGTTGAGGAAGGACTGTGTTTTAGAGGTCTGCACTGTCAAGCCTGCCCATTGTTAGTGTTACCAGCAGACACTACAGAGAGTGATGCAGGAAAAAATAGAGCAGTCAGATAATTATTAGAAAAAAGACTAGCAAAATGATTGGGAAGTGCACAGCTATAGAGGAGACCCTCCCTGAGGATGGAGTGCCATATAAAAGTTAAAAACAACCCAGAGCTTTAAAAGAGAAGTCATAAGGGGAGAAACCAATTTTAGAAAGTAAAGTAAAAGTCTTGGTGTTCAAACAGATATACCAAGCCATCAGGAGAAAAAAAAAGTGTATGTGGGGGACACATTTGTAAGTTCTGGCTCTCAATGAGAAGGTCGTAGATTTTTCTTTCTTAGCCCTATGCCCTACACTGCACTGGATTTAGTAGCAAAAGGAAATGGCCTATTTGAAATCCAAGGAGAATTGAAGTGCAAAGCTCCCTTCTCTGTACTGCAGCCTCTGATTACATTTCATACACAGCAAATGCTGCTTAACTATGGGTATCTGATTCTGATAGGAGTATGCACAAAGCTAAATGGGACCTTGTCCAGAACTTTCTGTCTTCAGAACTCTGACTGCCATGTGAGTGTACAGAGAAAGAAGTGGCTTTCTTAGAAACCACGGCCACTTAGGTTGTCTAAGAGTTTAGAATCAACATGCTTATAACCAGAAAGATCTCCATACATGAGAAACACTACTGAATGCTTCCCATGGGGTTCACAATTTTCATGATTTTTATCTTGGTTTGCTTTTTAAATACAGAGGATTGGTAGAAATATTCTCAAAAAATACATGCATTTTGATATACTCAGACTGTGTTCAGCATCGTTCATAAATGACCAGTAGTTTTGTGCTTCATTTCAGTATATGGTTATTGTACTAAACTCATCTGACTACTTACCTGCCATTGCCACTCCTCACTGTATGCTTATCCTTGCCAAGCAGGGGAGGTAAAGGGAGCAAGCCCTTGCAGCACCATTTCTTGAAAATATTATTGAAGTGATTCTGGTCACATTCTCTCTCTCTCTCTCGTACTCTAGTGATATTTTTTTCATTTAAAGAGCTTAGAACATAAACCAGATCAGAGACCTGATGTTAGAACTGGGCATTTAGCAAAACAAACGTTAGATTTTAAATCTGGAAAGTGAGACTGCCATTACCTCTTTTGAAGCAAATTGATGATGAATGTGTCCTGGAAATTACGTTCTGAAATTCTTTGAGCCGAGAATGGTAAGGGACAGGATGAGGACACAACTGGAAAGCATGGTGATCAAAGAAAGAATTTAAGTGTGTAGGACCACCATGTAGTCAGATGTTTATTTAAAAAATCAGCTAATTGTGCTTGTAGTAGACGAGGAGGTCACAATAATTACAAGTTTAAGTTTGTCATGTCAAGTGAGTATAAACTTATTTATGTGGCTGAGATGATAAGTTTTTGCAAACTTGTAAGTAATAAATGTAATTTACCAATAATTGGCCCACCAGGTAAAGGTACACTTAAAAAAATGCATGCCTTTGCCATAGCAGAGCAATGTCTTCTTTAGGTATTTAGATCTCTTATTAAGAAGCAGACCTTTAAAATGCTGCTAGTACAATACCAAGAAGAAGTTATGAAGAAATTTGTCTCTTGCTTTCTATTACACCAAAAATCTTATCTGTGTTTCCCATCCACTAGTTAATGTGAATCACCATATTTCATCCATGAGTCATGAGCCCTTTACGTGAAAGCAATCCCAATTCTGCACATTTTCTTTTCCACAGCAGGGTTAGCTACTCATGAATAAGGGTATGTTTCTTATTTCATGTCTTGTTGGCCTGCACATGACTTTCCACACAGATGTCTGTTATAGTCTCTTCTTCATCCATGTTTGGCTCCAGGAGAGCAGACACTAGGATAGAAAAGTGAATTTTCTGTGTCCTTCTAATCTCTTTTTGACCACAGTGGTTTCTCTTCTAACCACTTGGAAACCTGAATATATCTGTTACTGGTGTTTTGGGAAGGGATGATTTATAAGTGGTACAACTTGGCTCCAGGAGTGACCATAAACATAAATATGATTCTATGCCTTATGTGTAACAAGGAGATATGTTGATATTTTCATTAGTCTTTTTTATATAAATAACTCATTTGGAGTCACATAATAAAAAACCTCTTTCTATTTCTGATACTATTTAAAATACTAATTCTGCACATGCTAGGGAAAAAGTAAAAGTGTGTTAAATGAACTATTATAATCATCATTCATTATCTAGTATAAACTCAATAGTTGAAACGTATCTTCCTAGTCATGTAGAAACAGTTGCAATTCTTAAAGAAGTAGCCAATTATATGACATTGAAAAATATGAACTGATTAACTCTGCACCAGAATAAGGTAAGGTAGATATCTCCTCAATTCATACATTATTAATTAATCTAGTTAGGATAGAGCTCAAAATGTACCCATGGAAAAAGAATTGTGATAACAATTTAGCTATTCAGCTGTGATTCCTACAAATAATCTCTTATTTAAATTTTAGACCAATAAAATCTGGTTAAATGTTTTTCTGTATAAAGTAATGGGTGTACACAAGTAAATGATATAACGGGTTAATGTCTCAAAATAATTTGTATGCTCATTGCAAAAAAAAAAAAAAGCATCATCCAAGCTGTTTTATTTTCCTTATTCGTTTATATGTTGCCCAATATATTGTGTTGGCAAATGACTGATAATAAGTGCAAGCATCACAGACAATATTTTATCTAATCTGTGATATTCCATTGTGGGACTAAAGATATGATTTCTGATTTCAACACAAAGAATATGGTTAGGCAGAGTGGAGTGCCACTAAACAATGTGCCTCCAGCACAGACCTCTCTAAAGGGTATGACATCTCTCTCTAGTCAGCAAGCTCTGTTCTTGGATTTACTTTTAATTATAAGCCTCGGTCTGTCAAAGTAGAAGTGGCACATGATGATTTGACCAAGCTGAATGATTCATGTTGTCTAATCCACCCTTATGTAATATTCCCAGGCAGTTTTGGAAAACAGATCAAAGTATAATTTCTTTGAATTGTCTTTGAATATTGACATTGGTGTGCTCTTGGTTAAGCAGCAATCTTTTCTGAGAAATGCTTTATTGTGGCCACATTTTAAGCAAATCAATTACCTTCCTGTAATGCAATAATATTACAATATGCAGGCAACCATAGCTCCCATTGTACATGACACAATCAATTTTATGAAGCTATAAACATTCATATCAGTGCATTTAGTTTGTAGTAATAGAATTTGAAATGGAGATACTGGCCAAGCTGTGTTAATACATTATCTGAGAAAGCTCAATATGTCAGGAGCTCCTTGGAAAACAGTGTTTTAAGGGGTAGAGGTTAAATGACATTCAGAAGTATGTGGGGACATAGCAAGATGCAGGGAAACAACCACTAGCTATTTTCTTTTTTTTTTTTTTTTTTTGCACAGGGAGACAAAAGATAAATTGATGTAAAGATGTAGGTGTCCTATTTCTTTCTCCACATTTGCTAATTATTTGGACTAATGGACTAATTCTCCTAATATACAGGTATTTTCTATGCCTGTGCTTCCAATGAGGATAGAGTTACTGCCTACATTCCAATTCATTCTGAACTTGGTATGACTGAGTTTTTGTCACATGCATCAAGATTATTAAATTTTGTTGTTTCTCTCCTTTAAAGCTACTAATGCTTCCTCATACCTTTAGAATAAAATGTAAGCATTTTAGCAGGTAGAAGGTGCTGTAGGATCTATTTGATGCCTACATGTGTCTCCTGACCTGGCTTTTATTGTTCTTCCATTTTTGCTGTGGACATTGGGCTTGCTCTGTCCCTCAAACATAGGTCATTCTTTCCTGTCTCACTAGTTATATAATTGCATTCTTTTACCTGAGACTGTTCATCTGTATGTAACTATTTGGGTGTGGGGAGCAGACTTCAACACATTGCTTGCATGTCAACCAGTGAGATAGCTCAGAAGACAGGTAATTTTCTGGCCACCCTATCTAGTTCTTCTCTCCTCACATTTTAAACTACTTTTGATATCACTCTCTCTGAGACACTTAACGTGTTCTGAATCTTGATTGTTCACAATCTAAGAAACATGGGAATGTCAGTTTGCTCAAAAGAATGTATCATCAGCATGTAAAAGAGGGAACATAAAACATTTAGTCCAGAATAACTGGATGAAGCTTTCTTACACGCAAGTTATCCTTGGAAGAGCCCAATATCCAGGAATGTAGATCAAATCACTTGGTAGAAAACAAGATCAAGAGTATAGTTATCTTTACAGTAGGTGAACTGTGGGGTTACTAGACTTTCTTCGGTAACTTTGTTCTCTATTCCACACATTCTCAATCTTCATGAAAGATAAATAATTTTCTTATAACTTTATGAATCAATCAATTTGAGAAGGTAGTCATGCATATTACCTAAATTAACAACACCTATTGCATTGTGTATATATAGCATAATATAATATAAATAATCTTTTATAGATAGCATATATATATACTTTAGTTATATATTTATATAAAAGTATTTTCTAGGAAACCAATAATACTGCATCTCTATTACAAAGATTCCATATTCCTAAGCTTCAATTAAAATTCAAATAATGAGATTGCTATTAGTAGCATGGTGGTGCTTTCCAGAAATTTTACCTGAATGGTTCACAGTGGTAGTTTAGATAATATTTTTCACTATATCATTAGTATTCACAGTAAATTGTCTGAGACCTTATGTAGTAGCTTTGAAATTACTCCTTGTCACCACCACTATATACAACCACATAAACAGTGTGTAGTTTGTACAGTAGATCATTTTTCTTGTTTATATTCAGTAAGCTCTTGGGGCTACATACTAACTCCAGCTGTTAAAAATGACAGGGGTATTTTATGTCTCACTACCAAGATCTTTTATGTGGAGGAGCTTTCTTTCTAACTAGTATGTGGTGATGAATAATGATAAATACTGGTGAATCTTTCAGAATTTGCAACCTAGAGTAGGCTCTAATATAAAATTAGGAAAAGCTCAAGTGTGAAAAGTCTGATACTACACTAGAAGCCCTATGAATTTTTTCATCTAGAAAAATCTCTCAGTTTTTTCCTGCTTCAATATACTTAGAGACATGTAAAATATGGTGATTCAAGTTGAAAAGATGTTTACCGATCTTGCCCTTTAATAACATCTCCCCTATTTTCTGCTGTTCTCTCTCCTCACACTCTCTCTAACTAAACAGGAAATGAATGCTTCTAGGAAAAGACACTGCATCTTTTTTTTTTTTTTTTGAGCTGAGGACCAAACTCAGGGCCTTGTGCTTGCTAGGCAAGCGCTCAACCACTCAGCTAAATCTCCAACCCCAACTATATCTTTCAATTCAAATAATTCAAATATACCCAAGAGATTCTGTAGATAGATAGATAGATAGATAGATAGATAGATGATAGATAGATGGATAGATAGATAGATAGATGGATAGATAGATGATAGATGATAGATAGATGATAGATAGATAGATAGATAGATAGATAGATAGATAGATAGATAGATAGATAGATACATAGATAGATAGATAGATAGATAGATAGATAGATAGATAGATAGATAGATAGATAGATGATAGATAGATGATAGATAGATAGTGGACAGCTGTCTAAAAGTGTAATCATATTCCTGGAAGTGTTTTCAAGGCTTAGAAAACACAAATATCTTATGTAAAAATAAAAGAAACAGAGTTGTGAGGTGTTTAGCATCTGGGCAATCATCAGCACAGTGTTTATACATACACCGCTGAATGTACACATGTCTAAGCCACCCACCGTACCTATGGGCTGGTGCTACCACAGACACCTTAGGTGAAACGTGGAAAGTCTAAAAGAATTCTATAGACACTTTGAGTGCCTTTCTGAAGATTTAAAATATTCCACTGTGTTCAGAAACTTTAAGACACGTCACAAATTCATTCAGACAATCATCCAAGCTTAAGAATTTTTTATCCAGTAAAATAAAAGACATTTAGAATTGTTTGTTATTTACGTAGTTGTGAATAAAAGGCATCATGTAGTACTTGAATACATGATATATATTTTCTTAGAGATAATAAAGTTTTCTTATGATAGTTACAGTACTGTGTCTTGCCCTGGCTTTTCTTATCTAATCAGTCCTAAATGCTCAAAGGTTTGGTGTCAAGTCCCATTTTTCATGATACAGTAAGAATATTAGACTTTTACCAGAGTTGTATTTTACTCTGCACAATGATATTTTAGATGAGAGAGTTTCCTAAATATATTTCCCCACATTACAGCACATTTACCATGTGTTGAAGCATAAAAGAACTATTTCTGCATATGCGTCTAAATATGAATTTTTGTTTAAATGTTTGCATTTGTGTAAAAACCTTTGAAGATCAATGGACAACACAAAAAGTAGGACAGGGGTGATTTTTTTACAGAGACCTTGGAATTCTTACATCTCCTTTAATTATATACTTTAAAATGTGCTCTCTATTAGTTTTTAGTGTCAATTATACACAATACAGAGTCAACCCTGTTAAAAGAAACTCTGACTTCATTTGATGGGGGAAGGTCTGTTGCCTGTGGACATCACAATCTTATGAGTTTTGAGTGCTGGACAATGCACATGTAGATGCAGATTTTGAGGATTAACATGTGTGTGTGTTCATTCATTTTTATGGTCTTCTGACCAAAATCTCAATGTGAGGCATAGCACTACACACACACACACACACACACACACACACACACACACACTACTTTCCTTCCCCTGTGCCGCTCATGCCAAGATAGAGTGTTAGATGGAACTGAGAACTAGATAAAAGCAGGTTTCAAGTTGTTTTACTCACGCATTTTACCACAGAAACAGAAAGAGGACCTGAGACATGCCTCCTAGCTTATGTGATATGGTAAGATTCTATTAGTCTTCTTTGACCAATGACATATTTTTAGAGGGAAAATCATCCAGGGACCACTTAATCACTCACATTAGCCCAAGTTCTTCTAACAGGCAATTATAGATATTATAAACATCTATATGGCTCACTTGGGGGACCTCAAAAGATACACCGAAAGACCCATTCAGTCTTGCCTTTGAGTTGCAATAGGCCAGGGTGAAAGCACTGGCTTGATGAGAGGAAGTTGAGCCCTCTGTGGGAGTTAAAGATAGTAAGTAAGGGCACAGTGAGTGAAGAGTAAAATGTCCATTGCTATTAGCCAACGTTACAAAGCATGTAACTAACTTTAGAATTAGAAATATTTGAGTAGACTTACCTGACTCTCTGAGTTATTTTTAGTAATGGAGAAGGATAAAGGTAAAAGGCATACTATTTGAATTACCTTTAAGTGTGACATTCCAATAGCCTGTAGCCCTGAGTCAGCAAGATTGTACAGTTATTGAACATACACTATGTAAAAGCACGGAAACATTGTAAGATAGTTATGAAGTATTCACAACAGTGTTAGTTATCCATATACATTAATAAATTCATTCTTTATAAAAAGGGATTTATTCTAGTTTCCAAGTAATAAGAACTCCATTTTCTACAGCAAAGAACTTATTGTATATTCAGTGCATTTTTATGTGCTTTCTAATTGCAGTTAGAAACATATCCTTATTTCATTTTAACAGGTATCTGACAGACAAGCTTCCGGTAATGCCTATTGACTTAGTTACCAAATTGAACCTTACTCACTTCCAGATCTTACTCGAATTTTCCTTTTACAGATTTCAGTTTTGATATTATCTGATTTATGCCAATGTAATAAACTTACAATTAAGGCAAATACTTAAGGTGATACAGACTTTCTTCCTCATTAGTCCTTTTATTGGTGGTATACTGAACCTCTACGTCTTTCTATTTTCTCATATGAAGATCAAAATTAATATCTTCTAAATATATATTTAGAAATGTAGAAGGAATAGCAAAACAAACAAGACAGAAAGTAATAATAGACAGTGGAAGGAAAGCATATATGTGTATGTATTGCTATATATAATACAATACTAATACAGTATATCAACACATATGTGTGTTTGTGTTAAATGAATTTATGCCACTCAGAATAAAGATGCTTCACTTAAGATCCAAAGTCCATCTAACAAAAGGCAAGTCAGTACCAGACTTGGGAAAATTCCCTTCAGTTTCTTGGTCAGGGAAGTCTAAAAGACTTAGAGCACAAAATAGGTTGTTACCACTGCCATTGGCTTTCTCCCAAAACTTGAAGGTAAGAGAATGTTGCTAATGTTGGATACAGAACTTTAGAGAACTGACCTGCCATTGATCTGAAAGACTCCTCCATGGATATTTTGAGTTCTCATAATATCCAACAGTGTTAAATAAGATTCAAGAGGAGGGAAAAAAATCAAGTGTCAAAATAAAAATGTAAAGTCTATATACCACAGTACTGACCAGCATGGCAGGATACACCCATAGGTTTAATAGTGACAGGGATATCTTATAGATAATCAGTAGTTGTCTAACTATACATTCATTCAACAGGAATGAATGCAAGTCTGGTAGTACATAGCTAGTTAGCAAAGATGGCTGAAGAGCTTGTGGGTAGTAGAGGAGAAACTCCTACTGTCCTACTGTCATTTACCTCATTCAAAGAGTGTATCCTGGGCTGGAGAGATGGCTCAGCGGTTAAGAGCACTGACTGCTCTTCCAGAGGTCCTGAGTTCAAATCCCAGCCACCACATGGTGGCTCACAACCATCTGTAATGAGATCTGATGCCCTCTTCTGGTGTGTCTGAAGACAGCTACAGTGTACTCACATACATTAAATAAATAAATTTTAAAAAAGTGTGTATCCTCCCATTCAGAGCCTGCCCCACATGTGGCCCATACATATACAGCCACCCAATTAGACAAGATGGATGAAGCAAAGAAGTGCAGACCGACAGGAACCAGATGTAGATCGCTCCTGAGAGACACAGCCAGAATACAGCAAACACAGAGGCAAATGCCAGCAGCAAACCACTGAACTGAGAATAGGTCCCCTGTTGAAGGAATCAGAGAAAGAACTGGAAGAGCTTGAAGGGGCTCGAGACCCCAAAAGTACAACAATGCCAACAACCAGAGCTTCCAGGGACTAAGCCATACCTAAATACTATACATGGACTGACCCTGGACTCTGACCCCATAGGTAGCAATGAATATCCTAGTAAGAGCACCAGTGGAAGGGGAAGCCCTGGGTCCTGCTAAGACTGAACCCCCAGTGAACTAGACTGTTGGGGGGAGGGCGGCAATGGGGGGAGGGTTGGGAGGGGAACACCCATAAGGAAGGGGAGGGGGGAGGGGGATGTTTGCCCGGAAACCGGGAAAGGGAATAACACTCGAAATGTATATAAGAAATACTCAAGTTAATAAAAAAAAAAAAAGAAAAAAAAAGTGTGTATCCTTATACCTGTGCAACTGTAATACTCTCATTTGTCAAATTTATATATATATATATATATTTATATATATATATACATATATATATATAGAGAGAGAGTCTGAGGCTATGAGTTTAAGAGGGAGGTATGAAGACAGAAGGAATTAGAGTGGAGAGAGATGGATAAAAAGCATAGAAATAAAGTACCCATGTACAAAATTCTCAAAATAAATTTTAAAATGATGCATGGTCCTTATTAGTAAAGTCAAAAACAATGATTTAATTTCTGATATTTTGTACATTTATATAGAGAAATCTAGAAGTGTTGTATAAATGAAACAATCTCAAAATATATTGCATTCCTTGCTAGATCACTAGGACAGAAATACCTTTATATTGTGGCCCAAGACACATCCATCTTCACAGGCAGTGGGGAGATAATTTATTATTTCTGTCCTAGAGAGAAGGAACTGGCTTCTGCCTAAAATTAATGACTGAGCAAACAAAACTAATCAACAGCAATAATAAAAACCCTCCCAGATTTGTTGCTGTTCTCTGAGCCAATGCAGTCACTTATCGAGATGACATTTAAAATTCTTCATGTGATTCTACTGGCAATTAGCTGCAGATCTCCAGCAGCTGCAGTAGCATTTCGTGTTTACTTCTGTGACTGCTTCCCAAAACCTTCCAAGAACTGTGTCCACACAGGCTAATAACGCTGTAACTCCGCAAAACTGTTTACAAGCACCCCCGTTTCTTTTTATGATTTAAAAGAAAGGAGATCTAGGGATTGGTGGAGTTAGAAAGCAATACAGCCTTTAGGGACCTGGACAAAGGTGCCAGTGCTATGCTGATTTACTCTTACAATAGCCATTCTCAAGCCCTGACTCCGTTATGAAAAAAATATTCCTAATAAATAAGTGTCGGTGAGCTGTATGTGAAAAAGAAGGCATCTAAGGGGAGATCAAGTTGATATAAGATTACAGCAGGCTCTCATGTTTTCATTTTCTTGCTGATAAGCTTTAAATTCCTTCCTTAGAGGAAGGTGTTTTTGGGAACTGGAATAGAATTTACTCTACTGTACTCTTTTTAAGGTGTGACCTAGAAGTAGGATACAAGAACAACGTGGGGGTTACAGAAATGAGCATCGCTGGTAAATATTATGAAGCAAATTGGTTATAAAAAGAAATGAGCTGGTAGCAGATATATATATATATCTATATATATATAGATATATATATATATCTGAAAAATATCACTTTCTATGACTTAGACCATATCAGACCTTTCTCTAGGCCCTTAAGATAAAATGTGTAGCCTCTCTCTTGAACACATCTTCATGGAAAAAAGTGCATACATCTCAAGATGACAGACAAGGTAATACAAAAGTAAAAGAATAAGTGAGCGACAGCATAGGATAGACAGATATGAGCACATAGAATGAAAAGAAATACAGAGATGTCAGGATGAAACAAAGTTGGAACAGTAAGGGGCTCAGACTGTGTCTCAGTGATAAAGAACTCCTAAGTTGTAATGAAGGTAGTATGGGGCACTGCTGAAGGAAAAGCCGAGAGATACCAAGTACAAGCTGAGCTTAGATCACCACTTTGGGATGTTATTACCATAGTAGAATAATATTAAGTGTTGCTTAATATTATCAGCTTTTTTTGGTATAAAATTTGGAAATTACTTTATGGATGTCTCTGCAAACATCAAGGTTGGCAGAATAACAAGCCACATGTGGCAAGAAGGAAATCTGGTTCAACGTGATTCAGTAGCTCATGCTGATTCAACCCCTAAAGTCTGACCCCAGTCAGTTTATTTTAGGTACATTTCAATATGGTTCAATTTGAAAGAAAATTTCCCCAGCATAACAAAATCAACTATAGACAATGAGGCATAATTGCATCAAGACATTTTTGAAAGTCCAGGTCACTCATTCCATGAAGATGTGTTCAAGAGAGAGGCTACACATTTTATCTGAAGGGCCTAGAGAAAGGTCTGATATGGTCTAAGTCATGGAAGGTGAGTAGTGGTAACCTATGGTACAGATATCAGAGAGATAACCTATGATACACATAACATAAGGGTCACCACCTCCTCTGAACCATCTTGTGGGAGTCTCAGGAAACAAGGCTATGGATTTGCCTTAGAGATAGCCCAGCCTATGATATTAGCTTTCTATCCCCACTCCCATCTTTGTGTGTGAAAAACATTTCTTCCTTTAAATAAACAACCCCAGTGTGTTTGACAAAACTGGTTTCTCTAGTGGTTATCTGAAGATGAGGAATTCTGTGCCACAAAAATGTTCTAAACATGCACCCTGGATTCAACACCACTCTGCAAGATCTAAAAATGTGGGAACCTTACTTTTTAATGACTATTTTGTCTTTTTTCTTGAGCCAACCATAACTCACCAGTAGGAGGAAAAGAAATATTTTTATATGACATTCAATACTAATATTGACTAAATATGGTTTCTGTAGAATTCATAATAATCTTCACAAATAATTTGTCTATTTTTGACATACAAAATACTAATATCATACTGTCTCATTTAATTCGAAAAGCTATGGAAAATTATATAATTCACTTTATCAAGTTGTGTAAAGATGAAATGTCTGTGCAAAGTGGCAAAATAATAAAAACATAAAACAAAACTAAAATCTCCAATGAAAACGAATTTCAGATAAGGAAAAAAAACATAGGTAGTGTTTTATACTTGATAGGAGGTTATATTGAACACTGTTGCTCATTAGAAATTCAAAATTAGTTGAACTCCCTGTGTTTTCTGTACACATTATTTGTATATAGGAAAACTTTCTAAACCGGTTAAGTCAATACCACTTAAGCATTTTTTCAATGATCACGGAAGAAACTTCACACATGAGAGACAGGATCTTGTCTATAAGCTATGCAGCATAGGATAAAGAATGCAAGTTAAGCATACATATTCGCCTGCCCTGAGAAATGCAGTGAGTAATCAATGTGTTTGTAATAGCCGGAAGCTGGAAAGAACCGAGGTGGAGGAATGGAGACAGAAAATGTGTTATATTTACACTATGGAGTTATATTCAGCTATGAAAAATAATAACTTCATGAAATACTTAGGGAAATGGATGGAGCTACGAAATATCATCATGAGTGAGGTAACCCAGTCACAAAAGAACACACATGGTATGCACTCACTGATAAGTGGATATTAGAACAAAAGCTATGAATACCGAAGATACACTTGGCAGACCACATGAAGCTCAAAAAGAAAGGAGACCAAAGTGTGGATGCTTTAGTCCTTCACAGAAGAGGGAACAAAATATTCAAGGGAGGAGATATGGAGACAAAATGTGGAGTAGAGATGTACGGAAATGCCATCCAGAGAGTGCCCCACCTGGGACCCATCCATATACAGTCACCAAACCCAGACACTGTTATAGATGCCAAGAGGTGCATGCTGACAGGAACCTGATATAGCTGTCACCTGAGAGGCTCTGCCAGAGCCTGAAAAATACAGAGGCAGATGCTTACAGCCAACTATTGGGGAGAACAGGCCCCAGTAGAGGAGTTTTAGAGAAAGGACTGAAGGCCCTGAAGAGTTTGCAACCCCATAGGAAGAACAATAAGATCAACCAACAAGACCCCCCCAGAGATCCCAGGGACTAAATCACCAACCAAAGAATATAACATGGATGTAACCATGGCTCCAGCCGCATGCGTAGCAGAGGATGGTATTGTCGGGCATCAGCGGAAGGAGAGGCCCTTGGTACTGGGAAAATGTAGGGGAATGTCAGGGCAGGGAGGTGGGTGGGAGTGGGATGTTGCGTGGGAGAGAACCCTTACAGAAGCAGGGGCAGCGGGGATGGCACAGCGGGTTTTTGGAGGAGAAACCAGGAAAGGGGATGACATTTGAAATGTAAATAAATAAAATATCCAATAAAAGAAAAGAAAGATTAAAAAAGAAGAAGAAAATAGTTTTAAATGAGCAGTCCCTGGCTGGATATAGAGCATGGTTAATGGCAAGACACAATAGGAATTCAATTAGCATGTGCTAATTTTGGAAGGATGGATGAATCTGGAAGACTTGAAGGACTTCAGATAGCTGTTTGGTAGCTGGTACTTGGTAGAAAAAAGAAAAAAACTCTTTGGCCTGAAAACATTCTTTGCTTTTCTAACCAGACATGAATGCATAAAATAGCATCTGAATGACTAAATAACGTTGTCTCACCCTGTTCATTTCTACACTCATGTACGTAGTCATATACTCAAAACGGAGAGATTTTAATTTAGATAATATTTTGCTTGTTGATTTTTATTTTGTTATAAAATAAAACTTACCTACGAACAGCACGACTTGAACAGTTTGTGTATGGCTTTAAATGGCAACATTTATTTTTGAGTATTTCCAGTTTTTGTGTTGGACACTCGGTCTTAGTCAGCACTTACTCTGTGAATGTACATGGATTTTATTGGACGGAAGCCTTGTTGAATGTGCTTTGTGCATTAAGACATCAACTCCTTGCAGCCTTTGCAATCTTTCACTAGATGAATATGCAGATAAAATTAATGGAGAAATATAAGAAAAAAATGGAAATCAAGGATTCCAGATTTTGTTTCAAGCTGCCTAACTTAAATTGCTAATTCAAATTTACAACTACTTAAATTTCATTAAAAACCTAGTGCTCAGTGTTAAGTATTTATATTCTAGATCCTCAGAAAGTGTTGAAATGTGTGCCCCTCTCAATTGGAGTTGTACTTATAACCAATTATCTTTCTTGCCTCAAGTACTTTTAGATTCTGGGAGAATTTATAGCACTAACATGATTATATTTTTAATAACCACTTTAGCTCTGATTTCTACATGACCTTTTATGTTAGATATTGAGTTTGTGTTAAGAGATAGAAATAGCAGTGGTTAGGGAAGATGTCAGAGACTCCTGACATTCAGGACACAGGAGACTGCTGAAGTCTGAAAAAAAAAAATCCTGATCCCTGGCATATCTGACAGTCATTTGGATCTCTGTCTGTGTCATTAGTTCACTAGTGACAAGAGGTTCTCTGGCAGGATGGAAACAGATGTCAACTGCTCAAGTGGTGTTGCTCGCAGATAAGGGGAAAGCAGTTTTAGCCCGTGAAAAGGCAGTTAGCAGAGAGTGAACGAGCCTGCCAAACCTGGAATTTTGAAACAATTATTCACAGGTTCAGTCCTGGCTCCTGACTTTTGTCAATTTCTAGTTTCCCACGTAGCCACATCTTGACATGATTTACCCTTTTAGCACATTAATACTTAAATCCCTGGCTTCAATGGATCAGTCACCTGCTAGTATCTTCTTGGACGCCATCCAGCCCTGCTGTGAATGTTGTATGCTTACTGCAACAGAGATTATAAAGAGGAGTAACCTCCAACGACTGTATGGTTTTTCTGTGGATACTAATAAACAAATGTGGTTTTTGTCTTTTTTTAACCCCTGTGTGGGTAATAAAGGTGTTTTAAAAGTAGTAGTAACAGGCCTGCTCCTTGGATTTTGGTTCCAAAGATGTGGAACGGAGACTAAGAGCTGTATTCCAAACCATTTCTGTGGTGATGCATGATGTCCTTGGAATCCTACTGTGAGGGCTGATTGACAGTTAGTAGGGCAAGGCTGCTACATTCTCCTACTTACTCACTGAATGGCAATAACTCAAGCATAAGTGACTTGCTAAATAAAATACTGGAGTGGATTTTGCATATGAGAAATAGGACTAGTGTCTTGAGATGCTCATGGCTTAGGACCTTACTGTATCGGCATTCATATCTTACGAGCTGGCTTCCTCTGATGACAGCTCCTTGAGTGGTATCTTCTTTATCGTTGGACACTAGAAAGGTAAAAGGAATCAACAACAAAACCTTTCAATATATTTAATTATTAGGTAAAAACAGAACAAAAAGATGTCTGGCTGCAGATACAGTTAGTCGGAGATTTTGCAGACCGGGTGTGATTGTTACTGGGAGAAAGGAGTGATATAAGGGTGTAATGAGCAATGTAAGAAGGCTTTGTGAAGAGTCATACCTAAGAATACGAAACAATTTTTCCCTTATAACTTTCCACAATAATCACCCTGCCTCGCTTTGATGTTAGTGTAGTATTCATTCTAACATTAGTTTACTGACTGTTCAATCCTTACTGTGTGCCTATAGCAGGACTAGTCATAGTTGGGAAAGGAGATGTTGAGCATGAATTGTGCCCTTAAACATTAGCACAGTAAGTGCCCTTCTTTTCCTATTATTTAGGCAAAATCAGAGAAAATTGCCATCCCTATTGAGATCAGATAAAAGGACAAAGAAAACAAGTCAGGAGCACAGTGACCTAGCTCCTTTTAATAAAAGCATCTAGGCAGCGAAGAAAGAGAAAAGGATGAAAGGAAAGAGAAGAGAGAGGTTTACAATGCTGCACGCTAATCTCAATCAGCACCCTTTACGGCGAGAATAAAACAAGACGCTGCAGATTCTTACAATCTTCTTGTGAGCAATCCGTGACCTTTATGCAGAAGGATAGCAAGGTTTTTGCAAATGCAGAACCAAGTTAAATCCAGCCTCTTTTCCGGCTGCCTCCAGAGTGCTATTGCTATGGATAGAAATCAGGAAAGAGATCCAGTCTGAATCCAGCGCTAGGACTTCATCTTCTATAAGACCAGCTAAAAATAACCAAGGTGAAATAAACAGCCATTCCAACAATGCATTAAATAAACTCAAACCCCTTTCCATTGTTGGAAGTCGTTGTAATGAGTATAGTATGGGGCCTTCGGTTTTATTAGAAAGCTTGTTTCTGAAGCCATTTCAGCCTACCCTTCCTATTGAAGATGTTGCAGCCTATGATAGTGTTCCTAAACTACTGGAATTGGCCCCTGGCAGATCTATTTGCCTTATTCTTATTTAGCAATTACGATGTTACTAAGGTCTCTCATTCTTCTAAATCAAAACAGTCATGAATAAAACACTTGTCCTCATGCCAGTTCGCTGGCATCTTGTCCTGCTTTTACACTAGCCTCATTGTTGTCTCCTGAAATGGCAGCTGCATGGTGCGAGTGACCAAGAAAAAGCAATGTGACAGCCTTCCTCCAAAATCGAGGTAGGAAATGCCTTCATTTTCAGGATGAGATCCATGCTTGCTGCATCCTTTTGCTTGGGTTTTACTTTTTAATTTGGAAAGGACTTCTTAGTAAATAAATCATTGAAGGTAAATCCTGATACTTTTTTTCTTTTAAAAATTTAATTAAAATATAATTATATCATCACTCCCTCCCCACATCAGCCCCCTTCCAAACTTCTCAAATTCATTGCTTCCTTTAACAATTATTGCTGTGTTGACATATACATTAATAATTACATAAGTGTAATCTGCTTAGTTGATTGATGACTAAATGTATGTGTATCTAGGAATGACCACTTGGTGTTTGATAACCAATTTGGGGCTTCATTCCTGGGCAAGACTGATATCGCTCCCTGGACAGTTGTAAAACACCTTTAGCTCTTTACCTAGTAGTGTGGCACTTTAAGATTTCCCCATCAACACTCCAAAACCAACTGATATCAAGTTTTTGAGGTATTTAGACAATCAGATTGTTGAGATTTGCTGGGCATCAGAGCAACGGATCACGTTTTTTATTACTCTTATATTTTCCATAATCATTAAGGTAAAAATAAGACAAATATATGACACGGAGGTCCAGTTTATACACACGCAAATGTTGATCTTTCCATAGAGTTTTTCTTTGTTTAATCATTTTTGCAATTACCTTTCAAAATTTTCCAGCACGGACATGTACATAAATTTAGATGCTAGAAGCTTTCCCATGATTTCACATCTTAAGTTAGTAGAAATGAAGCATGTTTGGATTTCTCCATCTTCCCAAATTGCCTGTCATAACTATGGTCCCGATACTAACAATTGAGGACATTTTCATTGAAAACTCTGTAAGCATAATTAAAAGTGCATTAGATCAGAAGTAGAAAAGTCCTACATAGTAAAGAAATCAAAAAATTTGTTACATCGACCGATGCCATGCAACTGACTGACAGTCTCCTGCTTGTTTGTTTGTCATCATGTGACACCTTGAAGAGTGGAGTACCTGAAAACAGGAAAGACGAATATTTTAAAGCACTAATCATTAATTAACATTAGGTGAAGTCACTGGCTGACTTGAATACTTCAAATGCATTATTTTAGTCAAAATAACTAAACTAGTTCAAGCAGTTATTATTTTTCTCTTTAATTTTTCTCATTGTTAAGACTCCAGCTGCACATGTAGCAGAGGATGGCATTGTTGGGCACCAAAGGAAGGAGAAGCCCTTGGTCCTGCCAAGGCTGGACCCTCCAGTTTAAGGGAATGTAGGGGGGCAGGAAGAGGGGTGTGAATGGGGAGGGGAACACCCTTATAGAAGAAGGGGAGAGAGAGGGGATACGGGGCTTATGGTCAGGAAACTGAGAAAGGGAATGACATTTGAAATGTAAATTTAAAAAAATCCAATGGAAAAAAAAACAAAAAAATAAAACAAAACAAAAAAGACTGCTTTGAAACACAAACTGAGAAATAGCTCACGGCTCCACACAGCAAGAATTATGGGAGCTCGGTTATTTTATTCTCACTGGTTTTAAGGAGAATTGCTTACTAGCTGATTGATATACATACATACATACATATATATATACATATATATATATATATATATGGTTCTCTGTCCCTCCCTCCTCCCCTCTGTGTGTGTGTGTGTGTGTGTGTGTGTGTGTGTGTGTGTGTGTGCTTTGTGGAACAAAAATAACACCAGTTATTTAAAAACAAAATACAGATTTCCTCATTGTGGATGTCATGATTTGTGCATATATGTCAGTTCAAATATGTGTTTGTGTGTATGCAAGTGCAAACGTGCATGGGTATGCATTCTCATGTGTTAATATATAACTAGAGGCTAACCTGAGGAGATCAATTCAGGAAGGTTAACCCTCAGAGGCATCAGTTTTGGTTATTGTTGATGTCGTTGGTGTTATTGTTGTTGATGTTTTTGTTGTTTTGAGACAATGTCTCTCCCTAGATTGAAATTACTGATTTTGGTAGGTTTGCTGGCCTGTGAGCCTGAGGGAATCCACCTGACAGTCTGGACAAAGAGCTTGAATAATGAGTAAAGGACATCATACCTATATTATCTCTAGGTTCTGAACATTGAACTTAGGTCCCTCTGATAGCCAGCTATTTATCTTCCCAACCCAGGGTTCACTAACATTAATTATATGTAGTAGCCCATTGACATTTAGAGAACGCTCAGAATGAGATTGTTACAGGTGAAAAATATTTTAAATTTGGCTATGAGAAATGGAGTAGCCTAACTTTAGAGAGAAACGACATGCTGAGAATTAAGAATAGCTGTGTTTATAATTTATTAGCCACTTTAATTCATCACATTCCTGACACTACATCAGGGGTTTAATAGAAACACTCTAACTTCCCAATTCAGGACATTAGCATTAGAACCCAGCACTCTACTTTGGGGCCTACTGTCTGCAATGTTCACCAGGCAAGCCTTTCTCATGCCCTCATTCCTTTCAGTGCTAGTGATTCAAAAACACTGTGTTTTGAACATTATCTTGTTGGAGTCATAGCCAGACACTTTGCCTGCTTCATTTCCCAAAGTCTATGTTGTCCACCATTGTGTCTACTCTGTATATCACAGAATACAGTGTTGTTTTCATTTGTCTCCTAGATTCTTGCAATAGCACATTAAAAGATAAATTTATGATCAAAAGATAAATGAATACATGGATCTTCAAGTAGAATTTCCATAAAATTATAGTTTGTTCCAAGTATTGATTTTTTTATACTTCATGCATCTTATCTAGTTTCGTGGTTGTATATGTATGGTCCACATGTGGGGCAGGCTCTGAATGGGCGTTCCTTCAGTCTCTGTTCTAAACTTTGCCTGATTTCTTTTTAAATTTTGTGATTTCACATTCATTTAAATATGTCTACTTCACTGCAGTAGTTCATGCCACATATTAGAATGGGAAGCTCTTTGGTCCCCATTTTATACACTGGCTCATCCTGAAGATGCAAACATTCAAGAATATGGGCTTGACGTTGTTCTGAAACAAATGTAGTAGCATGAAGGCATTTTTCTTTTATTTTGACATGTTAATGAGAGATCTAATGGAACTAAAAATTAATTGACACACACGGAAGATAGAATCACTGTTAATCTACATTTTAATCAAAATTAGTATTTTATAGAGATTATCACACACACATAGTTATTACCACAGATGAGGCACCTGCTCTCTGAGAATTTATCAGATAAGATGCAGGGAGAGTGAGGGTTTAGCTGTGATTTTGCCTTGAAGGAACACCATTAAGACTGGAAACAAAAATGCTGACATCAAGATCTTGAGATCTCTTCTGCACATCCCGTTGAATACCCACACACACATTTGTATACGTTTGTATATCACATGTATTTGTGTGTTTCTGTGTTGCATGTGCTAACTGGAGGTGAAATTATTTCAAAAATAGAAAGATCAAGGAAACAAATAAGGATACATTTTTCAACTCCTTGGGGTTTTTTTTTTTTTTTTGCTGCCTTAAGGATAAAAAAATACAATCTTATAGGCAATACACAGAGATAGGAATATTTATGCTATAACCATATAGAGGTGGAAGAAGATAAAAAAGAAAGAAAACTTGACTGATACTTAGAAAATTAATTCACTAATTTTATTCTCCTGTGATACTTCATACATCTTAACAAAAATGAATCATATCAGATTGAGGCCATTATTCTATTGTTTTAATTAAAATAAATCTATTTTGAACTTGTTTTTGAAATATGCCTTGATGAATTGGTCAGATTTTAGAGTATTTTTTCTCATATGCAAAGCTCTGGGCTTTGTAGTATGAAGTACATAAATACAGGCCCATGTCTAGCAACACAGTATTCAGGAACTAGAGATAGGAGCTTTAGAAGTTCGAGGTCAGTGTCAAGTATATATAAGGTTTAAAGCTAAATGAAAATCTGTTATAAAATAAAATAATAAAGTCAATGGTTCTATGAGTACTCCCTCAAAACATACCAGTAAAGGAAGGGCTCAGTTTAAGAATGATGTACCCAGAGGCATACTAACAAGAGAGGAAATGTAAAAGCATTTTTAATCTCTCTATAGATGCAGAGGTAAGAATGTGAAGGAAAAAAAAACGTGTGAAGCAAATATTCAGAAAGACCATTCAAGTTTAGGAAACTCCCTTAGCAAAAATCATTTTAAAACAACAATGACCAACATAGCCTGCTTGATTACTGAAAGGGTTGCCGGTAGGCAGAGATGTCAGATGAAATCTCTCTAATGATAATTGAATTATCCTGTAACTACAAGAATATAAACTGAGAGACCCTGATATTTTGTGTTTGGACTTACCAATGACAACTTAATCACAGGTTCATCAGGACATTTGGCTGAATGTTGCATCACTGCCACATAGGAGTCTTTCCACAGCATAAGGAAGCTCGTAGCCTGGCTTTCACATTCTGTCAGAGCTAACCCTCAGTGCTGTCTGCGCTTGAGTAAAGCCTTAAGTGCAGTTCCCTAGGGCATCTATGGCTGTGTGACTTCTCACTCATTAGCACCTTGCTCAGTTGCTCATGGAGAACTCTCACAATTTCCCCTACCAGAGTCATGCTAATTACGTAGCACTTCATCCTTCTTGCACACACTGGCTTTTAGAAGCTTCAGGGAAAAACACATAAGACATAAAAGAAATTTTTATAGACATCTTTTTAGTGTAAAACTCTTGCAAGTTAAAAATAGCCCACAGCTTTGGTAACCAGTATTTGTCTAGAATATTGTCCATTTCCTCCAGATTTTCTAGTTTGGTTCAATATAGGCTTTGAGATCTATCCCATATGCAGTCACCAAACCCAGTCACTATTGCTGATGCCAACAAGTGCTTGCTGACAGCAGCCAGATATGGATGTCTCCTGAGAGGCTCTGCCAGAACCCTACTGATACAGATGAGGAGGTTTGCAGCTAACCATTGGACTGAACAAGGGGTCTTCAATGGAGGAGTTAGAGAAAAGACTGAAGGAGCTAAAGGGGTTTGTAACACCATAGGAAGAATAACAATATCAACCAACCAAACTCCACCAGAGCTCCCTGGGTCTAAACCACCACCAATGAGTACACATGGAGGGACCCATGGCTCCAGCTGCATATATAGCAGAGGATGGCATTGTCCATCAATAAGAGGAAAGCCATTGGTCCTGTGAAAGCTCATTTCCTCAGTGTAGGAGAATGCCAGGGCATTGAGGTGGGAGTGCATAGGTGGGAGTGCAAGTATCCTCATAGAAGAAGGGTGAGGGGGAGGGGGCAAGGGAGAGGGAAAAAGAGGATAATATTCTAAATGTAAATACATAAAATATCCAGGAAAAAATAAAATTAAAAAAATTACAACATTAAAAAAAATATAGCACACAGCTAGATTGACGCAGACACTCGAACAACTGACAGACTCAAAGTCAGATCAGTGAACTTCTACACCAAGACACCCACTTTGAAGCCTGGAATCTCTGCCGCGGATTTCATACGTTCAAGATCGCTGCATTTTTATGCCCTTACACACAAAGTTACAATTTTAACAAGGATAAAGTGAAAAGGGAAAGACAATAAAGCAAAACAAGGAAACAGAAAACAAAGTGGAGAAATCTACAACAGTAAGACTAGAAAAGCTGTCATGTTTACATCTTCTGTCATGACTCGTATGTCCTTTACATGTGTTCTGTCCTTCCTCAAAACCCAGAGCATCGAGTACTTAAACTTCCTATATACCTTCTCTGCATCATGCATGAGTCCCACACAAACATCTGCTTACCTCTGCCTGCCTATATTTCAGACTGGATTCTCCACATGAGAGAGAAATTTCACTTTACTCTGAGATTGGGTTACTTCACTGACATTTCATATTCTAAATCCATCTATTTTTCTGTAAATTTGAGCTTTCTTTTTTTTTGTTCTTTAGCATTAATAAGTTTTCTGTTTTACGTATGTACCACATTTTCATTTTCCATGCATGTGTTCAGCGACATTTTTGATGACTGGTGTTACTATTTCACATTTAAAGAAACTGAGACAATTCCTGGCTAGCAGTTTACAAGTTAAAATGGTCTCTAGAGCAAGTAGTTTGACAGAAAGCTTGTATATGTTTCTGAGCAGTAAATGAGTTTCTGTTGTTGATCTTGTTTCATGTTTGAACTCTTCCTTGCTCAGGTAGAAATGCAGTCTCCACGGACAAAGAAGCCAAAGGCTGAGTTTGGGAGTCAGTGTTTATCAGTCATGGTTTTAGGGAAACGGCCATTTGGAAACGGTTCCATATAGAATATGTACACGAGTATTTTCATTGTAAGGAGATGGCTCATGACACCATAAGCTAACTGCCATGTCCATGCCTAGGAAAGCAATGGTATCATCTGGGTAGCAGTCCCCAGGCAGTAAGCGTCAGTACATGTTCTGGGATCCAGTTGAGTCTGAACATAGAACACTGTTTTCACGATTGCAACCCCATAAGAAGAACACAATAACAACTAACAAGACCCCTCTAGAGCTCACAGGGACTAAACTACCATCCCAAGAGAACACAGGGATGGGCCTAAGCCTACATCTGCATATGTAGCATAGGATGGCCTTGTCTGGAATCAGTGGAAGGAGAGGCCCTTGGTCCTGTCAAGGCTCAACGAATGCCCCCAGTATAGGAGAATGTCAAGGCACGGAGGTCGTTGGGGGAGCACTGTCATAGAAGCAGCAGGTTGTGGGGAGGATAGTGAGTTTCTCGTGAGGAAACCAGGAAATGGGATAACATTTAAAATGTAAATAAAAATGCAATTAAAAAAAGAAAAAAACAAAACAAAACAAAAAAAAAAAAACCAAAACAGTCAGACTAAAGGAGGAACTCTTATTCAACCTTCTCTCTAACTCAGCCATTGAACAGAAAGAGTGAGTTTCTTTGCACTGAAGAAGGCAATCTCCCTCAATCTACAGGCTCAGCAATTGATCCTCCCCAGAGACTCACCACACAGACACACCAGAGGCAGGTTAGTCAGACAACCGAGACCCTTGTGAACTTTACACATAAAATTACCTGTCATCAGAACATAAAGGTTCTAACTAAACACACAGGAAGTACACAAAAAACAGTTGAGGAGGCCCAGGAAATTACGACCCTTCCTACTAACTCAGTTTAACCCTTTGGCCCAGATGTTGGAGACAGTCACTTCTGTTTACAAAAATCCTTCCACATATCTTCTTTTACTGTTTTAAAACTGAGATGTTTTGAAGCCAGTCAGTCTCCATTTGTTCTGACAAATATAGGAGGCTGCTATGGAGGTTGGAGGAAGGAAATGGTGGAGACCCTGGGAGGAAAGGTGAACTTGAGTAAAGTTGTCTCCAGGTGTGATTTTTTTTAAACCCATTACCTCTGCGAACTAAGTTAAGAATGTATTTGAAAAGAAGGCTAGTGTACAAAAATCTTCATAAGCTGTATGTGCAGATAAGGATGTGTTTTGCCAAAGTATGACACTCAGTGTGGCCATGTAAGAAACACTTGAAATGCACCCAGGGAGGAAATGCCTCCACAGCCCTAGTTTCCAACCTCTGAAGAGGATGACCATAATGCTCCATTTCGTTAATTTAACAGTTCACATTGTCTATTTGCAGGCCCCTGAAATAAGTCTTTAAAATGTATGGTTTCTTTATTCTCGGAGTGTGAGGATAAAACCCGGAACCTCTAAAATGCAAGGTCATTGAGCTACAACACAACTCTATTTCCCTGCTTTTGAAATCAGTCTGCAAAGAGAAAAGGCAAAGTAGACGCTCAACGTGAACAGATTGTCAGTTGGAGAAGACGCCGTCCTCAGAGCAATAAAAATAAGATTGTAGAAAGCTAACTTTCCTTTAGTTTCTCCTTTTTATAGTTTTTCAGCTTCTTTTTTTCTCTAGCAGGAATTCAGGTAGAAAATAATTTCTAATAATTCAAAGATGCACAGTTATTTTCAGGAAAGCTAAGAAGACATCATAACTTTAAAAACTCCGGAAAGAGTTAATTATATCAAATGAAAGCTAGTGCAATCCTATTTTTCCTCTTCTAAGTGAGCTTTAAATGGCTTTGTAACTTACATAATGGATTACTGATGCAGGAGTTACTGCTGAGTTGTTATTTTTTCTTCAAATCCTCTTATCAAGGCTTTTATTTGTGCTGGATCCCATGCTACTTGCTAAGCTGAGGACCTAATGCCACAGGGAGAGAAGCATACACAGGAGGCAGATCTAGAAAATGAGATTCCTGTCATCTGAGAAGCAGATTGTTTTGACCAATTGAAGACAGTTCTCCATTTTAAAATTGATCAGTCAGCATGACTTAATTTGATTGTACGTTCTGCTAGAATATATCAAACAATGGCATCAGAGACTGAGGAAAGGTTTGAGTGTGAAAATACATAGTAAACACAGGCAAGCCTGGTGTTGGCTTTCCTTGGTCAATTGCTCAATAAAAGTTCTTTTTCCCTCTTTGACCAAAGGATGCACTGTGCATAGGTGTGCTGTTTGATCTCAGGCCTGTTGTCAAACATGTTAAATAAGTTAAAAGCGTTGCTGCTTTAACAAATGCAAAAGTATAGGAGTGCAAAAGAATTATATTTCCTCCTCATGAAAGTTTGTGACAGAGATATGGGCATGTTCTCTCCATTATGTCATTTAAGAAGCCAGGGAGAGGTAGCAGTGCGGATCTGCCAAACTGAAGCATGATTCCATTGTTTTATCAGACCAAAAAGACCATAAAGGAAATGGACAATTTATCTGAGGCAAAGCTATTTAGATTGGTATCTGGATATATGTAAAATATATTGTTTCCAGATGTGTATGGATATAGATTATATATAGATATAAATATGCATATATACACATTATATGTACCATTATGGTATATCACAATGGTAAGAACTTAGCATGATTATATCATGAAATGAGAAGTTATTGGTAATACAGATGACCTTGGGTCAAGGATAATAAGGAGAAAACAATCAACTGTCTTCCACATGGCATTGCCTCCCATGGGATACTGAGTGAAGTGAAATATTATATACAGAGTTTTGACTATGGACCACAGACACAGGAAGGACTCCCAAAGAACTTTCTGCTTGAAGTATTTGACACCATCATTCTTGAGGCTAAGGCATCCATTAGAGAGAGCCTTCATGGCATGTTGAATATAGGAGCATACTCTTCAGAGTGAAGGAAAGAAAACAAATAATTAGGCCCTAGGAGTTTCTCTCTGCTTGTGTGGACCTCTTTACTTCCATTTTCACTGTACCCAATAGGACATAAAGTCAACTGCAAAGAATAAAGCTAGTTCTAGCTCTGTTATAAGACTCTAATTAAAATATAAACAGAGGTGAATCTGCTATATTTTTAAAGCCTCATTTTTCTCGTTGGGGATTGACATGGACTCACCTGCACTCGTGTTAGGCCGTAGTGTAGGTTCTCCAAGGAGTATGTGTGCACTGAGTAGGCACACAAAGGTGGAGTTCTAAGTTCACAAACAGCTGCAACTCCTTATTCCAGTCATAATGTACTATTTCTAACATAAAACAGATTACAAAAAATACAAATTCGAAGTAGTCACCTTGAAATCAAAATATTTCTCATGGAATAACTTTAACTTTTAGTTTTAAGATAGAGCCATATTTGGGTACACTGCTTAAAGTAAAGATTTGCATTACTAATTTCAAACATAAACACAAGAAAGTATATTTGCATTGCGATTAACTGAGTAGTCTTCTCTGGTTACAATATTGTCTGTTGGAAATGAATAAGTCAGGTGTCAGTGTTCTTAAAATGGTAGAATTGTTGTTTGAGTTAAAGACAAACATTGTAGATCCACATCGTTAATTGCAAACTATGCATTAGAGCAGCTAAAATTATGTCACAAAAATCATACATACTTTTATATCTGACCACATATTTTAATTTTCTTCATACTTCAACCCTTACAGAGAGAGATAACTTTGCTGTATATTGGTGAAAACTTTTAACATTAATTCATTAAACTAGGGAGTGAAATTTTAGCCTCTGTGAACTTCTAACCTGTGGAAGAATTATTTAGCTTATTAAATGAGAGTCTGTTGTATAGCACACTCTAGTCTCTGTATCAGATAAAACAATAAGGATCAAATTCATAGAACTCATGTGTGTGGATATATTCATATTTAAATACACTAAGAAGAAACATATATTTCAAGTAGAAAATATATCATAAACACAAGAAAATGTGTAAGTGACGAGCAATTTATCATATTACATGAAAAAGGGAGATGAGGAAACAGTAATTGGGAGGCAATATGTCAGTAGAAATATTATGTTAGTCATAATAATTTGTGAAGGCATCTTGAAGAAAGATGGCTTTCCCGGACAATGCTCCATTCATTTATACTCTAGGATAAAGAGCAATGCAGGATGGGCTTGGTAATATGGGAAGGGCTTCAGAATGGATTCTTGTCTTCTTCTTCACATTCATTAAGTTCAAAGATTTCTGACATACAAGACATAAACACATTGAGAGTTGAAATATTTGACTATATTTAAGAATAAAAATAATCAATATTTTTATGCCATTCTTTTCATGATATTTCAATAAATTATCATAAACCTCCAAACTGAGTTCTCCACCAGATAATTCTTTCCACTATCAGCATAAGAAAAGTTTCAAGAATGCAAATTCATGGAGTTACTAAATTAGTTATATACATGTTTAAAATATTAGCACGTGTTTCTGCGTGAACTGCTAGGATAACTGAAGAGGATCAAGTAACTTTTTCATGCAGATTTATTACCTTTGTGCTGTGGTTGAGATGTCAAACTAGGTAGCTAAGAGAAATACAGAGCTCTTGCCTCACTGAATTGTCATTTGTTGCTGTTCTTAAATCATTTGATCCAGCTTTTCTTTTCCTCAGCTTTTCAGAACTATGGAGGACAGTAGGATAAATGAGATTGTTAAACAGATCGTGGTTTAACTCCCACATTCTATGAAGGTCTTGAGCAGTCAGAACACTTCAGTTTAATATGGATAAAGGTTACTTTCCTACACCATACTCACTGGTACCAATATTCCTGGTACCAATATTTCTATGCCTAATTTATAAATTATAAATTTCAGAATATCTGACTTTATAAATTATTCTGTATATTTACTTGTCATTTATTGCCGCGCCCAACCTCGACCAGCAAGGAAGACACGACCATAGGAGATCTTCTTCAAGCAGTTTTACTCAGGAACTTTGATACAATCTTCTGACCTCTATCTCTTCTGACTCTTTCTCCCTTCTGACTCTCTCTCTTCTTACTCTCTCTCCCTTCTGACTCTCTCTCTTCGGGGAACGCCCTGCACCACACTTAAATAGCTAACACTGGCCAGTCCTAGCAAGCCATGTGGGTCATGTAGATAGGCTGTCACTATGCGGAAGCTAGCGGGCCAGGCAGACATAGCGAAGTAAGGACTTGTTTACTGCAAGGAGCGCTCATCGTTGGGAGGGTGGAAGGCGGAAACCAGCTCCAACTTTGAGGCGCTTCACGTCGCAGCTCTCTACAATTTATGAAATACCACCTCTAGGTTCAGTGCCTTTTGTTCTTGAGTGAATTGGTTATTAATTGTAATGCTTTACCTGTTTTTTCTACATTCTAAACACTGTCTGAAGGACTGATTTGTAAGAGCATTTTTAAAGTATAAGATGAACTGGTAGGGCAGGACTATCCAGTCAGTTGCTTACTCTCGTTTTTATAATAAAAGTTCAAATTGGAGTAATCCTGGACACTAAACTAACATAATCATTATTAACGTCACTCCGTGATTCTGGTGCCAACAAGCAGCCTACTGTTTACCTTCTTACATCAAATGTTTATCATTGCAGCGATCAAATTCCTGACAAAAGCAGCTGTAGGAGACATGCAGTCTCACAGTTTGTCATGGCACAGTCCATGGTAGGGGAAAAGGCTCGGTGGTAGGAACAGGGGGGTCACAAAGGCTTCACATTCAGGAAGCAGGAAGATGAATGCTGGTTCTCAGCTCACTCCCTTCCTTCCACTTATTTAACCCAGGACTCAAGTCCACTGAAGGAATTTGCCCACATTTAGAGTACTTCTCCTCTTCCAAACAAACAAACAAACAAACAAAAAAACAAACAAAAAAGCACAACCTAGAAATTCACTCACAGATTTGTCATGATGTATTTCCCCTAGGAGATTGTATATCCTTTCAAGTTAATTATCAATACTAACCTTCAAATCATTGCTAACAGAATATAAAGTATTATTCCTCACTAAGCTGATTCAGTAGCAAAGTCATGTGACAGTGGCACAAAAATGTTCTGTAAACATATAGCTTTTATCATGTATTTATTTATTTTATGTATGTGACTGTTCTGTTATGTAACTGTTCTGTTCTGATACACAGAAGAAATGGAAGTCTGTTTCCTTTGCAGATGGTTGTGAGCCATCATATGTTTGCTGGGAATTGAACCAAGGACCTTTGAAAGAGTAGCCAGTGCTCTTTTTCAGGACTTATTTCAATTTGCCATGTCTCAAGTAAAATTCTGTGAAATTCTCATCAATTAAATTACTTATAGCTATTTTTATTCCATTCCATAAATTGTCTTATTGTCTGGAATATTACTGCATCTGATATACACACCCAGGAAAAAAACAGTCCTTTTTATGCCTTATTCTAAGATCTGTCCTCCATAGTCTCAAGCAAGTAATGAAACTGTTACTTGTCATTAAATATACTGTGTGTCACTAATGTTTTGTGAATTAGATTCTCAGGGAAGAGGTTGAGTTCATTTCTCATTTCCTATTTGTTAGAGAGTATGCTTTGTATCAGGACAAACTAGCTTTCAGCAAACATCATTTAATATAAGTCCAATTTAAAGCAGGAAATGACCAATTCTTGTAATGGTTACTAAGATGTTTTTCTTCTTCAGTAAAACACAAATTTTACTTGGGCTTTAAAAATTATGAGTAAGATGTTGTTATCTCTTAACCTTTGAAAAGAAAACGTGTAATTCTTCCTAACGATAATTTAATTTAAACATCCTTTGTTTAAAATATGTATTTTTAAAATAGTGATTATTTTATATTTACTTGAAAAAGAAGGAATGATTATAGAACATGAGAGTCCCAGAGTAAACCTGGACCATAAAATCTGACTGTGCAAACGTGAAGCTGTTTTGTAAATAATACTGAGCAGCCATGGTTCCTTTATATGCTAGAAAATGTGGATGTATGATGGAGCAAACAAATTCTGGGAAAGCGCCAAGCTCATGGCATGTTACATAATAGATGCTCAGATTTGGGGCAGCTTGTTTTAAAAAAGCTGAGGCTTGTATTTTTAAGGTGCGCATAAGAGTGCACATTTTCCCCACAGTTTAGTACATGTCATAAAAAACTGGCCTTATAATGTTGGGATGCTAATTTGTCATCCTCTGAAAACCCCAATGAAAGCTTTACTGCATGAATGCACCGGAAGAAACAAGTCTCATCCTTTATGTTAATGGAAAGGAGTTTATATTAGATATTATTTCCTTCCACAGATATGAGTAATTTTGTGTTTGGATAATTTTGTAATTGGAAATACCTACATCATTTTGAAAACTGCTAGCTCTAAAGCCATTACGTGAAATTTGTGATAATTCTATACATAAATTGATTACTGGGTTTATTAACAGGACTTTTATGTTAAAGAAATACCAACATAAAAAAATATCTGGGTTCAACATCATTGTATGCCTATTTCATAAAAAGATTTCCTTAGCACATATTTTAAAGTCTAAAGATCCTATTAAGACCTGTATTCTACTAAAAATGATACCTCTGGTTACACCATTTGAGGAAATAGCAGTGAACTGTCTCTGTGAGGAAATAAGGAACAGGACAATCTCATTGGTTATTAAGTCTCCGGTAAGTATTTGAAGACTGTGCAGACAACATTGCACATAAAAGAAATATCAATGGTCCTTGTTTATTAACTGCTGGAGATACACAGTCCGAGTCATCAGAATTTTGGAAGAAAATAAAGGAAAAAACACTGAATTTCAAGGAACATGAAATTTTCCTTAGATCACAATCTTCACAAAATCAATTAGTTGTACAATTCCATCCTTAAAAATGTTAGATTTAGAACAGAAAATGTCTTCCTGCTTCTTCTTTTTAACTTCTATTATTGCTATATAATTATTATATCTCATTATGGGTTTTATAAAAAGAACGATAGTTTCAAATTATTTAATTATTATCTTTGCAGGTTTGCGTGCTTGAATGTGTTTGTGTGTGTATGTTTGTGTTATGTGTATGTTTGTGTATGTGTGTTTGCATGTGTGTACATGTGAGTGTATGCATCTTTGTGTGTGTGTGCGTGTGTGTGTTTCTGTGTGGTGTACATGCATGGAATTGTCATAGTGCAGTTGCAGCCGTTTTATAGGTTCCTGAGGTTGAACATAGGTATCCAGGCTTTTGCACTAAGTAAATTGCCTGCTTAGCCATCTCACTGGCCTCAGAAAGAATTTTTCAAACCAATATTTATGAATTTTAACCATATTCAGTTCCCGTTTTGTTCTTCTCTTTCCTACCCCTCATTATTCCCATTTATTCACTCAATAAGCCTCAATCCCATTTTCATGCCATTGGTAGATAGATAGATAGAGAGATACATACATACATACATACATACATACATACATACGTACATACGTACATAAGTACATGATAGATAGATAAATAGATACATAGATGATAGACAAATAGATAGATAGATAGACAGACAGACAGACAGACAGAGATGTAATCTTACAAATTTCTACAAAAATCTAGGGTCAACAAATCAGAAAACATGCTATTTGCCTTTCAGAGTGTCTGATTCATTTTCTTGATAGGACGATCTCCAGTACAATCCATTTTCTTACAAGACAATGTAGTTTTATTTTTCTTCATTGCTAAGTAAAACTCCACTTTGTATATATACTTCATTTTTTGAATATTCATCTATTAAGTACACATTTTATGTAATATAAGTAGCTACAATATGTAAGGACTTTGTGGAGTTTTTCATAAGAATTACACCATTTACAAGGCAAAAGAGAATTCAGTATATGGTATGGTCTGTAGGTGTATTATGACTTATGGATGCAAAGGACTCTGTTCGTGAAGACTGCCTGGCCATTTGAAGATGTAAAACATAGGCTTCATGCTGCCCCTTAACTCTTCCCATGATTCATCTCCGCAGTTGTAAATAAAGGCAATAAGCCTTTTCATCTGAAGGCTAATAGCCTTTAGAGATGTAAGTCTAGTAGATTTTTCATTCCTGCTCATCTCAGACACTTTAATTGCATAGGTAATTAACACTTCTGTTGTTCTCCTCAACGTTTGGTTCCACTTGAAATATTTATTAGCAACCTCCACTAGAAAGAACAGATAGCATGTCACTACTACTGGCGACAGAAGGCAGCTTCAAGTATGTGACACTAATTAAATTGAAACTTCACTTTGTAAACAGAGCTTTTATAACTAATGATGAATGATCATTACCACAAAACAACATTTAGTTTTATATTCAAGTTACAAGTCCTGATTTTAATATACTGCATTAAATCACAGTGAAATACATTTTAAAAAGATCTGAAGTTAAATTGACAATGTCAGCCATTGCAATGGCTTAGTTTAGTTTTCTTTTCCCCTTTTCTTCAGACTTTTCTTCAAGTTAAAGTAGATACAATTTTTATCTCACTGACAAATGACTCAGGATTTTTTAATTGGCTAATTTAATTATTTATATTTCAAAGGTTGTCCCCTTTCCTGGTCTTTCCTTCATAAACTCGCCATCCCATCCCCTTCTTCATTGTCTCTGAGAGGGTGCTTCCCCACCCAACAACCCACTCCCACCTCACCCCTCTAACATCTCCCTATGCTGGGTTTGCAGCCTCCCCAGGACCAAGAGCCTTCCCTCCCTTTGATGACAGTAAAAAGGAGTTTGTAACTGAAGCCATGGTGGGTGGTTTTGCCCCTAGAGTTCTTGGGGGGGGGTCTGGTTAGTTTATCAATTCTAAACAATAGTTGATATATGGTTGATCTTCCTATAGGGTTGCAATCCCTTTCAGCTCCTTCAGTCTTTCACCTCTTTCATTGGGCTCCCCTGGCTCAGTCCAGTGGTTGCCTGTGAGTATCTGTATCTGTCTTAGTTATATGCTGGCAGAGCCTCTCAGGGGACAGCTGTACTAGCCTCCTGTTTGGTAGCACTTCTTGGCATCAGCAATAGTCAGTGTATATAGGTGGGGATGGATCCCCAGGTGGGGCAATCTCTGGATGACCTTTTCTTCAGTCTCTGCTCCATTTTTGGGGGGGGGGGTTGGGGAGTTGCTGTATTTCTTAGACAGGAATAATTCTGGGTTAAAAAAATTGAGATTATTAGGTATCCCCATCCTTCAACTGGGGCTGTGCCTATCTACTGGAGGTGGTCTTTTCCATTATATCTCCTCTTTATTGGGTATTTCAGCTAATATGACTCAGGATTCTTAAGTGCAGTTTGGAATAATGCAGTCCTCACATAGCTATGGCAAATCTTTGCTTAGAAGTCTGAGAACCATTGTTGCCTTCCAAGCTACACAAAGTTGTTCATGAAGGGAGGGATCTGCTTAGGGTTCAGAGTATAGTTGTATACACCAAAGTTGATAGGATGGCCAGGCAAGCTTTGATGAGAGTCCTCCGCTCTGTGGTTAAAGCATTTAAGACTCAACATGAAGCCTATGTAGTTTTAAAAAAAAAAAACAGACAATTTTACAGACTGTTAATGGTTTTGAGAATCTCCAAATTTGGTCGAGAGTGTGGAAAGATTGACAAGGTGTGAAGAGAAGATTCTGAGAGATTGAATATGTTCAAAATGCACTGTGAGATCCTCAAGAAATTAACAAAAATATTTTAAAAGGAAGCTTTTTATGGTTTTGTGCAGATGACATCTGTAAAGCAGCTTCATTAGAAAAATAAAATGCAATACTATTTGGACCTTTTGATTAGTACATAATCCCATAGATTTAGCTTCTCTGTAGCAAGAAAGATAAACATTACTGAAATTTTCATTTAAAGAAAGCAGAATTATAGTAAGCAGTATGAACAGACAGTATTACTGAATAGCGTTAATGGATTCCTTTAATAAAGAGGCATAGTAGAATAACCTTTAATTATTAGAGCTCAACCCATGCTTCATTATGAATATTTCACAAGCATATCAAGTATTTCAAAACCCTCAAGTATGGTTCTCACATACTGGAATGAACAACTATATATATCATAATGCTAGTTGTCAAAGGTATGTTTTCTCTCTTGTCTAGGCTACTGCGAGTGGTTTCATACTGGATGCATAGGAATGCCTATGGTATGTTGACTCAGACATTAATGTACCAAGAGTGGTAGTCCCTAATCATATGGTAGTTTTAATTTTAGGCTTTAGTCAACTTGTCTGTCAATAGATGAATGAATAAAGAAAATATAGTGTGTATAATACAGTGTGTATGAACAATAGAATTTCATCAAGTCTCTTCTCTCTCTCTGCCATACTCACACACACACACACACACACACACACAAACACAGACACACACACACACACACACACACGCTAAGAAATTTGAAGAAAAATTAGTCAGCCTTAGAAAGACAAACATTACATGTGTTTTCATTTGATGACTCTAGATTTAGAACATCTCTACAGATATGTCTATGCATATAAATCATGACGATACAAGGCAGTAGACGAAACACTATTAAGGAGGTATAAAGTGATTAATGGAGATCTTGAAAAAATGAAACAAGATGTTAAACAGAGTAAAGCATTTACTTTGCATGTATGTTTGGATTGATATTAGTCATGGTAAGATTAATGGAAGTATTTCTATGCAACAGTAGTGGAAAAGTATATCTTAGGTTTCTGTTCTGATAGAACACTCCAAGCAAAAGTATCTTCTGGAGGGAAGTGTTGATTTTACATTGTATACTCTGATCACCATCCATCAAGTCAGGGCAAGAATTCAAGGCAGAAGCCTGGAGGCAGGAACTCAGTTTATGGAGGAATGTTGCTTACTGGTTTGCTCTTCATGGCTTGCTCAGTCACTTTTTTACTTAACCTATTACCAAGGAATGTCTGTCATAGCCCATACTGATCTGGGCACCATTTATAGACTCACAGGTAAACTGATACAGGCATTTTCTCAGTTCAGGTTTCTCTGCACAAATAACTCTAGATTTCGTCATGTTGACAAAAACAAAATAAAGCAAAACCAGAAACAGTGATGATTTCATATGCATTTTTAAAGAAATTATGAGAACAAAAAAGGGAGGCACAGTCAGAGAGGAACATGATAAAAATTCTATTATTTAAAAAAAATGTATGTGAATATTAGAACTTTTAACCATTTGTTCAGGGCTGCGAGTACTGATGTCATGCTGGCTAAATTATGTATGAGGCTACGAGTACAGTAGTCATCATCACACAATTGAAGCATACCTAATAAGACAAATGAAAACATTTTAAACTTTATTTCATTTAATTATTACATATTTGTTTTAAATTATTAAAATAAAATCTAATTCTAAACCAGTTACAGGTAGATAGTAATTTCCATATTTTCCAGAAGACATTGTCATCTGTATCCACTTCAGAATTCTGTGACATGATTTCCAGGGTCCCTGCCCCACTGTAATAATAAAGGAGCACACTATTGATTGGATCCTTGAAACCATTTTTTGTATCTGGAGCCCCAATATTACTGCAAACAAGTTACAACTAGCCTAGTCACTGACATAATTGTTATATGGTTTTGGTGATTGGAAGTCCTACTTTCAAACTGTTGTGTAAAGTTACTTATTGCTAAAGACATGTGGCCAGAACAGATATGGTGTGGGTCTATTTTAGAGAGTGTATTCTCTTACTCCTTACTTTTAGTGAGGTCAAGCCAGCAGGCAGAATGATAAACCACGGGATGTAATAAATAATGCCATTCTGAAATAATATTTAAATATTTAACATTGCTTAATGCTCCATCAGTTCATACTAGACACTGGGGAGCTAAAATGATTAAGATGTCACCCTCACCATTGAGAAACCTACAGTCTTTAAGTGCCACAGTCCTGTAAATAACCCAATTTATTTCCCAAGGCAGGCTTAATTAACATGAGTTTCCTGGAAAATCCATCTACAAAAAATAAGAATTTGACAGCAAGCAAAGATTATTCATCACACAATAGCCTTCTGTTGAACACCCTGGTCTCTACAACTATTATTAACTTATTAGACACTATTTGCACTTGGCAAACATCCAGTGGTTTAATGAGTACACATGGAGAGACCCATGGCACTAGCCACATATGTAGCAGAGGACGTCATTGTCCAGCATCAAGAGGAGGAAAAACCCTTGGTCCTGTGAAGTGTCATTTCCCCAGTGTAGGGGAATGGCAGCATATTGAGGTGGGAGTTTGTGGGTGGGCATGGGAGCATCCTCACAGAAGCATGGGGAGGGAATATGGAAGAGGGGGGAAAGGGGATGACATTCGAAATGTAAATACATAAAATATCCAAGAAAAATAAAATTAAAAAAGGAAAGGTACAAAAATCTAGGAAGGATTACATTGCATCAGCATTGTTACATCAGAGCAGGGGGAGAGCAAGATTAGGAAAAGGAAGAACAAAGACAGTATAGTAGAATAAGGGGACTCAAAAATAAAGGGAGAATTTTAGAGAGAATTTTTAGAGGAGAGAAATTTTTTGAAGAACTTAGGAAAGAAGACTAAAATCACTTAAATTCCAGTGGTTTAAATTGTTCCAAGGTAGCTTTGAGAGCTAATGTCCTTCTGAAAAATTTACATTTTAATCCATCCTATAGACACTTGGAAAGAAGTACTTAACATTAATATCTGCCAGAATGCCTAACTATATCCAACAGCATTTTGTTTTTATTTATGTTTTTTTTGTTTTAAAGTTCCCACTATTGCCTGTCTCTATTCTGCACCTTACTACCTCTAGCATTCCCAGTAATGCTATTATTTGTATAACTAGTTTTCTTCTTGCAGTAGATGAACAACATTATGTTGCTCGTTGAGGATATTGTACTATAGAAGAGGGATGGTGTAGAGATCACAAATTGTTAAGAATGTAATGGATTCAGACATCAGGGAGTGTGTTCTTTTATGTATTGAATTATAAACATTGAAAGAGTGCTTTGTTACTACTAGTAAAGCCAGAATTTAACTGGATGTTGTGAGTACATTCAGTGTAATTGCTATATTATATTAATAATCATTAGTACCTATGCACTTAAATAAAAACTTAACAGTCGATAGTTAAATCTCAGTTACTCTATGTATCAAATATCGAGAAAATTGTAGAGTATCCAAATTATTAGGTCAACTGCTTATCCTAAGTAAAGGGCAAACATATATGTGTAGTATACAAACTGATGACTGTTATGTGCTCATATAATGACAGAATATATTGTTATTAAAGTAGAAATAAACAATTCTCTGTGAATTCAAATAAAGCTTTGGTGAGATGCACTCATTTTGGCAGCATCTCTAAAGTGCAGAGAGCTCTAAAGTTTTAGATGTTGGTTTTCATATTAAGTTGATGGTAATTAGAGCTCCGTGCCATTGAACCTGCTATATGTTGGAGTTTTAAGTAATTCTCCTACATGGTTTCCTCACAGGCTAAAATTTTTCTTAATGTTTTAGCTATAGCTACTGATAACCTATGAACATCACTATTTCTGTGACATATAACACTAGTTTAGAAGAATCAATTGATTTCTGCAGTTTCAATTATGTTTTATTATATTGATGAAAATAAATTAGAAACTAAGGTACAGATAGTAATAAAAAGTCCCACATCTTGGAACACAAGGCTTGGGCAAAGACAGTTAATCTATTTATCTTCTCCTAGAAAGGAATTCTATCAAGAGATGGACTCACAGATTAGTGTGAGAGAAACTGTTATGTTAAGGCACAGAAAATTCTAAAATAAATTCTTCTTAAGAGGAATTTAAAAGAATGCATATGATTTGAGAGGTAAGATGCTACAAAGTCTTCCACAACTGTAGTTATGATTTGTCCTTGGTGCTAATCCAACAGCGATGTTGGACTGTGATGGGAGCGAGCACCCAGCTTTGCAGCCCCTCCTCTCAGCGTTTGACAGATGGTGGAACGAGACAAAGGTTGCTGTAAGGCTTTTCTCAGAGTCCGCCATTTGGAGAATGCTATAGCCAAGCATCTGACACCAGGTCTGTTGCTATTTTTACTGAACCATAAGTCTGAGAATATGTTGCAGGTACATCCGAAATTGTTCACAAATGGTACCTTGTATTTTGTCACTCTGCTCAAAGCATAATTCCCTCAGATGCTTTCTGAAAGCATCCTAAGTATACCCCATATGGCTCCTAATTAGGGTGCATAGCCTCATTTGTGTAGAGCACCATAGTCATGATTTTAAGGTCTAATATGAGAGAAAATCATGTTACCAGGAAAAAAAAACAACAGTTAAAAAACATAATAATAAAAGTTGTATAGCTTTCCTCCTTTGATTAATTTGGATGAGTCACTAGGTCCAAAGTTGAAGATGACTTAATTGTTCTATAACACTTGGAATATAAACCAGAATTGATGCCAAGTACATGACTGGACACTGGAAGTGAATAATGCAGAGACTGCACTATTTATCCCTCATTTCATATTGTGATATCTCAGGCACTCAATTCATGAACTTAATTTGGTCTTAAATTTTATTCTCTAGATTTCTATGCTATGGGACATAAATAAACATGTGATGATATTTACATATTTATGGTATTTATTTTTGCACTACTGATTTTATGGTAAAAATGTTAGTAAATTATAAATCAAAATTCAATGGATAATAAACATATAAAATGACTATAAAATGACCAAAATCAAAGTAACAAGTTTTAATGAGAAGGGACTGCTTCTCTAAGACCAAACTAAAAGCTTAAGTGTACTCTCATAAGTGGTGCGTTTGTTAAAAACAGACTTTCAAGAGAGTTATCCTTTCTGTATGTGTGAATGTATGGACAGTCAACAGGCATGTATATATCTGTGCTTGCACATGTGTGCATAAGTGTGTGTTTGTGTGTGTATGTGTGTGTGTGTGCATCAGACATTGACATCAAATGTCTTCTTTAATCAGTTTCTATTTATGTATGTATGTATGTATGTATGTATGTATGTATGTATGTATGAATGAATGACGAATATCTCTTCATGAACCCGAATTTCCTAGCTTGGATTATTTAACAAGACAGCTTTTCCTGAGAATGAC
The DNA here is from genome assembly GCF_021556685.1 of Rattus norvegicus. NCBI lineage: Eukaryota > Metazoa > Chordata > Mammalia > Rodentia > Muridae > Rattus > Rattus norvegicus. The sequence goes on along the minus strand of NC_141536.1, from coordinate 25,298,481 downwards.
TGTCTTAACCTTTAATGCTGGTATAACAATGAGTCTCAACAGTTGTCTGGATTTTATGTGAGGTCAGGGATCTGATATCAGTCCTCAAATTTGAGCAGCCACTAGTTTACAACTGACATATTTTTAAAGCCTCAATACAGTTTTTCAAATAACAGGATATTCTTCGTTGGCAATTGTTTAATTTGCATTCAGTAATGAATGTTATGTAAATACTCTACCTCACAGAAACGGGGGACATATAAAAAGAACCCACAATGTAAAACCCAAAAGATGCATGAAAAAATTGAAGTCACATAAACAACGTTGTTGAAAGGTATTAGATACTTCACCCACCATTATTAATTTTTGTCTATTTTATATTTGTATGCAATGAAGCATGATACATCTATCCTTTGTCCTCCCAGCTTCCCTATGCCTCTAAGCTCATATTTTCTAGTGAACTACTATGTCTAATTTTTGCTGTCCATGTGTGCATGTCTGCATGTGTGCTGAGCTATCGAGAAGAGCAAGGGAAACATAACAGTGGCCACATCTTCAAAGAATGATTATCCCTCTTTCCAGTTAAGTTCTTCATCTTGAAAGCAATAGAAAACTTGCCTCTTGAGCATTCAGAAAATGAGGTACGATTTGCACATGTACTTGCAAACAATTCCATATCCATTTATTAGCTTCTAAGACTTTCTACTCTCTTGTTTTGCTATTCATTTTTAATTGTTAAATTTAAAATATATTTTAATTAATCTGTTCTCCTCTTCTGTTCCTCCACCCCAACACCTCTTGCAACACCCACCTAGCTCTTTTTCAAATGCATGGCCTCTTTTTTTAAACAATTAATGATCCTAATAAACCTATGAAAGACCTTCTGAGTGTCTTTAATGTTGCTTGAATGAATATGATTTCAGGGCTGAACACTTGACAATCAATATCCAATTAAATGTCCCATCCCTGGGGAAGATTAGTCACACTCTTTTTATCAGTTACTAGTTGTTTGTAGTTTTCTACAAGGGGTGGGCTACAGGAGATTTTCCTGGTCTATATAATGTGATTATTGATAATTTCCGTGTATGTTCAGACCTTGTTTAAGCAGCCATATTGTTGAGGTATCATGGATGAAGTTTCCTTTTTATTTCTAGGAGACACATTTCACAATCTTACAGATTTCCTGGCCCTCTTGCTCTTATAATGTTTCCATCCACATTTGACAATTTTCCCTGTTGGGGCAAGTGCACCATGCCTTCCAGACAGAAGAACAGGCAAGGTTGAACAAGGTTCAAACCCTCAGGAATCTCAGGATTGAAAATGCTAGGCATGGTGCCAGCTCCCTGCCAAATTACCTAATCTGGAGCATGTAAAAACCTGGAGTTCTCCATGCTAATGAGATATCTAGATAGACCCGGAGTAGTGAGCAAATGAGCTTCCCTTCCTGGTCATTCCTTCCTGCAACCTTCCTTGGTTCATCCTGCTATCGTGTACACATTCACATCAGCCATCAAAATAAAAGTTTAAACAAGCAAGGACCTTCTTCTTTAATAAGAATCACGTGGGGTTGGAGGGCGGGGCTTCCTGGTAAAGAACCATGCCTTAATCGCCCAGAGAAGCCTTCTCTTTTCCAACCTCTCCATTCTCTCAGCACTCACTTGGAAGCAAACTGGATTAGGCCCCCATCCTGGGCTCAGCCTTCCCCTTCTTGCCTGGTGCTTATAAGCCCTGAGTGGAAGCATGTAACTGCGGACCCGCGTTCTCAACTCCCAGCAATATGCTGAAGGAACATGGGTACAGGGACACTGGGAATCACATCCAGCTCTGCTGTTGATCACCCGTGGAAACACGGAGTGTTTCTATTACTGCCTGTGTCATGAACAGTTTGTGAATTGAAGCAGACACACAGCCTGGTGGTTCCCCGAACCTTATGTGCCATGATCAAGTGTGGTCTGCATTTTGTTCAGTTGCAATTTTCTGCAATGATCTGGGTCTCTCTAGCAAAAAGAAAAGCTTAATTGATAAGAGGTATAGCACCACTTACCTGTGGGTGTGGGATACATGCTGATAATGTAATTAGGAATTATACCAGTTTAGAAAAATGGCAGAGAGTGGTCTCCTGGAAAATGCACAACTTGTCTATGCCAGGGGAGTGGGCAAATTTTCCAGTCCCAGGCCTAATTTTACTCCTACTTATCAGGCCTTAAACACAATTAGACACGTGCTATTTACCAACAAGAAATGAGTATCACCGTCGTGCCCTTTCTGATGTCTAGCCATGCTGATCACTGTTGTCGTTCTCAGTCATCACTGTGGAGTGGCACTACTGGTTGATTCCCTCTCTTGTCAGCCTGGGTAGAAACTTCCATCACTATGAAGGCAAGTCCTTAGGGAGGATGCTTTCAGGCAAGAGATAGCTCGTGTACTTATATGTATTATATATAACTTAAAATAAATTATAATATGATTTTATGACTTCCCAAACATTCTAAGTGTTAATTTTCCTCAGGATATAAACTTAGTTGTTAGCAATTTTCCCAACATTAATTCCTTTAAAAAAAAAAAGCTTTAATCTGTTCAAATTCATCTTCAATCGTGACACTGTAGCAGATTTTTATGTGCTTGAAATCTCCCCTCCGGAGGTGATTTTCCCCAGGCAAGCTTTTCTCAGTTTCAGCTACTGATTTAGAGCACAATTTCTAGATTTCAACCACTTTCTTTCCATTCTACAGAATGAGAAGTATTTGTTGATTTTATTTAAGATGGTTCCTAATAAAGGATGTGTAGAAAATCATTTTACATAATAATGTATCAATGTATCTCATGGAGGGATTGACATCTGGGAAAGAAAGTAAGAAGTGATGGGTTAAAAGGTTTAGCTCATACCTACCCTGGGGCTTCAAGAACAGACATGAACACACAGAGAAGTTGCAAAGACTGGAGAGTTCACATATGATATTAACACAAGTAAGTTTTAGAGAACAAAAGTAGAAAAAGAAGGGGGTATTGTATGTTTTTACTAACATGTCTGGGCAGATGGTTACACTCATATGGTGCTTTAATAGATAAGACTTACACAGGGATAAAGTGTTCTTGTGGCCTGGCAGATAGCCCCAGTGGGTAAGTGTATATGTGCAGCATATTTAAGGTCCCAAGTTTAAATAGCTGGAAACAATGACAAAAACAACAAACAAACAAACAAACAAACAAGTCAACTTCAAAATATGTGTTCTCAGAGCCTAAGAGGCAAGAGGTGAAGATAGAGGACATAGAAAATAGCAGAGAACCAGCTGAGAAAAAAAATCTAATGTTGTCTTATAGTCTTACACTTGTGTGGTGGCAATTCACACCCATGCCCACTCAAGTGAACAAGTACACAGTGCATATACATATATAAAGGGATACAAAATAAAAAGAAATTCTGGTGCAGATGAAATGAATAAGTAAGAAAGGAGAGAGCAAGGAATATTCACAACGAAATTCACATTTTATCTTTGAGTAGAAAAACAGAAAGTAAGATTTCTATTTACATCTATTTACTAACACCCAATTCAAAGTAATCCGTAGGCAAAAACAACATATCGGGAGTGGAAAAATATAAGAAAGTTTGTGGGATTTTAGTAGTAAAATAAATTTAAAATATAAAAAATTTGCATCTATTAACCAGATGGGGTGAAACATATTTTAATTTTTATTGCATATTTACTTAATACTTTTAAAATTTCAAAGAGTAACTAGACAGACAAAAGTTCTTTCATTTTCTCTTTTAAATTTTTATTGGATATTTAATGTATTTGCATTTCAAATGTTACCCCCTTTCCCCCCTCTCATGTACCCCCTTGACCCCTCTCCCCACTTCTATGAAGATGCTCTGACGCCCACACACTAACTCCCAGGAATCCCCCAACCCTGGGGGAACGAGACTTCACAGGAACAAGGACTTCTCCTTCTATTGAAGCCAGATGATACTGTACTCTGCTACATATGCGGATGGAGCCATAGGTCCATCCCTGTGTTCTATTGGGATGGTGGTTTAGTCCCTGGGAAGTGTGTGTGTGTGTGTGTGTGTGTGTGTGTGCGTGTGTGTGTGTGTGTGTGTAGGGGGGGTCTGGTTGGTTGGTATTGTTGTTCTTCCTATGGGGTTGCAAACACCTTCAACTACTTTAGTCCTTTCTCTAACTCTTCCATTGGGATCCCCGTGCTCAGACTGATAGTTAGCAGAAACCATCCTCATCTGTATCAGTAAGGCTCTGATAGAGCCTCTCAGGAAACACCCATATCAGGCTCCTGTCACCAAGAACTTCCTGGCATCAGCAATAGTGGCTGGGTTTGGTGGCTGCATGTGGGATAGATCCCCAGGTGGAGCAGTCTCTGGATGGCCTTTTCTTCAATCCCTGTTCCACTCTTTGTCCCAATATTTCCTCTCATGTGTATTTTGTTCTCCCTTCTAAGAAAGAATGAAGCATCTGCATTTTGGTCTTTCTTCTTGAGTTTCATATGGTATGTGTATTGTTTCATTGGTATTCTAAAGTTTTGGGCTAATATCCACTTATCAGTGAGTGCATACCACGAGTGTTCTTTGTGACTGTGTTTCCTCACTCAGAATGATATTTTCTAGTTCTATTCATTTGCCTATGAATTTCATGAAGTCATTGTTTTCAATAGCTGAGTAGTACTCCATTGTGTAAATGTACCACATTTTCTATATCCATTCCTTGGTTCAAGGACATCTGGGTTCTTTCCAGTTTCCAGCTATTACAAATAAGGTTGCGATGAGCATAGTGAAGCATGTGTCCTTGTTACATGTTGGAACATCGTCTGTGTGTATGCCCAAAATGGGTCTCCAGGTGGCACAGTATCTGGATCACCTTTTCCAGCTGGGTCTTAGGTAGTACAATGTCCAATTTTCTGAGGAACCCTGAGACCAATTTCCCGAGTGGTTATACCAGCTTGCAGTCCCAGCAACAATGGAGGAGGGAAGCTAATTCTCCACATGCTTGCCAGCATCTGCTGTCAGCTGAGCTTTTGAACTTCGCCATTCTGACTGGTGTGAGGTGGAATCTCAGGGACATTTTGACTTGCATTTTCTTGATGACTAAGGATGTTAAACATTTCTTTAGGGGCTTCTCGTCCACTTAGTATTCCTCACTTGAGAATTCTTTGCTTAGGTCTGTACCCCATTCTTTAATAGGATTATTTGATCCTCTGGAGTATATCTTCTTTTTTTTTTTTTTTTGGTTCTTTTTTTTGGAGCTGGGGACCGAACCCAGGGCCTTGCGCTTCCCAGGTAAGCGCTCTACCACTGAGCTAAATCCCCAGCCCTTGGAGTATATCTTCTTGAATTCTTTGTATATATTAGATATTAGCCCTCTATTGGGTGTAGGATTGGAAGAGATCTTTTTCCAATCTTCTGGTTGCTGTTTTTGTCCTATTGTCCTATTGACAGTGTACTTTGCAATATTATGAGTTCCCATTTGTCAATTCTTGATCTTAGAGAATAAGCCATTGGTGTTTTGTTCATAAAGAATTGAGTTGGAATTTTGATGGGGATTGTATTGAATTTGTAGATTGCTTTTGGCAAGAGGGCCATTTTTACTCTATAAATCCTGCCAATTCATGAGCCTGGAAAATCTTCCAGTCTATTGAGAGCTTCTTCAATTTCATTCACCAGAGATGCAAAGCTTTTGTCATTCAGATCTTTCACTTGCTTGGTTAGAGTCACACCAAGGTATTTTATATTGTTTGTGCCTATTGTGAAGTATTTTGTTACCCTAATTTATTTTCAGCCTGTTTATCTTTTGAGATAGGAAGGCCACTGATTTGTTTGAGTTAATTTATATCCAGCCACTTTGCTCAAGTTGTTTATCTGCTGTAGGAGTTCTCTGGTGGAATTTTTGGGGTCACTTAGGTATACAATCATACCAAATAATGATATTTTGACTTCTTCCTTTCCAGTTTGTATATCATTATTCTCTTTTATTTGTTCAGTTGCTCTGGCTAGAACTTCAAGTACTATACTGAATAGGTAGGGAGGGAGTGGGCAGCCTTGTCTAGTCCCTAATTTTAATAGGATTGCTTCAAGTTTCTCTCCATTTAGTTTGATGTTGACTACTGGTTTGCTGTATATTGCTTTAACTATGTTTAGGTTTGGGCTTTGAATTTCTGATCTTTCTAAGACTTTTATCATGAAGGGGTGTTGAATTTTGTCAAATGCTTTCTCAGCATCTAATGAGATGGTCAGGTTTTTTTTTTAATTGAGTTTGTTTATATACTGGATTACGTTGATGGGATTCTGTATATTGAAAATTCCCTGAATCTCTGGTATGAAGCCTACTTGATCACGGTGGATGATCATTTTGATATATACCTTGATTCAGTTTCAAGAATTTTTAAGTATGTTTGCATTGATATTCATGAGGGAAATTGGTCTCAAGTTCTCGTTCTTTATAGGGTTTTGGTGTGGTTTGGTAATAAGCACATTGTATCACATAAGTTTGGGTATGTAGTACCTTGATTTTCATTAAATTCTAAAAGGTCTTTAATTCTTTATTTCTTTCTTGACCAAGTTATTGAGTAGAGCGTTGTTCATCTTCCATATGTATCTGGGCTTTCAGTTGTTTTTGTCACTATTGAAGACCAGCCATAGTCCATGGTGACCTGATAGGATGCATTGGATTATTACAATCTTCTTGTATCTGTTGAGACTTGTTTTGTGACTGATTATGTGGTCAATTTTGGAGAAGGAACCATGAAGTACTAAGAAGAAGGTATATTCTTTTGTTTTAGGATGAAACGTTCTATAAACATCTGTTAAATTTATTGTGTTCATAAATTCTGTTAGTTTCACTGTTTCTCTATTCAGTATCTATTTCCATGATCTGCTCATTGATGAGAGTGGGATGTTGAAGTCTTCCACTATAATTGTGTGTGGTCCAATGTAGGCTTTGATCTTTAGTAAAGTTTCTTTTATGAATGCAGGTGCCCTTGAATTTGGAGCATAGATGTTCAGAATTGATAGTAGATTGGTAGATTTTTCCATTGATGAGTATTTATTTTTTTTAGTAACTTTTGGTTGAAAGCTGATATTAGTTGGTCTTGTTGTCTCTGACTGGAGCTTGTCCTTCTCTGGGCTTGTAAGCTTGTGATCTCAAGAGTGAGAATGCTCCTGGGAGACCAGCTCTTTCTGTGCAGGTTTTGGGTCTGGATTGCTATAGGACAGCTTTAGTTCTGGGCTCATATGGAGACTTGAAAGTCCTGTCCCAGGCCTCTCTGCAGTTCCTGTGCCCTGCATGCATCTGGCGGGTCCTTCTTTTTCATTAATTCTTAAAGCTTCAAATATAATTTATCATCTCTAATATTAAACAAATCAACAATTTACAGTTATTTTAGATTACAATCAATAAGATATCTGTATAGCTATTTAAATTGTTCAGGATTGTACTTTGTTGACAGAGACCAAAACTAAACTTTCTCCATGGCAATGCCAAGAACCTACCAAAGAAGAAGAAAATGTCATTGGTAAGCTGAGCATCAGTGCCTGTGAGGAAAAGTAAAACACCACCAATAAGAGAAGCATGACATATAGAAGCTATGAGCATGTAAGAATTTATTTCAGGGCTGGAGAGATGGCTCAGTGGTTAAGAGCACCGACTGCTCTTCCAGAGGTCCTGAGTTCAAATCCCAGCAACCACATGGTGGCTCACAACCATCTGTAATGATATCTGATGCCCTCTTCTGGTGTGTCTGAAGGCAGCTACATTGTACTCATATATAATAAATAAATAAAATAAAAAAAAGATATTGTTAAAAAAAGAATTTATTTCATAGCAGTAAATTATTGTGTATAACTGTGATGACTTCAGAAACAAAACATAAATTCAAGTACTGGACCTCAAAACTAATAGTGATGGCTTTATACAATACATGTCATTCCTGAGTCTGTTTACTCACTTGGAAAACTCAGTATTATCAAGTCCTACAACAATGTGCTTAGTTCTGCTAAGACTTGATGTGTTAGGTTATGTTGGTGCCCCTGGGGAGCTTCTACATCTCTGAGGAGAAGGGTAGGGGATAAGGAAGGGACAGTTTTATTGGGGTGGTAATGGGATGGGGCTGCCATTCAGATATAAAGTAAATAGGTACATATACAGATAGATAGATTTTTTTCTTTATGGCTGAATAAAATGACATAGTTACATGTCAAAAGAAAAGGTATGTGATGTGGAAGAGTCAGAGAGTGGGCCGGGATGGTGATGAAATCTGGAGTGTTAAAACAATTAAATAAAATTTTTAAAAAAGAAAAATGAGTTAATAAATCATGCCCTTAGACTATTCCTGAATGGATGGGTAGCATTCAATAACATTTGCTACTTTATGAACAAGACTAAAGCCAAATTTAAATTTAAAAATACAATTCTTGTTTTCAGACTGGAGTAGAACCACAGATCCACGATAGTAGTAGCCATTGCAGAAAACGGAGTGTTTGCAGTGATGCATCTGCAGGGACTGGAGGAAGGGGAATAGGAGGAAACAGATTGAGTGGTGAGATCTCCTTAGCAAAATCAAGGGCAATTTTATAGAGGCTGTTTCTGTGTTCTGGAGGTATTTACAGCAGGAGATGAAACAGGTTCCATTTAACAGCATGAGCCAGACAGGGGATCTCTGTTGGTGAGATGAACAACACAGGGACTGGTTATCTGTGGTGTGGAGAAATCATGCTTGCAATAACTGACAACGTGTTGACTGTTATACAGTTACTGTATTGGCAACTTGGAAGGAGCCATTTTGCTGGATTGAGGGAGGGTGTTTAGAAATGATTTTGAGTCCTTTTGAAGGATTGGATCTCTGTTAAAGCTTTATTCCCCCAACAGTATCACTGATGCTGTAATAGACAGTGAAGAATATAAAGGGAGACCATTGTGAAAAGTTATTTCACCAGGTAGGAAAGTTGTAAGGGGCTTTATATTTCAAAATGACAGTGTCCTAAAATGCACATAAAAAAGTATCTTGAGGAAAACAGGTCCAGAGTTGTGGTCTATAGAACAGCATTGCACAGAACCTTAGCTAAAAGGAAGAAAACGAACCACAGATAACTCATTAGTACCTGGGGTTTGTAGCCCTCCGCAAAGTTTTTCTACACGTAATAAGTCATAAACTTAATATCAATCACAATGTTAATTTCTGATTTAAAAAATGCCAATATTACTTAAAAGAAACGGTGCAAGGTTCAATAATTTCTTTTCCACAATCCAAGCCTTTTGATTGTGACCTTTTTGGTTAGCCAAAACGATGCTAATAACTTTTGCCAAGTTGTAGCCCCTTAGCTTGGGACACTGATGTCAGTAGATGACTTATGCCAAGAAATTTAACTCTTCTATTTCTGTTTCATAAATATACTTTTGGAAAATAATAGTGCTGCAGCACTAGATCTTCAGAGATCTCGTTCCACTTGAAGATAAATACAAGCAGCAGAGGAGGACATGCTTATGAGAATATAATGACTTTGTTTTTGCTGCCAGTTTTGTGGAGACGAACTGTGGTTTCACAGTAGAGCAGCACAGACAGCACCTGGGATTTTATACAAATGCAGAATTGCAGCACCTACTAAATCACAGTCTGCACGCTAAGAAGATCACTAAGATGCACATCTGATAAATAACTGTGACGCTTGTCTTGTGAGTCAGTCACTTCCCTATATCTAAGTATTTCTAATCCTATTGGCTTCCCCCATAACAAAACCTAATACTGTCTATGCTAACGAAACACAAAAATAACAAGCTAAGTTGTATCAAGCTTTGGCACAAACTAAAAAATATATGGAGTTATCTGTGAGTTTATATGGAAAAGAATGTTTTAGATTCTACAGAAGGGCAGAGAAGGAAGAACTAATCAAATGTCTAATATCGAATGAGAGGAAATGTTGGTCAGAGCTAATCCATGAGACTAATAATATCTAATGTTTCCAAGACAATTTTACATATACATGAGGCATCTATAAAGAACTGCTCTGTTTTTTATTTTCTGTATTCAGTTATGTGCAATTTTCCTGTAATTGTTCTCATTTATCATCTTCATAGAATTCAAGAGAACACAGAAAGAACTCCTGTAGAAGTGGGCTTGGGTATCTTTTATATCCTTTATACATTTGGCAGTAGAATATTGTATTCTCTTCCTCAATAATATGTGTTTATGGATGTTCTCATACTCGGGTCTTCAAGGGTCCACCTTCGATGAGATCTTAACAATGTCAGCAATATTGAATTGGCAAATAAACTGTTTAAAATTTATTCGCATCATATGTAGCAAAATTAAAAGAATTTTTTATTTTTATTGGTTATTTTATTTTTTAAATTTCAAGTGTTATCCCCCTTCCCAGGTAAGCCCACAATCTCCTTCCTGGTCCCCTCTGCCTCTATGAGGGTGCCTACCAACCCACACCCTCTGGCTTCAGTGCCCTGTCATTCCCCTACACTGGGTCATCAAGCCTTCATAGGACAAAGGGGCTCACAGCCCATTGATGCCAGATAAGGGAACCCTCTGCTACATATATAGATGGAGTCATTGGTCCCTCCATGTGTATTCTTTGGTTGGTGGTTTAGTCCCTGGGGACTTTGGGTAGTTTGACTGCTGTTCTTCTTGTGGGGTTGCTAACCCCTTCAGCTCCTTCACTCCTTCCCCTAACTCCTTCATTGAGGTCCCCACACTTAGTCTGATAGTTGGCTGTGTTTTTCTCTATCTATACTGGTCAGGAGTAGTAGCCTCTCTGGACAGCTATCCCAGGCTCCTGTCAGCAAGAGCTTCTTGGAATTAACAATAGTGTCTGGCTTTGTTGTCTGCATATGGAATGGATACCTATGTCGGGCAGTATCTGGATGATCTTTCCTTCAGTCTCTGCTAGACTCTTTGTCCCTGCATTGCCTTTTGGCAGGAACAATTCTGGATTGATATGTTTGAGGTGGGTGGGTGGCCCCACTCCTCAATTGAGGGCTGTACCTAAACTTTGGATATGGTCTCTCTAGGTACTCTCTCCCCTTTTGTTGGGTATTTTGGCTAATGTCACCGTGTTGGGTCCTGGAAACCTCTTTGGCTCAGCAGTTAAAGGCTAGGCTCACAACCAAAAATATAAAAATTTTTAGAAGAAAATCATTTTTATGTGTGTATTCAAATGGCCCCAGGTTTGATATTGTTTGTGAGTCAGGACCATTTATATACTACCCTGCTCTGTTAATCAATACCTACAAAATCCTTTTGAGGTTTGCTTTTTCTTGTCTCTTCTCAGTAACATTCTGGTGCTTTTTGTCTATTCTTTACCTTGAACATGGAAGCTACATAAAGAACAGTTAGTGCAGAAGTGAATCCATGGTTTAGTTTGCAACTATACCTAAGAATATGGTGAGGTGATGAGAGACTCCTAAGTTTTGCACAGCCTGAGTCATGGGACAGAGAATACACAGAGTGGGTCTGCTCTTGGCCCAGTGGCTTCTTGGGGCTTTTGAGTAATTTGTGAATTTAAGATGCTTGCATTCACTCCTTTTCCATATTCCTTAATATACACCAAGAAAAGCTGCTTTGTTCTTTCCATTTTGTTTTTAATTCTTGACAGACAGATGGTCCTGAAGATGATAAATCACTAGCATATTTTTTAAATATAAGGAGTGCCTCAGAGCAATCTAAACAACACATACATTGAGTTCATTGATTTCTCACATGCTCAGATTCTGATTAGCAGGCTGCTGTTACTGACACAGCTATCATATTAGGTTCCCATGTTTGTGTTTCAATCTGAATCTTACTATCACTCTATTATCCTTGATCAACACATAGCCTTTCATATCCTATCCTGTAAAGGGCTGGTCATTTAATAAAATCTGAAAGACAGGGACTGTTGCCAAATGGTATTTATCAAGAAATAGAAACCTGTTTGGCTGATCCTCTCCTTCTGTGCACGCTGCATTTTTACAGTCATTAGCTTTTCACATAAATTGGAGAAATTCGACTGTGTTTGAACCAAGAAAGCCAGAATGTTGGCCTAGATTGCTGGCCAGTTATAAGACCACACTGCTAAGTCCAGATGAGGTTTGTCTAGGATCTCCCAGAGATCAACCTAAATGGGTGCTTACTGTAAAATGTTCTACTCAAACCCAGCCTGGTTGACGCTAGTCTTTGATGACTCACTAATGAATAAGTGTGCCCCCCACCCCATTCAGGGTTTGAGATTGCTTCAAAAATACTGGTTTGACCTGTGTCAGGGAATATATAGAGTGACAGATGTTCCAGGGTATAGTCAGGGCCAGCAATATAAAAAGGCAGATTTTTGTCTTGGTTTTGGAACTGTAATGATGGTCTTCTTGCTCCTGGATTTTGGCCTGCTTAACGAACTAGGTATAAATGAGACTAGAACAAGTGGAAATACCAGCAAGGCTTCTCCACAGACAGGCAGTTTGTACATAGCTAATCTGTATGGGCATAAGCACGTGGTGATATACTCATTGATTTGCTGTTGAAAAGATTGCTGTGCACAGAGAAGCAGGCTGGCCATTTAAGGAGTTGAGCTGTTCTCATATACCACTGGCATGGGTTTGAATTCACTGCATTATAGAACAATCTAGATTCAAGGTTCTGTGAGACAGGCAAAACATGTAGGAAATAATACGATAATTAGAGTTTGTTTTTAACAAAGACCAATACCTGTGGACATAGTCAATATTTAACAAGTAAAAATAAGACAATCAGGATGATAGACACAATACTGAAGGATTTATTTTTTTCTTACAAGTAGATAATTCGTACTGCATATAGGAGTTCTAAAATAATTCCATGAACCTTCATATATAAGCAGGCTGAGAAAGAGGCTGCCATGTTACCACTCATGTTACGTACCAATCAGCCTGCCTGCTCTGCCTACTGTTAGTCACCCGTTGGCCTCATTTCCCCATTCTGTATTACAATTGTCCAGAAAACTGGGATGGACAAACAGAATGCAAGATGCTATTCTCCTTCATACCTGGCAGGATTCTTCTTCTATTTCTTCTAGCTTTTGAGAGGTCCAAGAGTCTGTACAGAACATTTCATGTGCTAACAATGGTCAGACCGTATCTGTGTGCAAAGTCTTTGGCTTAGAAATGTAAAAGTTATAATTTTGAAGTGAGGATGATGATGTGTAACTTCCTGTTTTTCCTTTTCCTCCTGAGTGTCTATAATAAAATTAAGAAGAGACAATGTTAAGCCAAGCAGGCTAACACACATAATGTGGCTTCATTGTCTTTTCTGAGATCATTGCACACTATAGTGAAAAGGATACCAGGTTTTGAATAAGTAAGGTATCTAAATTCAAATAACAGCATTACTTTGTGACCTTGAATAAAGTATTTAACCTTTCCAGTCTTCAATTTTATCATCTATATAATAGCAATTATAATAGCTAGCTCATGGTGTTCCTGCAAGAATTTAATTAGATAATGGACATTATGTGCTTACCACAGAGACAGGGACAGAGGAAGCACTCAATACACAGCAATTATCCCATAACTGTGACGTTTGTAGAATACAATCATGAACAAACTGTTTTTTTAAAGTGCATCATGAAGTCATTTTCAGAGTTAACATCGCTTTGAATTCCATTAAAATTAAATTTTGAAGAATGTCGCTCATTTAAAGCATTTCACCTTTTCTCTAACAGATATACAATTTACAACTACAGTAGGACTAGCATCTATTAGAGTGCTTTTCTGACCTACAGCTATTTTTATTAATCATTTTATTCATTTATATTTAAAATGTTATCCCTCTTCCCGTTTATCCCTCCACAAACCCTCCCATGCCATACCCCCATAACCTTGGCCTCCATGAGGGTGCTCTTCCACCCATTCACCCACTCTCACTTAACCCCCCTAGCATCTCCCTGTATTGGGTTATCAAGCCTCCCTCCCCTGCCATTGATGTCAGATAAGGGCATTCTCGGCTACGTATGTAGCTGGAGTCATAGGTCTCTCCATGTATACTCTTTGGTTGGTGGCTAGTCCCTGGGAAGTCTGGGTGGTCTAGTTAGTTGATATTGTTCTTCTTATTGGGTTGCTATCCCCTTCCGCTCCTTAAGGCCTTCCTCTTGCTCTTCAATTGGGGTCCCCAGGTCAGTCCAATGGTCTGCACTGGTCGAGTGCTGGTAGAACCTCTCAAGGAACAGCCATACCAGGCTCCTGTCAAGAAGTGCTTCTTGCCCTTAGCAATCATGTGGGGGTTTAGTTTTGCAGATGGAATGTCGTCTCTGGATGGCCTTTCCTTCAGACTCCGTTCCATTTTTTTTGTATGTCTTTCCTTTGGAAAGGAACATTTCTGGGTTAAAACTTTGAGATTCTTGGGTGGTCCCATCCCTCTAATGTGGACTGTGCCTATGTACTGGAGATGATCTCTAAAGGTGGTTTCTCCCCTTTCTTGACAATTTGGCTAAAGCCATCTCCATTAGCTCCTGGGAGCCTCTTTTTCACAGTCATAAACTATCTTATTTAAAAATCCTGGGATTTTTATTTTCTTTTGTTCTTGAGAATATACTAAGGTTACATGTTTGTCTTTCTTTTTCTTCCTCCATATACTTCTCTTTGCCCTCTATTAAATTCATGGCCTTATTTCATCAATAGTTGTTATTATATGCATATATGTACACATTTGTATATATAGTATATATATTATATTTTGGTATAATATACTATATAGGTATAATTATATATATATAATATTATACACACACATATACATGTATATATATGTATTTAATAACCAATTGCTGTGCTCTTTCTGAGGAAGTCTTTTCTCTAGATATCAGAATTCATTAGCTGTCTTTCTGAAAAGTTGTAGTTCTTGTGTGGGATTGAGGCCTCCTGGGATTTCACACGTTCACTCTGGCATATCTATTGGTGTTGTTCTCCTTCAGCTATTGTTTAGAAAGTCACATTGATGAGACATTATTATGTAGCTTCTGAAATTACTAAGAGACACAACTATCTTAGTTAGGACTACATTGCTATGAGGAGCCATCAAGAGCAAGGCAATTTATAGATGAAAACATTTAACTTTGAGTTGCTTCTATTCTTTGAAGGTTAGTCATAACCATCATGACAGCAGACAAACAGGCATGGCTCTGGTACAGTAGCTCAGAGCTTATATCTCAATCCACAGCCAGGAAGCAATGAAAGACTGGTCAGGCCATGGGCATTTGAAACCTCACATCCCCAGCTCCACCTCCAGTGACACACTTCTTCCAACACAGAAATACTTTCTATTCCTTTCTAAAACACTCTCCAATTAGAAAACAGACATTGTGATTTATGAGCTTATAAGAGCCACTTTCATTCTCACCACAACAACCCTCTCGCAACAAACTCTGAGCCTCCTCTTTCACGGTGTTCCCTGAGCTTTAGGAATGGAAGAGTTTTGTAGTTATATCCATTAGGTCTAGGCTGGATATCTCTTCATTTTGATTGGTTATGATTTTCTCTAGTGGTTTATGTTGCTAAAAGAAGTTTCTTTGAAATGGTGCAGCCCACACCTATGTGTGTGTATAAGGATAGATAGACCACGTTTAACGATCACACTGTTTTAATAAAGTGGTGCTTGTAGAGTTTCTTCTAAGATCTACAACTTCACTATCCCTAGTTAGTAGACTAGGCTGCCAGCACAAGGCATGATCTATCTCTTGTTGAGCAGTCAAGGTCAATTGGTGAGCTGTTAGTTATTGCTAAGGTATGCACACCACTGCTGTGCCTTTAGGGTTATGTTGTATAGGTCAATGATGTAGCTCACACTCATCATAGGCGGGTAGGACTGCTAGTTGCCTTTCTCCTTTAGAAGCTTGCACGGTGCTTTCTGGTACCATGAAAGCTAGTCCGTACAGAGGATGAATCAAGTCAGTTTCATCTCAAAGGCATCTTTGTCCTGTTTCTGAAGTGAATGTTGTCATCAGCAACAGGGACTTACCTTCTACATCTTGGGAATGATGAAGGGAAATAGCAGTAGGCTATAATTAAAGAGTCTTCTAAGCAGCCTTGACCAACAGCTTAGAAAAGTACTTTTCACATTACAATACATAAATATTTTTGGTTGGTTAAGGGGTCATTGGTTATTATGTGAACATTGGTGTCACCTATCACAGGTGAGAAAATTCATTAAAACAATATGTGTTAGATAATTCACAAGATAATACCTATCATAGGTTTCTTTGGACTTTTTCAGACATCGTCATTCTTATTTCAGCAGTTTGCTCCTGTCTTCTCTATAAATCATTTTCTGATAGCCTGTTTCAACCAGGGAAAGAAGACACCCATTCTGAGAGACTTCCTTCCTAATACATTTGTAGGTTAAATAGGCCTCCAAAATTATTGTATTTTTTGTTTTTATACACAGTAAATTAAAATACAGTGAGCAAAGTACAAGGCATGTGTTTATCTCTTCTGTTTTCTTTCCTTAAGCATTCAATACTGGTAAATGACAGATAGAATTTTTTCCCCAATGGAATAGTGAAAAGGCAATGTCAAATAAAAAAAAAACTGTGTTAAATGTTCCATGAGAATCAGTGAAGGTCTTGATATTTGTGTTGTTCATACACCAGAGAGAATATAGATCAAGTTTCTCTGTAAATCAGAAAGATGGTGTTCTTCTGAATTTTGCATTCACCAAGAGCTGTAAACTATGTCTGTCTTTCAGATTTGTACAATTGATTTCATTTTGGATAAATTCTGTGGAATAGCTACTCCATCAAAAAAGATTCTTCTTATAGACCCTCAAAGACCTTCTTCACTTTTTTATTCCATATAAAAAAGGAGTTAATAAGATCATTGTGTTTTCTAATTTTGGATTCAAACAACTAGCCTTCAAGTGTTGGCCTGCTTGTTTTCTTGTGGAGATCTTTTCTTGAATTAGTCATTTAATGCTAATTAGTTTTTAGGTCTTAACTAGGAATCAGGATCTAAACTTTAATTATTTTAGCTTGAAAATGAAGACTCAGAAATGCAATTCTCTACCTTCATATATTGCTAAAATGTATTCCTTTTGACAGTACCATAACAGTTTCCCAAATTGTACAATAATGAAGCAATGTTTCTTATTTACATGGACTCCTATTTGCCTTAACACCAGTCAGTGAACTGTTGTCCCCTAACATGCCTTGTAGCAGTGAGCAAGACTCCTTTCCTGAGGCAGTTTTATGGGACTAACTTTCTTGGGATTATCTTTTCATATCAAGGGCCAGTCTTTAGAGGAGTTCATATGAGAAAGTCCTGTCTATTTTTAAAGTTTCAGTCTTTCCATGTGCCCTTGAACTTCTCATTCATAACCAGGAGCTATTGTCCTATCATAGCAAAGTAACCCAAGAGAACAAGAAAGCAAGACACTTGTTTCAGAGGTGGAGCATGTAGCTTCTATTCTGTGTGAATTAAGGATATTCTCACACTTAAGAGTTTAGCCTAAAACCAGAGCTATATTATCTGAAAATTATGTGTTCTTTTTGACAGTGGGAACACAGCTTTTCTATATTTATGTGATTACAGAAAATTATGGTCTTATGTTTAATAACAAATTTACTTTATTACTTTTTAATGCTTAGAATAGAACTGAGGATTTTGCACTTAGCTATATGCTCAGTCTCCCATAATTTGAGTATGCATGTGAGAATGCAGTCAACAAGATTATATTTTAATACAGATGGAAAAACAAAAGAAGTATTTACTATTTAAAATATAAGTAAAGTTTGATTTATGAACTTTAAATTCTAAAGAAAGCAGTGTTCAGTTATATCATTCAGCAAAATAATCTATGACTGAATTACATTTCTAGAGACTTAGTCACCTGACTATACAGATTGTCCTTTATTCCTCTCCAGAAAATATTCACAGCTCCAGGAATACACAAACATTGTCTAAAGTGGAAGAAATGAGGATTTGAAACAATCAAATAAGCATTGAACTTTTAATACCCTACTAGCTCTAAGTTTAATGAAGGGAATGATGCAGAGAAAATCACATATAAAACAATCTTTTCATCTACTTTTTAATCTATTTGTTTCTACATTGGAAGGTCAAAGGGCAGGCAGGCAGTTGACCTAATCAATTTTTGTTCTGAAAGTTATATTTAATGTCAAAATATTGACTATGACTGTCTCAATACTTCTTTGTCAGTTGGGTGCATGTGGATTTTCCAGTTTCAGTGCAGGAGAACATTATGACTTCATATTCATGTGCTATTTCAATGCCAAAAGTCAATACAATTTTAAAAATCACTTGATATATTCTAAATCAGCATAATACAATATATTTATACACCAGCAAAAGACCATTTTATGATTTATTTTTTGTATTATCAATAAGCATGTGTGTGTGAAGGCCACTTATATATATGTGTGTGTGCTCACGGAGGCCAAAAGAGTGCTGTCTCTTGAAGCTGGAAAAACAACAGTATTGTGAGACGCCTGACGTAAGTGCTAGCAGCAGAACTGCTGCCCTCTGAGAGAGCAACAGTTATTCCTAACTACTGAACTCTTTGTGAGCCCAGAGACACTATTTTAGCACAGTACTGTCCCCAAATGTGATTTAGAGTTTCTTATCAAAAGAATTGTACTGTCATCTATTTACTTCCAGATTCACCATCGTCTGCCATGTGGTCTGTGGTCATGGCAACATTGCTTTAATATGTCACAGTCCTCTTAAGTGCAGAGACATGCTTTTTATTCATTAAATTTTTACAGCTCTGTATGATACGTACAGCCACCTCTCTATCACTGGGACTTCTTAACATTAGGAGTAAAGAGAAAAGATTGGAAACCTTGAACATGTTATCAAAGTGCAAACTTTCCTTTCCCGGGGCTCTAAGAAAACAGGAAGAGGTCTGAGATGGCTTACAGGGAGGCACTAGATGAAACCAATCATCTTTCCTACTCCTTGGGCTCTTAAATCTTTACAACATTCATTTGAAATAATGTAAACATAAAACATATTACAGAAACTCATTTTTTCCCAGAAATTATTTGGTCTCCCTGAATTACTATTTAGATTGAATGCACATGAAGATTTAGAAGTTTTTATTCCTATTTCTCCTTCCTAGAGTGTAGTCA
This sequence comes from Rattus norvegicus, assembly GCF_021556685.1. Lineage (NCBI taxonomy): Eukaryota > Metazoa > Chordata > Mammalia > Rodentia > Muridae > Rattus > Rattus norvegicus. The sequence goes on along the minus strand of NC_141536.1, from coordinate 25,279,406 downwards.
CATAGATTGTTCTAACAAATGATGAGTCAGGACTGTTTTATTTAGTAGTTAATGTTCATAAATCTAATTTTAATTACATGTGAGAAACTATTAATGTCTTTTGTTTGCCCCTTGAATTAAAATACCAGTGTATTTGCTGGTATCACATGCAGAAGTAAGCTATGGGAGTCTGGGAATGTAGCTAGTGGGTAAAATAGCCTCAGTCTGATGCTAAAGTTAAAAAATATATATAATATTTAAATGTTATTATATGACATTATAAAGTTAATTTGTGATTACAGATAATAGCATAATCTAAGAAAACAAATATTAAAAATTTATTTTTTACAGTAAAGGTGAACACAGTCTAGTGTTCTCCTTTACAGCAGTAGATGTATATGTAAACATAAATTAATGTGTGTAAAATCAGGAGGTGTGCCTGTGAACACATGAATATAAATCAGTGTGCTGCTTAACCATTTTAGATATGCCTGTGTACATGTGGACATGATATAGTTGTGTTTAATATCAGTGGGAATATATATGTACATTAAACACATTTGCACTATGTGCTATTCATCTGAAATAACATTGAAAAATAATATCATTCACTTGTCAAGTGATGTTTTTAATGGCCTAGACTGCTGTAGTTATTTGACTCTACGGGTGTGATAGTTATAATACCATTCTTATGTAATATTTCTTCACATCTTATTACATTGTAACCACTTTTCTAATTCTTTTTATTGGATTTTTTATTTACATTTCAAGTGTTATCTCCTTATCCAGTTTCCCATTCATAACTCTCCAAATCCATTCTCCCCTCCCCTTTCTATGAGGGTGTTCCCTCACCCATCCACCCACCCTTTCCAACCTCTCTGTCCTGACATTCCCATACATTGTGGGGGTGGGGGTCCAGCCTTGGCAGGACCAAGGCCTTATCCTCCCATTGGTACCCCAGAAGGCCATCCTCTTCTACATATGCAGCTGGAGCCATGGGTCTGTCCATGTGTACACTTTGGATGGTGGTTTAGTCCTTGAGAGCTCTGGTTGGTGGGTATTGTTTTTATGGGGTTGAAAACCCCTTCAGCTCCTTCAATCCTTTCTCTAACTCAGTGCTGAAATCAACCAAGAAGAAACAAAAAGAACTATACAAAGAATTGACAAAACCAGGAGTCAGTTCTTTGAGAAAATCAACATGATAGATAAACCTTTAGCCAGACTAACCAGAGGGGACAGAGACAGTACCCAAGAAATGAAAAGGGAGACATAAAAAGAGAAATGGAAGGAATTCATCAAATAATCAAGTCATACTACAAAAGCGTATACTCAACACAACTGGAAAATCTGGATGAAATGGATAATTTTCTGACAAATACCAGGTACCAAAGTTAAATCAGGATCAGATAAATCATCCAAGCTGTTTTATAAGCCTTAAAGAGATAGAAACATTCATTAAAAGCCTCCCAACCAAAAAAATGCCCAGGACCAAATGAGTTTAGGGCAGAATTCCATCAGACCTTCAAGGACATTAGTATTGGTATTAGTCAATACTCTTCAAACTGTTCCACAAAATATAAACAGAAGGAACATTACCCAATTCATTCTATGTAGCCACAATTATACTTATACCCAAAGCACACAAAGATCCAACAAAGAAATAAAACTTCAGACCAATTTCACTTATGAATAACAATGCAAAAATACTCAATAAAATTCTCCCAACTTGAATCCAATAATAAACCAAAAGGATCATCCATCATAATCAAGTAGGCTTCATCTAAGGGATGCAGGACTGGTTCAATATATGGAAATCCATCAAGTAATCCAATATAAACTCAAGCGGGAGGGGGGGCATACAATCATCTCGTGAGATGGGGAGAAAGTATTTAACAAAATTCAACAACATGTCATGATCAAAGACTTGGAAACATCATGAATTCAAGGCCCATACCTAAATAAAGAAATAGCAATATGCAGTTAACCAGTAGCCAACATCAAACTAACTGGCGAGAAACTTGAAGTAATCCCATTAATGTCAAGGACTAGACAAGGCTGCCCACTCTCTTTGCACCTATTCAATATAGTACTTGAAGTACTAGATAGAGCAATTAGAAGACAAAAGGAGGTCAAAGGAATGCAAATTGGAAACAAAGAAGTCAAAATATCACTATTTGCAGATAAAATGATAGTGTAGCTAAGTGATCCCAAAAATTCCACCAGAGAACTCTTAGAGCTGATAATCAACTTCAGTAAAGTGACTGGATATAAAATACCCTCAAAGAAATCAGTAGCCTTCCTCTAATATAAGGATAAACAGGCTGAAAAAGATATTAGGGAAATCATACCCTTCACAATAATCAAAAATAATATAAAATATCTTTGTTTGACTCTAACCAAACAATTGAAATGTATGTAAGACAAGAACTTCAAGTCTCTACAGAAAGAAATTGAAGAAGATCTCAGAAGATGGAAAGATCTCCCATGCTCAAAGATCGGCAGGATTAATATAGTAAATATGGCTATCTTGCCTAAAGCAATCTACAGATTAAATGTAATCCCCATCAAAATTCCAATTCAATTTTTATAGAGCTAGAGCAATTTGCAAATTCATTTGTAATAACAAAAACAAAAACAAAAACCAAAAAACAAAACAAACAAACAAACAAAAAACCCCAGGATAGTGAAAACTATTCTCAACAATAAAAGAACTTCTGGGTGAATCACTATCTCTGACCTGAAGCTGTATTACAGAGCAATTGTGATAAAAAAAATTGTACTGTTTTGGTACAGAGAGAGGCAGTTAGATCAATGGAATAGAATTGAAGACTCAGAAATGAACCCACACACCTAGGGTCACTTGATCTTTGATAAAGGAGCTAAAACCATCCAGTGGAAAAAGGATAGCATTTGTAACAAATGGTGCTGGTTCAACTGAAGGTCAGCATGTAGAAGAATGCAAATTGGCCCATTCTTATCTCCTTATACTAAGCTGAAGTCCAAGTATATCAAAAGCCTCCACATAAAAACATAAACTGAAACTAATAGAAGAGAAAGTGGAAAAGAGCCTGGAACACATAGGCCGTCCTGAACATAACACCATGTCTTATGCTCTAAGGTCAAGTATCAAAAAACAGAACCTCATAAAATTCCAAGACATCTATAAGGCAAAGGACAATATCAATAGGACAAAACAGCAACCCACAAATTGGGAAAAGATCTTTACCAATCCTATGTCCATCTGATAGAGGGCTAATATATAATATATACAAAGAACTCAAGTAGTTACACTCCAGAGAATCAAATAATTCTATTAACAAATGGGGTACAGAGCTAAACAAAGAATTCTCAACTGAGGAATACTGAATATGTCAAAAGCATCTAAGGAAATGTCCAAAATCCTTAGTCATCAGGGAAATGCAAACCAAAACAACCCTGAGATTCCACCTCATACCAGACAGAATGGCTAAGATCAAAAACTCAGGTGACAACCGATGCTGGTGAGGATGCAGAGAAAGAAAAACACTCCTCTATTGTTGGTTGGATTGCAAGCTGGTACAACCACTCTGAAAATCAGTCTGGAAGTTCCTCAGAAACTGAACATAGTACTACCTAAGGACCTAGCTATACCACTCCTGGGCAGACACCCAAAAGCATATCCACATATAACTAGGATACCTGTTCTACTATGTTCATAGCAGTCTTGTTTATAATTGCCAGAAGCTGGAAAGAACCCATATGTCCTTGGACAGGGGATTGGATACAGAAAATTTGGTATATTTACACAATGGAGTATTACTCGGTTATTAAAACCAATGAATTCATGAAATTCTTAGGCAAATGTATGAAATTCAATATCATCCTGAGTTAGGTATCCCAGAAAATTTGGTACTTTTACACAATGGAGTATTACTCAGGTATTAAAACAATGACTTCATAAAATTTTTAGGCAAATGAATGGAATATCATCCTGAGTTAGGTGACCCAGTCACAAAGAGAACACACATGTATGCACTCACTGATAAGTAGATATTAGCTCAAAACCTAGAATACCTAAGAAAAAATCACAGAGCATATGAGGCTCAAGAAGGAAGACCAAAGTGTGGAGCTTCATTCCTTCTTAGAAGAGGGAACAAAATACTCACAGGAGGAAATATGGAGACACAGAGTGGACCAGAGACTGAAGAAAGGCCATCTACAGACTGTGCAACCTCGGGCTCCATCCTATATGCAGCCACCAAATCCAGACACTATTGAGGATGCCAAGAAGTGCTTGCTGACAGGAGCCTGATATAGCTATTTCCTGAGAGGTTCTGCCAGAGCCTGACAAATACAGAGACAGATTCTCACAGGACTGAGAACGATTGAACTGAGAACAGGTTCTTTAATGGAGGAGTTAGAGAAAGGACTGAAGGGACTGAAGGAGCTGAAGGGGTTTGCAACCCCATTGGAAGAACGAAATTATAAACAAACCAGACATTGCACAACTCCAAGGGACTAAACGACCAACCAAAAAGTACACATGGAATTACCCACTGCTCCAGCCACACATGCAGCAGAGTATGGCCATGTAGGGCATCATGGGAGAAGATGCCCTAGGTCCTTTGAAGGGTAGATGCCCTAAATAAGGAGGATTGCCCTTAGTAGGGAGGCAGGAGGGACTGGGTGGGTGGGGGAGCACCCTCACAGAAGGAGGGGGAGGGAGGGTGTGATAGGGGGTTTCCAGAGGGGAAACCAGGAAAGGGGATAACCCTTGAGAAATGTACATAATGAAAATATCCAATAAAACAAGAGAAAATGGAAAAATAAAGCATTAAACAAAACAAATACAGCACTAGTACTTTGTAAATCATAATTTTATTGCTCTTATGTTGATACTTGTTTGGAAATGTCTACATATGAAGTTAATAATAAGGTAGTTGTTAAAAATTCCTAGGAGACCTGGAATTTTAAACTAATCAAGAGAAATATTTCATAGCATTAAATATTCCAGAGCTCAGTACTCTGAGACACATTAGATATACAAATAACCCATTTTGCACCAGTATTAAACTTTACTTAATACTGATTTTTCATGATTGTAGAAACCATAATACAATTTCAAATTTTAAACTGTAAATATTAATACAATGAAATAGAAAACTGACACATTTTATATTTCTTAATCTTAATGTTATGTTTATGAATTTTTGTTTGATATCATCTCTAGATTGGTAATTTTACAGATTAGTGACCATCATCTTCCCTTTGCTGCCATGTGGCATACTGTGTTTTAAGTTGGGGTATAAAACAAACAAAAGCACTTGGATGCAGACTTGTATGCTTGGTACCATTTGTAGAACATTCAGAAATATACACATTATAAAAACAAGTAAATGTTTAACATAGTCAGTGTTACATGGTCAAGCTCACCTAGTGGAGAAAGATGGCGTCTCCCCGAAAGCTTACATTTACATAGCTCACTGGAACTAACCCCACTATTCCACTTGCACCTACTGCAACCCACTAATGTAGATTCTCTTATTATTTCTAGTTTTCAAGTGTTGCGAAAGTCTAGTGAATTAAGCAGTGAACTCAGTGTAGGTGACCACTGAGTAACTATAAAAGAAAAGCCAAGGGTTGGTTTTCAAATCTAGCACTCTTTTAGTCGGTTAGACAGCTTCTCATAAAATAAGAGACTCCATGAGCATGGTTGGGATTTACACTAAGAGATTGTAGTGGACAGAGAAAGAGTGAATGTTTGTATTCTGGATGATAGTACCTCATAACGAAAACTCCAGAATTGAGAGTAAATATGTTATGTAATGGGAAAGAAATGGCCACTGAATAAAGCATCCTATAAATCTCAGTATTAGTTGCAAGCAGTGCTCATTAAATTTCAATTAGATAATGAAAACAAGCCAAGACATTTTTGTTTTAATATGGCCTAAAATTAAGAATCATTATAAATTAAAGTAGTCATAAGGTACAAGTTCTCTTAGTGCACATTTATCAATTGATTGTGTTAATGGGAGAAAATTTTAAGTTCTTGTGTGTCAAAAATGTTAATTAGCAGGGTTTTATACTCTCTGTTCTTTCAACAACTGAATATCAAGTGCACACTGTGCGTCTGGCTGTGTTAGGAGATTGTATTATATAGATAAAAAGGAAACAACTGGTAATACCAGATTTCTCACAGTCTAGTATCCAAGCTGAATGCTTGAAAATAGCTGTCATGGAAAGCTTCAGCGATGGACTATAGAGTTCACGGGGTGTGGAGCATCATGGGAAAACTTTGAGGCAACATACAGATCATGTACCACTGAAGATCCTGCCTTCTAGACTGATGATGCGCAGGTGTGGAACTGCATGTGTTAAATGGATGTGCACTACACGTACAGATGCCAGAAGCAATGGAGCCACAAAGCTCCACAATAATGTGACTGAGTCTTAGAGGCAGGAGACAGCAAAGTAGGACATTAATTCAGACAGAAAACCAGGGAAGTTTCTGGGTCCCTCTCACCACAAACAAAAATCCAATTTAATATTTAGTTTTGCAATGTACTAATTGAGATAGCCTATAAATAATGCACACTATATCATATTGGTATAACTTAAGTTCTCAGAAAGGTGACTAATTTAATTTTTGCACTAGACCTTTTGGGAGTATTTTGTTTGTTTGTTTTTTGGGTTTTTGTTTGTTTGTTTGTTTTACTTTACTGTGCTGAGGATGAGTCGGTAGGATGCCAAGAATCAGAGAATAGGCATATAGGACACACAACCTGAACTCTGAAAATATGTCCAGCGATATATTTTTAAGTAGGAAACTGAGTTGCTGTTTAAAACAATAGGCACTCAGTATTGTGTGTACAGGTTTAGAGAAATTAATTGGATTTCAGAAAGAAGGCATGGAACTGCGGCAAAGGTATAAATAGGAAAGACAGCAGGAGTGATTCTTGGTAGACAGAGCAAAGAGTAGTCTGAGACAGCAGGGGTCAGGGAGAGCTTAGTGTTAGGTTCCTGGAAGGCTTGTGCTGTGACATTTGTCTATCACAAAGTAAACTCAGCATCTTTAGTTAGGCAAAACAGTAGAAGAGACACGTCTTTCCTTGCTCCTTGTTATAGAACAGAGAAAAATGTTTTCTCCATCTTCAATGCGGAATCTGGCTTTTAAAATAATGCAGAAGCACATCAACCTCAAAGGTTTGTTTGTAAAGCAAAGCTTAGTTTTAAAAACGTTTATTTCAAATAATTGGGAAAAGTGTATAATTTCAAGAACAAATACTGTTTTGGAAATTGCTACAATATAAATATTTCTAATGGAAAATATGTTTGACTATTATATCTTAAAGATTATTATGTTACTTACTATGTGGATCTATAGAGGGATTGTGAGTAGTGTCTATGAATGTATCTGGGGTTTGCTCTATTCCAAATCAGTAATTTGGAAACTGAACAAAGTACTTAAGATATTATTATACCTAGTTGTGTGCTTAACTCCTAAAGTGAAGGGCCATTTCTACAAAGAATCTCTGGTTTTATATGATTGCCTTAATATACTTTAGTATGAGAGCCTTAGGAAGATTGACTGAAACATTGCCAGCCAAACTTTAGTGACATTTTTCCATAGTAACAGTTCAAAGGAAGTCGAGAGTGGAGACTCCCCCGGCTGGTATACAAGGAAAGCAGCCTGCCTCGGAAGAGACTCTTGGTTCATCATTGTATACCGTTGATCATAATCGATATATGGTCTCTGTTGTCTCAATTTGTAAAAAGATGAGACTTACTTCTGCACCCAGAAATAACTTTCCTTTCTGTAGTCTTTTTTAGTGTCCTGGCCATCTTAAAGTAAGAGGTCATATTTTCATTGCCCCACTAAGGCATTACATTTCATTTACAACTTTTAATTACTAATTAATTTCTATTTTCTCACTATAAAGTTTCTAAAATATCCCAAAATTATGTACACATTTGGAATTTATGTAAATATCACTATACATCACTGGCCTTAACACCATTTTGACATTTATGCCTAATTTTAACTTTAAAAAAGTCACTTCATTTTTGAGAGTATTTTTTCACTGTTGACAATAGGTATTTAGAGCTTCCCAATAATAATTTGATGTAAAGTGAATTTGCGTCATGTTTATCATATAAATATTACTAAAGTCCTTAGAGTATCAATGCTCTGTTAATTTATCTCTTCTGAACTTAGTACATTTGTACTTATGAATATAAATATTTCTATGCACAGACAGCTGAGATAAATTGGTAAATTTAGAAATAACGATTACTCAAACTAAGAATAAAACATACCAATGAAGTGTATTCCACATATTTGGTAATACACACGTTACGGATTAGCAAACTTATATGGAAGAAGGTACATGAATATACCTCAGAACTGTGGAGAATCCTTTAACGGCAGCCTTTCGGCTAATGTAAAATGTATTTATCAGTTCTTTGAGAAGTTGGGATAATTTATTTTGATTTTATTCACCTCCCTTCTAACTCCTCCCAGATCCACCACCTTCCCTAATTACCCAACACTGTGTGGTAGCTTTCTTCACCATTTTACCCTGCTCCTATGTTAGGGGATTGGGTACTCGTCTGCTGAGGGACTCTGCTTCACCTAGCGGCTGTCAATGGCCAATAGCTTAATGGCTAGGTGTAGAACTTCATGCCAAACTGTCCTTTCTATTATGGGATCCGGTCTGGTTTGAGTTTGTATTGGTGTCCTGCATGCTGTCGCTACCACTAAGTCCACAGGTGTAGCAGCTCCTGTGTCTGAAAGGCCCTGTTACATTGTAATCATGACCACCTTTGGATTTTATACTCTTTTTTGCTTCCTCTAAAACAATGATTCCTGAAGCCTGGGATAAGAAATGCGATATAAATTTCCTACTAAATATTGAATGATGCATGATCTTTTATTCTTTACACATTTACAATTGTAAGTCTATGTATTAGTTACCAATTAATTAAAAAAGAAACATTTTATGAGTATTTAGCCTTATATCAACCTATGAGTATAACCCTAAGTCATTAGGAGTCAACTTTTATGGAAGGAAAAATGCAAAAGATTGAAGAAAACAGATTCAAAAAATTAAACAGATCACATAGACCTATAATTTATAATTGATAAGGATTCAAAAGTATATTTTACTGTTAGCAATATTGGCTTCTATTTCCTTATGTAATATATTTTTTCTTTCTGTTTTCTCAGTCTATAAAAGTACCCTCTTGTTCACTTTCCATGGTTTCACAGGACATTGATCATTTCATTATTACTTGTGTCTTACCTTAAGTGATGAAAGTAAACTTCTAAGTGTCCACCCATCAGACTGAGCTTGAGGAATCCTGTGGGGAAATTGGTGGGGGACTGGAGGAGCAGAGGAGATTCCAACCCCATAGGAAGAACAATGTAGCTGACCATACCACCCAATGCTCCCAGGACTAGACCACCAAACAAGTCTATTGCTTCTTTAGTTCCCAACAGAAAAGAAGGTACTTTAAAGGACAAGTCTCAGTGTTAATATTCTTTACTTTTTTAAATTAGCCATTCCATTCATTTACATCTGAAATGATATCTCACTTACCCCTCCATCCCACATCCCTCCATTCCACATCCACCCCCTACCCTTTGCCTCTATGAGGGTGCTTACCCATCCACCCACCCTATCCTGCCCCACTGCTCCAGCATTCCCCTACACTGGGGCATCAAACCTCCACAGAAAAGCTTTTCTTCGCATTGACAGATAAGGCTATCCTCTGCTACATATATATCTGGAGCCATGGATCCCTCCCTGTACAGTCCTTGTTTGGTGGTCTAGTCGCTGGGAGCATTGGGTGGTATGGTCAGCTACATTGTTCTTCCTATGGGGTTGGAATCTCCTCTGCTCCTCCAGTCCCCCACCAATTTCCCCACAGGATTCCTCAAGCTCAGTCTGATGGGTGGCTCCAAGCATCCACAACTGCATTGGTCAGTTGCTGACAGAACCTTCCAAGGAGCAGACAGATCAGGTTCCTGTCAGAAAACGCCTCTTGGCAACAGGAACAATGTCAGGTTAAAACATTCTTTACTTAACTATAACACCCCTAATTTTGTGTTCAAATTATATTTCAAACGCGGCTTTGCCAAAAAGAAAAGATACTTTTCACCATTAAGAAAATTGAGACTGAAGAAGTTTGTCATCCTTGACAAATTTATCTGGGAACAAACATGAGAGAATACCAATGCTCAGGCTTGCCATCCATGATGCTTTAATGGTTGAAAAGTATATTTATATTTTAATACATTGCTTGAAGTAAAAAAAATGATATGTGCTATGCACCTTTTAAAATGAGATTCCTATTCACATAGAGCATCTTGATGTTAGACAATCAGAACTGTGCTCTGTGTTGTCTGCAGTTTTATTTCCTAATTCAAGCTATTAAATTGTACATGCAGAAAAGCAAAGCTAATGCACGAACTTTTCTTTACTCTCATTTAAAGGTCCCAAGGAGGTGGAGATCAAATGCCCCTTGAATCACATTGCTTGCCGTGGCTCCAACGCATGTGTCCATTTGTCGCAACTGTGTAATGGACTGGTCGACTGCCCAGACGGCTTTGATGAAGGAGGGCATTGCCGGGGTAAGTCTGTTATGGAAGAGTGTAACTGAAGTATTCGACTTTGTATAATCATAAAATTCAAAGAGAAGCCTAAACGCCTTTTCTTTCAACTGTAGCCGTAACAGTTATCAAAAGAGCCCAGGTTTTATTGCCAGTCTCTCAGTATGAACTTCAAAGGTGCAATTATCACTTTCTATTGAAAACATGCTAGCAAACATACATCCAGACTCTGATGCTAGGTTTTTAAAACACTGTTTCACATACAATTCTTATTTTGAGCGAAGGGGAGGAGAGGAGACATTATCATCATAGATTGACTCTCTGTAGCCTGTTTACTCAATCTTTGTCTTAAACAAAATATCAGCAGGAACTCTCCTGCAGTTTTATTTTTAAACTGATGTATTCATAGGGAGTATTCTCTTTAGTACTATTTCTGTCCTATTATACTATTAAGTTTCTTGAAAATTTAATGTGCTTTTAAATATCAGATTATCATTTCTATGAAGATTTGAAAAATTGAAATAAGGAGAAAATAAAATATAAGTGTAACTGGAGCATTCTATGAAAAAAAATGAAAACCAACCCAACGAGGGGTTGCAGGAACTGAAACATGAGATTGAGAAGCATAAAAGCCTGTGAGCCTAAGGAGGAACAGGCCAGCCCTGGGTAAAAGAAGAAATCTCCCACAGCTGTCCCTATTCCTAATTGTCCTCACACCCATTGAGACAGTACAAGCCAGAGCCAGGGTTCTTGCTCCAAATCTCGATTCTCTGTACTTATGTCTTAGCACCAGTCCCCTGTTCTAAATATTTGGAACATGACTTTCCACTACCTTATAAGAAGCATCACAGTAGGGCTGGGGACACAGCTGTGAAGAGCCACTCTTGCTACTCCTGCTGTGTATCCACTCCTTCAGGATCGGTCAAAGGGAAATACCATAGGTATATAAAAGCAGGATTCATACAGGAAAGGGATTTTAAAACATGAGTAAATCTTTGTAAGCAGATTGTTAGAGTAATGTTGGGACAGAGGGTGATTGCAAAATGAACCCAGGAAAGAAACCTCCACAGTGGGGCCCTGAAGCCAGGTTGTAAGCAAGAATATATTCCTCATGTTAGGATCAGTGAAATATATTTACTAGAAGAGGTTTTAACAAAACTGTAGAGTTGAATAGATGGATTAGTGGTTTAGAGTGCTTGCTACTTTTGAAGAGGATGTCAGTTCAATTTCCACCACAGATGTTACAGAGTTCATAGCTACCTATAACTCAAGATTCATGCTACTTGCATATATATATATATATATATATATATATATATACTTGTATGCATGTAGATATACTCATAAATAAAATACAATATAATAAAACTGGAGTGATGTGTCTTTGTGTGTGATGTAGGAGAAGGCACCAGTCAAGCAAATTCTCATTTTTCCCAGAGAAACTCAGTATCTACATCTCTGCGAATGTTCATATTTAGAGACTGCTTTATTTAGATGGGTAAACTAAGGCCTAATAAGCAATCCAGTTAAATTTACATTTGCTGTTTGTATCAAAAATAGTTCCCCCAATTGTCTGTCTGCATGTATAATAATGGAAAACTAGAATCAAGGCTAAAAGCTATGCCATTTCAGATTGAGCAACTAAATATGTTTTCATTGAGAAGATACATTCAGACTGTGTGTAACTGATTGCCTCCAAGATAAGAAAGGAAGAAAAAATCTTTCAGAGAACATTTCTTAATGTATGTGCTGTGTCTTAAAGAGGCAAAAGTGGCTAATTGCCAGCAAAATTTATGAATGGATGTCTCCATTCCTACACCCTGAGGGCATTTTTCTTCTTGATATGTGATGAAAGCAGGGTATATGAGAGATTTCCAAGCACCACCCCTATCAAGAATCTAGGTACCTTTCTGTTGCAGCTAGCAAATGAGAAAGGAAGTAGTTAAATCCACTTTGCAGCGCTTGCTGTGCATGCCCATCCAAATCACTTCTATCCGTGATGTTTTTCTTAAAAAAATTCTTGTTGCTTTCAGAGCATGTATTCTAATTTAAATAATTACACACAAAGCCCAAGCCATGACTCAGAAACAGACTTGGCTCTTTCATCTAATAAATGATTCAATGTACATTTGGCGGGATAGTTGTAGTCTTTATTAAAATTAATAATAAGTAAAGCTTAAAGATTTGAACATTATGTTCTGGTCTAAGGAATGCTTTTGTGTTTAGTGAATTGTTTTCTGAATGTTTCCTGGCGAAATCAATTCCTTTCTAGTCAAAATAATAAAAAAATAATCTATTATTAATGATTTTTCTGTAACACAGATATTTTAATCTCCATAATTTGGTTCTATTTGATGAAAAATGGATTTTTATATGGGCACAGTTATATACAGGAATTTGCTTGTAAGATGTTTAATAATAACCACTGGCAAAATAACCACATTGTATTTTCAATTTTTATCTCTTCATATACAATATTTCACAAAAGTAGTAGTACCTTTTCTCTAACCCAAATGCAGGAGCAATAAAAGACATATACTAAAGTATGAGATATGAATTCAGGTATAGTGTGTGAGCGCTAGAAAGAGCTAACAGAGATTTAACCACAGCATATAGAAAAATGCAACCTTAAATTTGACCTTCAGATTACTGAATAAGTCTACATTTTGGGTACTCATTTCAAAGAGGGAATCTTTTTAATTCTAACCCTAGTTAGATTTTGTTTACTGCCAAAGAAGCAATATGTGTGTATGCATGTGGACAGGGCATTCCCCAGACGCAATATGCTCCTATCTTACTAAAATAATATCAAAACTCAGTATAAAGCATTGAGAAAAATCTTCCAATTTCTCAGTCACTATAAGAACATAACCATATAATCTTTAGCACTTCATCCCATTCAGTAGTCAGGGTTCTTAGAAACATAGAGAGATTAAATATGGGAAGAATTATAATCCTTAAGAAATGAAACATTCTGAAAAAAGCAAGCAAACAAGCAAACCCAATTACCTCCTTATCACACAGTGTATGCACTAAATGCCACAGAAGTCTTTTACAAGTTTTCACATTTTTATGTGACTTTGATCTACTATTTCATGTTATTGTTGAATTAGATGGCTTTCTAGACAGATACCACATACCAAAGTTAAATCAAGAGTGGGTAAACTTTCTAAACAGGCCTGTTTCCCCTAAGGAAATAGAATACATCATTAAAAACCTTCCAATCAAGAAAAGTCAAGGGCCAGAAAACTTTAGCACAGAATTCTACCAGACCTTCTAGTAAGAAAGCCTAATAGTAATATCCTTCAAACTCTTGCACAATGTAGGAACAGGAGGACAACTACCTAGTTCATTCTATGAAGACACAATAACTCTGAGACCTAAACCACACAAATGATATACAAATGATAAACAGGCTGAGAAAGAAATTAGGGAAACAACTCCTTTGACAATAGCCACAAATAATATAAGATATCTTGGGGTAACTCTAACCAAACAATTGAATGGTCTTTATGACAATAACCTCAAGATTCTCCTACTATTATCATGTGGGGTTCAGTGTGTGTTTTGAACTTTGATGAACATGAAGGGTCCTTCCTCATCTTACTTGATGACTTTTGATTGAAAGTCTATTTTGTTGGATATTAGTGTCCAACTCCAGCTTGTTTCTTGGGACCATTTGCTTGGAAGACCTTTTTCAGCCTTTTTTCTCTAAGATAGTATCTTACTTTGTTATTGAGGTATGTTTCTTGTATGCTGCAAAATGTTGGATCCTGTTTGCATAACCAGTCAGTTCATGTCTTTTTATGGGTGAGTTGAGTCCATTAATATTGAGAGGTATTAAAGACAGATGTTTCTTAGTTCTTGTTATGTTTGTTTTTGTAGGTGACATTATGTGCAAATAGTTCTCTCCTTTTGGCTTTGTTGTGAGGTAATTAATATCTTCTCTTTTCTTTGGTATAGATACCCTCCTTGTGTTAGAGTTTTCCTTCTTGATTCCGCTGTAAGACTGAATTGGTAGATAAATACTGTTAGAATCTGGTTTTGTCCTGTAATATTTTGATTTTTCCATCCATGTTGATTAAGAGTTTTGTTGGGTATAGTAGCCTGGGCTGGCATTTGTGTTCTCTTAGAGTGTGCATGACCTCTGCCCAGCCTCTTCTGGCCTTTTGTGTCTCTGTTGAGAAGTCTGGTGTAATTCTGATAAATCTGCCTTTATGCATTGCTTGTCTATAGTCCCTTGCAGCTTTTAATATTCTTTCTTTGTTCTATGCATTTAATGTTTTGACTGTTATGGATAAGAAGATTTTTCTTTTCTGGTCCTATTTATTTGGTGTTCTATAGGTTTCTTGTTCATTTTAGCTAGTTCTTTCTTTAGGTTGGGGACTTTTTCTACGATTTTATTGAAGATGTTTTCAGGTCCTTTGAGCTGGGAATCTTCATTCTCCTCTATTCTAAATATTCTTAGGTTTGGTCTTTGCATTGTGTTCTGGAATTCCTGGATGGTTTGGGTTAGGAGTATTTTATGTTTTGCATTTTCTTTGACGTTATGTCAAACTTTTCTACTTCACCTGAGATTCTCTCTTCTATTTCTTGTATTTTGTTGGTGATGCTTACATCTTTAATTCCTTACCTCTTCCCTAGGTTTTCCATTTTTGGGTTGCCTCAATTTGTGTTTTCTTTATTGTTTCTACATCCTCTTTTTTTTTTTTTTTTTTTTTTGCTGTGGAAGAAATATTTATTGCAAGCACCTATGAGAATTCACATCACCCAATAACTCAGATGCTTGGAACATATACTCCCAACTCTCTTATCCTTCTGGTCAAGTCCTTCTTTTTCTGTCTTAGCCTTTGATCTCATTTCTTTTTTTCTTTTTTATTATTAGCTTGAGTATTTCTTATATACATTTCAAGTGTTATTCCCTTTCCCGGTTTCCGGGCAAACATCCCCCTCCCCCCTCCCTTTCCGTATGGGTGTTCCCCTCCCAACCCTCCCCCCATTGCCGCCCTCCCCCCATAGTCTAGTTCACTGGGGGTTCAGTCTTAGCAGGACCCAGGGCTTCCCCTTCCACTGGTGCTCTTACTAGGATATTCATTGCTACCTATGGGGTCAGAGTCCAGGGTCAGTCCATGTATAGTCTTTAGGTAGTGGCTTAGTCCCTGGAAGCTCTGGTTGCTTGACATTGTTGTACTTTTGGGGTCTCGAGCCCCTTCAAGCTCTTCCAGTTCTTTCTCTGATTCCTTCAACGGGGGCCTATTCTCAGTTCAGTGGTTTGCTGCTGGCATTCGCCTCTGTATTTGCTGTATTCTGGCTGTGTCTCTCAGGAGCGATCTACATCCGGTTCCTGTAGGCCTGCACTTCTTTGCTTCGTCCATCTTCTCTAATTGGGTGGCTGTATATGTATGGGTCATATGTGGGGCAGGCTCTGAATGGGTGTTCCTTCAGTCTCTGTTTTAATCTTTGCCTCTCCCTTCCCTGCCAAATGTATTCTTTTTCCTCATTTAAAGAAGGAGTGAAGCATTCACATTTTGATCATCCGTCTTGAGTTTCGTTTGTTCTAGGGATCTAGGGGAATTCAAGCATTTGGGCTAATAGCCACTTATCAATGAGTGCATACCATGTATGTCTTTCTGTGAGTGGGTTAGCTCACTCAGGATGATATTTTCCAGTTCCAACCATTTGCCTACGAATTTCATAAACTCGTTGTTTTTGATAGCTGAGTAATATTCCATTGTGTAGATGTACCACATTTTCTGAATCCATTCCTCTGTTGAAGGGCATCTGGGTTCTTTCCAGTTTCTGGCTATTATAAATAAGGCTGTGATGAACATAGTGGAGCACGTGTCTCGTTTGTATGTTGAGGAATCTTTTGGGTATATGCCCAAGAGAGGTATAGCTGGATCCTCAGGCAGTTCAATGTCCAATTTTCTGAGGAACCTCCAGACTGATTTCCAGAATGGTTGTACCAGTCTGCAATCCCACCAACAATGGAGGAGTGTTCCTCTTTCTCCACATCCTCGCCAGCATCTGCTGTCACCTGAGTTTTTGATCTTAGCCATTTTCACTGGTGTGAGGTGAAATCTCAGGGTTGTTTTGATTTGCATTTCCCTTATGACTAAAGATGTTGAACATTTCTTTAGGTGTTTCTCAGCCATTCGGCATTCCTCAGCTGTGAATTCTTTGTTTAGCTCTGAACCCCATTTTTTAATAGGGTTATTTGTTTCCCTGCGGTCTAACTTCTTGAGTTCTTTGTATATTTTGCATATAAGGCCTCTATCGGTTGTAGGATTGGTAAAGATCTTTTCCCAATCTGTTGGTTGCCATTTTGTCCTAACCACAGTGTCCTTTGCCTTACAGAAGCTTTGCAGTTTTATGAGATCCCATTTGTCGATTCTTGATCTTAGAGTGTAAGCCATTGGTGTTTTGTTCAGGAAATTTTTCCCGTGCCCACGTGTTCCAGATGCTTCCCTAGTTTTTCTTCTATTAGTTTGAGTGTGTCTGGTTTGATGTGGAGGTCCTTGATCCACTTGGACTTAAGCTTTGTACAGGGTGATAAGGATGGATTGATCTGCATTCTTCTACATGTTGCCCTCCAGTTGAACCAGCACCATTTGCTGAAAATGCTATCTTTTTTCCATTGGATGGTTTTGGCTCCTTTGTCAAAAATCAAGTGACCATAGGTGTGTGCGTTCATTTCTGGGTCTTCAATTCTATTCCATTGGTCTATCTGTCTGTCTCTGTACCAATACCATGCAGTTTTTATCACTATTGCTCTGTAATACTGCTTGAGTTCAGGGATAGTGATTCCCCCTGACGTCCTTTTATTGTTGAGGATAGCTTTAGCTATCCTGGGTTTTTTGTTATTCCAGATGAATTTGCAAATTGTTCTGTCTAACTCTTTGAAGAATTGGATTGGTATTTTGATGGGGATTGCATTGAATCTGTAGATTGCTTTTGGTAAAATGGCCATTTTTACTATATTAATCCTGCCAATCCATGAGCATGGGAGATCTTTCCATCTTCTGAGGTCTTCTTCAATTTCTTTCCTCAGTGTCTTGAAGTTCTTATTGTACAGATCTTTTACTTGCTTGGTTAAAGTCACACCAAGGTACTTTATATTATTTGGGTCTATTATGAAGGGTGTCGTTTCCCTAATTTCTTTCTCGGCTTGTTTCTCTTTTGTATAGAGGAAGGCAACTGATTTATTTGAGTTAATTTTATACCCAGCCACTTTGCTGAAGTTGTTTATCAACTTTAGTAGTTCTCTGGTGGAACTTTTGGGATCACTTAAATATACTATCATGTCATCTGCAAATAGTGATATTTTGACCTCTTCTTTTCCGATCTGTATCCCCTTGATCTCCTTTTGTTGTCTGATTGCTCTGGCTAGAACTTCAAGAACTATATTGAATAAGTAGGGAGAGAGTGGGCAGCCTTGTCTAGTCCCGGATTTTAGTGGGATTGCTTCAAGTTTCTCTCCATTTAGTTTAATGTTAGCAACTGGTTTGCTGTATATGGCGTTTACTATGTTTAGGTATGGGCCTTGAATTCCTATTCTTTCCAGGACTTTTATCATGAAGGGGTGTTGAATTTTGTCAAATGCTTTCTCAGCATCTAATGAAATGATCATGTGGTTCTGTTCTTTCAGTTTGTTTATATAATGGATCACGTTGATGGTTTTCCGTATATTAAGCCATCCCTGCATGCCTGGGATGAAGCCTACTTGATCATGGTGGATGATTGCTTTGATGTGCTCTTGAATTCGGTTTGCCAGAATTTTATTGAGTATTTTTGCGTCGATATTCATAAGGGAAATTGGTCTGAAGTTCTCTTTCTTTGTTGTGTCTTTGTGTGGTTTAGGTATAAGAGTAATTGTGGCTTCGTAGAAGGAATTCGGTAGTGCTCTATCTGTTTCAATTTTGTGGAATAGTTTGGATAATATTGGTATGAGGTCTTCTATGAAGGTTTGATAGAATTCTGCACTAAACCCGTCTGGACCTGGGCTCTTTTTGGTTGGGAGACCTTTAATGACTGCTTCTATTTCCTTAGGAGTTATGGGGTTGTTTAACTGGTTTATCTGTTCCTGATTTAACTTCGATACCTGGTATCTGTCTAGGAAATTGTCCATTTCCTGAAGATTTTCAAGTTTTGTTGAATATAGGTTTTTATAGTAAGATCTGATGATTTTTTGAATTTCCTCTGAATCTGTAGTTATGTCTCCCTTTTCATTTCTGATTTTGTTAATTTGGACGCACTCTCTGTGTCCTCTCGTTAGTCTGGCTAGGGGTTTATCTATCTTGTTGATTTTCTCAAAGAACCAGCTTTTGGTTCTGTTGATTCTTTCTATGGTCCTTTTTGTTTCTACTTGGTTGATTTCAGCTCTCAGTTTGATTATTTCCTGCCTTCTACTCCTCCTGGGTGTATTTGCTTCTTTTTGTTCTAGAGCTTTTAGGTGTGCTGTCAAGCTGCTGACATATGCTCTTTCCTGTTTCTTCTGCAGGCACTCAGCGCTATGAGTTTTCCTCTTAGCACAGCTTTCATTGTGTCCCATAAGTTTGGGTATGTTGTACCTTCATTTTCATTAAATTCTAAAAAGTTTTTAATTTCTTTCTTTATTTCTTCCTTGACCAGGTTATCATTGAATAGAGCATTGTTCAATTTCCATGTATATGTGGGCATTCTTCCCTTATTGTTATTGAAGACCAGTTTTAGGCCGTGGTGGTCCGATAGCACGCATGGGATTATTTCTATCTTTCTGTACCTGTTGAGGCCCGTTTTTTGCCAATTATATGGTCGATTTTGGAGAAAGTGCCATGAGGAGCTGAGAAGAAGGTATATCCTTTTGCTTTAGGATAGAATGTTCTATAAATATCTGTTAAGTCCATTTGGCTCATGACTTCTTTTAGTCTGTCGACATCACTGTTTAATTTCTGTTTCCATGATCTGTCCATTGATGAGAGTGGGGTGTTGAAATCTCCCACTATTATTGTGTGAGGTGCAATGTGTGTTTTGAGCTTTAGTAAGGTTTCTTTTACGTATGTAGGTGCCCTTGTATTTGGGGCATAGATATTTAGGATTGAGAGTTCATCTTGGTGGATTTTTCCTTTAATGAATATGAAGTGTCCTTCCTTATCTTTTTTGATGACTTTTAGTTGGAAATTGATTTTATTTGATATTAGAATGGCTACTCCAGCTTGCTTCTTCTGACCATTTGCTTGGAAAGTTGTTTTCCAGCCTTTCACTCTGAGGTAGTGTCTGTCTTTGTCTCTGAGGTGTGTTTCCTGTAGGCAGCAGAATGCAGGGTCCTCGTTGCGTATCCAGTTTGTTAATCTATGTCTTTTTATTGGGGAGTTGAGGCCATTGATATTGAGATATATTAAGGAATAGTGATTATTGCTTCCCGTTATATTCATATTTGGATATAAGGTTATGTTTGTGTGCTTTCATTCTCTTTGTTTTGTTGCCAAGACGATTAGTTTCTTGCTTCTTCTAGGGTATAGCTTGCCTCCTTATGTTGAGCTTTACCATTTATTATCCTTTGTAGTGCTGGATTTGTAGAAAGATATTGTGTAAATTTGGTTTTGTCATGGAATATCTTGGTTTCTCCATCAATGTTAATTGAAAGTTTTGCTGGATTCAGTAACCTGGGCTGGCATTTGTGTTCTTTTAGGGTCTGTATGACATCAGTCCAGGATCTTCTGGCCTTCATAGTTTCTGGCGAGAAGTCTGGTGTGATTCTGATAGGTCTGCCTTTATATGTTACTTGACCTTTTTCCCTTACTGCTTTTAATATTCTTTCTTTATTTTGTGCGTTTGGTGTTTTGACAATTATGTGGCGGGAGGTGTTTCTTTTCTGGTCCAATCTATTTGGAGTTCTTTAGGCTTCTTGTATGTCTATGGGTATCTCTTTTTTTAGGTTAGGGAAGTTTTCTTCTATGATTTTGTTGAAGATATTTACTGGTCCTTTGAGCTGGGAGTCTTCACTCTCTTCTATACCTATTATCCTTAGGTTTGATCTTCTCATTGAGTCCTGGATTTCCTGTATGTTTTGGACCAGTAGCTTTTTCCGCTTTACATTATCCTTGACAGTTGAGTCAATGATCTCTATGGAATCTTCTGCTCCTGAGATTCTCTCTTCCATCTCTTGTATTCTGTTGGTGAAGCTTGTATCTACAGCTCCTTGTCTCTTCTTTTGGTTTTCTATATCCAGGGCTGTTTCCCTGTGTTCTTTCTTGATTGCTTCTATTTCCATCCTCAATTCCTTCAACTGTTTGATTGTGTTTTCCTGGAATTCTTTCAGGGATTTTTGTGTCTCCTCTCTATGGGCTTCTGCTTGTTTATTTATGTTTTCCTGGAATTCTTTCAGGCATTTTTGCGATTCCTCTCTGTAGGCTTCTACTTGTTCTCTAAGGGAGTTCTTCACGTCTTTCTTGAAGTCCTCCAGCATCATGATCAAAAATGATTTTGAAACTAGATCTTGCTTTTCTGGTGTGTTTGGATATTCCATGTTTGTTTTGATGGGAGAATTGGGCTCCGATGGTGCCATGTAGTCTTGGTTTCTGTTGCTTGGGTTCGTGCGCTTGCCTCTCGCCATCAGATTATCTCTAGTGTTACTTTGTTCTGCTATTTCTGACAGTGGCTAGACTGTCCTATAAGCCTGTGTGTCAGGAGTGCTGTAGACCTGTTTTCCTCTCTCTCAGTCAGTTATGGGAACAGAGTGTTCTGCTTTCGGGCGTGTAGTTTTTCCTCTCTACAGGTCTTCAGCTGTTCCTGTGGGCCTGTGTCTTGAGTTCACCAGGCAGATTTCTTGCAGCAGAAAATTTGGTCTTACCTGTGGTCCCGAGGCTCAAGTTCGCTCGTGGGGTGCTGCCCACGGGCTCTCTGCAGCGGCAGCAACCAGGAAGACCTGTGCCGCCGTTTCCTTGAGCTTCAGTGCACCAGGGTTCCAGATGGTCTTTGGCTTTTTCCTCTGGCGTCCGAGATGTGTGTGCAGGGAGCAGTCTCTTCTGGTTTCCCAGGCTTGTCTGCCTCTCTGAAGGTTTAGCTCTCCCTCCCACGGGATTTGGGTGCAGAGAACTGTTTATCCGGTCTGTTTCTTTCAGGTTCCAGCGGTGTCTCAGGCAGGGGTCCTGCCGCTCCTGGGCCCTCCCCCACGGGAGCCCAGAGGCCTTATACAGTTTCCTCTTGGGCCAGGGATGTGGGCAGGGGTGAGCAGTGTTGGTGGTCTCTTCCGCTCTGCAGCCTCAGGAGTGCCCACCTGACCAGGCGGTTGGGTCTCTCTCTCACCGGGTCTGGGAGCAGAGAGCTGCTGCGGGCCGGGATCCTCGGGTCTCTACATCCTCTTTTAAGTCTTAGACCACTTTATTCAATTCCTTCACCTCTTTGATTGTGCTTTCCTATATTTCTTTAAGGGATATATTTGTTTCTTCTTTAAGGGCTTCTATCTGTTCATCTGTATTTTCCTGTATTTCTTTCAGTGAGTTATTCATATCCTCCTTAAAAGACTTTATTATTTTCATCAGGTAGGATTTTAGGCCAGCTTCCTGATTTTCAGGTGTGTTGGTGTATTTAGGGCTTGCTGTGGTTGGAGAACTGGTTTCTGATGATGTCCACCCATGTATATTGGCTTCTACTGCTTATGGTCTTGCACTTGCCTTTCACCATCTGGTTATCCTGGTGTTTGCTCTTCTGGGTGCCTCTGTCTGGAGCCTGCCCCTTTTGTCCCTGGGTTGTTTCAGGTCTCCTGGTCAACCTGGGACCCTGGCTGTAGCAGACCACCTGTGGGGCCTTCTGAATGTGGGGTCTTCAAAGGAACAGAGAAGTTTCTGATCCATTGCCCTGCCTGCAGCAGATCTCTGGGAAAGCCTTCAGGCTGCTGGGTTTTCAGAGGGGCAGTCAAACTGTTGTCCTGTGTGAAGTTGTTCTTCAGGAGGGCCTATGGGCTACAGTTTTCATTTCCTTTTGTGCAACAGAACTCCAGGGAAGCTTTCAGTCTGTTTTGTCACTTGCCCTGCATGCCACTGAACCCCTGGGAGGTCTTTAGACTTTGGTGTCAGTTGCCCAGTTGCCCTGTGTACAGCAGATATCCTGGGTTGCCCCAGGCTGTGACGGCTTCTGGGATTCTGTCCCCATAGGAGACACCAGCCAAAAGGGGCTCTTTAATACTCATATATATTCAAAATTCCTAAAACAAAATTAATCTAAAAATAATTTGAAATTCAAATTATTTCAAATAGAAAAAAATTGGCTTGGTCTGTTTTTTTGTCAACCACTTTATTTACTATTTTAAAATAAATTAGGTTAGGATAAGTCTTATAAATCAAGGAATTTTAAAGTGAAGACTGAGATTAAGGTTGGACTAGGTTTAGGACTAGGGTTAGGGTTAGGGTCAGGCCTGAGAGTGGGGTTAGGGTACAGTTTAAGATTAGACATAGTGCTAAGTGTTGGCTCAAGATTAGGTCTATGGCTGCTATAAAGCTAAGGAAACATTAGCATTTTTAATACTTCTAACACCGACTTCAAAGTGGTAAGATTTAGTTTAACCCTACTAGAAAGAATGGGATGTGCATAGTAATAAAGGATATAAAAGAGAAGAAACAAGGAAACTAAAGAGGTGGTGAAGACATTCAGGTTGTTTTAACATTCACACATATCAATCCATCTCCTTCAACTACTGTTTGAAATATTTAGAATTCAAAACAAAATATATGGAAGGTAATATATGTGGAAATAATGTTAGAGAAGATCAATTTCACAGCCATAGCACTTTTCACTGTAGGAAGGGAAACCACCATTATCTGCTCAAGTGACATGAATCTTTCAAAAGCTTTCAGGCTACTAGTCACAGTTACATAAACCTATAATCCCAGAACAGGAGAGGGAGAGCTGCTGGTGTATTTGGGGGGCAGCCTGGTCTATAGAGAAGACTCTGATTCCCAAACCTTCTATTCTACCAATCAACAAAACAAGCAAACAGACAGGCACAAAGACATAAAAAAGTCTGTTGTCAAATGGAATCTGCGAAGAAGACCTGGGCTTTTGTGGTCAGACCACGTCTAACTCAAAAATGTCTTCTGAATATTGTGCTTGTAGTAAGGAGGTAAGATGGTCTAAAGTCAGTCTCACATACAAGTATTTCTTCTTGCAGATTACTGTTAGCAATTGAGTTAGATAAAAGACTATGAAATTGGATCCTAGTTGATTTCTAGAATAACATTAGTCCCAGAAATAAAACAATAATCCTTATATAATGCTTGGAAATGATTCATCCTGTATTATGTTTGCTGTCACACAAGGACCTTGTTGCATAAGCCCCAGCACCCTGAAAAATGTCAGATCTAACAAATGTATACCTGTAAGTTCAGCAGGTTGGAAGAAGAAAGTAACATTCATGGGGTTTCCAAGAATCTTAGGGCTTCCTGACTAAACAGTTTAATTTAATCAATGTTAAGAGGTTCAGTAGAAGACCTAAAAATATCAAGTGGAGAAGATTGGAGAAGACATTGAACAGTGATGTTTGTCCTCTACACAGTGCATGCACAAGCATGTGTATGGATGTATGAACACATGCACATAGTCCCTAGAAAGGATAATTATTTTCCAATACATCATCATTTTTATAAATGTCAATTAGTCCATAAGATTTGCATGTTAATGGAGTTTTGTATTATGCCAACCAATATGTATTCTTCAGAATAAGGTAATATTTTTATAATGGAATAAGTTAGATACATAAGATTAGAATTGTGCACTATTGAAAACAAGTTGGTATATAACCAATTTTGTATGTGTATATTATTATTATTATTATTATTATTATTATTATTATTATTATTATTGGTGGTGGTGGTGGTGGTGGTTGTGGTGGTGGTATTTTCTAAACATAACAAACTCCTTAGGTTCAACTTTTAAAGTGTTTTCTCAGGGTTGGTGGAACCTAGCATTTCTGAAGATCTGCATTTGATCGAGAGAGAGAGAGAGAGAGAGAGAGAGAGAGAGAGAGAGAGAGAGAGAGAGACTTTAGAGATTTACGTGGAGAATAAACATAAGTCAACTTCCTTACCCATGTTAATCTTTTCTTAAAAGTAAAAATTGCTAACTTTCCAGCATTTTTGAGCAGTTAATTCATATGAATATTCATTAACTAAGGGAGTAATTATGTATATTTATACTTTCATCATGCATCTCCTATGCATCTTGATATGGTAGAAAAAGACGTAACATAATAATTTACATATAGACAAAATGAAGTTTTAAAATATGCTAGTAAAAAGGTAAAGACCCCCTTTATTCCTTCATCAATGTAAGTTAACTTTTTGAGTACTGACAATAATCCAGACATGTATCTGACCTAAGAATACAAGCTCTACCTTCATGGAATTATGTGGAGTAATGGGAAGAGGTAAAAATTGCTGCAGAAGAATAAATGAGGAACATCTAATTTTGTTTGCGGGGATACAAAAATATTTCCCAAGAGTGCCGATATCTGATTTGCATGTCACTCCAATAATTGTTTATGCCAATGAAGAAAATATGAGTATGCAAAACTAGGAGGCTGTGTGCAAGGATGAATGTGTGACTGGGCAGGAGGTGCTCAGGAGAGCTCTGAGATCCGTGGGAAGGATGAAGCATGAAAGGGATATAAACAAAGACCTATAACCTTGAAGCTGAAAAGAAATATTATCAGACAAAGAGCAATTACATTAGAATAAGGATGCATGCGGCATAGCCCATTTAAAATGCATTGAATAAAACAGAAAAGGGCGAGAGAGTAAAACGTTATAGTATAATGTATGCACAACAGAATTATAAGGGTGCCATCTCCTTGTGCTTAAATACTGAGCAGATGGAGACCAGGATGTTTGTGTCTTTGTAGCCAGTCAGGTTGGTTATTCTTAAAAAAAGTATAAGTGCAGTTTATAACCACAGGACAACGAGCTGAACAGTCCTCTGCTCTGATTTTCCTCAGCTCCCGTCTTTCATATTTTTCTTTAATGTTGTCACTTAGATGGAGAACACTAAATGAAGGTCAAAGACAGAGTTCTGGGCTGTCCTGTTGAGGGAATCCTTTTTCAGATAGAAGTAGATAATTTTAAATATGTATTTACTATTTATAGCCATCAGGGTCCCAGTGTCAGTAAGCTACTAAAATACTAACTTAGGATGCTTAAATTGTACCCACTTGTTCCTCACCTTTGAAAAATAATTGACTATTATTCAAAAGTGTGAATTAAAACAAACTGTCACTCAACTCTCTACTCAACCTCCAAATCTGAGACCAAATCCCCCCAGGATTTAGTATTGTGTTTCTGACACACACAGCATGATGTTCTAAAGAGCAAGGAATTAAATCAAGCTGCTGATGTTGAAATGTATCCTCAAGAGTCTCACAGAATACCACTTAAGAACAGGGATTAAACTATGACCTTGAGTTTTCATTTGCTAGTTTGTCTCTAGTGAAAAACACTTAAAATCTTCAGGCTTCAGTATCCTCCCTTATGCACTTTCCAGTCAGTAAGATGACAGGGAGTAAATCAACTGAGTAACAATTGAAACTAACTGTGTGTTCCCAGTCAGTTTTATTAATTGAAGGGAAAAAACGTGCTGACTAAACAACAGACTGAGCAGCTGAATAATAAGCAGACACGATCGCGTGTCCTCACCTGACTAAGGGTTCTGTTCCCTTAAGAAAAATCAGTGATTCCCCAAACTTAGGAATTCAGCATTCATAGAAAGATCTGTAAATAACATGATTATGCAGTGAAATACGATTTAAATTCTGTATTAAAAATAGCATAATATCATTCTGACAAGAATTAACCTATAATTATTAAAAATAATTGTAATTTGCTGAGCCACATCTGGAATTATAGAAGTTATAGAAATCTGGCATTAAATATTTTACGGAGGAATTAATTTCCCTGCTACTATGACTAAATATCATGACTACAGATAGTTAAGGGAAAAATGTTCATTTTTGGCTCACAGCTGTAGGGTACTGTCCAGTGTCGGGGGCATGTCAAGGTGGTACCAGGATGAGGCAGCTGGCATAATTCATCCATATTCAAGGAGGCAGGCGCTGAAGATTGTCCATGCTCACATTCTTCTTTGTTGTTCTGTTGTTCAGGATTGATGTCCTTGGAAATGATTCTCTCCTCATCTAGCATAAGTCCTCTCACCACAACTATCCTACATAACATAATATCTCACAGAGATGTCCAGAGCCTGACCACATCTAAAACAATCTCCAAAATGTATGCAGAGGCTTTTTTTCCAGGGGACTCCAGATCCTGTTGACAAGGTACATTAATCATTGAAAGCTTGCGTCTTGTCAACTTAACACACACACACACACACACACACACACACACACACGACGTTATTACAAACATTCCCTTCCTTGTTTCCATAATTTAGTGGCCTTGTTATAGAACAAGATGCACCTTGAAGAGTCCGTCTTAGCTTTAACCAGCGTTGGTTCTTTATAGACACTAATTCTAAGCCTCATCTGAAACCCAGGAAATTCTTGTAACTGTTTGAGCATATGAAATAAAACAAAAGTGACCTAGTTCTGTCATACGATGGAATGGAATAAATATCTCCAAGAGGTGAAAATAGGGGTATAGAAATAATAATAGATCCAACGAAGATTGAAACACCAAGCCCAGTGGTTCCATCTCTGAAAAGTGAGACATATAAGGCAATTCTGGGCTTCAGTAGCCGCGGTCCTCCAGCTTTGCCTCGTTTAGTGCACAATGCCTCAGGAGACATCCCATGCTGCTGACACTTCCAATGAAATGGGATCTCCACTGCTCTTTAGGCATCTCCCGGTGGCCTTTAAAAGACTCCTCACAGGCACTCTGACCCTTACACATACTGCCTACCCTTAGATTCTCTATGAATTTGCAGAGTCTTCCTTTAATCTTGTATTTTTTTTCTGCTACTACAAAACAGTAACGGAGATGATCTTTAACAAGTTCTACTGCCGACTTAGATGGAGGATGACCTCTTTGGATGCTGATGCAGAGAAAACACTACACTGAGCAGTTGTTATTAATGATCAGGACACCCCTGCAGTTGCATTCTCAGTCCAGGCTCTTTTATCAAATTCATTTTTATTGTCCCAAGCTGGGGCTTTTGATTTGGAGTGTTGCCCTCAGAGCACCTTTGCTCCCACACAGGACCAAGCAGGCTGCTATTTGAGCACTTACGACCTCTGTCTGTCATGCACATGGTTGGGAAGTTTAACCTGCTCATGTTTTACCCCCTCAGCAAACTCCAGGTGCTTTATCCTTTGCTGTCAAACATTTCACTTCTTTCAATATTTCAATGGTCTTCTGTTTGAAATATCTGCCACCAAATAGAGCAGTCTATTATCTTTTAAAAATTCCACCTCGCTCATGTAATTAGGCTATAGGTAAGATGAAATGAAATGATTAACTAAAATTTCATATTAATGATCCTTAACCTAGTTCCAGGGAGAATGCAGTTTTCCTTGGAAACCTCAGGACCTAAGCTTCCACAGTGAGTGATCCCATAAACATTCTATGTTTTATGTTCCCGTCAAAATAGCGCACTCAGCCCTCCTAATGCTGTTATGTGGCTATTCTCGCACACATTGCCAAGTTCATCCACTTCCCTTCCATAAACCTGAATTTTTATTGTTGCTGTTGCTAATTGTTTGGTTGGGTTTTAGGTTTTTTAAGTTTGTAGGTCTCTCTCTCTCTCTCTCTCTCTCTCTCTCTCTCTCTCTCTCTCTGTCCCTCCCTCCCTCCCTCCCTCCATTACTCTTATCTTATATATTACATCCCAACTGCAGGTTCCCCTCCATGTCCTCACTCCAGTCTCTTCCCATCATCTCCCCTCTCCACAATTTCCATCCCTCTCTGCCTCCCCTCCAAAAGATTTATGTCCCTCCCCTCCCAGGGACATAAATTAAACATGGCATAACAAGCTACATACAACAAGGTACATACCATAATATCAATGCTGAACAAGGCAAAGTACTGAGAGAAAAACAGTCTTACAAGCCGGCAAAAGAATCCTGCTCTCACTGTATGGAATCCTGTAAGAACATCAAGCCAGCTACACCATATACAGAAGACCTAGGTCAGAAACCTCCAGGTTTCCTGAACTCTATTTGACATCCTCACTGGTAAGGGAAATGCAAATCAAAAGTGCTTTGAGATTTCATCCTATACCTGTCAGAATGGCTGAAATCAAAACCACAAGTGATCACTTTTGCTAGTGAGGATGTAGTACAAGGAGAACACCTCTCCATTGTTGATGACAGTGAAAATTTTACAGCCACTTTGGAATCAATAGAGCAGTTTCTCAGGAAATTGGGAATAGTTCTACCTTAAGACCCATCTATACCACTCCTGGGCATATACCCAAAGAATGCTCCATACAATCACAAGGACACGTGCTCAGCTCTTTATAGCAGCTTTATTCATAATAACCAGAGACTAGAAACAACCTAGAGGCCCCTCAACTAAAGAGTGGATAAAGAAAATGTGGTACATTTATGCAATGCAATATTACTCAGCTGTTAAAAACAAAGGCAGCCTGGAACTTGCAGGTAAAGAGTTGTAACTAAACAAATATCAGAGCTGTATCAAGTACTAAAAGAAGTGTTATCTGGAGTTGGCTTTATCAGATACCTCTCTGTTTTTAAAGTTACTAAGGCTCAAACAATTTAATACAACACCGTAGTAAGATCTCAGCACAAGGAAATACCTCAAAGACTAATTAATACTTGAAATTAAAAATAATAAAGAAATTTTGTGAGATTGGTGCCTCTAAACTCAAAGTATCACTTGCTTCAGTATTATAAATGTTTGTTTTAATTACCCTGAGGTTAAAGAACCATGCATGTCCTCTGAACCTTTCTAACTGTATTTGTACGGTAAGATTTAGACACAATAAGCTTCATCTGAAAGTAATAGTTCGATGACAACAAATCACTAAGCTTTGCTTTTGCATTGAGCATTGATATGGTTTCCTCAACTACACTTAGGATTAAGAAGAGGAAATCTAATGATTGCCCTAGGAATTCCTTACTTGTCGTCACAGCTGTCGAAAGAGCTGTTTCTTGAGCTGTCTCTGGGTGAGGTGCCTGTACCGTCTAAGTGCCAGCTGCACAGAAAACGAGCACGAAAGAGCAGTTGGCAGCTCCATTAGCTGAAGCGTGCCGTGTTCCCACATAGAGTGCAGGTAGGAAGTTAGAAAAAAATCTAACAAAGGAAATATCTTTGTAGCTCAGTAAATGGTCCGTGCTCTCCAATGTTCTCAGAATCGGAGCACCACCTTGAATGATCTTCAGTCAGATAATAGTGTAAAGCCATCGGATCAAGCTTAAAAGAAATCAGGAATGACTCCGAGGAGATACAAAACATTCCTGTGCCTTCCATTTCTTCCCTTATTTATCAATTATAGCTGCAGTATGAAAAAGGAAAGCAAAGGTTCTGGAGGGCTAAAACTAAAATAACAGTAACAAAGCAGCCATGCCTCTCTCCCTGTGGAATGAAATATTAGGATAATAGGGCCAGGAGGGACTTCGGAGGGGGTAGAGTTCACCCATCAGCCTTGCGGCTGGAATCAACCCAAGCTCACCTCCAAGTATGCCGTCTCTACACTATTTGGAAGGTCTCCAGAGAGAAAACCTATAATGGCCATCTTTAGAAATCGGCGAATGTGAAGCAATTTGTACTTTTTTTTTTTTTTTGCGAATACTTGCGTTTTGTATTATAAATTCGCCATGCCCTGTGTTTCTGCTGATGCCTTCTAACAGGTTCTACATTTCTGCTGCTTAATCATATTTTTGTGCACCTCTCCACTTAGCCTGAAATTTTCCATACCTTTGAACCTGGGAAACATGCCTCCCAGATGATTTAGATATGGCTTATTAACTAGAATTCTGGGTAATTGCCTCTCACAGCCTGAATGCTGCAACTTTTTTTTTTTTTTTTTTTTTTTTGCTTTTAAAGTTAGTATTGTTCGCCTGTTTCATATCAGTTAGGAATTTTGGTTGACTTGAAAAAGTAGAATTACTAATCTAATAACAAAGATAGATGTTTTTCCTGTTCATACAATGTCCAGAGAAGTACACTCCATGGTAAGAAGTTTGTTCTCTGAGGCACTCTATGCCCCGGTCCATTTCTACTTTCTGTTATGCTCCTTCCCCTGATTCACTAATATCTCCATCTACAAAGAAGTCTTGGAGTAAAAACAATGTCACTGAATCTCAAAATATCACTGCCATATGACAGGATGACAAGGTATGTCTTAGTTGGGGTTTTAACTGCTGCAACAAAACACCTCGATCAAAACTCAACTTGGGGAGCATGGGGTTAATTTGGCTTATAGCTCCAAATTTCTATTTATCACCAAAGAAATTCAGGATAGAAACTCACACAGAGCATGATCTTGGGGGCAGGAGCTGGTGCACAGATGTCATGAAGAGGTGTTACTTACTGACTTGCTTTACATGTCTTGATCAGCCTGCTTTCTTATAGAATCCAGGACCAGCAGCACAAGGATGGGGTCAGCCGCAATGTATGGGTATTACCCCTTTATCATTAAATGAGAAATGCCTTATGACTGGATGGCATTTCCTTAGCCGAGGTTCCTTTCTCTCTAATGATTCTAGCCTGTGTCATGTTGATACAAAACCAGCCAGCACAGGGTCATACTAAAATATTACTACGTTTTAAGCTCTCTCCCTTTGAAATATGTTTCCAGTGACCTCATGGAAAAATACTCAACTTTGTTTCCTTGGTCTGAATTTGAAACCAAAGACAAATTTGCTAGCACAAAAGCCTGACTGGTGGAGTCTTTAAGTCATAAAGCTGCTTTGAACACATCAGGGTTGTATGCTGGTTAGTGTTTGTCAACTGGACATGAACTGGTGAAAGCTAGCAAGAGGGAACTTTAGTTAGGAGTTGCCACCACTAAATGTTCACATGTCAGTGGACATTTTCTTGCTTAAAGAATCATGTGAAAGGGGGCAGTCCTACTTTCCTTGATGCCACACCCGAGCAGGTGGTTTTGGATTACATAGACAGAAAGCAAAACCGGCAAGCTGTCTATATGCCAAAGCGTGCCTTGTTGGTTTTGTTCTCCTCTAACGTTAAAATTTCTATTTCACTTTGCCTTTCTAGGTCAGTGGATTTTTTTCACCAAACATGGTGCTCAACTATCTTGTTTATTTGTTTGTTCATGTCATTGGTAGTCCTAAAATTTAATACATGGCAAACCCCCAAACATTGATATATACCCCCAATCCTATTTGCTTTGTTTTGAAAGAGTCTTTGAATTTCAGTTTCTACTTATGATTCTAAATACCTTGTACATTCCATATATATGTCTATCTATATTTTTATGAGGTCAGAAAAGTGAATTCATTGTCATCGATTATCATGAACTCTATAAAGATTGGCTTTCAGCTTTATTTCAATCTATATAGCCATAAATGGAAAATCATGTCAGGTTTTTCAAATCCTTATATTTGTAAGTCATTCTTATGCCATAGACGTACTAGCCACTAATGCTTAGAATCATATTTAAGCACAACTTTTTTATATAATATGTTGTTTTCTATTCACCTGTGCAAGTGGTCCTTTAGTTAAGGAAAACAGCTGCTACTAAAACCTTAAGCAAGCCATGACACAGAAATATAAACTTTAATTTTCTGTCTGTTAAAATGTTGTTGTAAAAATATAAAAATAAAAAAGTAAAGTTGTCTTTTACCCCGCTAGCTCTGTCACCGTAGTATCCCAAGATGTCTGCAAGATTTCTTGGTGGAAACACATCCCCACTCCTCGGCGGCCCAGTGTCTCTTGCAGCCATACACTTTCCTACACTCAAACCTTCACACAAAAGAACACACAACACAATAATCTTTGATCCAATTGATAAGATATAATTGCCCACTTAAACATACAAAGCCCGGTACCATCCATCCCTTAGGAACACTAATAACAACCTGTAAATACACAGAGCAGAATCTTAACATCACCTGCTGTCCCGCGCGCGACTTTTCGCCGGCAAGGAGCATGTGGACATTAGAAATCCTTACTGTGACCACTTTATTAATCTTAGAAGAGGAAAAGCCACGCCGCGACAACATGGGGCGCTTATAAAACCCTCGTGCAGCACATCCACACCTGATTGGTTGTTACCCATGATCTCATAAGGCACGCCCCGGAGTGGGCAAAGACCTGGCACGAAGTTACTCTTGCACATGTGCACAGTTAACTACCTGAAAGGGGGGCCGGCTGGCGCGGCGAGGGTTGGCGCCATCTTGTAATGGCGGAGTCTATCCTGACCTACCACATGGGGCGCGGTGGAAGACAGCGCCATCTAGTGGTGGCGAACGTATTGTGGCCCTCTACATCTCACCCTTATAATTTATATAATTTTATAGCAGAAATGATCACCCTATCGCGTGCAATGAGGAAACCTCAGCGATGTGCAAGGGCTGATCAAAGGAACACTGAGTCTCTCTCAATCCCAGTGTAATGGATCCACAGATCCATGGGGTGCAGGAGCAGAGAACTCAGATACAGAGAGTATCCCTCTCCACCCAGTGCAATGGACCCACAGATCCATGGGGTGCAGAAGCAGGGAACTCAGATACAGAGTAAATCCTGAACAAGATAACCAAATTCCAGGTGAGGCCCTTTGTACAATGGCCACAAGTGCTTGAGTGATAACGACCTTATCACGTTACTGTTGAGATCTGAGTTTGTAAACCAACCATGGTATGAATACTGATCCACAGCATAGGGCTGTATCAAACAGAGCCACTCCCGATAAGTAGTGGGCACCTCATATGGTCCTCCTCAGCTGTTACCACCAAGGACCATAGTCAAGCTGCTCTTATAATAAAATTTTGAATTCCCAATTGTTAGTAACTACTCCAGAAAGTTTACCCACTGTAACTGTCTAATAATAGATCGGGGGAGGATAACTCCAGACACTGCAGACACAATGTCTGCAGCAGTAATGGCTGCTACAATAGCAGTGAAAGTGTCAAGGTCTTTTCCAGGAGAGTTCAGGATCAGTCATTCTTCTCTGGAACAACCAGCAGGCAATGGAACCATTTCTGAGATCTGTATAACCAGGACAGAGTTCTCCAGTCACTGTAGCTTTACACAGGTGGCTTTCTGTGAAGCTACAGTCTGTAAAATGACAACACCAGTTACCAGTTAAGGCAGCAAGAGTCACCAGGGAAATGAAGGGACAGGGGTAACAGCTGGAGTCCAGTCTTCTCCAGGAAGCAGCAGTGTACAGAGTCTGAGCGTAGGCCACAGTGGGACGGGAACACACGCAGCGGTAACACTGACTGCAGCAACGGCAAAATCTCTGTGATGACAAAGGATGAAGGGGCATCTTCTATCTTCCTCTCAGGGCAGAGGAATGACTCCAGGGACCCGAACCAGGAGAGCTGAATAACCAGGATCAGCAAGTCTCAGCAACCACCCAGGCAGCTGGCACACTCCTGTAGCATCCTGTAGAAAAAACACAAACATTCCCTCTTCCCCACATAAAATATCTGGACAGGAACATGTCAATAAGTGGATCTCTCTATTTCACCTAGGCAGAAGTATGTCTAGTTGTAGGGTGCCATAAACTTTGGCATCCAAATTTTTAAAATTGAAATAAAAGGGGCATTATTTAGCATACAGGATAACTCTCCCTTTTTATTTATTAAGATATAAACTGTCTAGTATCATTGTCCTCCCTCGTTAAGGGGTCTAGGCAATCTAGTTTGAGTTTTTAAATGTCCTATAAAGTAACAGCTTAGTGTTCTTAACCACTAAGACATCTCTCTAGCACCTCACAAACTTTATTTACCTAAACATAAGCATTAATTAGAAATGTCAAATCTTGTAAATATTGTCCAAATTTAGTCATATTAGAAATCCCTGAGCTGGCAGGGCGAGGCTGGGAATTGAAAGTAAGCAAATGGAGTCTTTTTCTTTTCATATCAACTCTATTATCATTTTCAAAGAGCTGGGTCTATGGTTTTGTTTAGTTGTCTGAGCCAGAGCACTGAAAGGACAGTGAGTTGTCAGACAATTTACACTGAAATCACTCACTGATTTCATGTAGAAAACTTGTCTCTAATAAAGCATTAAGTAATTGAAATCAATTGTAAAACACAAGCCACACATTGGCTATCAGTATGTGAATAGAAAGCTTGATTTAAAAACAGTGGCTACAGGACGTAATCTAATAATCTGTGCTGAAGCAACAGAAACTCAAGAGAATAAACAAGTGATCCAATCATACATGTAGCCTTTTCATTAGATGAACCACCTATAAATATAGTAAGTGCATTTCCTATGGGTTGTATGCACAAATATATAGGAAATACAAAAACATGTAAAGAGTAAAATTATCAACTTTGTCTGAAAAATTTGTATATGTGATAGGCCAAATATCAGTATTTTGTAATAACCAATTTAATTGTTGTTTGGACTAAGGTATGTTTCACCAGGTTTCTTTTTAAAATACTTCCATGACTCTAGCCTACAATTCTGTATTAACACAGCTGAAGTTTTATCTCCAATCTGTATAACAAAGACCTAAGTCCTCTGGTAAGGTGAGGTACTTAGCCAATTAACTTATCTTTAGAAGCTTAAAATTAGCTTCAAATATTCTTATCCAGAGTAGTGTAACAGCTACTCCCCAAATATTAAAGCTCATTTTGAGAGCAAAGGTTTGTAATAAAAATTTCCATATACATTGAAAGATTTAAGTTCTAACTTCTTACACTGAAGAAGCAACAAAATTATATAATATAAGGCTTTTAGCCATTCTTAATGATATCACTTTATGGGCTCTCTAAAACTATAAGCAAGCTCACGAAATGAAAACTCACAATTGTTATGACGAAAACAAATTGTATAAAATCAATCCTCTAAATCTGTCTTGAAATGGCAGTTGGAGTAAGGAAACTGGCTGTAATGCTCTCACGAGTTCTAAAACCTCATCAATCTTTATAAATCCTGTAACAATCTCTACCTGTTTGATTTTTCCTTAATTAAAAATAAGTTTGAGTTAGTCAATGTAACACTGGCAATCCTAAATCACAATCTTTAAGTTCTCTTTGTAACACCAGAACACAGCCACGAGGTCACCTGAGTTCTGAGTACATGACTAGGCAGCTGTTCTCCAGGCAGTGGAAATTAGCATTAGAATACAGATAACTTCAGGGCAAGCCACAACTTTGGAAAGCAAAACTCAACCTCTAACAAACAATCTAGTCTCCAAGGCACCCCAGGTCTATCTATTACGTTACAAAGTTTGACTGTCAATTCTTACATTTGGACGCACAATGGTGTGGTCTCCAATACCTCAACCAGGGACAATGTCCTAAATTCTTTTAGAAGCCTGGTTTCTAGGATAAGAGTTCCATAAAAATATTACCTCAATTTAGACCTGTCTCCCTAGGTTGGCCCATGTCACACGCTATCTAGAATGACTCCATCCAGATTACCAGCTTTATGTCAACTTTCTGTTACCAATATTATACCTTTTTAACCATATCCAATAACTTGAAAGCCAATAGTCCATAACCAAGGCAAGTAGAGCATATTTATACATATAAAACCAATGAGAAACAAAATTGAAGTGGCTACACCCATCTTTAATATTTAGACCAAACATCATTTTTCCCTTTTATCTATGATTTTAAGAGAAGCACCTTGTCACCTGTTGAGTCAAGTAATAAGTCAGGGATTTTTTTAAGACAAACAGCTATCAACTCTTGTATGAAGAAGCTGTTGGCGCGTTTAAGATCAGCTCGTGTAGACGCTTAGCCTCTGGTCAGCTTCTCCAGCTAATCTAGACACCTGGCTCTAGGCACAGGGCTTCAAAGACCTGATTAAAACTGTTTTTTATTTATTTGTTCCTTTTTGAAACGAGTTAAAACCAAGTAGGTGTGCACGACCGGCAGGTAAAGTTTTTATCATTTTTTCTTTTGAACATGAAACATAAAACTTTTAGACAATGAGAAACAAAAACCACAGACATACACTGACAGACATGGGGACATCCTGGTGCACCAGAGACAAACAATAGACAAAGAGGGGAAAAAGCCAGATGGTGTTCACGGCGACTATCCACTCGAGTGGAGCTGATATGGGCGATGGATTGTCTCAATTCCTGGACTAGTCCACCAACGTGTTGAAACCCAATTCTGTAAGATACTGAGAGATATTATCTGATCAGTATGACCGACATTCGCCAATGGTATGGAAGTGAAACACAGCCCTGAGTATTTTTACTCACAACCCAATTACATTAACTCTATCAGGCTGTGTACGGGCACTGAGATGTCCTTTTGTTTGATTCTCCTGAATAAATTTTCAGGCGGTCTGCCTCTATCAAATCTGATCAGTATTACTCTGTAAAGCTGTCGCGTCAGCGCCCGGACGCCGCGGCGTCCCCAGAGCCGGTGCGGGAGCTTACTTACACCTTTCATAAGCACTAAGACAAAGTTTTTCTCCCAAAATACTGTGTTCCTTTTACCTCCTCCCTTCTCACCCGGGGCGTTTTTTCCCCAATCTTTCACTTCCAAATTGGAAGGGTTTGGTGCTTGAGATCGATCAGTTCGTTGCAACTTTTCTCTATCCTCTGTTTCTGACGCTTTTTGCCCTTCCCCCAACACTCTCCGCTTTGCTGTTACAGCTGGGCAGTTCCCACGCGACCTCTGACGCCGTTTGGCGGTAGCTAGAAACTCAAAGGTCAATAGAAACAACTAGAGGGTTGCCAGAGCAACCATTGCGGCACCTGCCGCGTCCGGCAGGGGACTGAGCTGGAGCAGATCAGGGCTAAACATTGTCTCTCAGAGTTCTTTTTACCTGCATTCCACAGCTTCTGGATTTCTTCCGTGAAACGGAGGCTTCCTCTTGGCACCGGTGATGATGTAGCTTTCTGTGTCCCGGATTCTCGGCACCAAATGTCCCGCGCGCGACTTTTTGCCGGCAAGGAGCACGCGGACATTAGAAATCCTTAGTGTGACCACTTTATTAATCTTAGAAGAGGAAAAGCCACGCCGCGACAACATGGGGCGCTTATAAAACCCTCGTGCAGCGCACCCACACCTGATTGGTTGTTACCCATGATCTCATAAGGCATGCCCCGGAGTGGGCAAAGACCTGGCACGAAGGCACTCTTGCACATGCACACAGTTAACTACCTGAAAGGGGGGCCGGCTGGCGTGGCGAGGGTTGGCGCCATCTTGTAATGGCGGAGTCTATCCTGACCTACCACGTGGGGCGCGGTGGAAGACAGCGCCATCTAGTGGTGGCGAACATATTGTGGCCCTCTACAACCTGCCATGGCTTCTCACCCTCACCTCCTCCTGTCTCTCCTTTTTCATCTAGTCTCCTCCTCTTCCTTCAAACTTCTCTCCCGCCCATCCTTCCTTCTCCTCCGATGATAGGCCTCCTTCTATCCTGTACCTGCCCCTCACCTGCACTTTACAAATTCAATGGGGAGCTGGTTCTTGTGAAGTCACCTGAGTTCTGAGTACATGACTAGGCAGCTGTCCTTGGGGCAGTGGAATTAGCATCAAAGTACAGTAACTTCAGGGCAAACCACAACATTAAAACTTACTCATTTGAAAAATATATGGGGGAAAGGAAGTATTTTTGCCATTCCTATTATCTAACAGGAAAAGAATTCATTTCAACTAAGAGCAAATACAAACTTCTCGTTGAAATGATGTGTTTAAAACTCACATAACTGCTATTCTATAATGATTTTAAGTTAAACTAGTTTATAAGTTCTATCTTTGAAGGCCAGATTTAGAGCATACTAGGTGATGTTTATTAAACCATAATTAATAAAACAGGTAAGAAATTGTTGGAAGACATACGGATGGCCTGGAAAATTAAAAATAGCACATTGTACATTCAAGAGAAGATGTTGCAAGGAAAGTTCATAAAAATTTAATAAGTTAGACTTAAGATCTGACAAATCAGTTCTGAAGACTTGCATTAGAATGCAGTTAAGAGTCAAAGAGCATGAAAATTGGACAAGATGATACCTTTTGTATTTTGTGGGTTCCAACACAAAAATATACAGGTCTCATTTTAAAAGAAATGAGAGATAGATTATTTTGGAGCCATTTTCAGTGACCATTGCCTAGAAACAGATTTAGGTTACTCCAAATTCCATCATTTAACATGGAAGAAGATTCATGAGTTTTTATAATTTTATAGAAGAGAGAAGTCGTAAGTCAAGGAAAGTTTAAAATAGGACACGTGTAACAAGATGGCGGAACAATTTTTCTATAGGCCAAAGATGATATCTGAGCTTTTGAATGAGTGAGATCAAGTGGTTTACTAACATAATATATTCTAGTAGGTCTAATAATAAATCCAGAGAGTCTACAACACTTGATTTGTCTATTAATAACAAGATGTTAGCTTCTACATGACACAGAGATGGACAAGAAAAGGCTTTTTTGGAGAGCTAGAACTAGCCCAAGATAAGGTAATTAGCTTCTGGACATGCATCTTTTTAACTTCTCTACAGCACTGCACTTCTCATGAGTCATGCATCCTCTGCAGACACAGTTTTCTTTTCAGGAGTTCTTACTTACATGAGAATTAATGTGAACTAGATAAAGAAGAAATAGTTTGATAAAAATAATTTCCAACACCAATTCAATATATACCAACTATTTTATATGATTATAACATGACGACTTATTCTAAATTTTCTTAGTTTAAATTAGTTATTCAATAAGGAAAACTGTTTTACGAGAAACTGCATCAGGGATGTAAAGTAATATTATGTCTTCCAAGGGGTTGTGGGTGACTTCATATTTCAGAGTCTTGATTTCTTTGAGTTGCATTTTTATGCTAGTTTCATTTTCATATAACATTCCTTAGTATGCCATTACTTTTCCATTATTTTATTTGCTTATTGGATAAATACTTGTAGGGAGCACAGTTGATGTGTTCCATTCATGACACAGAGGTCAGAAGCTGTCAGGGCTTCTCCATCCTTAGGGTAGGTATTACTACAGCATGTGACTGTAATACCACCTGGACCCATGTGGTTACCTCTTGCACTTAGAGAAACAGGAATAGGATATACAGTTTAACTTCTCTAGAGGAATAATGACAAGGGCAAAAGATAAATCATTCTGCCAGTCTGAGAATAGAAGTCAGGGTAAATTAAGTGTTCCTTAGCATTGCTGAAAGGAACAAAAGTCTGTAAGGACCAATTAAATTTAGGATAACATGGTACTGGCATGCATATCCATAATGGACAATAATTGGGCAACATTGGCCACTCAGGCGATTACGAATAATTAGTGGTCATTGACTTTGAACCCTGAGGCAACACAGAATAAAGAGTGATATCACCTGTTATATAACCACTTCATTCTAAAAGCTACTTTTGTGTAAATCTTGTGTAAACCTGCCCTTGAGAATAGGATAAATGCTGTAGGCAGTCATGTACATTTGCTTTTGTCAGGTTTTACATGTGTGTGACAGCCTGCAAATGTCAATGTGTCAGTTTTCACATCTTTATGCTAGCATACTCATGTTACTCTGTCAGCTTTCTTGTGTATTGAAATGTATGTACTGATGTGCTTGTGTTGTGAATGTATGTCTCATCTGCCTATGGTCACTCAGGTTTTTGTCAAACTCTGGCTTCCTGAAATCCTTCTTCCCTACCTGGAGTCATACCTCAGAAGCACATTATTATTATATCCCTTTATCTTGTCACTACATAACCCGTGATCTTTGAAAAGATGTAATTATCATATCTTTTTCTATCACAATTGACCATTAACCTGTCAATATATTAAGGTTAATAAAAAAATCAAAGATTTGTGAGCTCAGATAATGTGATTTTGAAAGTGCAGGAGAAAAGATGCTGGTTTTGTAGAACTGTCCGAACCCATCTACGCCTTCCATGCCTCCCATTAGAGACCAAGCGTGTTAGAATAGCACAGCTCTCCACTTCCAATGCTGTCATTTTCAAGCATACAGAGCACACCTCGTTATATCCCTTACTCCACTTATGGACTTTAGCATAGAATTTCAAAAGTCACAAAAAGCCTACATGCCTCCTCTATTGTTATCTTTCCTCAGTCTTCTGTTCTGTTCTCTGGAACTCAATATCTTGTATTTATAAAACTCTGATATAAACCACTTGATCTTTCAAACATTTCAGCGATCAGCTTCTGATCGAAGAGCAATTGACCTCCTCTGCCTCCTCTATAGACATCTAAAATTATTATTTTTCTTTCTCTTGTAGTTTTATAGTGATTTGTCTTGAATCTGGGATAATTTCCTTTTATTGTATCATTGAAGAATCCAGATTTCCACTGTGAAGATTTCCTGAGGTTTAAAGCTCACACCATTCTATTTCATACATTGTTCATCATTATTATTATCACGGACTGCCATTCATAGGATACCCTCTTATTTCTCAATTGTTATAGCTTTTCTATCCAATGCTATGTCTGTGTTATTGCAGAATAACTTCAATATGATTTCAGATAATATTTCTAAATCTTTAGGTTTCTCTATGAAACCTCAGCTAGTCACACCAATTATCTTGAGAATCATTGTAAATTGGCCATTGTCTCACTTAATTGGTATCATATTATCTCTATGCTACCATTTCAACAATACATTAAAAAGTCCTATCTACTTATGTCCTCAACCTGTCAGAAGCTTTCAGACCCTTCAGAGTTTCATCTGGCTCCCCATTTTCTTTTTTCATATATTATTTTTGTCAATGTAGTCTATTGTTTTCTAGCTCCCAGAATCTCTCTTCCTATTTACTTCAGCAATCCAAAATCATAGCTGAAATGAAAGCTCTACCTAGTCTGTTAGCTGACTACATAGCTGTGTTCTTGCCTTGACAAATACATGTTAGAAACAACTCAATAGAGGGATTATTTATTTTGATTTGGGATTTCAGGGGATCACACTCCATTATGACAGAAAAGACAAAAGCAGTGTGTATGGCGGTTGGAGTGACTTGTGTCACGGCAGCAAAGCAGGCAGCAGGGAATGTGTAATAGAGAAAATGCTTGGTAATATCCTCCAAGCCATCTCCGAGTGAACACTTCCTGTTGCCCTAGCACATGTTCCAAAGGTTCTACAATTTCTTAAAACAGCACCATCAGCCCATTAGCTTGGGGTCAAATGTCAAAGAAAAAAAAGCCTGTGGGGAACATTTCACTCTCACAATATACTAGTAGCTGTAGCCAGTATCAAGAGGAAAGCCTTTTGATTAACATTTCTTTCATTTTTAGCCACTGTTTGATCTTATTTCAATCAGATTCACTCATGGTTTAGTTAGATTTAGATTTATGTCACAAATTAATGTAAGAATGGTACAGTTTATTGTAGGTTATAGTTGGATGAAAGAAACCTGCATATTGGGAAAGGCATGGCATCAGAAGTTGAGGTAACTGGTCACAATATACTCACAAGGAGGAAGCAAAGAGGACCAAAGGCTGCTATTCAGTTCATTTTGTCCTATCCTGTTTTTATTCGGGCCAAGATGTGAGCTCATACTATGATGCCACCCATGCTCAGAAGGGATTATCACTCCTCAGTTGAAACATTCCTGAAACTCCCTCATGAGCATACAAGCATATATTTCTCCTAAATGATTTTCAGTCACCCAAGATGCCTACCTAACTGGGCCTTCAATTAACAACATTCTCTCCTATCTGAGAAACTGAAGGAATCAGAAGAAAATATGCTGATTCCCCCAGCTATTTCCACTACTCACGTCTATATTTACCCACATCTGACATCTCTGACCTGTTACTATAAATGAACTTCCAGAGTCTTATCTGGGCCAACAGTGGACAGCATGCCTTCTGCCCCAATTAATAGTTCCTCTTATTTCATATCATCCATTGCTTGCTTCCACTGTCTAATTCTTTGACTACAATATCTTCTCCCCATAGCAGGCCTGGGTAAAGAGAAGAACCAATAACACACACACACACACACACACACACACACACACACACACACACGCATGCACACACACACACACAAATGGATACACATGGAAGAAATGAGTAAGGTAGGAAGAAGGGACAGACTATAACACATATATGCTCACAGTATCAGAAAGCTATGTAATAGTGTAAATTACTATCTTAAAGACTGTTCTAATAAAGTTATCAGTACAGTGAAAATACAAGGAGTTTGGAACAAGGAAAATTATTTAAAAGAAAACATTTTTTGTAGGTCAAAATTTCCAACAACCATACAATCAATTGTGCTAAATTATAATCTCAGTTCAAAGGCATGAGAGAGAGTAGAGATGCCTCAGAGAGTCACAGCCTGACCAATAAGAAGACTTATGGACTTTTATTCCAACATAACAAAGTGCATTCTCCAATTCTCTATATTTTTATTTTTCATGCTCTCAAAACATATGGCAATACCCACATACACTGAGAAGGGCACTCTGCTTCACCTAGTCTACCATAAAGTTTAAGAGTTTTCCTCTTCAGTATGCCCTCAGTCAATTCTGACCTCAGACATTTTGTCCTATTGTTTTATGTTCATGCTTGACTAATTGGGAAATATCCACCTTCTCTTGCTCTTCATCTAGTTTTCTGCTCCCTATTTTATATTTCTCCTCTCTTCTCCCTTCTTCTCCTATCCTCCCTTTTCTCCCTTTTCCTCCTGTCCAATCTTGGATTTTTTTCTTGTTTTTCTTGTCTATCACCTCATCTCCTCTTCCCCACTTCTCTTCTTTTACTTCTTTCCTTTTTCCTCTTTAGTTCTAAGTGTGCTGCCCAGTCTGATCCCAGACATCATCCTCCTAAGACAGTGATTACCAATCACACTTTCTAGTCACACTAGAACATAATTTTGGACTAGTGCATCTTTCTGTTTACAATCTCCCTGGAACATCTGATAAGTTTCACCAACTCTCTACATGTAGTCTCTCTTCTACTTAGAAGCATTTTAATAAAGCTTATTCTTTTTAACTCAGTGGTACTTCTCTACACTTATCACGCTAAAATATCAGAAAATATGTTATATTTCTTTTTAATTTGTCATTTAAATCTTCTAAAATTTAGTTCTATCTTTTAAATAAACACAGAATCCTAAAACACTTTTTTTATTTGAGAAGTTGTCAAGGATAAACCCAAGAATATATTGAATATGGCTGAGTGCAATACCCATACAGGTGGCCTTTCTTAGTCTAGCATTTGCATTCTATATTTTATCTCAAAAAAATATGAGTTATCTTTTAACACTTGCTGAGTTGTTGCAAAGAATATCACACACACTTTGTTTAAAGCATTCTCAAGCATTTCTACTGCATTTAAACTAATGAGTAAAGTCCTCTGACAACACGTGAATCCCCGTGAAACTAGGAATTTATTTATATGACTGAATCTCAAATAATATATACCAGGTCCCAAAGTTCTACTTCTTTTTGCCATTGTGGATTTCTGTTTTGCTTCTTAAATATATCGTATTAGTTTCTGCCTTTTCATCAATTTTCTGTAAAGGTTAGAAAATTGATTTTGGGTATAAAAGCTAGATTCTTTGAACAGGGTTGTTTTCAGGTTGAATTAAATAGTCTAATGGGTGAATACTACAATGTAAATTGATTATCCTGATTAATAATTAAATTGGCATATTGTAAGAAAAGTACGGCAATTTTACCTCAATTATTCACAAGAATAACATGAGCGAATATTATTAAATGTTTTGGTAATCAGATTAAAGGTAGTTTTCTGAGAATCTGGAAGCATTGTTTTTATTTTATTTTATTTTTGCTAGATTATGACTTAAGATTCTGAAATTCCATACAAAACTGTACAACGCTACAATACATAATTTAGCTTATCTTTCTTATTCAGGACTGAAATTTCTGTATTAGAATGTTTTTTGCTTGATATTTTGTAGGATCCTAAATAATAGTTGTTTATTGAAATTTACTAGAGTTTTAAAACCAAATTATTCTCTATAGTTCACCAATGATAAATAAGTGTAAATATCTTATCAACTGTATATGTGAGTCCTAAAAAGTATTAATGCTTTTTATTATAGTTATTTATTTATTTATTTATTTATTTATTTATTTATT
Source organism: Rattus norvegicus (assembly GCF_021556685.1). Lineage (NCBI taxonomy): Eukaryota > Metazoa > Chordata > Mammalia > Rodentia > Muridae > Rattus > Rattus norvegicus. The sequence goes on along the minus strand of NC_141536.1, from coordinate 25,234,714 downwards.
TATTTATTTATTGTAAAAGTAACTATTATTTCTTCAGAGGAAGAAATGAGATGAGAAAATAGCCAAGATATGTGAATACACTGCTTGGGCTGAGTTCAGAGGATTGTTTTCTCTATTCTAACTATTCCTATGCATAGAGCTAGAAGATTTATGACTCTGTACAAGCTAATCTTCTAAGCCTACTGATTCAAACTGGCTTCTCTTGGCTTCTGACTGAATTGATCTGCTTAGCCAAACTAACTCTAGTAATCTGTTTTCATCTTCTTGATCCTTGTGGATCCTTGCCATTTTCTGGCTTACTCTGTGTTCACCTGTAACCTGTCTCTGTGAAACTGTCCTAGAAAATTGTTCCCCGTCCCCCATGTCTCTGTGTCTCTTTGTCTCTGCCTCTATCTATCTCAGTGTATGTGTGGGTGCTTCAGTGTTAGAGAGAGAGAGAGAGAGAGAGAGAGAGAGAGAGAGAGAGAGAGAGAGAGAGTGTGTGTGTGTGTGAGAGAGAGAGAGAGAGACAGAGAGACAGAGAGACAGAGAGAGAGGGTGTGTATACTACCCTCTGCAGTTGGCCCTCTTTCCTGTGCTGCTGTCTTTGTATCTTCTCTTTCCTATGTTCTCCTCATGAGAGTTAGGTGTACCCTATCTCTGACTCATTCTGTCAAATCTTTCTCTGATTTCTCTTGTTATCTGTCCCTCAATTAGATGCCACTGTCAAACACAGCTGTTTCTGTCTACAAACTAAACTTATATTTATTATTGTTGTTTCAGATTAAAGGAATGTACTAAGGGTGTGTCTGTATTCCAGCCAGAGGGATTAAAAGTGTCTAAGGGGAAGAGTCTAAGGGGAAGAGGGAAATCATGGAGGGAGGACTGGGAAGGGAGGGTAACATTTGGCATGTAAATAAATGAAACAATAAAACAATATTAAAAAAAGAAACCATTTAGCAAGATTCCTAGGTAAACTGTTTCATGCATTAAATGTCTCAAAGACTTTTAAAAAATGCTTAAATAGGGTAGAAACTACAGCAGAATGTCATGCTTAGCAAGGCGGTAGAGAAGACAAATTCCGAGGTCAGGCTGGGCTGTCTTCACTAGGTCCCGTAGAGAGATACCCCTTTCCATTCCCTGCTGCTGACCTGAACCTGGGCAGGTCAGTGGATGTTACAATCTAGCAATACAGCTCTAAGCCATGATTTTTCTCCTTCAGTACACGGGGTAGTACTACTGCTTCCTTGATAAAGTGGTAAGCAAATCAGTGTTAATGTGGCTTAACTGTTTCTAGTTTGCTGGAATAAAAAGTATTCTCATCATGAGAGATATCATATTTAACTTTATATCGGAAAGGAGTTTCAAAAGACTACTTACTGCTCTGTTTCATTACCTTTACAGAGTATCCAGAGGACCACTATCCTTAATAATAATAAGAACGTATTTGCCGGTTTTCAGCTATGGTCTCTGTCAGTGCTAAAGATATGAATACATTCTCTATCTTGAAGTAGGGACACTTTTACATTACTTGGAAGGCTATTGCTCTCCTCTCTCTTGTCCTTCTACAATTTCAGCAATTTCTTGACATCACAAACATGACAAAACTTAATTGCACTATGAATTAAAGCCATGAGCAGGATCTGTTTTTCCTGAGCAAAGCCAAGTGCTCTTGGCTGAGATGCTTCCAACTGAGCTCTAAAGAGATACCAACAGTGGGACAGGCGGCAGCAAGAACTGTGCCATGGGCATCTGGCTTCCCATTTGTTAGAGATGAGTAATAAAGCTTGGAGAGGAGGTTGGCAAGAGATATGGAATTGGTAAGGACAGGTAAATTTGTCTTCTTTCCTTTTTCTTAATGGTCTCTTAAGGATAATTATTCAAATAGGTGGACATAGGATACATTCTGTACTGGATTAAATGAGTCTTTGGAAAGGGTTGCGATCAAACAGATATTTGTATAGGACACAGACAATTTTTTTCTTCTGAAATAAGAGACAGTTTGAATTTATATCTGCAAAAAAATAAATGAATAAAGCTTGATGCTTTTATTTTAGCAATGTAAGGTGTACTGATCATTTCTGACTAGCCAATTTCTGTTTGAGTTTAAATGCCACAGAAAATCTTAAAGAGAAACAGATTTCAAATTTCTGGCCAACACCAGTGTACTCACTGCTAAATGAGTTATACATAAAAATTTCTGTAGCCTCCTTCTCTTGGATAATTGTGTCCCTTTAAAAACAGAAAGGAACTCATGTAAAGTAAAATTGATCACTCCTCTTATATTCCTAAGAGTAGCCATATTCTTGTATCTGAAAGGCTGATCTCAAGTTAGACTGAGAAATTTGACACCAGCTGATCTTCAGTTATGGAAATTTCTCAGAGCTGACCTTTGCATACAAGAATAATGAGCTCAGTTTTCCTATTATGGAATAGGAAAAGTACTTGAAAACTCACAATAGTAGTTTAACTGCATGTTGGCATGAATTACCACTGTCATGATGACAAGTTCTGAGTATTGTGCCTTTAGACTTAATAAATATGGTGTATTTAATAAGAAAAATTTATCGTATCTGAAAATTTTCTCTTAAAATACAGAACTAATCACAGCACACCATCCTGTAATAAATTAAATTACCTCACCAGACATGAATATTTACTTGTAGATTCATTTTCTTGAACGTTTAAATTAACATTAGGAGTCTATTCATTTTTTAAAGTAGTATTACTTGGAAATCATTAACATTTAATGTTTTTATGTTTTTGCAAACACACAGATTACATATATCACTTCTGAACAGAATTATTACTCAGCAGTTGTATTGGATGCACAGTTATGAATCAACTTTGAGTTTACTCTACTCTTTAACTAGATGTTTTGTATGTACAGATTCTTCCCTACAACATATCATCCTAAACTCCTCCATAAAATGAGGAGAAGATCAGTGCTCTCACTCCGTTTTAACCTACTGAATGGCAAAACTCAATATGTGTTAGGAAATAGCTCTTAAGAATGAAGGCAATGAATAGAATTATTAAAGACTTGGCCTAAGATAGTACTTCTTGTCACTTTCTGCCATTTTATCCTCTTTATTCATTATGTGTTCATCTCTCTTTATCCTTCTTATACCCCATACATTTCTTTTCAGGTAAAAGGAATGCATTTCTATAAAGGGGTGGCTCATTTCTATCTACAAAACATTTTTCAAAGTTCAAATTCATAGTTGCAATGGACATGGTTATTTCAAGTCAGAGGCATAGATACCTACAAATAAAACAATAGAGCACTGTTAATCATTCTGCATTGTACAGCACCACATGTACATCACAGAAAAAAGACCTTGGTATCAAGACTTAGGAATAGCACTTAGGGCATATTCTCCAGCAAAAGAGTAGGGTAAATAACTCCATATTATCCCTGGGTATATAAAGAAAGGCATGCTTTGACCCAGATGATTCTATGAGCTTGATATTTTAGAATAAATGCAGGAATGCTTAAACTAAAGCTATGCCACGTGTCTTCTTATTCACTTATTTTGACAAAAGAATATCATAATGCTCGCTAATACCTGTAGTCATTACTGTGGGGATCTGCATGTAAAGGGCACTACACATAGAAAAACTGAGCAAAGTCAAATACCTTAAGAACAAGTGTTATGTCAGGGGAAGTTCTTGGATTCAATCAAAAACATCTTCCAAAAAAATTTTGTCCATGAACTTAGTGGTTAAATATGTTTATGTATGCTCAAATTATGCACAATTGCATCAATTTCCCAAATGCCAATTCAATATTCATAATATTATAATTAAAATTCTGTGCTGGCAAATGACATAAATGTTTTGTGCAATTGTGAGCATGAAAAAGTTAGGAAGCAAAAATATCAAATTTTTATAGATCAATCTTAATTCTTTCTGTGTTTATTTCCATCTGAAAAAAAGGAGGACATTTTTGCTAAGTAATATATAGCTTATTTTAACAAAAGGATAACAGCTGTTAGAATAAAGAACATAGGGATTTCTTATCGTGTTTTATTTACCAAGTAAATGTTACTGACAATATGTCATTTTAATCTACAAATCTTTATCAACAAAGGTTTTCCAGTAAACATACCACTCTGAGGAAATTTAGATGCCTCATTGGTAAATTGGATTGTTTTCAAAATTCAAAGCAGATAAAAAAGCTGAAACATTTCTTTAAAACACAAAGTTTGAATTTTCTTTAAAATGCATGAAAATTAAAATACTTGGAACTTTCAGAAGTAAATAACAAATTTTATTTGGTTTATTATTCTTTTACATTGTTTCATTATTTTATCTTTTGTGTTACAAAGAATAGCTCAATTTGAGAAAAGGGAACTCTGTACAATCCCTAACTTTTATTTGCTAAATAATCTATTTTGAATATACACTATTTATTGAACATGGATTTTGCATTCATATATTTGAAGTCAAAGTATAAGTACCCATACAATCAGGTATACTTTCGTTTTATAAGATATGAACTAACACATGAAAAAGAAAATCACATCTAATACTTTTGAGGGCTAGTAACAATGGCAGAAGATTTCTATGACACCCTTTGTAAGACTCTTGTGTGCCTGCAAAAGCAGATTAGGCAATGTTTTAAGAGCATTTTGACATTACCCAATTTACTTAAGCTAACATGAATTTTATGAATCACATGTCATATGAACTAACTGAAAAAATTGACCAGGAGTGTATGCCCTGGCAAATTGCTTTCTTTGTTTAACATAGTGTTATCTAGAAAAGTTCTCCGTATTTGATCTTGCATTATTGAAAACTTCTAGACCAATATAAACTATTCCACACTGAGACTGATGCCAAGGACAGTGTTACCATTCTATTTTTCTGGATCTCCATGTTAATTATTTCATGTGTTTGTTCACATTAAAGATCTTTGTGCTTATACTAGGAAGATTTGACATTTGACTACTATTAAAAATACAGCATTTTATATTATGGGACTTATTTTTTCAAGTTCCATTTTCTTGTTATTTCAAAACATAAAGCAAAGGAATATTTCTAATGAATTCAGAAATATGGTCATTATGGTCAAAGGCATTCGAATTCTGAATGTACTTCTGATTCAGTTTCCAGAGAGTGTCTGATGATCAACTGAATACTCAAACAGGAAACAGGTGCTCAGTGAGCAAGGGGTTATTATTCCAGGCTCTTAGAGCTTCTTACATGGGGACAGTGTATTTTTCTCTCTCATGGACAGCTGTTCATTGTGCCTTATAGGACAGTATCTCTGTAACACGGTACAGTTTCTAATTGTGACAACAAAACTCAATAAAGGAGCAGGGATGAGTCTCAGGGAGACTTCTCCCGAGGAACATGAAGCAACCTGGTAAAAATAAAACCCAAGTTGGCATAATTCAAGTGATTTATATGTCCAGAGCATTTAAAATATATATATATATATATATATATATATATATATATATATATAACTTGCTTTCCACTATTTCATAGGTAAAAAAGGAGGGGGTTACAATGCTGCAGTTAACCCAGAAAGAGGTTTAATTTAGGTGCATAAAATGTATTAACATAGAGATCACCATGTGGGCAATGAATGCGATCACATAAGGAGGGAATGTTAATCAGAGTAAGACTGAGATTGCATATACAGATAGTAAATCAAGCCCTTTGAATTTGCTTTGAGCCACACCAAACCTAGAACATTATATGGTTTCTGACCAGATGCCTAGGCATTGTTGCACATGCATGCAGGTTGAGGTCTGCCTCGGTGGGCAAATATGATTTTCGAGATGCTCACTATATGGTTTGAAGGTAAGCAGAGATATGCCATTCTGATCTCAACAGGCTGGTGATAAGCTAGAAGACATAACTACTTGTCAGTGCTACTATGACAGAGGCTAAAGGAGATGAGTGGTCCTGTGCAAAATGACAGTGTTCTCCACTGCCAAGCCAAGCAGCACAGTGAAAATGTGTTTTTTCTAGAACTGGATGGCTAGACCTAGTGCAAAACTCATGTTCATCATAGTGTGATCTCACTGAAGCTCATTAGTCCTGCTTGGCCCTTTAGTAAAGGGGCATTAAAATTACATTTAGGGCAGGATCTGTAATGTGTTTTGTGTGCTTCAAATTTCAGATTGGCAAAAGTTGATATTTGCATGACTAAAGTAATATGTGACTGCCCAGTTTGAGGCAGTGAAGACCGGGTGAACACTTCTAGCTTTTGTTCATGCAACTGCCTTTCCCTCATCCCGTACTGGCCTGTCTTCCAGGCTGATTAGGCAAGACCTCCAGGCTACTGTTTGCTAAGATGTGGATGTAATTCCTGTATTCTATACTACATATCCATAGTGTCTGTGCACTAAGTGTTTTTTTTTTCCTTTGAATCATATCTCCCTTGATTTTTCTTCCACAGAAGACTTGTCTCACTTTCCTTCTTTTTCACCGTAATAAAATGTTCTGACAAAAGCAATTCAAGGGAGCTGGGATTTAATTGTGTCTCACTCATCCAGAGGATTAGCTTCTATCATGACAGGGAACGCTTGGCAGCAGGAGGGGTGGAGTGTGGCAGAATCAAGAATCCTATTACTTACATTGCAGCCATACTTCGCAGAAATAGAATGAACAAGAAGGTGGACTTGGAGAAAAGAACCATCATGGCCCACAGTTTTAATCCACTTCCTTCAGTGAGGCTCTACCTGCTAAAGGTTCCACAGTTACCCCAAACAGTATCACCAGCTGGTGACCAAGTGTTAGAATACATGAACCTCTGAAGGACTTCTCATGTTCAAACCTCACCTTTCTATATCTGACTCCCACAGGCGTGTGGCCATTTTTCCATGCAAAATTCATTCCAGCATATTTAGTTCACCTTTAGCATTGCTGTAGTTTTTAGCAGTAGTCACTTTTGAGGTCCAAGGAAGCTGAGGAGGGGGTAGAACATGCTTTTCATAGTAGCACGTTAGGAAGGGCCAGGGACAGGGGCAGAGGAAGATTGATGTCTTTGGGTTTTAGCCTGGCTTAATCTACATGGTGAGTTCTAGGTCTTTCAGAACAACCATGAGAGTAAGTCTCTAAAAGGGAAAAGTGGAGACTTCTGATAATCTTTTAGCTATACTCCTCTATATAAAAAAGCAAGAAACAAAATATGTAATTCAGCATAAAATGGAACAGAATTTCTAATCTGAAAGCAAGGGATGAGAACATAGAAAAGTTGGACCAAACGATACCAAAACACAGAGGGGGAAACTCTAAATCCCGATATCCCACACCTGCCATTTGGGGATTATAATAATATTATCTTAGTTCAAGAGCAGTTGGGTAGCCCCACCCCTGTAGCACTTTTGCCCAAAGCATACATAGGATTTTACCATAGGCTGGCACCACTGGGTGCCTTCATCTTGTGTCACCAAATGTCTAATGGTTCTGCCACCTTGAACATCCTGTGGTCTCTATTGAAAATGTAGAAAAATGGGAAAATGCAGAAAATGAAAAAAAAAATAGTACACACACACACATTGATCTGCATGGCTGGGTATCAGAAACACACTCATATATTAACAAAGAATGAATTCAGAGTTCTTGTCTTACTGCTCCAGTGGAGAGTTATTTCTCCATTGAAAATGGGGGAAATCTTCACAGCCTGTGAACTGGCTTGTCGGAGAATTTTTAAGCAAATGTATCACTAGCATGTATTGCCCGCCTTCAGGGTGTTCTCTGGAACCATGAAGGAAGACTCTGTGACCTTCTCTATCTTGACCTATGAAACCAGTGCCATGTGAACAATATTGTCAAGCTCTGCTGATGTCACGGCACAGAACATGGACCAAAGACGCAACAGTCTCTGTGCAGTGACTTCAACCACATGGTATCTACACTCAGGGAAAACTGAATGAGGAAGAATTGCAAGTGCCTTATAAAACCTTAAGGCACACCCTACTAACTCACTGTTGTAAGATTTTTGTCTCCTAAAAGGTTCTACACCCTCGAGTACTGAAACACACGAGCCTATAGGAAACATTTCACATTCAAACTTCAACAGGACCTAAGGAAATGTGACTTAATTAACTGTTCACTTTTCACACCAATTAGTGTGCCTACATTATTACCTGTGATTAGCATAGACTGTATTTGTTTCTATTGATGTGTTATACCATAGTATTGATTTAAGCAAATGTAAGCCTTGTGGTTAATTTAATAGGGAAAAATATATAATTATATATGTGAATTGCTGAGGTTTAAAGTCTTATTATTATGTCAATGTAAAAGCTTTAAATTGCTTTATTAATTATTAATTTGCTTTGTATACTTGAGGTTTTTTGTTCTGAAGTGGAATTGTAAAAAAATAGCTATATGAATTGCTAGAGTACAATTGTTAACTTTATGAAAAAGTAGATTTAAAACTTTCTTTTCTTTACTTTTGTTAAGCCCAGCAAGAAGCTAAGAATTAAGAGAATAAACTACGGAGAATTTAAAAATAGTTATTTCTTAATATGGTCATGTAACCCATAATGATTTATTTCATATTACAATATAGGAAAACTGATGTGAGAGGATATTAACGTTTTAAAAGGGCAAACAACCAGAAAAGAAACCCTAACATTAACTTGCTTCACTGTTTGATCTGTAATGCAGGTTTATCATGTTCTGATATCTCTGGGAGGCCTGCTGTCTTTGGAAGGGAAAGAGTGGAGCAGTGGATCTGGGGAGGGTATATGTGGAGAGTGAGAAAAGAGGAGGAGTAGAAGGAAGCGAGGCTGTGATTGAAAAGCATTGTAGGAGAGAAGAATAAATGAAGAATAAATTGTTAAAAAGGAAAGAAAAAAGCCTTTTTACCAATTGTTCAACCACTAGAGACCAGCATTTATTAAAGATACTATTGAAATCACCTTTTCAAAGTCTTTGAAAAATTTCAAAGAATATAAATAAACCATTAGTGATCATGATATTTTTATGATTTTTTTATATGTCATACTGACATTTCTCAATCATGGAAGAAATCATTAATAGACTCAATTGTCTTTTTAAAGAATCAGGAAATACTTTTTTAAAAAGTACATGTAATTACCCACTTAGATTGCTAACTACAAACGTCTAATGTTAGGGTCTTAATGGCCAGTTTAAACTATTAACTAGGTTGGGAATTTGTAGTAAATAATTACTTTACTATACCTTGAACCTGTGATTATTGGGTGAATTAATCTGTTTACATTACTGACTTTTTCATGATAATCTTGTTTCTTCAGGTTTCTCTCTTGGGTGAATATTAAGTCCTTATTATATACTGCTAAGTCACATGTGCACCTGCTAAGTCACATGTGCACCCTACATGTTACCCATTATCTTTTCATCTTGAGTTGTCATTGCCACAATTGCAGCAAAAGAAACAGGCATTGTGGCATTCTTTGTAACAAATGTCAGATATTTGTTTGACTGTCAGTGAGTAATTCTGTGTGTCCCAAATCTAGATGTAGAGGAAAATAAGGTTCCTGGCTGGAAACTTTTTCTACTAGCTATTTATTAATTTATTAAATCATGTATGCATTCTAGATGGCTGCTGTGCCCCAGCATATATCTCATATATGCAGGCACACATCAAACAAAGTGTAGAGAGATAAAAGATAGGAAAAGGTTTTCATAGACTTACAGATAAAAGGACTCTGGGATTGATTTAGACACTCATTCTTCTGATCTATTTAAAGCTTCCACACTGTTCGGAATATGGTGAAATAGAAGGTATCTAGCTCATTATTGAAAAATCTGCATTTAAATGTTAATTTAGAAATATCTTTTCTACATGCTGTGTAAAATATTTTAATTTAGATGTTTCATTTCTAAAATGGGATACAATCAATGCACCCCTGCCACCCAGAATCCCCATGGTGAATAGAATTTTATGCATGATATATTAAGTTAGAAAATGCTCTATAGTATGCAAACAATTACTTACATTTGAAATGTAAACTTCATTAAAAACACTTAATGGAAAATTTAGATGTAGTCATCCTTTCAGGAACTCTTGGGCCTAGAAGTTTGCACATAGAAGTTTGTTAAGGAATTCTGTAGGATTTCAAACATATTTCATATGGAACATTTATCTTTTTTCTCTCTTATGCTTGAGATACTTTGCAACTATCAAATAAACACACACTGAGCAAGAATACTGGGAAAGGCTGGGGATTTAGCTCAGTGGTAGAGCGCTTACCTAGGAAGCGCAAGGCCCTGGGTTCGGTCCCCAGCTCCGAAAAAAAAAAAGAACCAAAAAAAAAAAAAAAAAAAAAAAGAATACTGGGAAAGAATGCTAGATTCGTTTCTCATGGCAACTGTTAACACTGATACAGTCTGCAACATATTGATGCTCCCAGCTATTTCCTGAAGAAAGAAATTTGGGGAAAAAAGTATCAATGATATTGACAGTAATTCACAACTAGTCTCAGTGTATTTAGAAATCTATTCAAAGTACTATTCAAAGAGGCAGACTCAGTGTGGATCACTCTGCAACGCAAGCTAACCCTTGTCTTTGCTTCACTGCTTCATAAAGAAGTATCCAGAATACAGCAAATACAGAGGCGAATGCCAGCAGCAAACCACTGAATTGAGAATAGGACCCCCGTTGAAGGAATCAGAGAACGGACTGGAAGAGCTTGAAGGGGCTCGAGACCCCATATGAACAACAATGCCAACCAACCAGAGCTTCCAGGGACTAAGCCACTACCCAAAGACAATACATGGACTGACCCTGGACTCTGACCTCATAGGTAGCAATGAATATCCTAGTAAGAGCACCACTGGAAGGGGAAGCCCTGGGTCCTGCTAAGACTGAACCCCCAGTGAACTAGACTGTTGGGGGGAGGGCGGCAATGGGGGGAGGGTGGGGAGGGGAACGCCCATAAGGAAGGGGAGGGGGGAGGGGGATGTTTGCCCGGAAACCGGGAAAGGGAATAACACTCGAAATGTATATAAGAAATACTCAAGTTAATAAAAAAAATAAATAAAATATAAGATGGAAAAAAAAGAAGTATCCAACTACATGGACATAGGAGCTTTACATTCTAGAATCTTCCTGTCACTCAAGCAGCTTACATACTTTGAAATTACCCTCAACGTTCTTTCTACCACTTAAGTATTTTCCTTTGCATGTCATACCAACTTTCTTCTTAATCTGAATGACAGAAATTTCATATTTTTATCGGCTGCTCTGAATAAAATGAAGAAGGAATATTCATGGATTAATGTTGATTTTCTGTGTCTGTGTTCACACCCAATCACTATTTTTTTTGTATGATCATTTACTTTTCTTATCTTAGTTGGGAAGAAAGTTTCAAATAGCCTGGGCATGCTTTAAAGTTATTGCTGTATTCAGACTCAGTCAAATGGGGGTCATTGATGCATTCTTTGTATATTTGTAACCACTACATATAGGTAATATCTGTATTACTATATGATTTAGTAACCATTACACATCAGTAGGTTGACAGCAGTGCAAAGATGAAATATCATGGTGCAGAATGTGTGATATCCTTCTCCAGAGAGGGAACTTCATTGTGCAGACACATAATTGACAGACAATTATGGAAAGGAACCCACTAGCTCCAGGATTGAAGGAGAACAAGGTAGTAATGAATGGGAGGGTTGGGATTATACAGAAGGATACAGTTAAACCCTGGCAACAATAGCTGGACTCAAAGTCACACGTGGATCTGCCAGCATGAGATGGACTTCTCACTGTGGTGCAAGACTTAGTTACAACCACTGACTGAGCAAGAAGCTGTTCCTGGAGTGTCTTCTAGGCAGCCAGGATTCCTATCCAGTGTAAGGCTTTGGTATGCTCAAGTCCATACTTTTCCTCTGTGACTGCACAGCTAAGCACTTATAAATGAACTCTAAAGGTAAAACAAAATGAAAAGGTAAATCATAGTGAAATGACTAATGTCTAACCACTGACCAATAAACATGTGGATTGAATAGACCCACGGATGACTTTACAGTGACCTGACTGACTTAAAACACAGGGGACAACACCATAGTAGGGACACTAGATACTGCACTTTGGGAGATTAATTTGGTAGAGTTGTTACAGACGAGACATCAGATCAATGCAAAGAAAATGGCTCCTTTGGCCATTATTAGTTGGCAGTTACTACTGTATATAAAATATATTATTTCATAAAAACAATAACTTTTGAAATTAAGAAAGGGACAGAATCTTATGATACCTATATACTGGGTGGAGAAGCAGGCTTTACAAATTGTTTTTGAAGGAACCCTGATGGAAGTTGTGGATACTTTCAGAAATATAGGCTTGAAGGTAATTGAAAATGTAATTAAGGATCTAAAGGAAATAATGCCTTCCGGTTCATACGCAATCTTATGAATGTGGACCAGTCTAGGCACTTAACACTAAAATAAATCTGTATCTGCCTGGATGTACCTGCTCATTCTTGCAATCCCAGTAGTCAGAGAGAGGGGAGACAGGATGAGCTCTTTCAACAGTTTATGCAAAAAAATTCAGCAAACTATTAGTGGAAAAATGTACTAACAAGGATTACTCAAAATGGTAGCAGGATTTCTACTAGAAAGTCATGTTGGATTGTTATTTGAAAATTAGTGTTAAAGTCAGCCAAATGAAATAAAAGCATACGATCATTTCCCCAGACTGAGAAAATAATGTCTGACAGGACGCACAATGTTTTCTCCCTTGGCATGGACAGTCAACTAGAGGCAGATGGAATTTATCAACCCAACAATGACAGAATACCCATCAGGACAGATTGGAAATTGCCTGCCCTTTTCCTTTTTTATCTCAGTGTACTGGAAGCCTAGGTCCATTATACAAGTAAAGATAGAAAGAATTCTAAATATAAAAGGACAACATATCCCTTAAAATAAAAATAACTAACGTAAAGTTTTTTCCTAATAAACTAATAAAAACTATGACAGATCCATAGAGTTGAAAAGATAGAAGATTCGTATGTTTCAAGATAGCTTTCATCCACAGTAAATGTAAAATATAATATCTAAGGCCAATTTGAACACAGATTAAGATCTTTCTTTTTTTCTGGTTAAATCTGATAATTAATTGATTGAGAATTTGAAATAGCCCATTGATTCCACTTATGTTAGATCTCACACATAAGCCTGGCTTTACTTACTTAACAAACAGGAGCTAGGTCAAAGTCCATGCTGCCACAGCTCAGATCACGTTTTTTGAGGGAAAAGAAACCTGTAGTCCACAGGGCTCACAGAAAGCATTTCCATTCTTTGGTAGTTTACACAGTTCTTGTGTGGAACTTAGAAGCCCTGTGCTATATTTATATAGTACATATAATTATTATACAATAGAAGATAAACCATAAATTAGGAGGAATGAACCAAATGGGGGCAGATATTCATGACTGTAGTTACTAGATAGACTGACAAAATACTAGTTCACAGTGGTGGTTAACTTCCTTGATATCACTCTCTCTTTTCCCTACATTCTACAATTTCACTTGAACTACTGTTGATGTATTTTCCCCTTTTACCTAAGAAAACTAAAACTTGAAGCGACAAAGACATCTTGTTCCCAAACAGAACTATCTAAATTCTTACCCTCTGGCAAAATGTATAACAAGGACACAAAAAGTTAATAAATACATTACTTTTTATTGACTTTATAGAGGGGTCATAGAGGAAGTAATATCTGTATATTTAAAAGCTGGATGCTTTGATGTTATAAAGAAAACATTATGTGATATTTGTCATGGGGATTTACATTTTCAAGATGTTTTCATCTTAAATGTCTCATGAGTGAGAAATAATAGGAGACCGATGACCAGGGTTTATAGATGGTTAAAATTTCTGCCTGTTTATTATAAGAGATTTAATCAAGGTAGTCATTTTCTTCCAACTCTGTTTTCAGTGCAATCAAATTTAAAATTTAAAATTGTAAGAAATGTATAGTTTTCATTCTTCCCAGATCTAAACCGATCTATCATGTTATTTTTGTAATGTAGATTTACATTGATTCATGGGGTGGGGAAGGGGGTGGAGTGGGCATGAGGAATGAGGTTGGGTTGGGGAAGGGACATCAGCTTGGAGACAGGAGGGAGAAGGAATAGGATGAGGAACTCTCAGAGGACAGACAGGGAGGGTGATAACGACTGGAATGTAAAAAATGATTAAAGATAAATATTTAAAAAATGAATGTGGGATCTAATCGATTTTACCTAGATGCAACTCTCCTTTTCATAAGTAGGTGTTTTGATAGACAAGAAACATTTAACTCTGGTAAGGAGTAAGATCAAAAGTAGCTCTTACCGCAAGCAACAGTTAGGAAGGCATTGCCAATCGAGGCAGAAAAGGAGATTGTAATTAAAGACATTTCATGATTCTTTCTGGACGGAACAGCCTACATAGACCCTCATCCATGCTGTTGGATCCAGCCTCAGACTGATGTTAGTGATTAATTCCTGCTGTAGGAAGTGCTGTCTCTATCATGGTGGTACACTCTGTGAGAATTCACTATTACCACACAAGGCACTCACAAACATCTGTATTGTGAAGAGTTGGCAATGATACTTGCAGAGTCCATACAACAGCCTGGTCCAGCATCTCCCTAGAGCTCACTGCCACAGATTCACTTCTCTCCTGGGAGACAGCATTACAGAGGGACCATGAGCAAGGAATAAGAACCAAGAGTTAGAACATCAAAACCATCTTGTGTTCTTCTTCCTTCTGGAACAAGTCACACTCCGATTACATTTCCTGTCTCAATCTTTGTCTATCATAAAGAATATTTCACAATTCCCCAGACTGAGTCCATTAAATTCTGAAGCAGGCTAATTCATTATTTTTTCATGTCTTTAACATTAATTCATATGGTTGAAAATTTGGCAGAAATCTTCCATTCCAATCTCCACATGGATATTTTCTTTACCTTTCCTGAACATATTTATAATCAATGTTGGCTATCATTGTCTTATACATCATCTAAGTCACTTTTTAAAAGAATACTATAATGGGACTTTTTATTTCTGAGTTCCAAGTCAGATTTTATGAAGTCAACAAAATACTACTTTAAAATTGCCACTTCCAGGATAAGTGTTAGGGGAGGAAATGTAACTCCACTTACTTTTTATCAGGCCAATGATGGAGCCAACACTAGTCATTCTAGGAAGTATTGCAGGTAACATTCACCCCTCAAGGGAAAAGGAACAGTGAGCCCTGAAGTGGGTATTTAAAATGACTCTAAATGTAAGGAGTCAGCAAAGAATGGTGTCTAGGAATAGAAAAGGTAAAGGGTTATGCTGATTAGACTCATCAAATTTTCCCCTGGAATGCCCAAATATGTGCATGGGTATTGATTTTAAGGTGCCCTGAGGATAATTCATAGCTGATTGCTTGCAAACTACAGTGGGGCAAAATTCTCTATGCTCATGTATATTACTCCCAGACAAACTTACTCCTCAATTCTTAATCAGGTATCTCTCCTCAACTACATTACAGCCAACTTCTTATCTATAGATTCACAACTTGATTATAGCCATGCTGGAGGAGGCATTATGGTGCTCACTACATGCCATCCCCAGTATTTGGAAAAGTGAAGTTTTAGGGTCTTTAGACTTACTTTCATGTGCAAGTATCTTTGTTATTCATTATCCTGCTTCAAATTATTATTCATAGATGTCCATGCCTAAATCTATAAGAAAGTGGTCAGATGGTAGAATGCTTTTTCAAAACCATTTTCTATGCAGTAGAAGTAAACCTTAAAATTTTACAAATCACATGCAAAATATTTTAATTACATTTCAAAATGTGCTGAATACAATCTACACACAACATTTAAAAAAGAGATGTAATATTAATGTACGGTAGTAAAATTACTTCACCATCTCGCTCTTAAATATTGGAAGCTAAGATCTGGCACAGTGTATATGTTCCCACATAGAAAAGTTGCCTTTGCCTTATCATGATACTTCTTTACATAAGTTATCCCAAGAGTCCTTTTCGAAGCAAAGAAAAACTGCAGGCAGGGAAGAACTCATTTGTATGAATTCTATTCCCACTGTGACTCTCCAATATGGAAATATGGTTAGCTCGAGAAAATGATTTTTGAAGGATTTAAATTATAATAGGCTCTTTGAGACGAAGAGGTCACTGTGTCCTGGACTCCAGTCAGACTGGAGCACGATAAAGACTCTTTAAGTATTTAACCTATTACGAAAAACTGATGGTGTTATGGTTTCTAAATTGTTACCTATTGTGGGAAAACTGGTTTTAGTAGCTGGTTTGCGACGGCTAATTTTGTCAAAGAGAAGGTGTATTTAAAAGTAATGCAATAGTTTCATTTATATTTCAAGAGACTGGTAAGAGGCAACATGGTTTATAGAAAATGCAGGGAAGACCTCATTCTATTTATATTCTGCTTCAGCATGAAATGCCTCACATAAAAAGGTGTTTAAAAATTCCTCAGAAAGTCTTCTGCTTGTGGTTTTCATGAATCAATATATTAACATCCTAGTGTTCTTTGCCCAGCTTTTACTTTTCCCCAGACACATTTAGAGTGATGTTCGATCAGTCCTGCTTTACAATCCATTATTTTTCTTGTCTCTGATAGGAATCAATTTTTGACACTGGAAGTCTGAGAAAATCCAATGATTTTGTGGTATCAACTCTATTAACAATACTGAACCCACACACAGACACAGACACAGACACAGACACAGACACACACAAACACACACACACACACACACACACACACACACACACGTGTTTTCAAGTCAATCTAAATATGGTCAAATCAATATGGCATTTCATACCTCATCTAACTGTCCAAGCTGGACTGGCAAGGTACCAATTTAAGTTGTTTTCACACTAACATTTATATATTTGCTGTGATTCCAGAGATTAATGAGATTAAAATGTAAAGAAGTTTACATATATTAAGAATACTGAAGTTTTCTCTAACATGCACCTCTTCAGCCTTTCAAACCTTATGTGAAGAGAAAGAAAAGGAAGGAATTTACAACTGCCCTCAATCTGTTCCTATATCTATGCATGTGAACGTATGCCTCTCTCTCTTTGATTCCTTACTGTATCACAGGATGTAAATGAATACATCATTAGTCTATATGCCAAATGCTCAATTTGAATTAACAATAGTAATGATAATAAATTATGTTACATACAATACATTGTTGTTAAAGCCCTCTGTAACCTCACATTTATCCACCCATCCACATTGTTTCCCAAAATAATTATGTGACTCTGAGACATCTTGTATATGAATAAAATGTTCAGGACACTAGCTCTCACTCTGTTCCCTGATTAGCTAACTCATATCTCAATAATTCTATTTATTCTATTCTAAGTGAGTCCCGTGACTGGTTACTTTCTTCTCACTTTCATGCATCTGTCTCCTCCTGAGAGTTTCAGGTAACTCTCCCAGACCTTATTATCTCCCAACAGTCTCTCTCTTCCTCCCTAACGTAAGAGGCCAACAGTATTTTACTGACAGGAGAAGCTTCTGTAAGTAAAAGAGACTCTCTCTACAATAATATGTTATCTTATGCATATTCTAAATAATTCAATTTTATCTGTTTTGCAGTTTTTGATAGTGGAAAAATAGGCATTTCATAGTGTTTTATAAATAAACTGTGCTCACAGAGTCACTAAATATTAGGACCAAGATTCACAGCTAAAAGTATCTATTCTAAAATATCTAGATTCTTTCTAGTATACATAATATGATTTGACATACTAATAGATTTTGCTGAATATTATTATTATTTCCAACTTAATATTACCAGGGTTATTGGATACCTCATTTTACCTTGCTTAGTACTGAATCATTTCTGCAGTGCTAGCTAATTCTTCAAGGTTTCACTCACTAATTCCAGACCCTGTCTTAGACTGGTAGACATAACTCTGACCTATATCTACCTACGTTTTCTTTACTAGACTCTAAACAGGCAAACCATTGTCCAGATTTTATATCACTTACATAAAATGCATAAGACAAGAAATAATTGGATTTTACATTTTGATTAGATTATATAATGTCTGGCAATACATAATGGTGTATCTAGGAATGAGATTAGGGTTAAACACTTTCATTATTTATATAAAATATTTATACATAACCTCATATAAAATCGAGTTCATTTTCATTTTGACTTGTGATCTCTTATGAGGTCAGATACACAATTTCCAACTAGTAACAACATGGTGGCACACAAAATATTTTGTATTTCGAAGCATTTTTTTACTGCAGATATTTAAACTGGTAAAGTATTCCCAGGAATCTTGGCTCTTCGCTTTCTGCACAAAGTCAAAACAAGAGCAAGTTGCTCTCTTTGATAAATGTTTTCTTAAAGTAAATATACATAGCATGGGCAATTATGAAATCTAATTCATGAAGACTCTGGCTGAGAAATTCACTTTAACATTTTGATTTTAGTTAAACCACAATAGAAAAGTGCCTGGGTACAAATAATATGAAGATATATTAACTGGAATCACAGGTAGAACATGAACACTTTTAGAATAAACCATTAGACATACAGAGTCAAAATAAAATCATTTCTGAGATGTAACATGTTAACAAGCACAGCTTCACTTTGTATGTGTGTAAAGTCACAGGTCTATACATTTGCACAGTGTGTGCTAACATACAGAATATTTTCAAAGAAAAGAGCCCTTTTTTTGTAGTTTATCCTATTTCTTTTTTTTTTTAATTAACTTGAGTATTTCTTATATACATTTCAAGTGTTATTCCCTTTCCCGGTTTCCGGGCAAACATCCCCCTCCCCCCTTCTTTATGGGTGTTCCCCTCCCCATCCTCCCCCCTTGCCGCCCTCCCCCCAACAATCTAGTTCACTGGGGGTTCAGTCTTAGCAGGACCCAGGGCTTCCCCCTTCCACTGGTGCTCTTACTAGGATATTCATTGCTACCTATGAGGTCAGAGTCCAGGATCAGTCCATGTATAGTCTTTAGGTAGTGGCTTAGTCCCTGGAAGCTCTGGTTGCTTGGCATTGTTGTACATATGGGGTCTCGAGTCCCTTCAAGCTCTTCCAGTTCTTTCTCTGATTTCTTCAACGGGGGTCCTGTTCTCAATTCAATGGTTTGCTGCTGGCATACACCTCTGTGTTTGCTGTATTCTGGCTGTGTCTCTCGGGAGAGATCTACATCTGGCTCCTGTCGGCCTGCACTTCTTTGCTTCATCCATTTGACTGCAAATGTAGACCTAGCTTCTGGAAAATTTTGGATAATAGTTCTAGAAGCACATGTGCCCAAGGGACTCAAAAGCACTATTCATCCTAACTCTGAATTCGAGGTTAGAAACCTACAGCTCAGATGTTGAAATGATTGACTCCTGATCCTCCAGATGTCAGGGCACGGGACCAGTTATGCAGCTCTCACCTTAATCCTAAGAATTTCCTTTCCTTGTGATATCAAGGGTGACTAAGGGTATGAAAGATACTCTCCATTATAGTTACTGGTTGAGGGGTGTGTGTGTGTGTGTGTGTGTGTGTGTGTGTGTGTGTGATATTTTTATAATGAGAAAGCTTTATCAAGTCTATTTATATAGTAAGAGGGAAAAATTTTACTGTTTGGTTATTATATTATTTTTAGATTTATTTATTCATTGAGTGCATTTAAATGTTTTGCTTGAATGTACATGTTTACATGTGTCTGTCTAGTGCCTAGCAAAGCCAGTGAAGGACTTTGTTCCCTATGAGATTAGAATTATGGTTGTATGTGGTCCACTATATAGGTTCTAGGAATCAAATTTGAGTTCCCTGAAAGGGTGATGACTGCTCATAATCTCTTGCTAGTGCTTGATTGTTTTTAAATTGGATTTTTTAATTTACATTTCAAATGTTATCCCCTTTCCTGGTTTCCTGCCAGTCAACTCCCTATACCTTCCTCCCTCCCCCTTCTTCTATGATGGTGTTTCTCTACCCATCCACTCACCCCTTCCTGCCTCCCTGCCCTGACATTCCCTTCCACTGGGAAATGGTATTTTTTAACTTGATATTTCTTTTACGGGGAGTTTGTTTCATTATATGAAATTGAGATTATATAAAAGAAAGTAAAGGCTAAGATATGTTTTAGGTATTTTCTTAATTTGCATTAATATCTCATAATTTCTTGTATCATTATGAATAATGAATAATACTGAAATAATTGTACAATTTCAAATGTCTAAACACTTTCAAAAGGTTAAAGATTGCAGCCAAAAAAAGGAAAAATAAACAAAATAGTGTATTTCAATTTGTCATGAGACAATGAATTTTTCAGAGCTTAGAGATAATATTTAGTGGTAAAAGTTCTTGCTACAATCAAGAACACTAGAGTTTGGACTCCCAGAACCCACATAAACATTATCTCAGCATCAGTAGAGATGGCAATCTGAATAGTGAGATTAGTCACATCAGAAAGGTCTGGGATTGGCCAAAAGATCCAACTTCATTGAATAATTGTAGGGCAATACAGAGTAATTATCCACAGCAACTGTTGGCATTCATGTATATTCACGTTCACAAGTAAATGTGCATCCTGTCTATACACAGGAAGATATATATATTTATATATATAGATATAGATAGATATGAAATATTAAATTAAAAAATCACTTACATTAAACTTGAATAGTGTTTTTTAACGTTATGACTAAGAAACTTTGTATGAGTTACCCCTTCAGCAAGATTTCTTGAGGAATTCTCTTAAATGTTTCATGTAACTATAACTTGATTCTAGTTTACAGATTTGATGCAATAATGTTGCACAAAAGAATTCTCTTCTAACATGCTATACTAGGTTGATTTTAAATGTCTACAGCAAATATTACTTAAGAAAACAATTAATATGCACTCATACATTCATTCATTAGCCAAGATCATTAATAAACCACTAATAAGAAATGGGATATACATGATAATTGAATCTACTCATGGATTCTAAACAAATAATTTATTATAATAATATTGACATAATTTCACCTACTTTCTGCTACTATAATACATTGAAAACTGTCCATTAAATTTATATTCATGTATCTGATATGTTTTAAGTCTGTATATCCATTCATCAAATTTATATATCTACTAATGAATTTGAGAGTTTGTCAACTAAGTTTTTATTGGATATTTACTTTATTTACATTTCAAATGTTATCCCCCTTCCTGCTTTTTCTTCTACCCCCCCATCAAATCCTCCTCCCCCTCCTTCTACGGGGGTGCTCCCCCTCCTACCCACCCACTCCTGCCTCTCAGCCCTGGCATTTCCCTACACTGGTGCATCAAGCCTTCCCAGGACCAAGGGCCTTTCTTCCCATTGATGTCCAACAAAGCCATCCTCTGCTACATGTGCAGCTGGAGCCATGGGTCCCTCCATGTATCCTCTTTGCTTGGTGGTTTAATCTCTGGATGTCTGGTTGGTTAATGATGTTGTTCTTCCTATCGGTTGCAAACCTCTTCAGCTTCTTCAGTCCTTTCTCTAACTCCTCCATTGAGGAACCCATGCTCAGTCCAGTGGTTGGCTGCGAGCATCCGCCTCTATATTTGTAAGGCTCTGACAGAGCCTCTCTGGAGACAGCTATTCCAGGCTCCTGCAAGCAAGCACTTTTTGACATCCGCAATAGTGTCTAAGTTTGGTATCTGTATATGGGATGGATCCACATGTGTGTCAGTCGCTGGATGGACTTTCCATCATTCTCTGTTTCACAGTTTGTCTCTACGCTTTGGTCTTCCTTTATATTGAGCTTCATGTAGTCTGTGAATTACATCTTGGATATTCTGAGCTTTTGGGCATACCATGTGTGTTCTTTTGTGACTGGGTTTCCTCACTCAGGATGATATTTTCTAATTCCATCCATTTGCCTTTAATATAGAAAAATGGCCATCTTGCTGAAAGCAATCTATGGATTCAATGCAATCCCCATCAAAGTTCCAACTCATTTCTTAATAGAGTTAGAAAGAGCCATTTGCAAATTCATTTGGAATAACAAAAAGCCCAAGATAGCGAAATCTATTATCAACAATAAAAGAACTTCTGGGGAAATCACCATCCCTTACCTCAAGCAGTATTACAAAGCAATAGTGATAAAAACTGCATGGTATTGGCACAGAGACAGACAGATAGATCAATGGAATAGAATTGAAGAGCCAAAAATGAATCCATACACCTATGGACACTTGGTCTTTGCCAAAGAACTAAAACCACACAGTGAGAAAAAGACAACAGTTTCAACAAATGGTGCTGGTTCAACTGGAAGTCAACATATAGAAGATTGATCCAATCTTATCTCCTACAAAGGTTAAGTCCAAGTGGATCAAGACCTCCACATAAAAGCAGATACACGGAAACTAATAGAAGAGAAATTTAGGAAGAATCTCGAACACATGGGCACAGGGGAAAATTTCCCAGACTGTACATCAATGTCAACTAATTTCTATTGTTTAGTTGTACAGTTTCTTACCAGGAAATATAATAAATTCCCCCAAATTCTGACCATATATGTTTAATAGACATTACATATAATATAAAATATAAATATAATACATCTATGTGGATAACTGCACTTTTCCATTAGCATTTTAACTTCAGCCATAAGCCTCTGAATTCATTGATTATGTATTCAGTTTCTGAATGATTTAATTACTTAATTACAATTATATGATGCTCCCATTGCCTTAAGAAGTGAATCCCGGCATTCAGATCTTGCCTTAATCTCATACTACTTCCTTTCAGTGTATGGTTACATGTGATAGAAATATAAAGGTCACATTCACCCATAGCAGTGACATTCTCTATTCTTACTGTTTCAACACAAAATCCTTGTTACCTGCAAGACTAATACAACAGGATGATGAGTTCAAGACCAACATAAAGAAACTCCATCTCAAATATAAGCAAAGTAAATAGCACTAAACCTAATGAAGAGCAAGCAAGTCTCAATGCAATCACATTCTATTACCACACATTTCAGTTCTATGACAATGTTAAATCTACCCAACCTCTTCTCAGTTTGCCTGACTTTTACCACACCTCTGACTTTAACCTGTATCACAAGGAAAAGAAACAATATCTCTATCACAGAAGCATCAAGGGTATGCAAAACGCACAACGCATGCATATACTAGAGACTTCCTAGAACTTACTGAGCTTTTAACTTTCGGAACATTTACTTTCCATGGTGGAAAGTTTATTTTTAGAGTGTTATTGTGGACATCAACTAACTTTTGTAAAATTCCAAGAAACACACGTAGTAATTAAATAGCAAGGAAAAGAAAATTGATTCTATGTACATTAACTCCTACCATGCTCACTGCATCAAAGCAAATTAAAATGATTGTCCAATTTTCTAATTATGTGCTTTATTCTGAAATGTAGCCTCAAGCCTATAAATTAAATGCTGCTGCTGGTGCTCTGAACACTTAATCACCTCAACTTTCAAATAAAGTATATTTGAATAATTGTATTGACAAGTTATTTTCAGTTTTCTTTTGTCTTTCTTTTGTCTTTTTCTCTTTCTTTATCTTTTTCGTTCTCTCTCTCTCTCCTCTCTCTCCCTCTCTCTCTCTCTTCCCCCCCTCGTGCCTGCATGCGCACATGTGCGTGCGTGTGTGTGTGTGTTTGTGTGCACGAGTGTGTGTGTGTGTGTGTGTTTTGTTTTTGTGGTCCTAGGGATGGAAACAATGATTTATGCAAGAAAGACCTCAATTTTAGCACTGAGCTATGCTCCAAGTCAATTTTATAGTATTTTATCACACATTATTTTGATTTAACAATTTATAATCATCTTGATCTTTCTTGAGTTGTTTATTTTGTTTTGTAAGCCACACCCAGTGTGTGCAAATGTCCTGCAAGATTTGCTAATTTAAAAGGAAACTTGTAAAAATGCAAGGATGCACTTTTGTCCCTGGAAGGATTATAAGTATAAATATAGTCCAAGTCGGGAAGATGATAAAATGATTTTTCAGAAGCCAGACAGAATAGACATAACTGCTACACACAACAATTGACAGAGAGGTTGAGTGTCTAAATACAACACAAAGAAGGGGTTGTCCAGCCAAGCCCAAAGATAACCCACAAATCAGCTTTCCCGGTCTTTATATAAGGATTCCAAATCAAAATATTACTTCTAGCAAATAATAAATAAGGATTTTAAAAGTAATTATGTTAGGTTTATGATAGTTTTCAGGTCAACAAAAGTGTTATCACATTGAAACAAATCTTAGTTAATTCTAGTACCTTGTGTACAGTTAATTCTAGTACCTTGTTTTTAACCTGAGATAAATTTCTCAAACTTTATCTATGTGTAAATCATCATTAGGAAAAATCCAAGATGATTTTCTTTTCATTTCATTGACTGACAGACAAGAATATTGAATTAAAAATTAAAATAATTTATTTACTTATTAGTTATTAATAGTAATATGTTGGTAGTTCTACATATTTCGAAGTTTCTTAGTTATATATTTAACACCCTAAGAGAAACACTTTAGGGCAGGGAATAATAAAAGCATGATAAATGTAAATAGTTAGTTTTCCTTATTTCATGGTAAGATGTTTATTTCTAAACCATCCCAAGATGATAATCTCAAAGGCTTATTAGAAATACTTTGTTGAAGACTCATCAAAAGACAGAAAATTAATATTTCTTGATGGGCTAGTCTTTCAGTATGTTGTATTTAATTCTTTCCCACTGAAATAATCTAGGGCCCCGTTCATTCTTGTGTATAGTTTGAAGTTGGCATTTATTTTCTTTTTTTTTAATTTTTAATTGAGAATTTATTTCAGTTTTTTGTTTGTTTTTTGTTTTTGTTTTATGGGTTTTTTTATTCTTTGGGTTTTTTTGTTTTGTTTTGATTTTGCTTTTTGTTTTTTAATTTATTTATTTTTACACTCCAGACTTTATTTCCCTCCTGGTTCACCCCTGAGGGTTCCAAATCCTATACCTCCTTCCCACCCCCACCCCTACACTCTCCCCCTGCCTTCCACAAGGATGTCTCCACCACACCCACCCCACCAGTCTTCTAAAGTTCTTGGGACCTTCCTTGAAGGTTAGGTGCATCTTCTCTGACTGAACCCAGACCTGGGAGTCCTCTGCTGTATATGTGTTGGAGGCCTCATCTCATCTGGTATATGCTGCCTGGTTGGTGAACTAGGCATTTATTTTCATATGAGAATTTGATTCTATATCTATTACCCTAACATATATATATATATATATATATATATATATATATATATATATATGTGTGTGTGTGTGTGTGTGTGTGTGTGTGTGTGTGCGTGCGTGCGTGTGTGTGTATAACCCTCAATAATAAATAATAACAATAAAAACTTTGACTAACCTGATGATTGGAAGGAGAATACATAAGTTTATATTCAAAACCAAATGGCAAAAAATCATATATGTTCAAATATACAAAATGAACTTTAGTTGAAAGCTAGAAAAGTATTCAAACCTTCTGATTTGATAAAGTAAAGATTTGGTTTGAGAGTACAACTAATTTAGGTTCAAAAAATATTAAAGTGATCCATCCAAGTATTATAGCAGTAAGTGTCACATGTTATCTTGTCACCCATTATAAAGAAGACAGTGGGTTATTTTTTAGGGCTTCTCCGAGAACTAAATCACACCATGAAGAATACATCCAAATTTGTACATAAGAAATATATTGCTTTACATATAATGTGTGCATAGCAATATAGTTTACATGTTGCAAACTTCAAATGAATAGTGAAAAATGAAATACTTATTGAATATTATTTGAAAATATATTCTAGAGACTGGGATATTAGAGAATACTCAGTTGGGAAAATATAAAAGAAAAAATACTTCATAAGGGATGAGAATAATTGCAAATGATCCATTTCCAATTCTGGTAACATATGCTAGTACAAAGTCCTTTTATCTCCTAGAATATATAATTATTACAAAGAAATTCATTATGACTTTCATCACATAATGGTGTGGCTAAGTTCATTCTTCCCTGAACAGTGCATACATCAGAAGCTATGGTTGTCTTTCCTATCAGAAAATAAAACAAAAGGACGGTGACAATATGAGAACGATGCCCGACTCTGAACTGTGGTGAGAGCTGCTGCTGTCTCTAGAAGAGCCCGTGCAATGGAACACTGACAGGCAGGCTGGATGCACACTCTGACCATCTGCTCAGCACAGACCTCCAAGAGGTCGTCCTGTCCCATGAAGGATAGATGGAATGTTGTCAGTACTCTGACAAACTCAGTGAAGTAGAGCCGTTAATGATGTATTTTAAAAAGCAGTATTCCAAATCTATCCCAAAAATCTTCAGAGTGTTTCTTCCATAATCACACTTCTAGAATAAAACCAATATTAATGAACATCATTTGTGTAATAACTGATCTTCTATTAAATAACAGTTCATATATCAATCCTAAGCAGGTAATTGAAATGATTCTCAAAGGACAGCTAAAAGTCCTAAGTAGAAAATTAAAAAAGCAATTTTAAACCAGCCCCTTCATAGTAGTAAGAGGATATTTTATTAATATATTTTTCAGTTTTGAAAATGAAACATTAGCCTTATGCATGCTAGGTAATGGTAATATTTTTTTTTAATTTTTGTGTCTTTGCCAGATTGATCATAAGACTGTCCAAAACATTCTAAATTTTTAATTAATTACAAATTTCCCAAAACATGATTCAAATAAAATGCTTTGTGAATTTGTGAAGAAAAGTTAGAATGCTGCAACTGGTGGATTGGAAATGAAACAAAGCATCCAAGTTGATGTAGCCAAGAACATTCCTCTAATCACAAAGGAACTGCAGGCTGGGAAGCCTGGATGCTCCTCTGTACAGCTCACCTTGATATCACTGAGCTAATGAGACTATGCAAATGAAAGTGTTTATCCAATTAAACATTCCAAATATACAGAGACATTTGTCTAATTCTCTCTCTCTGTGTATGTATGTATATGTATATATAAGTATATATATATATATATATATATGACAAAATGATAGTATTTTTTAAATAAAAATAATTTTGAGGAATTTATTACAATGTTTGAAAAATCTAATATTTGCTATTTGCCAATAACTTTCTCCAATGAAGAACTTGAAGCTAATATTTAGCTTTGATATTGTATGTATCTAGGGCAAGTGCATCTTTTCATTTTAAAGTCATTAATTATGAACAAACACTTCCTAATTTTAAGAGTCACCATTTTTGCTACTTAGGCAGGCCTCAAATCTGAACGCAGGACATATTTAGATTAAAAAACAGCATAACTCTTAGATCTCTCATCAACTCATTTGAACCTTCAGTGCAAAGTACACCCTCTAAATTCATCTTTCTTCTACTGCAATTTGTAGAAATAATATTTAAACAGCAAGATTGATGTGAAAATCTGAAAAAAGATAATGTAGGCAAAATGCCTGAGAGTCTCATACACACAGAAGACAGTCAATATGCCATAGCGTTCTGATGGTGCATTGCTACAAATGAGAAACTCTCCTTTCTTGGTGCATATTCTGCAGCCACCAGAATAGTATGGGTTCTGCAACCAGAAAGACCACATATTAGCCACACCATTCAACCTGAGCCACTCTCCAACCATCTTTTTCACCTTTAAAATTAAGATAGTAATAGTACCTTTTCCATAGAGTTGAGTTGGAAATTAAAGTAGAAAATGTCTTTAGTTCTTTGTCTAGCATTGATTTAAGCAGTTTTGGAATCCTCGTCTGCTTACATACATTTAAAGATCAGGGTCAAATTGGTGTTTTTAAACCAGCTCTAGTCAAAATTTTAAAGATATTTTGTTTCCTGTTTCATAATGGGGAGCACCTCTGTGAATTTGTTTCTGAAAATATAAGACAATGCTATCATTCACTTACAAAGATTTAAATTTTTTGTCTCAGTAAATATCTAATCAATTGCTTCCCTTCTCTTTATCCATAGAGGAAACTCTCTTGAACTATTACTTCTTCTTCAATGTTCTATCCCTCAATTCATTCTGAGTATGTATATTCATTTCCATGAACTTAATGACAATGTATTGATAAAGTACCATAATTAAAATTACATTTAAGAGAAGGAAATGCATACAGAACCAATACTGGCCAGCTTTCACTTGTTTCATATAAACTGGGATCCCCTACCTATCAAATAATGCCACCTACCGTAGGCTGTGTTTTCTACTTCACATAACAAGGAAGATAATCCCCTGAAGGTTAACCTGATCTAGGCAATCAATTAATTAATGTTGTCTTCTCCGGTCATTATGCAATATGGCACACTGACATTTAAAATTAGTTGACATGCTGCATCTGTGACTTTTTAAGCTTTCCTACTGAGCAGTGTGGAGTTTTACTTAAAGTAGTGTAGGTATCCCCAGTTCAGGTTACTTACTTCAAAATACCAAATACATCACGGAAACCCACTTTAGTTAGCCTTACAGTTTCTATATATTTATCATTTTTCAAGAGCATTAGCAATTGACTGAAAGTCACATAAATCCCTGGAGGCTTCTGTGTCCCCCTCCTCCTCCTACTGCTAGGAAGGTTAATAGCTCCATTACTGTTAATGTTACCATACACCTAGATAGCAGTAGAGTATTTTATTCAGCTATAGCCATGGCTACCAGGGCAAAGCAACTTTTATGTCATTATTGTCTAGAAGAAAATACTGTAAATACCACAGTGTTCCACGATGTTCACATGCATATATGTTTAGTTTCTTTTGTACTCTGTTCTTCTTTATCTAACATTCATATATAACAGCAAAAATAATATGTATGAAAAGATCAAATACA
The DNA here is from genome assembly GCF_021556685.1 of Rattus norvegicus. NCBI lineage: Eukaryota > Metazoa > Chordata > Mammalia > Rodentia > Muridae > Rattus > Rattus norvegicus. The sequence goes on along the minus strand of NC_141536.1, from coordinate 25,205,944 downwards.
CATATATAAGAATGCTCAAATTTTATTCTCAAAAAAGTCTACCCCTTAGGAAGACTAGCAGTGTCAACTAATCTGGACCCCTGGGAGCTCCCCAGAGATTAAACCACCAACTAAAGAGCATACAGGAGCTGGTCAGAAGCCCCCAGCACACATATAGCAGAAGATAGCCATGTCTGGTCTCAGTGAGATTGGATGCATCTAATCCTGTAGAGACTTGATGCCCCAGGAAAGGGGAAAGCCTGATTTGGTGTGGGGTGAGGGTGGGGTTGCTATTTTCTCAGAGGTGAAGGGGAAGGGGGATAGAGGAAACAGGATGGGGTCAACACCTCAGATGTAAATAAATAAAATATTTTTTAAAATTCTAAACATCAGAGAATAAAAAATAATGTAATTTAATTTAGCCCCTTAATGAACCCATAGCGTTACAATGGCCTGGAGCTCACCTGAAATCCTCTCATTTAAACATGAGGTCACTGTAAGTATGCATACGAGACTGCTCCTCAGTTTCTTCTTGAAGCAATGTCCCGAAATGTTTCCCTTACCAGAACAGTATCTGTTGCTTCTGTTTCCAGTCTCTTGAGTTGTTTCAATTTATTGGAGTTTCCTTCCTCTCCATAATTGTATTTCCCCAAACCAACTGTTGGTTCTGTTTTTGATTCTTCTCAGGGGACTTTTTCCTTAATACAATGTTCTTCCAAGCATATGGGAAGTCATGGACTTTCTTCTGGTGACCTTGGGAGCCCCATAAAAAAATTATGAGTATTTATTTAAGCAGGAATTTTTAAATCTTAATGTCTTAGGGTTCTACTTCTGTGAACAGACACCATGACCAAAGCTTATAAAGGACAACATATTTTGGAGCTGGCTTACAGGTTCAGAGTTCAGTCCATTATCATCAAGGTGGGGACATGGCACCATCTAGACAGGCATGGTCCAGGCAGAACTGAGAGATCTACATCTTCATCTGAAGGCAGCTAGTGAAAGCCTGACTTCCAGGCAGTTAGGGTGAGGGTCTTGAAGACCACACCCACAGTGACACACCTACTCCAATAAGGCCACACCTCCTATTAGTGCCACTCCCTAGGCCAAGCATAAACAAACCATCTCACTTGCCCTAGGCATATCTTATTTATTGATTTAAAAAATTAAAATGTGTATTGATACAATTAACTTTTTTTCATTATAAGAGAAAAGTGGAGCTCATAACCAGCACTAATGATTGACACTGGACATGTATACACTGTTGTACTAAAACACTAGGAAGAATCTGCTCTTTTCTGTTGTCTAAGTTTTAACACTCAGATTTTTAGAAAACTTCTTTTAATTTATAGTTGAAACCTGGAACTTTACATAACTGGAAAAATTGGCACCTCTAGGACCAATTATATCCGTTTTGAAATTCTCTTTATTTCAAAATAAATGATGTATGCATTGATACATCATTTAGTATTCATACCACATGCTTGATAATGACTATAAGTACTGCACTTAGATATTCCCAAATCCTCAGAGTCTACCCTTGGTGTCTGCACTGCTGGAAGCAAATGTCTGATACTTATAAGAGAGGAATCTTTCAAGATTCAGAGTTTTTTATCCATTATAGTGATGGATGTAGCATTTCTATTACGAACCTGATTTACAGTATTTAGTGTTGATACAGGTTTAAATCATAATTGCTATTCAGTGGGAAATATAGCTGATTTAAAAGTTAATCCATGTTCATGCTATGTCTACATAATGTTTCTTATTTTACCCAAGGAGTCCTAAAAGGTGACAAAGTGTCAATTTAAAAAATATCTTGGTTACAGCCTTTTAAATTGGAAATTAATTTTGATTTCAGAAGTTTGTATTCTCAGAAGATTAAAGTCAATTTTTTTATTGACTGAGAAGTAATTGAGGGAAGTCTAAATTCTTCTGAAAATTTCTGAAGTGAGCATTTAGTTCACATGAATTAAACTTTGTTTTTAATTTGGTTTACATAGCAACTTTACATAAAGGTCCTTTTATAACATCAGTAGATGCTATATGAGTCACATTATATTTTAATATACGTAGTTTGTAGATAAAAATGACTCTGAGAAGTGTACAAATTTTACCAATTATAGAAGTTCATATTATATGAAACATTCAGTTTTTGATATGGTGATCTAAATTTAAAAAGTAAATCAGTAATATCATAGCCAAAGGAAAGGTACTATATTATTTTTGTAATTTAACATATTGTAAAGGTGACCATTTCAGATGTAGATTGTATACATTCTATGAAGTCAGGCCACTGCCCCATATTATTAAGAATAAATACAATAGAAAAATCATGGGACTGGATTCAAGATATTGAATATTTTCCAGATGAAATATAAATATGCTAATGCATATTTTAATTAACATTAATCTGTAGTTTACATACCTTTCATAAATTTTACATTTTCTCCTTTTCCACATGCAAATATTTTCTTCCAAAGTACAACATTTGATTATACTTACCACTTCTTAATACATTCAACCATGATAATCAATAAATTTTTGTTGCATTGTCTTTTTCTGGCTGAGTGAATCCTGCATTCCTAAAGAAAAGGTATCAAGGCAATTGTTTGATGAGAGAATAATTGTTTGGAAAAGTACTAGGATACAGATACATGTTTATTTCATGCAACTCTTAGAACGTGTAGTCAGTTGGAAGAACATCTGTCAGGGTATAATGTCAAATGAGTCTGGAACTGGCATAGATAAGCATTAAACCGGAGAAGCTGAAAAGAGGTGCTGTACTCACCTGACGTTGTAGTAGAGAGGAACTCACCTACACATTCCTTTATGGTTAGTCTAATGACTCATGGCTTAGTGTTCTGAGTGTCGCAGTGTCTTCAGCTATACTCTTTCCTAACGACTTCATCTAGAAGAATTCAGGCATGGGTTACTGGTCCCAAAATGTTAACATAAACATTTTCTTAAGGATTAAATAAATTATTTTGTGTTTCAAGATTACAGTGTAATTGCATCATTTCCACTGTCCCTCTCATTACTTCAAACTCTCCCATTTACCTCTCCCTCCCTTCTTTCAGATTTATGGCGTCCTTTTTTCCATTAAGTATGTATGGGACAATGCATATGTATGTGAAAACAGACATATGCATATGTGCACACACACAAACACAAACACATACACATATGTGTGCATGTATTAAATACTACCTGTGTCGTCTGTACGATGTTAGTGACATGCACATTTTCCGTGCTGACTATTTGGTACTGAAGAACCAGTGGCATACTATTTCCAGGCAAAATTCTCACTTACACCGTGAGACATTTCTCACATCGTATGGAATTCCCTTGCAAAGTAGTCACTGTACAGAATCGTTGTGCAATCTGTACTAGGAGATTTAGAGTCGTTACAGAATGAATAGGTTTTCAGTTAAGGAAGATGTAAAGCCCTCCAGTACCTCAGAATTTATCCAGTGTGTCTTTTGTGGCATCTTTGGTGCCTTTTGACACTGAGATAGGTTTGCCAGTGCATATGTATATTTCTGTGAAATCGTCATGGCCCACTGCAGTCTGACACCTTAGTACTGAGAACTCTTGAAGAACACCTAACAACACAGATGGGAAGAACTTCTTCTTTTTAGAACTGTATACTAATTTCATTAAGTCATTTGAAGAGGCAGAATTTATCACTCTTCTCATATTTCTATTGTGACGTAAACAAAACTGTGGCCAAGATTAAAGACAGTCTCAAAATAAATGCCTTTCCTGACCACGCTGTGTTTCACTTGGCTTCCAGCATTGTGCATTCTTTGGACTAAGAGTAACAGAATTACAGATGGCTAGATTTACTAGCTTGTCTAATCTCCCATTCTCTTACACAAGGCATTCTGTTTCAGTGGGTGATGCCCTATGTTGAGAAAGGTAATGCTCTCAATGGGGCAGACTGATAGGGTTTGCCAGGTTAGCAGGATGCTTTGATTAAAACCTGCATTTGCTTACTGGCTCAGTGTGCGACAAGACATTCAGAACAGAGTGTTCCTTCTTAGGACTCACTAAAGACTGATCTTATCCTAAAACAGATATATTTGCTCTATTGCACAGGCAATAGTATGGCTAACAACACATTTCAAGTGAAATAATAAAAACTAAATAGAAAGAACACTATAAAAGAGGTTTATTTAATGCTTATTAAATTAATATAAAAACAAAAGTCCATAGGTACCACCTGATTATCTAAAATTCCTTGTGTCAGCAGCTTAATCAGACCATTTGGAGGCCCTAATTTCTTATGAAACTTAAATTCCCAGTGGTCAGTACTAAGTAATCTCTACCCCCATTTCACATTGTTATTGTCTATGATGAGATTCATCTAAACCCAAATATAATCCCAAGTTTGTTGCTGGATATCTGTATGTAGTATAGGTCGATACAAGGGGCTATGTAGGAGATGTGACTCAAACCAGCAGAGTTTGGATGCAGAAGAAACATATTGGCATTCTAACAACAGCCTCCAAACAGTTTGAGAATTTATCCTTTCCATCATTGCTTTGGCATTTGTTTTTTCAGTTTGAAGATACCTTGAACTGATTATTGACTGTTTTCTTCTTTCTGTTTCCAAGACTACATATGCCTATTTTTTCTATGTGCAACAGTATCCCAGAGTTTCTCCATTCACTTATTTCTTCTTTTATTCAAGTCATCTTCTAAAAGAAAATTATGGAAGTATACCCTGTTTAAAATTATTTTGTCAAGATAATGAATATAATCACTAATTTGCATAAAATTGTTCTAAGATTCATTGTAAATCTGAATATTGAGTTTAAATGACATAATTTGCTTAGAAGATCATATACAACAAAGCTCATGAGTATTGTGTTTGTATGGCTTTGTTCATGTGTGTATATGCACACATGCGTGTCCATGAGTGTATGGCTGTCAGAAGTTACTTTCTGATATCTCACTAAGTCAATTTCCACCTTATCTTTTGAGACAGTCTGTTACTAAACCTGGAGCTTGTCGAGTCAGTAGACTACCTGGCCAGTAAGCTTATGTACTCTCTTACGTCTGCTTTCCCAATGCTAGGATAATAGGCGCACAATGCGGGGCAGGGTTTTTCTGGGGTTTCTTGAGGTTCAAACTCTTTGCCAAGTCTTACTGAGTTTTCACCTTTTACCAACAAACACCAAGGCAATCTCTTTTAGATTCACCACTTAGGCCTAAACTTCATGATGGTGCAGAATTCCACAGTTTATATGCTTCACTCGTTTACATGCTTCAGACACACTTCGAGTCTGAAATTGCCTGCTAGTTCTCCTTTCGTCACATCATTAATCCATTTTCTTCTTTAATCTATCTTTAAATCCAGTATATTCTTGACATCTGTCATAAAGGATTTATAGTCATCATTACTTAGAGTGTTATAATGATCATGGCAGGATGAGAACACAGAAAGATTCATACCACGAGTCTGTGCCAGTAAAACACTTTTAAGGCCTGTGCTACGCACCATATTGTCTACTCTATGACCTAATGTAGGTCCACAGCATAATTCCTCCACTGGGTCTCTATACCAAGCTTCATTAGCTTGAGTGTTCTAACATGTCCATGTAATAAATTCACATATCAATCCTCTGGCTTCTCATTGCAACCTAAGAAAATTGTATAGCAAATGACTTGCACTCTCCTGGTCTCATGCAATTTTATTTTTTTTACTGTTTGAAATGATCTAATGGCCATAGCATAAAGTAAGTGAAAGTGACTGATTTTTTAAAAATTTTATTTAAAATGGATGTCACCAGTCTCTCACCCTGCCCTGCACCCTCCCATATCCCACCCCACCAGACCTCCCTACTCCCTGGGACCTCCAGTCCCCTGAGGGTTAGGTACATATTTTCTGACTGAGAACAGACCAGTCAGTCCTCTACTGTATATGTGTTAGGGACCTCATATCAGGTAGTATACGCTGCCTGGCTGGTGTATGAGAGATCTCTGGGATCCACATTAGTTGAGACTGCTGGTCTTCTTACAGGGTCACCAAGCTCCTCAGCTTCTTCCAGCCTTTCCCTAATTCAACCACCACCGGAGCCTCTGTCCATTGTTGGGTGCGAATAACCACATCTGACTTTTTTAGCTGCTTGTTTGGGTCTTTTGGAGGTCAGCCATGATAGGCCACTTTTTGTGAGCACCATAGTTTCAGTAACAGTGTCAGGCCTTGCGGCCTGCCCTTGAGCTGGATCCCCCTTTGGACCTGTTGCTGTACCTCCTTTTCCTCAGGCTCTTCTCCATTTCCATCCCTGCAGTTCTTTCAGACAGAAGCAATTATGGGTCAGAGTTTTGACTGTGGGATGGCAACCCTATTCCTCAATTTATGACCTGTCTTTCTACTGAAGGGGGGCTCTGCAAGTTCCCTCTCCCTACTGTAAGGCCTTTCCCACCCAGGTTCACCCCTCCCTCCATCCCTGCTCCTGTGATTGCTTTCTTCTCCCTCCCAAGCAGGATTAAAGCACCCTCACTAGGTCCCTTTGGATTGTTGACCATTTTGAGTTCTGCGGATTGTATCTTGGGCATTCTGTACTTCTTTAGCTAATATCCACTTATTAGTGAGTATATATCATGCATGTTCTTTTGGGGTTGAGTTACCTCACTCAGGATGATATTTTTCTAGTTCCATCTATTTGACTGCAAAATTCAGGATGTCCTCCTTCTTAATATCTGAGTAGTATTCCATTGTGGAAATGAACCACACTTTCTGTATCCATTCTTCTCTTTGGGACATCTGGGTTATTTCCAGCTTCCGGTTATCACAAACAAGGCTGCTATGAATATAGTGGAACATGTGCCCCTGTGGCAAGGTGGGGTATCTTTAGGGTATATGCCCAAGAAAGAGTGGTATATCTGGGTGTTCAGATATTACTATTTCCAATTTTCTAAGTTACCTCCAGATTGATTTCCAGAGTGTTTGTAGCAGTTTGCAATCCCACCAACAATGGAGAAGAGTACCTCTTTCTCCACATCTTCGTCAACATGTGCTGTCATCTGAGTTTTTGATTTTAGCCATTCTGAATGATGTAAGCTAGAATTTCAGGGTCATTTTGATTTGCATTTCCCTGATCACTAAAGACTTTGAACATCTCTTGAAGTGCTTCTCATCCATTTGAGATTCTGTTGTGAATTCTCTGTTTAGATCTGTACCCCATTTTTCAGTTTGGTTGTTTGGTTTTTTTGGTGATTAGCTTCTTGAGTTCTTTATATTTTGAATATTATTCTTCTATCAGATGTAGGGCTAGTGAAAATTTTTCCCAATCTGTAGGTTGCCAATTTGTCCTACTGACTCTGTCCTTTGCCTTATAGAAACTTCCCAGATTCGTGAGGTCCCATTTATCAATTCTTGATCTTAAAGCATGAGCCATTGTAGTTCTGTTTAAGAAATTACCCCTGCGCCAATGAGTTCAAGGATTTTCCCCTCTTTCTCTTCTCTTAGATTCAGTGTATCTGGTTTTACACTCAGGTCCTTGGTGCACTTCTGCAAGGTGACAATTATGGATCTATTTTCACTTTTCCACATACAGACAGCCAGTTAGGCCAACACCATTTATTGAAGATGCTTTCTTTTTACCATTCTATAGTTCTGGCTTCTTTGTCAAAGATCAAGTAAGTGTGTGGTTTTATTTCTGGGTCTTCAATTCTATTCCATTGATCAATGTGTCTGTCTCAGTACCAATACCCTTAACAGCATTTTGTTCATTCACGTTTCAGCCCACCCATTACCTCTCACTAGTTACAAGGTATTTTCCCCATTGAATATCATTTCCAATTCTTCTTTCCTACTAGCCTGGAAAATCAGTACTAGTATCTTTTCTGAATATTCACTTTAAATGAAAATAATATAGTAAACTTTTATAGCTGACATCTTTCCACTTAGAACAATGCTCTCAGGATCATCTATATTGGATGATGTGTCAGTATTGCTTTTTAAAATGTTACTCAATAGTAATCTAATCTACATGTATACAACGATTTTCTATCAATTGGTAGACACTTGAACGGTGTCTTTCTGCCTTTGAGTTGTGGTGAATTATGCAGGTATTGGAGGCATATGATTGCATTTGGTTAAGTAACTATTTCAAAACTTCTGATGTACATAATTAGATGACGGATTGTTCTATCAGTACATGGGTCTATGTAACTGTTTTAGGTTTTGTCAGCTTAAAATTCATGCCACATAGTCCATTTTATATCACCACCAGCAATGTGCAGGTGACTCCAGTTACTTCATGTGTTGATTACCATATTTTGTTTTCTCTTTTGTTATATTGCCACCATATATGCTTGACATGGTACCAAACTGTGGTTTGATTTTCATTCTTCTAAGTTTTAATGATGCTGGCAATGTTTGTACATACTCATTGGCCATCGTAAATCTACTAGGAAGAAATATTTATCAGAATAAGTTACCCATATTTAATTAGTATATTTGTGAGTTTGTCCAATTATAAGGTCTTTAATATACTGTGTATACTAGGACTACATTATATATTTATTTAAAACTCTCTGTTTAGATTTTTATGTGTTCAGTTCTTTTTTCTTGGAAATGTCATTTTATCTACCCCAACTCTGACATTAACTCTGCTTGGGTCTAGATAATCTTTTTGTTGTTGTCGTTGTTATATTAGCTCATATATTTGGTGTTATATAAGACTTTATCTACAAAGACAAACCAATGAAGAAATATATTATGATTTTCTCTAATACTTTTCATGCCTTTTCATAAAAGGGAAACTGCACAAAGATGTATTTTCTTTCCACTTTATGTTGCCTTTTTCTATGTGTGTGTCATTTTACCAGAGACACAGTTCAAACTCAGGCTTTCTTAAAACAGTTGACTCAGATTGTTAGCTCTCCTTCTTATTCTTTTTCTTTTTTTTTTTTTTTTCGATGCAAATGGAGACTGGGGACTGTTTCACCTTTATTTTTTTTTTTATTTTTTTTTTATTAACTTGAGTATTTCTTATATACATTTCGAGTGTTATTCCCTTTCCCGGTTTCCGGGCAAACATCCCCCTCCCACCTCCCCTTCCTTATGGGTGTTCCCCTCCCAACCCTCCCCCCATTGCCGCCCTCCCCCCATAGACTAGTTCACTGGGGGTTCAGTCTTAGCAGGACCCAGGGCTTCCCCTTCCACTGGTGCTCTTACTAGGATATTCATTGCTACCTATGGGGTCAGAGTCCAGGGTCAGTCCATGTATAGTCTTTAGGTAGTGGCTTAGTCCCTGGAAGCTCTGGTTGCTTGGCATTGTTGTACTTTTGGGGTCTCGAGCCCCTTCAAGCTCTTCCAGTTCTTTCTCTGATTCCTTCAATAGGGGACCTATTCTCAGTTCAGTGGTTTGCTGCTGGCATTCGCCTCTATATTTGCTGTATTCTGGCTGTGTCTCTCAGGAGCGATCTACATCCGGCTCCTGTCGGTCTGCACTTCTTTGCTTCATCCATCTTGTCTAATTGGGTGGCTGTATATGTATGGGCCACATGTGGGGCAGGCTCTGAATGGGTGTTCCTTCAGTCTCTGTTTTAATCTTTGCCTCTCCCTTCCCTGCCAAGGGTATTCTTTTTCCTCATTTAAAGAAGGAGTGAAGCATTCACATTTTGATCATCCGTCTTGAGTTTCGTTTGTTCTAGGGATCTAGGGTAATTCAAGCATTTGGGCTAATAGCCACTTATCAATGAGTGCATACCATGTATGTCTTTCTGTGATTGGGTTAGCTCACTCAGGATGATATTTTCCAGTTCCAACCATTTGCCTACGAATTTCATAAACTCATTGTTTTTGATAGCTGAGTAATATTCCATTGTGTAGATGTACCACATTTTCTGTATCCATTCCTCTGTTGAAGGGCATCTGGGTTCTTTCCATTTTCTGGCTATTATAAATAAGGCTGCGATGAACATAGTGGAGCACGTATCTCTTTTATATGTTGAGGCATCTTTTGGGTATATGCCCAAGAGAGGTATAGCTGGATCCTCAGGCAGTTCAATGTCCAATTTTCTGAGGAACCTCCAGACTGATTTCCAGAATGGTTTTACCAGTCTGCAATCCCACCAACAATGGAGGAGTGTTCCTCTTTCTCCACATCCTCGCCAGCATCTGCTGTCACCTGAGTTTTTGATCTTAGCCAATCGCACTGGTGTGAGGTGAAATCTCAGGGTTGTTTTGATTTGCATTTCCCTTATGACTAAAGATGTTGAACATTTCTTTAGGTGTTTCTCAGCCATTCGGCATTCCTCAGCTGTGAATTCTTTGTTTAGCTCTGAACCCCATTTTTTAATAGGGTTATTTGTTTCCCTGCGGTCTAACTTCTTGAGTTCTTTGTATATTTTGGAAATAAGGCCTCTATCTGTTGTAGGATTGGTAAAGATCTTTTCCCAATCTGTTGGTTGCCGTTTTGTCCTAACCACAGTGTCCTTTGCCTTACAGAAGCTTTGCAGTTTTATGAGATCCCATTTGTCGATTCTTGATCTTAGAGCATAAGCCATTGGTGTTTTGTTCAGGAAATTTTTTCCAGTGCCCATGTGTTCCAGATGCTTCCCTAGTTTTTCTTCTATTAGTTTGAGTGTGTCTGGTTTGATGTGGAGGTCCTTGATCCACTTGGACTTAAGATTTGTACAGGGTGATAAGGATGGATCGATCTGCATTCTTCTACATGTTGCCCTCCAGTTGAACCAGCACCATTTGCTGAAAATGCTATCTTTTTTCCATTGGATGGTTTTGGCTCCTTTGTCAAAAATCAAGTGACCATAGGTGTGTGGGTTCATTTCTGGGTCTTCAATTCTATTCCATTGGTCTATCTGTCTGTCTCTGTACCAATACCATGCAGTTTTTATCACTATTGCTCTGTAATACTGCTTGAGTTCAGGGATAGTGATTCCCCCTGAAGTCCTTTTATTGTTGAGGATAGCTTTAGCTATCCTGGGTCTTTTGTTATTCCAGATGAATTTGCAAATTGTTCTGTCTAACTCTTTGAAGAATTGGATTGGTATTTTGATGGGGATTGCATTGAATCTGTAGATTGCTTTTGGTAAAATGGCCATTTTTACCATATTAATCCTGCCAATCCATGAGCATGGGAGATCTTTCCATCTTCTGAGGTCTTCTTCAATTTCTTTCCTCAGTGTCTTGAAGTTCTTATTGTACAGATCTTTTACTTGCTTGGTTAAAGTCACACCGAGGTACTTTATATTATTTGGGTCTATTATGAAGGGTGTCGTTTCCCTAATTTCTTTCTCGGCTTGTTTCTCTTTTGTATAGAGGAAGGCAACTGATTTATTTGAGTTAATTTTATACCCAGCCACTTTGCTGAAGTTGTTTATCAGCTTTAGTAGTTCTCTGGTGGAACTTTTGGGATCACTTAAATATACTATCATGTCATCTGCAAATAGTGATATTTTGACCTCTTCTTTTCTGATCTGTATCCCTTTGATCTCCTTTTGTTGTCTGATTGCTCTGGCTAGAACTTCAAGAACTATATTGAATAAGTAGGGAGAGAGTGGGCAGCCTTTTCTAGTCCCTGATTTTAGTGGGATTGCTTCAAGTTTCTCTCCATTTAGTTTAATGTTAGCAACTGGTTTGCTGTATATGGCTTTTACTATGTTTAGGTATGGGCCTTGAATTCCTATTCTTTCCAGGACTTTTATCATGAAGGGGTGTTGAATTTTGTCAAATGCTTTCTCAGCATCTAATGAAATGATCATGTGGTTCTGTTCTTTCAGTTTGTTTATATAATGGATCACGTTGATGGTTTTCCGTATATTAAACCATCCCTGCATGCCTGGGATGAAGCCTACTTGATCATGGTGGATGATTGTTTTGAAGTGCTCTTGAATTCGGTTTGCCAGAATTTTATTGAGTATTTTTGCGTCGATATTCATAAGGGAAATTGGTCTGAAGTTCTCTTTCTTTGTTGTGTCTTTGTGTGGTTTAGGTATAAGAGTAATTGTGGCTTCATAGAAGGAATTCGGTAGGGCTCCATCTGTTTCAATTTTGTGGAATAGTTTGGATAATATTGGTATGAGGTCTTCTATGAAGGTTTGATAGAATTCTGCACTAAACCCGTCTGGACCTGGGCTCTTTTTGGTTGGGAGACCTTTAATGACTGCTTCTATTTCCTTAGGAGTTATGGGGTTGTTTAACTGGTTTATCTGTTCCTGATTTAACTTCGATACCTGGTATCTGTCTAGGAAATTGTCCATTTCCTGAAGATTTTCAAATTTTGTTGAATATAGGTTTTTATAGTAAGATCTGATGATTTTTTGAATTTCCTCCGAATCTGTAGTTATGTCTCCCTTTTCATTTCTGATTTTGTTAATTTGGACACACTCTCTGTGTCCTCTCGTTAGTCTGGCTAAGGGTTTATCTATCTTGTTGATTTTCTCAAAGAACCAACTTTTGGTTCTGTTGATTCTTTCTATGGTCCTTTTTGTTTCTACTTGTTGATTTCAGCTCTGAGTTTGATTATTTCCTGCCTTCTACTCCTCCTGGGTGTATTTGCTTCTTTTTGTTCTAGAGCTTTTAGGTGTGCTGTCAAGCTGCTGACATATGCTCTTTCCTGTTTCTTTCTGCAGGCACTCAGCGCTATGAGTTTTCCTCTTAGCACAGCTTTCATTGTGTCCCATAAGTTTGAGTATGTTGTATCTTCATTTTCATTAAATTCTAAAAAGTTTTTAATTTCTTTCTTTATTTCTTCCTTGACCAGGTTATCATTGAGTAGAGCATTGTTCAATTTCCACGTATATGTGGGCATTCTTCCCTTATTGTTATTGAAGACCAGTTTTAGGCCGTGGTGGTCCGATAGCACGCATGGGATTATTTCTATCTTTCTGTACCTGTTGAGGCCCGTTTTTTGACCAATTATATGGTCAATTTTGGAGAAAGTACCATGAGGAGCTGAGAAGAAGGTATATCCTTTTGCTTTAGGATAGAATGTTCTATAAATATCCGTTAAGTCCATTTGGCTCATGACTTCTCTTAGTCTGTCTACATCACTGTTTAATTTCTGTTTCCATGATCTGTCCATTGATGAGAGTGGGGTGTTGAAATCTCCCACTATTATTGTGTGAGGTGCAATGTGTGTTTTGAGCTTTAGTAAGGTTTCTTTTACATATGTAGGTGCCCTTGTATTTGGGGCATAGATATTTAGGATTGAGAATTCATCTTGGTTGATTTTTCCTTTGATGAATATGAAGTGTCCTTCCTTATCTTTTTTGATGACTTTTAGTTGGAAATTGATTTTATTTGATATTAGAATGGCTACTCCAGCTTGCTTCTTCTGACCATTTGCTTGGAAAGTTGTTTTCCAGCCTTTCACTCTGAGGTAGTGTCTGTCTTTGTCTCTGAGGTGTGTTTCCTGTAGGCAGCAGAATGCAGGGTCCTCGTTGCGTATCCAGTTTGTTAATCTATGTCTTTTTATTGGGGAGTTGAGGCCATTGATATTGAGAGATATTAAGGAATAGTGATTATTGCTTCCCGTTATATTCATATTTGATGTGAGGTTATGTTTGTGTGCTTTCATTCTCTTTGTTTTGTTGCCAAGATGATTAGTTTCTTGCTTCTTCTAGGGTATAGCTTGCCTCCTTATGTTGGGCTTTACCATTTATTATCCTTTGTAGTGCTGGATTTGTAGAAAGATATTGTGTAAATTTGGTTTTGTCATGGAATATCTTGGTTTCTCCATCAATGTTAATTGAGAGTTTTGCTGGATACAGTAATCTGGGCTGGCATTTGTGTTCTCTTAGGGTCTGTATAACATCAGTCCAGGATCTTCTGGCCTTCATAGTTTCTGGCGAGAAGTCTGGTGTGATTCTGATAGGTCTCCCTTTATATGTTACTTGACCATTTTCCCTTACTGCTATTAATATTCTTTCTTTATTTTGTGCGTTTGGTGTTTTGACAATTATGTGACGGGAGGTGTTTCTTTTCTGGTCCAATCTATTTGGAGTTCTGTAGGCTTCCTGTATGTCTATGGGTATCTCTTTTTTTAGGTTAGGGAAGTTTTCTTCTATGATTTTGTTGAAGATATTTACTGGTCCTTTGAGCTGGGAGTCTTCACTCTCTTCTATACCTATTATCCTTAGGTTTGATCTTCTCATTGAGTCCTGGATTTCCTGTATGTTTTGGACCAGTAGCTTTTTCCGCTTTACATTATCTTTGACAGTTGAGTCAATGATTTCTATGGAATCTTCTGCTCCTGAGATTCTCTCTTCCATCTCTTGTATTCTGTTGGTGAAGCTTGTATCTACAGCTCCTTGTCTCTTCTTTTGGTTTTCTATATCCAGGGTTGTTTCCATGTGTTCTTTCTTGATTGCTTCTATTTCCATTTTTAATTCCTTCAACTGTTTGATTGTGTTTTCCTGGAATTCTTTCAGGGATTTTTGCGATTCCTCTCTGTAGGCTTTTACTTGTTTATTAATGTTTTCCTGCGCTTCCCTAAGTGTGTTCAGGTCCTTCCTGAAGTCCTCCAGCATCATGATCAAATATGATTTTGAAACTAGATCTTGCTTTTCTGGTGTGTTTGGATATTCCATGTTTGTTTTGGTGGGAGAATTGGGCTCCGATGATGGCATGTAGTCTTGGTTTCTGTTGCTTGGGTTCCTGCGCTTGCCTCTCGCCATCAGATTATCTCTAGTGTTACTTTGTTCTGCTATTTCTGACAGTGGCTAGACTGTCCTATAAGCCTGTGTGTCAGGAGTGCTGTAGACCTGTTTTCCTCTCTTTCAGTCAGTTATGGGGACAGAGTGGTCTGCTTTCGGGCGTGTAGTTTTTCCTCTCTACAGGTCTTCAGCTGTTCCTGTGGGCCTGTGTCTTGAGTTCACCAGGCAGCTTTCTTGCAGCAGAAAATTTGGTCTTACCTGTGGTCCCGAGGCTCAGGTTTGCTCGTGGGGTGCTGTCCAGGGGCTCTCTGCAGCAGCAGCAACCAGGAAGACCTGTGCCGCCCCTTCCGGGAGCTTCAGTGCACCAGGGTTCCAGATGGTCTTTGGCTTTTTCCTCTGGCGTCCGAGATGTGTGTGCAGGGAGCAGTCTCTTCTGGTTTCCCAGGCCTGTCTGCCTCTCTGAAGGTTTAGCTCTCCCTCCCACGGGATTTGGGTGCAGAGAACTGTTTATCCGGTCTGTTTCCTTCAGGGTCCGGCAGTGTCTCTGGCAGGGGTCCTGCCGCTCCTGGGCCCTCCCCCACGGGAGCCCAGAGGCCTTATACAGTTTCCTCTTGGGCCAGGGATGTGGGCAGGGGTGAGCAGAGTTGGTGGTCTCTTCCGCTCTGCAGCCTCAGGAGTGCCCACCTGACCAGGCGGTTGGGTCTCTCTCTCACCGGGTCTGGGAGCAGAGAGCTGCTGCGGGCCGGGATCCGCGGGTGTGGGACTTCCGGTAAACACAGAACGTGCCCGGTTCTAGAGAAATTCTGCTTCCGTGTGTCCCAAGCTCACCAGGCAGCTTTCTTGCAGCAGAAAATTTGGTCTTACCTGTGGTCCCGAGGCTCAAGTTCGCTCGTGGGGTGCTGCCCAGGGGCTCTCTGCAGCGGCAGCAACCAGGAAGCCTTATTCTTTTTCTAAGGTTAATTTAGATTTTCTCTTTTTTTTTGTCATGATAGGATTTCAACTATTTAGAACCTGTATAAAATGGTTTGTATTTTGTTAGGGGTTGTAGTGAATCTACAGGTTTCCTTGTATAGTATTGTCATCATAACACTATTTACTCTTTTTATTAAATTCTATTATTTTTTTAACTACCACTCACTGCCACCCTCCTGGTCACTCTACAGTCCATCTTCCCTCCCCTTCTCCTCTGCAAGTGGGAGCCACCTGGGTACCCCATACCCTTGCATTTCAGGTCTCTGTGAGGCTGCGTGCTTCCTCTCCCACTGAGGCTAGACAAGGAAGCCCAGCTAGAAGAACATATACTACAGACACGCAACAGCTTTAGGAATACCCCTGCTTCAGATTTTCGGGACCTACATGAAGACCAAGCTGTATATCTGCAACACATGAGCAGAGAAGCCTAGGTCCAGCCTGTGTTTGTTCTTTGGTGCTTTAGACTCGGAGAGCCCCAGGGGTTAGTTGGCTCTGTTGGTCTTTCTGTGGAATTCTTAATTCCTTCAGGCCCCACAATCCTTCCTCCTATTCTTCTATAAGAGGTCCTCTGATCCATCCACTGTCTAGCTGCTGACACCATTTACTTTTTAAACCCAAATGATTTGTATGCTTCTGTTAGTCTAGCTAATTTCAGAATTTTTTAAAAAAAAATTCAGTAGTTCTGTTTGATTAAATATGTCTGTGTTTATTTTATTCTTCTAGATGTGATCATAAATACAATTTTTTTCAGTCACTGTATACCAGTCATGGATACCTGAGGTCTTCAATTTGTTGGTATCTCTGATAATGTTTTGAGGACCTTTAGAGGTTTTATTTTGGCTAGTTTTTCATGTGCACAGCAATATTTTTAATTTAATATTTATTTCTGTCTAACTGTTTACTTGTTCAAGAAGGTTTTCAATTACAATCTTAAATGTAAGTAAAAAAAGTAAGATTTTTTGGCTTTTATCTAGAGGTTAGTATGAAAGTTTTGCCCTTTCATGATGAGATATTATCTTTTCTGTGTGTGTCCCTACAGATTCTCCCTCTGATTTCTCTCTATTTCTAGTTCTCAGATGTGCTTTAAATCATAAGATGATGAGCTTTATGATATATTTTATTTCAGTTTTTTGAAATGGTCATGAGCATTTATGGTTTTATATTTTAGTTCATTTCTAGACAGATTATATAGATATGTATGTACAAATATATATGCACACACAAGAGATTTATAAATATAAAAGAATGTGTAAGTTTGGTTAGCAAGGTTGATTGAAATAAAACATAGGGAAAACAATTGATAAGGTTTTCAACGTGTGAGTTTTCCTCTAACTGTGTACACTCCGAAGAATACATTCTCTTCTTGTGAAATTACTATATTTTTTCATATTAAGTTTGTGTTTTTATTTGACTATACATACAATATTTGCCATACTGAATTTTAGATGACTGAAAAATAATCCTTAGAAATAGGTTATGTTGTATTCTATAAATCTTTTTTCTAGTAACCAATTATAAAGAGCATATACTGTAGCATCCTATAAGGCCTGTAAAAATAGTTTGATACTGATGATGATAATGAGAAAAGAAGACTAAGAAAACAGAGGAATAATATGAAAACTGGAAAAAATTGAAACAACTAAAATTTTACTGCACAATAAAGACTGTAAGTTATTATTGCCACCTTTAAAATCATTAACCTTGAAATTAACAAAACATGTTGTATTAATTATTTGTAGATAAACTAAGTAGTTTGGGTGTTATGCCTTCAAATTCTTTTTGTGGTGCCTTCTCTTTTCAGGATAAATATCTAGGAATCAGGTAGTTTCTGATTTTTTTTTCACTAAATTTCCAGACTACTGTATTTTGAAAGTATGTAACCAAAAAAAAATCAAGTTCAGTTGAACATTTAGAATAATTTGATGTAGATCTATTATTATATTATTATTATTATTATTAGTAGTAGTAGTAGTAGTAGTAGTAGTAGTAGCTATTTTATTTATTTACATTTCAAATAGTGTCCCCTTCCTGGTTTTCCCTCTGCAAACTCCCCATCCCATCCCTTTGCCTCTATGGGGGTGCTTTCCCCATCTACCCACACATTCCAGCATCACAGCTCAAGCATTCCCTCATGCTGGGGTATTGCTCTTCCATAGGACCAAGGGTCTTGCCTCCCATTGATTTAGGGTAAGGCAATCCTCTGCTACACATTTATCTAGGGCCATAGGTCCCTTCATGTGTACACTTGGGTTGGTGGTTTAGTCCCTGGGAGCTCTGGGTGGTCAGGTTAATTGATATTGCTGTTCATCCTATGGGGTTGCAAACTCCTTCAGCTCCTTCAGTCCCTCTGCTAACTCTTCCATTGAGGTCCTTGTGCTCAGTCTAATGGTTGGCTGTGAGTATCCGTATCTATATAGTTAGATCCTAGCAGAGCCTCTCAGGGAACAGCTATATAATGCTATCGTCAGCAAGCACTCTTGGCATCAGCAATAGTGTCTGTGTTTGGTGTCTGCAGATAGGATGGATCCAGTGGTAGGGCAGTCTCTAGATGACCTTTACTTCAGTCTCTGCTCCATTTTTTGGTCTCTGCATTTCCTTTAGATAGGAACAATTCTGAGTTAAAATTTTTGAGATGGGTGGGTGGCAGTGTTCCGCACCTGGAGGCCACGCTTATCCACTGGAGGTGGTCTCTACTGGTTCTATCTCCATTTTGTTGGGAAGTTCAGCTAATGTCATGCCCATTGGGTCCTAGAAAACTCTTGCTTCTCTGGCATCTGGTACCTTCTAGTGGCTAGCCCCAGTTCCCTATCCCCCACTGCTACACATTTCTCTTCAATTTCCTCACCCTCTGTACTTCTCTTCTCTCTCTTCCCATTCGTTATCTAGCCCTTCTTTTTTACCCTCCACCTCCTCTCTCTCTCCTATATGTATCTGTCCCTCCGCTTCCGAGATTATTTTGTCCCCCCTTCTAAGTAAGATTGAAGCAGTCACACTTTTGTCTTCTCTCTTATTAAACTTCATATGGTCTGTGTGCTGTACCATGGTTATTCTGAGAATCTTTGGCTAATATCCACTTATCAGTGAATACATACCATGTGTATTCTTTTGTGTAGGAGAGATATTAAATATAAAATACTTCCTATATTGCAGAGATTTTTTTCCTTGATTTTCATTAGTTATAAAGTTTCATTTTAATGTTGGTTTGTGTTTGTGATTCTTCAGTGACAATACTTATTATTTTATTTAGGAGTGTAAATTGACAGTATAATAGTTATTGTATTTGATAAGGGTTTGTATATAGTCTTTCTTAATGTCACCACATTTATTTTGTTACTTGAAAATAATTTCTATTTCAGTTAATTAAGTTTCATCCACTATAAAAAACATATAGCTTTCCTTAAACTTTAGAGGGAAAATGTCTCTTCTCTACATAATTACATCATTGATATCATAGCAAATGGTTACTAAATAATTATGTTTCAATGAAATCAATTCAATAGAAGACATCTTTTTCTGTAATGGCTTTATCAATGGGCATTTCTGTTTTCTTGGCGAAAAGCTAGATGTCTGAGTTCAGTATTTCATAGGAAGTCAGGATTCCTATAGAATATCATCACTTCTGTAGCTTCAAGATAAAATCAGGAAAACAAATGATAGTCAGAGACACCTGTGATACATTCATTGTACATTGACATTTAGAATCCTCACTCATTTGTATTCAGTGCCTTCCATTATACAATGCAATATTTATCTGTGGTATTTTCTATCCTGATGTGATGTATGTGCAGTACAAAAGTCAAAGAACTTTCCCATCAGCAAGGAGCTCTTCTCTGTGTGGCACCAAAGCTTAAGAAATGCTTATCCTTTGTATACATCCCCTTCTGTAATTTATCTTTGATTGTTTATCATTTTGGGGATGTTTTTCTCTCATAAATGTCATAATTACTCTTCCATTCAAGCTTTGTCTCTAAAAGTCAATTATAATTCCTATATCTCAGACATTTTCAAATTAATTCCCAATATGTTCACTATGAAAAAAAAAAGAGACCTAGATGAAGTAGCTTGAGTTGTATAATTTATGCTATGATTAACTAAGGACTTTTTTCCTTAATTTTAGATGCCATTAAGTATCCCAAAGTAATCATTTTAGTCTTATATTTATCCAACTGTGAAAATCATTTTTTATTAATTGAAGTGCTAATGTTCAAGTAGCAAAGTAAAGGATTCTTAAAGATAAAAGTTCACATTTAATACCACATTAAATACTAAACATTTAGATTACTACATTGTTGGATGCTTTTGTCCCAGTGACAGTGTGAAATATTCCCACAGCTGCTATTAAAACAACCTTGTTAATTTTGTTGAACGCTGATGCATTTTGACAAGAAAATAAATTCTTTGCTAAACACAGTCTTGCATGCTCTAACCATCTCATAATGATATCTGAGGAAGTTAGTAAACACTTGTTGATTTTTTTGAAAAGTATTTCAAATTTGTGTACAAAAGCAACTTACAAATTCCAAGGAAAAAGAACAAGCTTGTACTAAGCCTAGGAATTTTGCTCCTATCAGTGAGTGTGCTTAGCATCTCAAGATTCTTTGTCTAGATTACATTGCAAAAAGGTTTGGAAGAATGTGTTTTGTTGTTGTTTACATTGCAAAAGGGTAGCAGCTGACCCGTAACCACAGAACCCCCCCTATAGGCTTAAATTCTAACAGATGTTTGTATTAATTAAATGATTAGAATGATAGAATGAACCACAAAGTATTTGGGTGTGTGCGCATGCGTGTGTGCTGTGACTGAATTCACTACATGAAACTCTCTCTAGTGGACTGGTGCTGGGTGGTGAATGACTACTTTCAGTAGAATAAAATGTTGTATCAACTAAATGTGCCTTAAACAGAATGGCAAAGGTTAGATGCCACCAAATCGTTCATAGCCTTTGAGTGAACACACAGCACGATGTTATAATGAACTTTATCATCCCCTGCAATTGTAGTAAAAATCACATTTTTCTAAAATCTGTTTTCCAATAATTAGAGGAAAAAATATAGTTTTTCTTCTTTCCCTATATCCTCAAGAATAAGCAAACTTGTCAGTTTCTTGAAGAAATTGCATTATGGCATATTTTGAGATAAAACAAGGTTAAGAACAGAGGGTTAAGTCAAAGAGTTTTAGTCTTTTTTTCTTTTTCTTTTCTTTTTTTTTTTAGTAAAATATTTGATGAAATTGCAAAGTGGAAACTCACTATGTGAAATTAATGGCTGGTTTCCAATTAAATAGTGTCATTTTAAGACCACATTTATGTTCAAAGTATATTTAGGAGTGTGGAAAAATCGATTTATTAAATGTCTTAAATTGAAGAGTACCCCAGAAGAAATTAAGCAATATTCGTATAAAATTTCAATTATCCTGCTTCTTCAAATATATAATTTATAATAAATATGAGGTTTAAAATCAGGCATACTTTATACTATTGGTTTTATTTATATTTCACAGAAAGCTATAAAACTTTCCATGGTGGGCCAGTGTCCCCAGACAGAGCCTGCAGTTCGGATCCTCCTGTTTAAGGTAGCCATGAAACTGCTTCCCATCTTCTATCATCAGAGGATAGTCAACCACCTTATATTATATATATAGGAAGTAGAAGAGATGTGTGTCTTGGAGCTAATACCTGGAATGGCAAAGCCTGACCATGAAATAATTTTAACTGACCCCGTTGTTGTACTGACAGGTTGAGTGAACCTCAATTCAATTCAGAGAGAAATTGGTTATCCTCAGAAAGTTCATATCATCATTGCACCAGTAGCCCTATATTACCTCCTGATTAGTTCTGTAGTTTAAGGGATTCAAAGGTAAAACCTCTTGATGTCTGTAATATAGAACCCCAACAGCCTAACTATGGCCTCCTGGTCCTATAGAAGCTACCTGACAAGAAGTCTTCAGTTTCAGTTTTAGCTTAATTTGCTCATAAGTGAAACTAAGAAGCATGATATTTCAGCAATAAAGTTTTATCATCCAGTTCTGATGGGCAAACAGATAATAATGGCAAGTGTCTCTGATGAGTTGGCGGGCTCTAAGGTCTTCATCATCAACATGTTGAAGATAAGGAAGCAATGTATGTTTTGAAAATACCATGTGACATTTTCAAACCTCCCTCCCTTTTGATTAATCATTTCCTTTCTCCTCAGGTACACTATCCCATATCCCTCAACGCTTAAACCTTCCCAGCCATAACCTAGAGTAAAAGCTAAATACCATGCATGCCTGGCTTACTTTTGTGTGGATCATGGTTCTTTGCTTTACCTCTTCTACAACTTGACAAGCAAGGACAGTGCAAGGTTCAGTGCAATGTTCAAAGGTGCAAATGTTCAAATGTTCAGAAGATCTCTGCATGTCTACCAGGCATATTTTGCCTAGAATATTGCCTTCTAGTTTCAGTGATGCTGTTGTAAAAGATGCAACTTTCTTCTTCCCTAAGGCAATGTAGTATCATTGTACATGTAAAGCAAGCCCTTCTAAAGTTATTGCATGGTGATAAACCATTCATTTGCTTCCATATTTTCCTATAAAGGATATTATTTAAATAAACATGAAAATAAACATGTGTAGCAGAAAAAATCACTGGCTCATACTAACTTATAGTTTGAATTATTTGAGAAGCCTTCATACCTTTTATACATGTTTCAATTTATATTCCCATCAATAGTCGGACGAAAGGCCCCTTACTTCTGCTCTCTAATGAGTTTCCACTATTTGATTTCTTTTCTATAACAGACATTCTGATTATGGTGTTGCTTCATGGTGATAGAAATTTGCATTTTCCTTGGAAAACAAGGGTATAATTTTCCATAAAATCTGCATTTTGGCTTCTTTGCCTTCCTTTGACCAGGGTTCTTTGGTCTTCTTACCATTAACTTTTTGTGTGTTCTTTGTATGTTTTGAATGGTAGCTCCTTGCAGGACATATGACTGTAATTCTTTCCTTTTGTTCTTTGTCTTCCCTGTCTGTTCCCTTTCCTTTGTCTTGTCCCAATGTTGAGCAACAATGGGGGAACATGTGTTTTGGAAATGACAGTGATCCTTTTGTAGGCTGCTTGAAATGATCATGTGATGAAGTATAAAACCTTCACAAATTGCCAATTGTCATATGCTTGGGTACTCTCCATGAGCTGGCATCTTGCTAACAATGGGTGTTGGATGAGATGGGATGTGACACCAACTGAACAGGTCAGATTAGTGCTAAGCAATTTGATTCTGCTCATTTTGTATTTATCAAAATTTAAAAATTATCCATATTTGTTAAAAAATTTATTGAGTACATATTTTAAACAAATTAATTTACTGATTGCTTTTCAAATTTTTATCATTAAAAACACTTTATTCAATCTAATAAAGAAATCATGTTCTGGGGCTGGAGAGATGGCCCAGTGGTTTAGAACATTGGATGCTCTTCCAGAGGAGAACATGTTCAATTCGCAGAACCTGACAGCTCACAGTTACTCCAGTTCCAGGGCGTCCAATGCAGGCAAAACATCAGTGCCCTTAAAAATAAAGAAATACTAACAAAAATAGGGGTTGGGGATTTAGCTCAGCGGTAGAGCGCTTGCCTAGCGAGTGCAAGGCCCTGGGTTCGGTCCCCAGCTCCGAAAAAAAAAAAAAAAGAAAAAAAATTGTGTGAATAAGTAAGTAAATACATACAAAGCATTAGAAGCCAGACTGTTTAAAAAATGTCACCTTAAGAACATATTTCAAAGAATAACTATGCATTAGGGAAGCATCAGAAAGACTACCAAGAGGATGACAGATTCCTTCGAGTTATAGTTACATATAAAAACATTAACCTTCTTTTATAACTTCTCAATTTGTCTGTATATTTTCATGTATAACCATTTTATTTTGATACAGTCAAGACACTATGGTAGGTTTATGTTAGAAACTGCAAAATGTAATATCACATATGATGTTATAACTATCATTAAAATGAGAATAGTTCAATGATAAATGGGTGAATCAAAATGTATCCATGTTGAATATTTGCACTGATGTTTTTTTAATGGTTAAAATGGAATAGAGCATTCTCAATGTCAGAAAGTACAGAAAAATTCCTTATTTCAGAAAAGACTGTTAGTATAGCTCTAGGACTTCAGACTGCGGAACGATCGAAACAGGTTACCTGAAGTTATAATCAATATCTTAATATTTATATATTTTGCTCAAACAAGTGAAATGTTGTATTATAAGCCATGGGCTGAAATAATGAGTTACATTATAGAAAGATGAACTTATTTTTATCTTGTATAATATACTTTACAAAGTTACAGAATGAATTTAGAAAAATGAATGAGAACTTTCATTACTCTATGCAAAATTAGAACACATCATTATACTTTGTATTAATGTTGCTTCTTCTTAGAAAATTGTATTAGAAATTAGGAAGGTCATTGTGTTGGTAAAGTGCTTGCCTCTCAACTATAAGGATACAGGTTTGCTGTCCAGGACCTGGCAACACATATGTATACCCTCAGTGCTGGAAATGTGGAGAAGGTGGATGGCGGAAACTGCTGGCCCACCACCCCATTCTCTTAGTCTATTCCAAGCCAATGAGAAACTCTGACTTAGAGCCAAAAAGTAAAATGTAGATGGTACCTGAGAGTAATAACTAAACGTCTTTATCTTCCACACGCACCTAAAGACACATGCATTTGTATCTGCACATTCAAGTGCAAGTGCACAGGAGCACACGTATGCATACAAATGTAAAAGTGTGAATCTGTTCTTTTTCCTCCGGTGAACTGTATAGATCTTGAGCCCAGTTTTAAATTGTTCTGTGAACATGAAATTTCAAATTCTTCTGTGATCCCAAAGAAAGATAACCCAGTTGTAAAGGCAGAGCTTGCAAGGTTGCCTATAAAAATAGAGTTGAATGCTGAACCAAATGACATATGCATATTTTGAAAATTACCCTTCTGAAATTGACAAAAAAAAAATGGTACAAATTCTAGTTGATTTGATGAGCCAGAGGGCACAGTTCCACCACTCGCCTACCTCCTCGCTGCTCAGATAATATTACCTTTCTCTTGCTCTGTCCATCTGCTGGTTACTTGGTGGTCCTCTCCAACCACATTCTCCATCTGCTGACTGCTCGCACGTGCACTTTCATCATGCCATATGTCTGTCTGACCATCCTTTCTGCCTTGAATTGAATGTGCTGCATTATTACTAAGCAAATTGTTAAAATATATATATATATATCATAATAAATGTTATCATAATTGATACATTAATTTGTTTGGGAAATGATAAAAAAGATATTTCCAATCGATAAGGTGAAAAATTTTTTCTTAAATGAGAAGTTTTCATAGTTAATATAAAAATGCACAGGAAAGAGCTTATTTAGAAGAAAAAGTGGCAGGCAATGTATTAAAGTTAAAAGGTCATCTTTTTTTTTTCTTCAGTTCTAAAGAACATAAAGAATAGAGCAGTCTGACAGAAGGGCAAAAACAGCTTCTTGTCTGTGAATTCATTCGGGGTAAACTGTGAATGTGAGTTGTTTCTGGTCTGGCCAACTGTGTTAGGTCAATAGAACATGTTCACTCGGTGTTTTCTGCTGCCATGGAGGCACGCCTTATTTCTAAAACTTTCCACGTTTTGACCAAATGAAAGAGATAAAGTTCATATAATTTGAGTTTTTGCTTGTGAGATCAAATTCTCTGCAGCCTACACTTTAGCATTCACTCTCTAACTGGTCTGTTCCCAAATGATCTTGTGACCCTTAACTACAATGCACATTTTGTTACTCAAGTGTCTTTTGAGGAGGTGCTGTTAAAAGGACTTTATTTGTCATTGGTTATTTTATTTATTTCCATTTCAAATATTGTTCCCCTTCCCAGTTTCCCCTCAGCAAACCCTTATCCTATTTCCCCTCCCCTTTGCCTCTTTGAGGGTGCTCCTCCACCCACCCACCCATTCCAATCTCACCCTTCTAGCATCCCCTCATGCTGGAGCACTAAGCCTCTACAGCACCAAGGGCCTCCCTTCCTTTTGATGACAGGTAAGGCAGTCCTCTGCTTCATATGAACCTGTAGCAAAAGGACTTCTAAAGGTAATAAGTAAGGCACCTACGTATGTCTGTTTCAGTTGACCCTTTGAAATTGTTTTACAGGCTAAGGAAAGAAAAGTATGGGGTATCTTATATACTTAAATGATAATGTATTGGTTCTTTAAACATACTTTGTATTCTATTTATTCAAAGGATCTCAGGCATTTTCCTCTCTACATGAAATAAAGGACACATTTAATATGATTTCTGCAGTAGGTATGGCCTTTATACCTGTTTCCATCAGCTATAATGCCCTTGTTTGAATATCAGTGTCAGTAGGATTTTGCCAACCAGCCTGAATATTTGGTTTTCTTAAAGTCTCACTACCTGGGGAGTCCAGGATCTCATCCTCCTCCTTTCTCACCTGATCTTTAACATATGTCCTGTAGGCTGACTCTGCCACATGGCCTTTATAGTCCCTATAAAGATTTTTCTTTCCAATATGGACCTCGTGTGTGTGTGTGTGTGTGTGTGTGTGTGTGTGTGTGTGTGTGTGTGTGTGCACATGTACACACATGCATGCATGTTTTCATATAAGAGATTATGGAGACCAGAGACAAGTACAAGTACCTTCCTCAGCACAGCTCCATGTTATTTTATGAAAAAGAAGGCCTCTCATTCATGCAGGCGTTGATTGGCTAGGAAGCTCCTGTTTCACCTCTGCCCTGGAATTACAGACCGAGTCAGCCATGGCTAACTTTTTACTTGGCTTCTGGGCTTCCGACTTCAGGTTCTCATGTTTGTGATGCTGACTCGGCTACAGTTCCCAGCTCTTTGTCGATATTCTTTACAAAAGAGAGCAAAGAAAAAAGTTTAAGCCTTAAAGTTAAGTAACATTAATGGGATAATCACATATCTGATAACTTGACTTTATTTCTCTCCTTTATACTTCTATACATGCACAGTAATATACAAGTTTCAATTCTCTGAGAGTATTAATTTGTTCTTGGAAGATGATTCTGGCAATGATTTATGATATGTAGGAAGGTAAGGTCTCAATTTGGAGGTAAATCTGGTTGGATTTGAGATGTTATATTGGGCCTCGTGCACTGACTCACTGTCTAGTTGCTCTGTTTTGCCAGATATTAATCTACATTATTGTGCCTGAGGAGGACTGAATTTCTACACAAATGACAAACTACTGATCACTGGCTATTGATTGTGTTTACTAAAGCTGCTCATAATTTAGTCTACAAAAGCTAGTAGTGTCTTTCAGCATTGACAGTGTGATCCACTCCAGTTTGCTGTATGCAAAAATGTCTGCATCCAGACCATAGCAGAAATAGATGCTTTCTTTACTTTTACAAGTAAAGAAGACTTGTTACTTATATTTTCTACGATTCAATTCTCTTTCATTAAAGTCCTTTTATAATCTTTACAAAGACTTCTTTAAGTATCTGACTGTCACATGAAATCAGGTATCTTTTCAGCCCACAGTTACCTAGAGGGCAGGCCTATATCATCAGCCACGTTTATGCTTTTCTGTATCCCACTATCAAAGTTATGCCTGGATTTTGCCTTTAAAAGTAGAAGATTCATTTTGGTTTCCTACCATGCTGTTTAAACATGTACAGGATCTACAAGAATATCCCAAATTAGTAATATCTGATATGGGAAAACATTTAAAAATCCCATACCCCATACAAGATTTAATACAGGTGACAACATTGTATAATTAGTTAAACCAATGATTAGTTAATTTTATGATTAGTTATAACATAAGCAATACCCACCAGT
The DNA here is from genome assembly GCF_021556685.1 of Rattus norvegicus. Lineage (NCBI taxonomy): Eukaryota > Metazoa > Chordata > Mammalia > Rodentia > Muridae > Rattus > Rattus norvegicus. The sequence continues at coordinate 25,178,518 of NC_141536.1, read as the reverse complement.
TAGAATTTACTATCCTTAAACTGTAACATACTTAACATTATCTCATTCTTTGATGAGTACAAATGTTTTCAAGTTCCTCTCATCCCTGGATCAACTCCTAGCATATCTCAATGAATGCACTCATTCACAAGTGAGTTCACTTTACTATTAGCAGTGGAGTACTTTGTACGGGAGGTTATAAATTACTTTTCTCATTGATCTGACAAAATATGAGCGAAAAAGAAAGCATACTAACAGATGAATTCATTTTGTCTCCTTGCTGAGAGAGAATATGATTCGTCATGGAGGAGAAGGCGTGGTGGCAGATGGGTAATGTGGTTGGTCATACTATGTCAAGAGTCAGCAAGCAGAGAATGATAAATGTTGATGCTGAGTTTTTTTCCCCCTGGCATGAATCACATCTTAAATAATGTTATTACCTACATTAAAGATGGGTCTTCCACCCTCAATTAAACCTGAATATACCCTCACAGATATACCCTGACATGTATCTTCAGGTGTTTCTAAAATCTGGTCTGCTGAAAATGAAGGTTAGTGATTGCAAGCTATGATTAAGGGCTTGATTCTTTTAACGTAGGAGATAGATTTTTTTCTAGAGTGATGATAATTACGTTGCTTTTTTATTTTGTTTTGTGGCCCATTGATTGTAACTAGGGCTTCTCTGGGTGACTGAAGTCTGGAATTGTCCACTGATAACTTATGGACTCTGTTTTGATTACACCACTGAAGACAATGACTGCTTTGCCTCCAGAACCCACCAGGATAAAGTATTTTGGGGAGCAAGAGTGGAGCACTATGAGACCCCCCATTGTACATGACTGACTAGTGACAGGCACAATGCTGTGGAAAGCCCAGTGGGAGCAACCTCAGCTGTTGTATGATAATGAATTCAAAGGTTTAGTCAACCCAGATTGCACTCTGCTGTTTTTCACCCTGGATTCTCACTCTTACATTCTTGCTGTTCCTTTTTCTGGAGTCTTCCCCAAGCCTTAGAGGAATGGTATAAATGTACCATTTAAGGTCAGTCACTCATCCATCACATAAATCTCAGCACACAGAGCAGCCATGTGTTTATTAAGTCATCACAAATCACTGAAAAGAGAAGCTTCTCTGATTAAAGTTGATAGTAGCATTTGCTTACAAATATAAACATAAATATTTATTAGGTAGTTTAGGACATGTTAGTTTAGATACACAAGTTTTCATTCGGGGCCTCAAGACTTCATCAGCAATGGTTCTTTTTGGACTAACATTACATTACCAGGCTTGAATCTCCTCCTGCAGAGTGGATCTCAAATCCAATCAAAACCTAGTACCTTAGTACGTCCAAGGGTATATCATTGAAATTAGCTCTATAGTTTGTAAGTTTCAATGCTGGTTAAAACTGTTAATGCCTTTTCTACCACAGCAACATTCATTATCTTTCTAGCAGAATGAGAAAGAGCATGAGGGATGAAACTTAGATCAAGTCCAACCAAAATTTTCAGTTTCTTACAATGAAAGTGAGTACAATCTTCAGCAATATAGTTTTATCAACGAGTTCTGGCAGGGGAGGGTTGGGGAATCGGGAAAAATGACAGGAGTCTGTTATTTGTGGGTCCTCTGGGCTTACCTAAATAAAAATTAATAAATCAATACCCCACATTTGGCACTAGAACCTATATTTCTTTTTTTTTTGTTCTTTTTTTCGGAGCTGGGGATCGAACCCAGGGCCTTGCGCTTCCTAGGCAAGCGCTCTACCACTGAGCTAAATCCCCAACCCCTAGAACCTATATTTCATAATCTCTGGCTCTCTGAGGCAACTTTTATTAGCTGTATTGATTATCTCTCTTTGAACATTTTTTAAAACAAATATTACATTGACTTAATCTTTTCTTCTTTTTTTCTTTTCTTTTCTTTTTTTTTTTTTTTTTCTTTTTTTTTTTGGAGCTGGGGACCAAACCCAGGGCCTTGTGCTTGCTAGGCAAGCGCTCTACCACTGAGCTGAATCCCCAACGCCTTACATTGACTTATAACATGCTAGGTTTATATGAGGTCTTCCCTCAGTGTTCATTTTGGTTTACCATTTCTAGTACATTTTGCATCATTCCTTTCTATACTTTATTAATTATTGCATACAAATTTCCATGACCTTGTCCATTTATTTCATTTCATAACTTATTATATTATGTCCTAGTCACTGCTGTGTTAAGGTGCACCCAATTCCAGTAGTTACAAGTCTCCTAACTCCCACAGGTACTCCAAAACAAGCACATAAATCTAAAGATTTGAACCAGGAATTCACACACCAGAGAGAACACACATTGGTTTTCTGTTGCCAGGCAACCTCAGCAAGTATAATTTAGTTCTTAGATCGACCCATTTATCTGAAATTTGTATATTTTTGTTACAACCAAATAAAAGTTTGTTCCATATAAATGCCATGTGTTCATTATCTGCTCAGTAGTTGAAAGACACCTATGCTATATCTATTTGCTAGCTATTGTAAATAGAAAAGCAATGAACATAGATGAACAGTATTTCATTGATAAAAGAGTCCTCTGGGTAGATGTGCAGCAGTACAATAGATGGACGAAATGCAGGTCTGCTTATGGCTTTCTGCAGAAGCCCCACATTGACTTCCATAATACATCTACCAGTTTAGATTCCCACCCTGAATTAGTATTGGTTACTAGTTCCCAACACTCTTCCTACCATCATTTATCATTTGATTTTTAAATGACAGTTCTTAGGACTACGTGAGATGGAGTCGAAATGTTTTAATGATTTGAATATTTAAATATACCCATTATCCATTTGTCTTCCTGCTTTTAAGAACTGTCTTTTAAAATCTAGAACATTATTTAAAATATTTTTAAAATTATTTTATGTAGATAAATACATTGTAGCTGCCTTCAGACATGCCAGAAGAGGGCATCAGATCCCATTACGGATGGTTGTGAGCCACCATGTGGTTGCTGGGATTTGAACTCAGGACCTCTGGAAGAGCAGTCAGTGCTCTTAACCACTGAGCCATCTCTCCAGCCCCCTGTAGACCATTTTTATCTGGTTGTTTATTTACATGATGGCCATTTTTTTTAAATCTTTAATGATGTTCTATTGGATTTATAGCTGTCAGAGATTTTCTCCCACTCCTTAGGCTGCATCTTCACTCCAGGGAGTCATTGGCCTTACTGAAGCTTTTACTTTTACTTTCACATGGTTTCATTTCTCAGTTGATGTCCTTATAACCTGATTGACCAATGTCTTACTTAGAAAGTCCCTGCTCATGCTAGCATATCATACTCTGCTCTCAAATTTCTATCTATATCAAAGCTTTGACCTTTTGTTCCACCTGGCATTGTTTGAGCATAGTTGTTTGAGCTTCCACACCCCCATCCACCTATCTACTTCCACCTCACTGCTCTACGATCCCCTTAAGCTGGGGCATGAAACCTTCACAGAACCAAGGTCCTCCCCTCCTATTGATGACAGACAAAGCAGTCCTCTGAAGAACGTTTTATGTTTGTTTTCTTTATTGATATTATTGATTTTGGTTTTTGAAGTTATTGGGAATCAAGTTCTCTTGACTTTTTCCTCTGTGTCTGTTATTGACAATGGAAGACTACTGGTTTATTTTAACTTTGTGTATTGGCACTTTACTGAATATGCTATTCTGCTATAGAAAGTTTTTGTTGGGATCTTAAGGGTCTTTTATCTAATGTGATTTTTATCATATGATAACATGAATACTCTGACTTCTTTTCCTATTTGTGTCATTCCTATGACATTGACAGTATATGACTTAAAGTAGAATGTACACAATTTTATTCTATGAGCCTAAAATATATCATTTTTCTGCTTTATTTTTGTGCAGATTTAAATTCATTACAAATATACTCAAAGTATTCAACGATGCTGCTCTGCAGTAAGGGAAGAGGCCAAAGCATTTTCTTTTGGAGAAATTTTATTAAGAGCACGTCCAGATTAGAATTTTCTACTCCTCTCTCGCTTCATCTTATATTGCTTTCCATCCCTTCCCTTTCCTTCGTCTTTGTCTCTTCCTGAGTGTTGCTTTTTTAATTGCTTTCATGTCTATGTCTCTGTCTAAAAGATAATGCTATTTCATATGACACAGAAAACAGCACATGGGGAAGGAAAGAGGATACTGTACAAAATTCTCTAACAGAACTTTATTGACAATGAAACTTTACTGACTCCAACTGATCCAGATAACAGACAGTAATGAAACATTACTACAAAGAGAATTATCCGCTTATATCTGTTGCCTGTTCTCTTTTTTCTTGTATTCTTTTTTTTCTTTGCTTTTTTTTTAAAAAAAAAAAACATTCTCTCATATAGTATATCCTACATGCACTTCTCTGTTCCTTCTTCCAGCCTTAAATTTTATTTCCTCTACCTCCTTGCTGCCAATCCACTCCTCCTCCATTTCCCTTCAGAAAAGGCCAGGCCTCCTAGGGTATCAACCACACATGTGGCATGGCCAGTTCCTATAATAAAGGCACCGCTCCTTATAGTAAGGGTGATTGAGGGAACTCAGTAGGAGGATAAATTTCAAAAAGGAAGCAAAAGTGTCAGAAACAGCCTCAGTTCCCTCCGTTAAGAGTCCCATAAACACACTAAGCTGTACAAGTGTAGCATATACAGAAAAGGCCTAAGTTACACCCTTTCAGGCTCCCTGATTGGTTCAGTCTCAGTGAGCCCCTCTGGGTCCACATTTATTGATTCTTCGGATTTTCTTGTTGTGTACTTTACACCTGTGGATCCTGCAAACAACCCTTCTTGCCCCTCTTCAGCAGGATTGCCTGAACTCTGGCATGTTTTTAATAATATTGATGGAAAATATTTGTTTCATAAGACTGCTTGCAATCTACTATTTTCAGAAGTTATACGTATATATCCATTGCATTATACTGGATAGGGCATAGAAGCATAGCAGAGCAGATATTTTAGGATTACACTTATGCATTAGGTAGACTGTACAAATTGTTACATGGGAAATCCAAAGTAGGTACTGTTCCCTGTTGCATTGTTCTTTTAAAAGTAGTTTAAACAACTGTTGCAGTAACCTCTCCAACCCGAATATGCCCATGCAAAGAAAACACAACTTGATTAATACGAATTCAAGCTCGAGCCTAGATTGGGCAGATCTACCACTACACTGTCCTATTCCTCAATTGTGAAATTCCTCATAATTTGCGGTTTCTCCATGCCATGTTCTTTAGCACCATCTTCCTCCTTCTCTTTGGACCCCTACTCTCTCCTCCCCCAACTTCCCTTCCCCTGTCCAATCACCAGCTCTTGCCTTTATTTTACAAATTAAATGGGAAGAAGGTTCTGAAGAAGTCGCCAGAGTCCTGAGTGTGACTAAGCAGCCATCCTTGGGGCAGTGGAATTAGCATCAAAATACAGATAACTCCAGGGCAAACTACAACAAAAACTAGGCTAAGTACAGTACACAGTAGATTATTAGCCTCAAGACCTCCCCACCCCCAAAAGTATTTAAGTTGTTTATCTTTTTTTTTAATTAGTTTACTTTTTTAAAATTATTATTATTCTTTAATCTTTTCTTTAACAGTCCAGACTTCATTCTTCTCCTGGTCTGCCTCCCACTGCTCCCCATCCTATAACTCCCCTTCCCATCCCCTTCTCCAAAAGGATGTCCCTACCCCGACTTCCACGCCACCAGGCCTACCATGCCCTGTGACCTCAAGTCTCTTAAGAGTTAGGTCCATCTTCTCTCACTGAGGCCAGACCAGGAAGACCTCTGCTGTATATGTTTCAGGGACCTTATATTAGCTGCTATATACTGACTGGTTCATGGCTCAGTGTTTCAGAGATCTTAGGGTTCCAGGTCAGTTGGGACTGCTGGTCTTCCCATAGGGCCGCCCCTTTCCTCAGCTTCTTCCAACTTTTCTCTAATTCAACCATGGGGATCCCTGGCTTCTGTCCTTTGGTTGGGTGCTGGTTTCTGTGTCTGGCTTTTCAGCAGTTTGTTGGACCTCTCAGAGGGCAACCATGCTAAGTTCCTGTCTGCAAGCACACCACAGCCTCAGTAACAGTGTTAGGACCTCAGGCCTCCCCTTGAGCTGGCATCCAATTTGGGTCTGTCATTGGACCTCCTTTTTCTGCTGTTCTTCGTCACTTTTGTTCCTGTAGTTCCTTCAGTCAAGAACACTTCCGGGACTGAATTTTTGACTATGGGATGGCAATCCCATCCTTCCAGTGATAGCCTGTCCATCCAACCAAGGTGGACTCTTACAGGTACCCCTCCCTACTCTAGAGCACTCCTTCGAAGGTCCATCCCTTTGACTCCTGAGAGTCTCTCACCACCCAGATCTGTGGTACATTCCAGAGGGTCCACACATCTCCTACCTCTCTAAGTTGCCTTTTTCCATTCTTCCTGCTGGTCCTCAGAGCTTCAGTCCTGCACCCCCAGTACCCTCACCAATCCCACTTCCCCTCCCTGACCCTCTTTCACCCAGGTCCCTCCCTGTGATGTCCTTGTGTTAATAGGTTTTATTGTCCTTCCCAAGTGGATTGAGGCATTCTTACTTGGGTCCTTTGGCTTTTTAACCTATTTTTTGAGTACTGTGAGTTGTGCCCTGAGTAATCTGTCCTTTTTTTTTTCTTTTCTTTTTTAAAATTTTTTACTAATATCCAACTTATTAGTGAGACTATACCATGCATGTCCTTTTGAGTCTGAGTTACATCACTCAGGATGATATTTTCTAGTTTTATCCATTTGCCTGCAAAACTCATGATATCCTTATCTTTAACAGCTGAGTAATATTCCATTGTGTAAATGAACCACATTTTCTTTATTCATTCTTCCATTGTGGGACATCTAGGTTGTTTCCAGCTTCTGGCTATCACAAATAAGGCCACTATGAACACAGTAGCGCACATGACCCTGTGACATGGTGGGACATCTTTTGGGCATTTGCCCAAGAGTGGTATAGCTGGGTCTTCAGGTAAATCTTTTTCCAATTTTCAGAGAAGCCTCCAGATTGATTTCCAAAGTGGTTGTACTGTTTGCAGTCCCACCACCAATGAAGGAGTGTTCCTTTTCTCCACATCTTCACCAGCATGTGCTGTCTTAGCTGATTTCATTTTACATTATAAAGTCTGACTGTGAGGTCCATACGTATAAAAATATTTATCTCATAGAAACTGGGTATGCAAAGCAGAGTACAAAATCATAGAAGTAATGGGGAGAGAGAAGGTTTGTCCAAGGGGAACATCATGAAGAGTGCCAATTTCTTGTATACTATTATACAACACAGTGACTACAGATATGAAATTTTTGTGCCATATGTCTCAAACACCTATAAAAATTCGAATATGTTTTTTATGAAGAGATATGTATTTTTGAAAGCAGATATGCATATGTTTACCCTCTTTCTACAACGAATGCATATATATTAGTTAAAAATAAATTAAATTAGTTAAAAGTAAATAGAAATCTTTGTTATATTCACTTAAATGATTCTGGTAATTAAAAAATATATGTAAGTTATTAACATGAACATACTAGGCAAATCTGCATTCATCCAAAGGCAAAAGGAAAGAAACAAAAAAAAATCATGTTTGAATTTAGGTTTTAATATTTTATTTAAAAAAGAAATATTGCTGTATTAATATTTTTAAATGAAGAAATATATATATGTGCCGTCTTTATTTTGTTACCATAGGATACTGAATTTCCTTTTTAGTGAAGGCAATAAAAGCGACAGGATCTGAATACCTTTATAAAGTTAAATGACCAGTATAAAAGGTCTTGTGCAGGAGTTGGGGATTTAGCTCAGTGGTAGAGCACTTGCCCAGCAAGCGCAAGGCCCTGGGTTCGGTCCCCAGCTCCGAAAAAAAAAAAAAAAAGGTCTTGTGCAAGCATGTTCAGATGATCATCTGAAATGACAATGTATTCCTGCTTATACTAGGCGTTTTTCCTGAATTAGAGGATATTTACTTAATAGAATCATGAAAAAACACGGTTGACTGAAACCAAAGAGATGTCCTTGATTAAAAACCTGATGTTTTGTCTGTCTGATTTCATTGTTGTCGCTGCCCGATGTCTAATAACAGTTCCATCTGGATGACCCTCCTCTTCCTGCTTCACAGATATTCTTTCTGAGATGAATGCAATATAGCCAAGGCTAAGCAAAGGCCCTCATTTGTAGTCCGATTATAAAGACTGGCTGTTCTAGGATCTATTGTACATGGAGAGTTTGCTTGATATAGTGTTATTTCAGGTAATATCAGAACCTTAATTTTTTTCTAAAGTGACTCATCAAAAATTACTAGATATGCACCTTACACAGTGACTGGAAATTATCTGAATGAAAGGCATAAAAATGGTAGAAAAATTGAGGTCAATAATGTGACATTTCTCTAAAATTCACATTAATTAAAAAATTCATTTAAATTCCAGGAGTATGCTTTTTATAATATCAGTTATTCAGAGTTACATTTTCTTTTGTTCATTAATTTTGATTCTGGCCTGATATTTGAATGTTAATGTCTAATTTATCTTCCATGGTCAAAATAAGTCTATAAAATAAATGTAAATTAGTTGTATTACTGCTATTATCTTACCACTCATCAATTAAACATGATTAAAAACTTGACAGTTCTCAGGAATGTTTAATTTGGAAAATAATAAACTTATATGAAATAAAGAGTCATAATTCTTATAGATGCAGGTTCGTAGACATTGTCACAAGTTTGAACTTATTTATCTATTCACACCAGATAATGCATCATGGTACTTTGTCTAAATACATCAACTCTCCAAGATGACATGTAAATATATCATAAAATGTACCATACAATATTGATCATCTTTATAAATAAATCAGATTTTATTGCAAGATGGGGAATATCTAAAAGTTTAGAATGCCCTGAAGGCATTTCAATAACAAGATAATAAAGACGTATTAAAGTTTTATATATCATTACTACTGATGATGAGCTAAGTGAAGAACTTAAGAATGTGCCACTGCTCACCCCTCTGCCCCCCCCCCGAGGGCACAGAAAAGTTTCTCAGGGATGGTTCCCTTGACGGTGAATGTTTCCACATCTATGTATCTTATTTGGACTTATTGGGTTATTGTTGAGAGAGAGCAAGAGAGAACAAGAGAGAGCAAGAGAACGCAAGGGAAAGTGAGGCAGAGAGAGAGAGAGAGAGAGAGAGAGAGTATGAGAGAGAGAGAGAGAGAGAGAGAGAGAGAATGAATTAAGTTAGGATTGAGGCTGCAAGTAAAAATATTGGAGTGGGGAGTGGGAACACATATGATCAAAATACATTTTATACATGCTTAAAATTCTTAAAGAAGAAAAATATAACATATAATATATAATATATACACATACATGCAAATATATATACACATACATACAAATATATCCATATATGTATATACATACATATATATTATACGAAGCTATATGAAGAGTCTTGTGAAATCTGTAAACTACAATAATGAATAATATGACAAAACTTTCCCATTAGTGCAACAGTAGCATGAGTTTTATAAAGGCCTGCTCCATAAACAGAAACACGTGAACTGAACTATAAATGGTCAAGAATCTTTTCTTGGGATTTGACAGGCCCCAGGAATAAAGTTACTACTTTTACTTTTCTAAATGGATTCGGTATCAAATTGCTTTCTATTTTCTTCTTTTTTAAAACTTTATTGGTTATATTATTTATATACATTTTGAAAGTTATCCCCCTTCCTGGTTTCTGCTCCACAAACACCCTATCTCACCCTTTTCCCCTTGCTTGAGGGTGCATCCCCACTGACCTACCCAGTCTTGCCTCACTCCTAACATTCTCTTATGTTGGAGCATCAAGCCTTCCTAGGTCCAACAGTTTCCCCTTTCATTGATTCTAGATAAGGCCATCCTCTGCTACAGATGCAACTGGACCCATGAGTCCCTTTATGTGAGCACTTTGGTTGGTGGTTTAATCCCTGGGAGCTTTGGGGGCTCTGATTGGTTGATGTTGTTCTTCTTAGGGGGTTGCAAACCCCTTCAGAACCTAAAGTCCTTCCCCATTGGGGTCCCCATGCTCAGTGTTGAGTCTGATTTTGGCTACCTGCATCCTCATGCCCCTGCATCTGTATAGGTCAGGATATGGCAGAACCTCTGAGGAGACAGCTATATGTGTGCCTCTAAGCAAACATTTCTTGGCATCAGCCATAGTGACTGGGTTTGGTGGCTGTATATAAGATGGACACCTAGGTAGGGCAGTCTCTGGATGGCCTTTCTTTCAGTCTCTGCTCCAAACTTTGTCTCTGTATTGCCTCCTATGAATATTTTTGTTCCTCCTTCTAAGAGACTGAAGCACCTGCACTTTGCTTGTCTTTCTTCTTGAGCTCCACATGGTCTGTGGATTGTGTCTTGAGTAATTCGAGTTTTGGGGCTGATACCCACTTATCAGTGAATGCATACCATGTGTGGTTTTTGTGATTGGGTTACCTCACTCAGGGTGATATTTTCTAGTTCCATCCAATTGTCTAATTTCATGAAGTCATTGTTTTTGATAGCTGAGTAGTACTCCATTATGTAATGTACCACATTTTCTGTATCCATTCCTTTGTTGAAGGACATCTAGGTTCATTCCAGATCTGGCTATTATGAATAAGGGTGCTATGAGCATAGTGGAGAATGTATCCTTGTTATATTTTGGAGCATCTATTGAATATATGCCCAGGGATGGTAAAACTGGGTCCTCAGGTAAGTTCAATTTTCTGAGGAACCTCCAGACTGATTTCCACAGTGGTTGCTCTTTGTCCCTGCATTTCCTTTAGACGGGAGCAATTCTGGGATAAAATTTTTGATTAGGGGGCTGGCCCCATCCCTCAACAAGAGGCTATGCCTAACCTCTGGATAGGATGTCTACAGATTCCCTCTCCCCTTTGTTGAGCATTTTAGTTAATGTCATCCCAATTGGGACCTGGCAGCCTCTTGCTTTCCTTGTGTCTCGTATTATGGTGGGTACCTCCCTTCCCCATCAACCACTGAAACACACTTCTGTTTAATTTCCTGACCCTCTGTACATCTCCCCATCTCCTCCCACATCTGATCCTGCCCCTCCCCTTTTGTCCTCTCCCCCTCATCACTTTCTCCCAAGACCCTTCTACCCTCTACTCAGTTACCTTCTAAATTCCTACCTTTCTACCCATGGATTAGTGTAACTCTCAGGACTTGATAGCATAGAATCAACAACTGATCAGAAGCCAGAGAATATATTGCCAGGCAAAAACAAGTTATCTATATCAGATTGCTTCCAACATCTCTGAGAGTATTGTGGAAAGTGGGTTAAAAAAGATTGAAATGGGCTGAGAACTGGAGGACCTGAGTGAAATTGTATCTTCTTAATGTTGCGGGACTGTTGTAGTAATGAAATAACAGCTGTGTTTGTGTACGAAAGACCTGCACAAAGTGTAGTCAGTCAACATTTTAGTGTGAAAGGATTAAAGGGTCAGAAGGTGACCTTCAACACCCATACAGAGAGTTAGTTTTATTTATTTATTTATTTATTTATTTATTTATTTACTTACTGAATTCATGTATGTGCCTGTTTTTTTTTTTTCTGGATGTATACAGAGGCACAGTGTGTACCAGGTATCCTCAGAGAACCAAAGAGTGTTGGATCCCCAGGAACCAGAATTATAGGTGGTTGTAAACCATCTTAACTGTGCTGGGAACAAAACTTCAGTCCTCTGCAAGAGGAGCAAGTTATCTTAATCTCAAAGCTATTTCTGCAGTCCACAAAGTCTGTTTCCCTCAGCAGTGACGACTCAGGTTTGCTGACGATGCTCAGTGTGTAGCTTCACACTCATGAGCTCCTTACAAACTCTTGAGTTATTAAAAGCAAGAAGCATGTAAGTTTAGTGGGAAAAAGTTATGAGGCTGGATCTGAGAGGCGTTAGAGGAAGAAGTGGGGAATAAATATATTCAGATTACATTGAATGGGATACTTTAAAAAGTAATAAGGGCAGAATAGATGGATGGCTCAATGGATAAGAGCACCTACTGCTCTTCCAGAGGTCCTGCGTTCAATTCCCAGCAAACACATAGTGGCTCACAACCATCTGTAATGTGACTCGTTGCCCTCTCCTGGTGTGTCTGAGGGCAGCTACAGTGTACTTATATACTTAAACTAAATAAATAAATATTTTAATAAAATCTTAAAAAATAATAAAATACACTTTAAAAAAAGTAAAGAATAGTCAAAAATCAGGCACATTCAGGGTGGTAGGCCCAGAATGGGGGATGGCCTCAGACTCTACAATTATTGCCATGTCCAACTTTCTAATATAAAATTTCAACTACAATTCACTACACAGCATTTCATATTATGTCCAAAAGTATACAAGACTTTTCTGGTAGGAAACATCTGTTGCTATTACTCTATTACTCTAGTGAAATATGTAACACACATTATTTTATGAGATAATTACTTTTAATCAATAGTAATATGTGAATTTATATGACATTTTTGTAGCCATCTGTTTAAATATTTCATTAGTTTAAAAGCAATTAACAAAAGGTCTGTTTCTGTCCACACAAGGAAATAAAAGGCATAAGCTACATAGAATAATGTTTTCTGGAAACCAAAACTGTGCCTCTACCATGATTACAGAAGTTGTTTGGCAGCATACAAACAAGCCAGGCAAGGGCATTTGGAAAATATAATGGAAATCTTTTCTGTGTAAAATCATTTCAAATAAGAAGGTCACTAACACAATTTTTGAAAATGTCACCGATAATAGACCGTGGTTTAAAATACATTTCATAAGATATTTGCATCCTTAAGTCATTATTTACTCTTTAGAGAACACAACAGCTTAGTGGTAATCAAAGCTGCAGGCATGCCTTTGGTTCTCTAATATATGTATATATATATATATTACTATATATACTATATATATATATACTACATACCGTATATATATGTATATATATGTATAATATATATATATGTATATATATATATATATATATACTACAAACTGACGAAAAATCTACTTAAAGCAAAGGCAGATGAAAGGGTAACGAACTCCTCTTTATAACTTCATTTACCCGAATGCTGATCAATCCATCAGACAGGAGACAACATGATCTTTTTAAAGTGAGGTATAATTAGATTACCCATACTCTACCTGGCTGACTCTCTTTCATCTTTTATAGTTTTCTCCTGAAGCTGTTGGTGCGTGGTACTGAATACTCCCAGTGTTACAGAGGTTCTTCCCCCACTGGTGTTTGCAGTGTCTATTTGCTTTTGCTGTTCTCTGGTCCTTTAACTCTCCATCTGTGATGCTTTTCCTCCTGCTCACGCCTGTAAGCTGCTCACTGCGTCACATGCATCTTTGTTTTTCTTCTGACTGGTTCGTAGATACTCTCTGTGCCGAAGTTTCCACATCATATATTCTAATCAACTCTAACTGCTTTTCCTTTTTGACAATTCTAACATGGGATTATTAGATATTTCTCTTTTCTCTTTCCCTTATGCACTATTTATTTCATTAAAACGAGTATTGACTTTGTGTTTGAATTCTGGTGTACAAAGTCAATCTCCATATCCTTGCTGTGAATAGCACAGTCCCTGATATATAGTAAGCATTATTGTAGAAATACTGACTTAATGAAACAATAAAAAAATCACATGTCATGCAAGGGATTTGCGACTTCAGGCCTAGCTCATTAAGGAAGCACTGCTTGATAGGAAATGTCTAAAAGGATATGATAGGTATTATTAAACCCTTTTGTTTATTATGAATAAATGGTTACATTTCACACAAATCTCATTCTTTCCCCTAGATTAGAGCATACATCTTCAAATAAATGACTTGATAAACAAATTCTCATATAAGTTAATTTTTGGATATTTGGAAATATTACCAGATAATACTCTGTAACATTACATGCAACTTCATGGTAATTAACTTAGATTTTTTTCTAAGTGTGCTGTATCAATCTTTAAAGATGTCTGAGCTATATATTTCACAAAAAGCTCTTCAACAAGTAATATATATTCAATATACATGAATGTAAGACAAAGCAAAAGTAATAAAAGAAACATTAATAGACAATAGCAGCTACTGGAAAAAATTTAATTAAATAATACAAATTTGACTTATAATAAAGTACATAAGAAATATTGAATAAAAGAAATTTGTACTTCAAGACATATGATGTTAATGACAGAATGAAAAACAATTTTCTTGATTACTGTGATTTTTTTAATCAAGCAGTTATTTCCAACAAGTCAAACTAATACAGAGGAGCTCAACTAAAGCAGGGCATAAAAATCTGATGTGAGTAAATGAATACACATGCATGCATAATGACTAAGTTATTGTCAGTGTAGCTGAACATTGAAATTTCAAAAAGAAGCTCATATCATCAAGAGCTATACATCCCCACTTTTGTTGGATGGCTTAATTAAATATTATATATGTCTGTTGAAGTTTCTGTGGAACTGCAAAGGGGAAGGAAAATGATTGATAAACATCTAAAATTACAAATGTAATTTATATTATTATATACAATTTTAAGAAACTGATATGGTTAAGAAAATGAAGCCTGCAGAGTTGAGTCTGGATGAAGAATATAATAGACAAGAATCAGATTCAGAGAAAGAAAATTAAAAGACCTAAGTGCCTTCTTGGTATCATGTGAATGATAGAGTGGTTCAAATTATGCCAATTTAATATTTAACTGGGAATTTGGCATCAATTGTACCAAAATAGAATTGTGCCTTGATTTACGACTCTGGAACAGTTCAATTAATCACCGTGGCTTTCTGCTCTCAATTGTGTTAATCCAGGAGAGAGATGTAATATAGAGGCTTGTAGACAGGACACATTTTTGTTGAAGCCTTCCCTTTAGTACCTCTAGCTTCCTTATTCTTTCTTCTGGGTTCATACAGGACACCTTTTCACTGCCATTACAACAATCAAAACACCACACTTCTTTACTTCACTGACTCTGTGGAGGTTGTATGTATTCCTGTAATTTAATAAGCCATACAGCTACTACCTTTTCAAAGTTATCATTTGAAAAACCCTATGACATCCTTTGAAAGCTACTGAAAAAATAAATCAAGTAAAAAACTTAGAGTATATTATAACTGAAAAGTTTAACTCTAATTTTACATCTTTCTCTATCTATCTATCTATCTATCTATCTATCTATCTATCTATCTATTTATCTATCTATCTATCTATGAGAGAGAGAATTTACAATTTCTCATAGACTGGCATTGCATGAGGATTTGTCTATATAATAATTTATCTAAGGCATTGCTCTCTTTCAGATAAAGAAATGGGTTTGCATTAATGTTCCTAATATAGCCCTAACAGACTGAAGATTCAGATTTGAAATCCCTACCTATTCTATTATAATTCCTTTTTACTCTGTTGTCAAAATGACTTCTTCTATCTTTTCTATTCTTCCTTTATAAAAGCTTCAGATACTTTGGCTGGCAAGGCTGAAATGTAAAGACCTCTTTGAGAGAATAACACACTAAGTAATACACACTTATGTATATGCTTATGTACTTAGAGATATTGATTAAAGAGTTAGAGTTGGTGTAACCTCAAATATTAATTAGATTTATGGTGAATGTTAATGAGTTTGCTGGTTTGGCCATGACTTTTACCCTAGAGTCCATGTACGCCAATGATGCTAAGGTGGTGACTCCATTATGAGATAAGACTTAGTGGAAGGGAGTGAAGTCCTGGAGGTCCTACCTTATGGAACTGGAAGCATCGTGTCACAGGTCAGGAAGCAGGAGCTGATGCAGAAGCCATGGAGGAACGTTTCTTACTAGCTTGCTTCCCTGGCTTGCTCAGTTTGCTTTTTTACAGAACACAAGACTACCAGTCCAGGGATGGCACCACCCAAGTGGGCTGGATGTTCCCCCCCACCCCTTGATCACTAGTTGAGAAAATGCCTTATAGCTGTTTCTCATGAAGGCATTTTCTCAACCGAGGCTCCTTTCTCTGTGATAACGTCAGCTTGTGTCAAGTTGACACATAAAACCAGCCAGTACAGATGCTGAATCTCTGTCATAATCAGAGAAATTAAACCTACAGAAGGAAACATGCCTCACTTCTCAGACTGACCGAGACGATTTGTAATATGCTCGGCCCAGGGAGTGGCACTATTAGAAGGTGTGACCTTGTTGGAGTAGGTGTGCTACTGTGGGTGTGGGCTATAAGACCCTCATCCTAGCTGCCTAGGAATACTACATGAAGATCCAACCGCACGTCTGTCATACACAGGCAGAGTGTGTAAGTCCACCCCATGCATGCTTTCTTGGTCTCACTTCAGAGAATAGTGTGACTATGGGATCACTTTGCATGGGATCTGTGTTCTGAACTCAGGCCCTTCTTTGAATGAGACTAATATCACTTTGAACGATGGGGAAATGTGAAGTAGCCAGGGAAGTAAATGCAGGAGTTCTGAACTAAAATATTTTCTTGCATTTACAACCCGTCTGAGTATAAAGAGGAGTTCGTGCTATCAGGGGGTCAATAAGCCAGGCTTTTGTGAGAAGAAAAGATCACTCCGTTTTGTTCAGCACTTGGTCTGATTGATAGGCCTATTGTTCTATTTTTCTGAAGTACTATGTCATTACCTCAAGAGACGCTGCAGACATGTTGCCCTAAGTACTTATTTGCTGTCAACCTTTGGAATGTTAAGCTTTCAGGATAATAATTTGAAATGTTTCACCTCGTGACTAATTTTTAATACTTCATCCTTAGTTTGCTGTATTGTTAAGAAATATTGCTGGCTCCTGACTTCAGACAACAGTACAAATCAACTTAAGGAAAATAGGAGTAACTGAATGATTACTTTCATCAGAAATAAACTGACTTTATGATACGCAGGGGTATTGTTACCATTTTCTATTTATCTAAAAAAAGTAAATTAAATGTCATAGTAGTTTCTGGAACTGAGTTCATCTTATTAAAATTTAGAAATATATTAAATTAAATCTGAGATATATGAGCATCTTAATTCAAGTATGCCTTTATATAGACAAGGGACTGCTTTTTTTTCTTGCATAACATAATAGCTTATATTAAGTTTCAAATTATTTTTCTTGTAACTCCCTGTTGTTATTGTATTCAAAGAAATCATCGGGTTATTGTATAGTTAATTTCACATCTTCATGTCCCATGAGAAAAATAATCAAAACTTTGTAACCTACTGGAGGAGGTACTTGATTTATTTTTGAAAAAATGAGACCTTACTGTGTTAAAATTTGATTTTATATTGACTTTTGCTGTTGTTACAATAGCCATTTAAATGTGTGCTACATTAACAGAATGTAAACAATGATGAATATATTTCATTGGACTTAGAATATATTAATTATAACAGGAATCCTCAGATATACCCGATCCAATTAAAAGTACTTAAGATTAAATTTATATGAAAATTAATTAAAATAACTTATAGAAAAATAGTGTTTTCTCAACAAAGATTAACTATACTTAGTTTATACAGTATGCTATGTTTCCAAATTTCAATACTAATGAGTCCTCATCCTATCTATCTATCTATCTATCTATCTATCTATCTATCTATCTATCTATCTATCTATTCACTCCTTGATCAAACATTGAACAAACATTGAAATTTTGGCTAAAAATGGTAACTTACAAGGAATACTAATGAGTTCTCCTCCTATCTATCCATCCATCTATCTATCTATCTATCTATCTATCTATCTATCTATCTATCTATCTATCTATCTATTCACTCCTTGATCAAACATTGAACAAACATTGAAATTTTGGCTAAAAATGGTAACTTACAAGGAATACTAATGAGTTCTCATCCTATCTATCTATCTATCTATCTATCTATCTATCTATCTATTCACTCCTTGATCAAACATTGAACAAACATTGAAATTTTGGCTAAAAATGGTAACTTACAAAAATTATACATGCATCTACTCCCTATGCTCCAAAGATTAGCAGAATTTTCTAGGGAGAAACCCAAAAGGATATAGCGAGGTGTGCAGTAGATTATAAAGCTCTACCTCAGGTGTTTACACGGATGTGTTACATGACGATTGAAGCTGACATAGGGGAGAACATGAGACTTATGACAACAAGCCTTCACTTGCCTCCAACAGTTTAAAACCAAGTGTGACAACATTTTCAACCAAGAGGCAACCAAAGGTTGCTGACAGCTGTCTGAACTGTTCTTCAGTCCCAACAGTAGAAAATGCACAGCACTGATGCACAGGCACAAAAGTCCCCCATCCGCCTTACCTGTATGGAAGTGCATCATGAGTGTAAGCCTGGAAACTAAGACCTCCCTCCCATTTCCTTGGACAGTTGCAGAAGAACTGACTGAAAACTATGGTGTTAAAGCATTTTCTGGAAAATCTGTTATGCCCAGGAAACAAGATACAAATAAAACTTATATATCAGTGTAGTTAAAGGCTTAACTGGTGACTAACACTAGGCTGCAATTTTTAAAACAATTTTCTGAGTTTTTTCTATCCTTAAATATTACTGAGGTCATACGTTAGAAGAACTTATTAATGTGATCATTTTGAATTTTGAAGTCAAATAAAACTGTAAGTGTAAAAAAGAAAAAAATCTTGGCAGAAACAAAGAGTATATTAGATGATACTTAAAAATTAATCACTTTTTTATACTTCAGATTATTTTATTGGATATTTTATTTATTTACATTTCAAATATTATTTCCCCTTTCAGATTTCCCCTCCACAAACCCATCTCCTATCCCCTGCTTCTAGAAGGTGCTCTCTCACCCACTCCAACCTCACCACCCTGGCATTCCCCTACAGTGGGGCATTGAGTTTTCACAGGAACAAGGGCCTTTTTTTCCATTGATACTTGATAAGGCCATCCTCTGCTACAGATGAGGCTGGAGGCATGGGTTCTTTCTTGAATACTCCTTGGTTGGTGGTTTAGTCCTTGGGAGCACTGGGGATGGGGGAGTATGCATGGTTGATATTGTTGTTCTTCCTATGAGGGTGCAAAGCCCATCTGCTCCTTCAATTTTCTCCATAACTCCTCTACTGTGGTCCCCATGCTCAGATCAGTGGTTGCCTGTGAGCGTCCCCATCTGTAATTGGCTGAGCCTCTTAGAAAACACCTATATCAGGCTCTATCAGTAAGTACTTCTTGGCATCCATAATAGTGTCTGGGTTTGGTGTCTGTATGTGGGATGGATCCCCAGGTGGGGCAGACTCTGGATGACCTTTCCTTCAGTCTCTGCTCCACACTTTGTCCCTGTTTTTCTCTATACAGGAGCAATTCTGGGTTAAAACACTCCAAATTCTATTCCCCTCCTATCTACCCTCTGACTATTCCACATCCCATACCTCCCCCACCCCATCTCCACTCCCTTCCAACCCAACCCGAACTCCCCACTCCCTGGGACCACCAGTCTCTTAAGGATTAGGTGCATCTTCTCTGACTGAACCCAGACCTGGCAGTCCACTGCTGAATATGTATTGGGAGGCTCATCTCAGCTGGTGTATGCTGCCTGCTTGGTGGTCCAGCATAGACGACATTTTTTAATGCTGTCCTAAGGTTAAAAAGCACTGTTGAGTTGTACCTTGAAATAAAAGGTCTGTGTTTTCTTAAACAAAGAATGCTTGAAAAATTAAAAAACAATTAAACATATCTCAAAAAAGTGAAATAATGGGCCAGCAAATAAATCTATCATAATCCCAAAGACACTCAAAGAAGTAAAACAAGGCATTGGATATTAATTCAGGACTATCTGGATTGGAGGTGAGCCGAGTAGAAAAGACAGCCTTAAAAGAACAATTTAAGAAAAAGTTCTATGAATACAGGAATTATTTTGAGGATTAAGAGGCTGCAAAATGCACAACGATCACATTAATAAAATATGATGAATGAAATCTAGATTGTGTCCAATCACCTTTCCTATCGTAAATAATATTGTCCATAAAAAGAATGTTTGAGTCTGTTTGCTATTTTTATTCCAAAAATTACTACTACAACTGGGGCACTTAAAATAATTCAAAGTACTTGTTTTGAAGCTTTGGATGTAAGAAGTTTGAAATGTGTATTAATGGGATAAAGTCAAAAATTAAGTATTGCTATTGTGGTTTAGTATGATTCCCCTTACCATTAATGGAGTACATTACCATCTTTTCAATAAAACCTCCAAACTGCCTATCACAGTATCCTTCAATATTCAGAAGAGAGAAATTACTGATAGCAAACAGTAAATTATTAGTAATTTATTTACTCATAATCTAGTTAATTCATAACTATTTATTGGGTACATGGGTACATGTTATGTATCTGATAATGATATTGAGGTGGGATAATGACAGTCAAAATATTCTATGTACTTGGGGTGAGACAATAGGGAGATAAAATGTTGTAATATTCTGAATAATAAATTATAGGTTCAAACATAAAGGAAGAGGAAAGGTTTTAAGATTTAATAGTAAATACCAATTATATGAGCTAAAGGTTGTTTACTGAGAATTTTTGACTAGCTAGTTATGACTAGAAATATAGACATAAAAGTTACCTAGCACAAAGAAATGTAAAAAAATTCATAATTTCTGATCTTACATCAAAACTTGATAATGTTTCAAAAGGGAGAGAAGCAAGTATAAGGAAGACAATTAGTTGAAACTGAATATAAGATAAAAATAATTGACTAGACACTAAAATTTTCCACAACTATATTTGATATACCTAAGAAACTAGAGAAAAGATTCAATAAGTGAAGGTACAAGACTTATGCAAACATATAAATTCAATTGTTCATCATGAAGAGTACAGCAGTTAGGTAACGCAGATTAATCTATACAGGAATAATGGTGGTTTGAATGGTGAAGGTCAAGCTAATGAGAACATAACACAATGATATAAAGAAATACTAATTTAAGTCTCACCAACGTGACTGAGTAAACATATGCTGAACAAGAACAAAGCAGTAGAAGTGGTAAAGTAAAAGAGGGAAAGGCCATGAGGCCTCGACCCTACATAGAGAACTGCAGGCAAATAGGAAATACCTAGAGATAAGTTACTAGTCATTCCCATGAAAGACTACCTACTATCCTGCAAATACACATACATACATACATACATACATACATACATACATACATACATACATACATACAGGTAATATTGTCCAGACTGAGCAGGTTATATTTAGGAAAACACATATATGTGCATACACAAACATGCACATAACAAAAATTAATGAAAAGAAGGCCATAAAGTTGAAAGAGAATAAGGAGAGTTAAATGGGAGGTTTGGAGGTTGAGAAGCAAGGAGGTTAAGTTTTAATCTCAGAATATATAACAATTAATAGGTATTTAAAGTATCACATAGTAACATGACACTATCAAGCATGATGGCATACATGAGATCAGATGTTTCCCGAAGAAAGAACAACTACAGATGGAATAAGGAGAAAACATCTTTAGGACAAATGATGATCCGTTACTAGTGTTTGGGTGAAACTATGGAGTTCCTAGAGAGCAGGCTTACTGTCCATCCAGGAAACCCATCAGAAAAAGAGTGACAGGGAAAGCAGAAGTGGAGCTTCGTCACAATGTGAACTAAAGACTCACAATGTGTGTATTTAGATGGCCTCCAACAATCCCAGCAAAAACATTTATAGAGGTTTCCACTGTAACTGTCTTACGTTAGTGTAGTTGATATTTTCCATTATCTCAGCGAGTGCCATACGGAAGGAACAATGTTGGTTTTACTGTTTCTGTTGCTTAAGAAGGAGTGTTAGTCTTTTGCCTTAAGATGCCCGTACATAAAAAATTGGTTGTTGGGATCCAAGATAACATATTGGAGAAAAAGTCACAAAAACACTTATTAGACAAAGGGGAAGAAAAAAGGGAGAGTCAGAAACAAATAAAGAGTGTCCTAAGTCAGTGCCTGGACCTTTGTGCCCAAATGTTCAAACTGGACATAAACCAAAACTAAAGATCTAAAAACTCTGTAAAATGTAAGTACATACAACATAAAGTGAAGTTACATGGTTTTTATAACAAAATAAGTTATTAATCAGCAGTAAAATGAGTTCTTTGAATATGCATTATATATTTATATAATACGCACAGACATATACACATATATGCCAATACTGCAGAGGCAATGGAAACCATAACATCAATCCTAAAGAAGTCAAAAACTAAAACTGTGAGAGCAAGAGAAACAGACATAGTGCCAGAAGGTAGATGCAAGCTTAAACATTCTTAAATTTAAACTTGGTCAAGGAAAGACCTGGGAGGTGAATATATTTTCCAAGTAGTATATCCAACAGAAGAGAAATTAAAAAAAAACTTCTTTAGTGATGGTCCTACCTTTCATAGCCAAAAATCTCCTAGAACTTTGCCCAACATCTGTGATAGCAACTATGAACAGTTGTGCACCAATAGGAACTGACTTGCAAATACTGCCTAGAAGTGAGAATAGTTATATACTGAGTAAGACAGGCATTCTAGACCACAAAGGGAATTCAATCAAGTCTGTCAAAATGCATCAGGCGAGACTACATTCAGATTCTTTATACTTCTCTTTTCAATGTATGCACATCCATCCTTAATATAAGTTGCACCCAAAGCAATCTCCGATGTTCTCTCGTCTAATTCTTATTCCTCTCCCTCCCTTTCATGATTTTTATTTCTTTTGTCTTTTGTTCATTTTTTATATTTTCTATTTTTGTAATCTTTTTTAGTTTAGAAATAGTGCATCAGTTAGAATAGCCCATTTCTCAGCCTTCCGTGTGTGGAGACTTCCACCATGTCTGACTGCATCTCATTCTTCACATTTTACATTCTATCTATTGCTAAAACATTCCCCCCTCTACATTGCCTTTGCTATTCACCTAATTTGCTTTTTCTTCATGTGCTTTTTTTTGTATCATCCTCATAATCTCATATCATGCTCACTTGTTTTATTTTCCTTTCCACTTCCAATTATAACGATTAATACATTAGGGCTCACAGTCCTATCAGTACTTAGTTACTTCCTTTTGGTCCCTAAAGTTTACTATTATCATGTTTTTATACTTGACATATCCATTGATGGTGATTGTTTTTTGCAGAGAGT
This sequence comes from Rattus norvegicus, assembly GCF_021556685.1. Lineage (NCBI taxonomy): Eukaryota > Metazoa > Chordata > Mammalia > Rodentia > Muridae > Rattus > Rattus norvegicus. Next base: position 25,155,386 of record NC_141536.1, on the reverse strand, counting down.
TTTCAATTCTCAAGAGCACGTAGGTGATCAGACCTGAAGCTCCCAACACATATTATTAGAAGAAAATTGCACTTCGACTCCATGAAAATCTCGTAACTCTTGAACATTTCAAGTGATGCCACTGAAAGAATAAAGGTCTTTTTAATTGGAGTACAAGTGACTCAAACCTAGATGTGCAGGCCCAGTACAAGCAAGGTCACATGACTCCTCTCAGCAGTTCTAATTCTACAGTGATGACTATCAATGAATATCAAATATAAAAAAGTCCATATAAAAATTCAAAAGACTAATTGTAAGTTGTAATATGTTACAAAAAACAAAATAGCCAGGACAATGAAAATGTCTGATTTCTAAGAGAATACAGCTGGATGAAATAGGGAAGGTGAATAAATATGCCACGTTGCATTGATAAGAGACAGTATGTGTGGTGGTTTGAATGAGAATTCTCCTCTAGAGACCAAGGTCGGGAAAGATTAGGAAGTGAGACCTTGTTCTAGGAGGTGTGTTGTTGAGTATGGGCTTTGAGGTTTCGATGTCCAGGTCATTCTCACTTAGCACTCTCTCTACCTCACTATTGTGTCTCAGGATGTAAGCACGCTCAGCTCTTCCCCCAGCACCATGTCTTCACGCTGACTGCCATGTTCTCTAACATAATAGTCACTGATGCTAGCCATCTGGAACTGTGAGCACCAAATTAATGCTTTTTTAATTAATTGCCTTGGTTGTGATATTTTTTCATTGCAATACAAAAGTCGGTAAGAAAGTATGGGGGAGGGAAATCACACTCCAATAATGGGGATGAAAAATTCAGTAAGTCAACTCAAAAACTCCATAGAACATCTTACCAATAGACTCTATCAAATGGGGGACAAGATATGAAGACAGAATAGGAACCACAGCATTGGGATAATAAGAAAGAAGACACCTGGAGAGGCTGTTCAGAGAATAAGAGAACTGGTTGCTCTTGCTAAGGACTTGGGTTTTGTTCCCAGTGTCCATACATTGGCTCACAGCCATCTGTAACTTCTTTCAGGAATCTGAAACACTCTTTTGTCCTCCACAGGAACAGACATAAATGATGAACAGACATACATCCAGGCAAAACATTCATACAATAAAAAAGACATTTAAAAAGAAATAGGAAAGATAAATTCATAAAGAAGTATGAAAAGAACGTTCAGTATCTATGGGGCACTGTGAAAGGATCAAGTCTACAGTAAATCAAGAGTAGAGAATATGAAGAATATTTTGAAGCTGAAGGCATATAAAATATTTACAAAAATTATAGTAGAAATATTCTTATATCTAAGTAAAGAGATACTCATTTAGAAACAGGAGACATTTAGGACATAATACCTTAAATATGACCTCCTCATGCCACTTTATAGTTGAAACACTAACAATGCAGAAGAAAGACAATTCATAGAAAACTGAGGAATACCATGTTTCTATAAAGGGAAAATCCGTTAAAATCACAGAAAATTTCTCATCACAAACTTCCAAGCAACGGTGTGGGTCAGAATACTTTAGTTGCTTCCGAAGCTCAGAACTGAGAGTCCAGCTCATTTTAATCTTTGGAATACTTTGAACATCTGAAGTTTTGAATAAACAAACCTAACTCATTATGACTACTAATTTGCATATCTGTTAGTAAATCTTCTCACTTCTCAATTAAAAATTATCCTTGATTTTTCTATTGCTTTCTGTTACCTTTTCTTACCTTTTATAAATAGCTTCTGGAGCTATTAGAGGCAACGTGAAATAGGCGTCACTGACTGAAAGATCTACAACTCCAAAAAGTGCTGACTGCCTAACCCCTTCAGTGCGAGCGTTCTCCATAGAAACGTTCAGCTCTTTAACTTTTGAAATTTTTACCTCATTCCACTGTCCTTTTCATGGTGGGTCAGAAATAAAATTATGATAATGAAATTGCTGCAGTCTCTCCTTACAGAGATCACCTGAATTAGTGAAGAAGGGGGAGATAAAACCTTTCAGAATATTTGCAAGCTAGGTATATAGTAATCTTGCATTTAGATCAGGGTCACTGCATACATTAAAGGTAGTTTTGCATTTGTAAGAACTTTATGGAAGTATTAAACTGGCTTTTAGTGTATTGACAATGTCAATATTCTGTGTTGTAAAGGCCTCATCACCAAAAGATTTGTGTTCTTTTCCCACTCTCATGGGACAGGAAGGGGAGGAAATTTTAGGCGAAGTCTTGGAAATATTGAATATTTACTGATGTAGTCAGGAAACAAAACTGCCTGGCCCTTCTGATGTTGGACTTGTAATAAAATACTGTACCATTTTACAAATAATCAGAAGAAACACACTTGATTGTTGCACCTGGCTTAACGCATATTACATCAAGGTGGCCTCAAATTTAAGCAAGTATTTGTTGGGCTAAATTTCTACTGGCATCACAAAGCAGTTCATAAGTTAGATGATCAAAACAGTGAATGGCTTTTTAGAAGTTTTATATTCAAACTTTTTATGCTCTTTAAACACAAACACCCTCAAGTAAACAATATTGGAGAATAAATTTTAATCTAACCACTTTTATACAAAAATCAGGTAAGGTTCAGTCATACCAGTTACTCAGGTACTTACAGCATTTTGGCTCCTGAGTCCCAGACCATTTCTTCTGCTCTGTTTATTATTTCTGATAGGACTATTGCTAAGAAATAAGACATTTGTGTCTTATGGGAATTTTGTAACCTAAAGAGGTTTACTAGTGCTTGCCATAGAAATGTGGATCTTTCCAAAATGTTTTTTTTTTTTGCATTCTGATCTCTAAGATTATTCATGTGGCACTTGACATAAAATGCTGCTTGGTCTGAAAACATTGAGTCTCAAGATGTGGGTCCAATTTTCCTATTTTGATCTCCGTTTCCTAATTCCTAAGGAATTTTCTTACACATTCTGCTGAATTTCCATCTTCCAATATCTCACACTAGTATGATCTTTCTCTCGCTCTTTTTTTCTGAGAACTCATCTGTTTGTAAAATACCCCCATTTCCATTTATACCCTTCTTTCGTGTATTATCAAGAACAACAAAATTTGTAAGGGTATTGCACACTTTTAGAAAACAGCTCGTCAGAAAACTCCATGAGTGAGAGTCAAACCGACCTTAATTCGGTCATTGTGAATTCTACTAAATGATCTCTAATGTAACTTACCTCACTAGGAAAGCTATGCACACACAGACGTCCATTGTAGGCACTTGTAATGAGCGTACCATTCAGTAAGATAATTCTCTAAGAATATGTGAAATCTACAGTAACCAAATCAGAGGCTAATTTCAGGATGACTGAAAGCAAAAGGATAGGAAAATATTGTCCACATTATGAGTAAATCAATTACCCAGTGTTTGGTTTGGGTTGCCTCATTCTCTTTGTTTACGCTACATAAAATGCATTTGCTTAATCATATGTTTTATTACCTTTTTTCCCTGGTTCTCTTTTTAGGAATCCACCTCCTTTTCTCAGTGTGGTTAAAACTCTTAATTATAAGTCACTCCTACTTACTGTTTTGATGTTTTCTTTCAGATAGATTTTAACTATTTCAGAACAAATGAAGTTTTCATATAATAAAGCTAATAGCCGGCAAAGCACATTTAAAAATGAAATACCCCATGCTTAAAGAAAACCACACACATGATCTTACTATATTGACAGCCATCTAAACAATGGATAATGGCAAAGGTAGTTATGCCTACTTTGAAGAAATACGTCAAGGATAAATGGAAACAGACACAGTAGAAATTTCAAATTAGGTACCACTTCTAATATCTTTTATTTGCATTTTTCAAGGTCATATGATTTATTTGTTATTCTTGACAACTCTTACTTTTCACTGGACACAGAATGCTCTTAGTCAGGATAGCATATGTAAATGGACAATTGGTTCATAGTATTTTTTTATTTTGCTGCCTTAATTCTCTTTGTCAAATGTTTAGCACATACTGTGCCTCCTCTTTATCCATAGTAGTGACTTTTTCCAGAGTATTTGTGTTGAATGACACAAGGAGTAAAAGGAAGCTGAACCTGGGATCCTTTGGTCCTAGGATACTTACCATTTTTTTTATAAAGGCTTTATGACAGCATATTGGCAGAAATCATCTTCTTTAGATAAATTAAATAGTTTTCAGGTTTGATAACTCCTTTGGGTCACAAACTCTAAGCCACAGTAGAGTCCAGAAACATACTTTTCTTCCTTTTAAGCAATATCAAGTTCACAATACTTAAATTGGCATCTAAAGTGCATCCTTGAACAGATTTTGGCTTCCTCTCTCCAATTGTTGATCTATAACCAGCGTGCTCCTTTATCCAACAACGGATACAATCCAACATGTGTAAAGACACTTGTTTATGAGAAAACATTTTTTGATGCTTCAAGTTATAATTCATAACACTTCACATTGCTACTCAACAAAGCAGTGGCAGCCGCCTCTGTGGCCATGTGCTTCTCAGAGAAAGTAAGATTTTGCATTCATTGTCTCCCTAAATGAATTTCTAACAGCTGGCAGACAAAAGAGAGATATTAAGCTTCACCTTGACTCTACCTAGGAGTCACAATAAAAAGGAACGTGGGTTACATTTTTAAAAAGTGAAATTAACTACAAAATCATAGATAGTAACAGAATAGCAGTGAGTATGGTTTGCTTTTTACCATTTGTATTTTACTATATGTTAAAATCAGTCTAATTGTAGATAATTTGAAGTGTCCCATGTTTTGTTCTACCTTTTAGCTTTTAAAAAATTCACTGATCCATTGTATAGTTGAAAGAAGTTACCAAATATTATTTTTGTTGACAAAATTTGTACTGTGTCAATCTTTTTTGTGACCATCTGGAGCTAGAATGATAAAGAATGAAGCATCCTTCTACGAATGATAACCCAATTTGAACATATCATTTTTAGCTTTTTGAACTTTAATTTCATTACATATTATGAAATTACTAGTGTTTCTGAGCAAGAATTTTATAATGAAATATTGAGGTTTACCTTTTAATGTACCATTTATGTGCCTGTGATATTAAATAAATGACTTAAATTATTTTCCTTACGCTATAAAGTAAAATAAAATATCTAGTCAATTAAATTTATGAAGATGAACTTAATGCAGACCAAATGTATATTGCAATGTCTGCTCTAGAAGACGTCATCAATGATGTCAAAATCATTGCTAAGAATTGAACACAGAGCACAGGGCAGTCAACACTCAGGATGTTAGCAATAGCAAGAGTGACTTCTATCCAAAGTCCGAGGGATGATCCAAAATGAATGCTAGGACTGGGAAACTTCCTCTTGAGGGTTCTTGCCAGAATCTTGTCTGTGCTTCAGTTGTACTATAATCCTCAGAGTAAAGAGCACGGACAGCCTTTATCAACAATTCTGTATTTTTGGTGTTGTCTTCCTACAATTATCAAGGAGCCCATTGACAAAATTATCATGTACCCTTGTAAGTGAGGATCCTGGGTTAACAAGAGATGTTTAACTTCATACCCATGCATCTAAGCGAATGGTGACATCAAATCTTGAGCCCAAAAATAGCAGGTAGCATATCTGCAACCAGGAAGTGTCCCAAAAATCTGTCTCTATTGCCTCTATTTCTCCACAGGCCCAAAATTTCATGTCATAATATTTCATTTTGTTTTGTGTTTTTGTTTTTTGTTTTTTTCCAATCATGATTTGCATATTGATTCTGTCTTAGACACTGGTGCTGACAGTTTCTGTGCTGACAGTCATTAAAGAGAAAGATTCTAAAGTGACTAAGGTCAATGAATGCATGCTGAACCCAACCCAGGAATTCAGGAAAGCTTTTCTGGAAGTAATATTCACTTCTGGGAGATCTGAGGGAAAAGCAGCAGCTAGCCACATGCAGATACAGAAACTTTCTCCAGAGAATACATAACACCAAACACCTAGAAACATAATATTCTGCTACATCCTAGGAATGTGTTGCTGGACAAAATTATTACAGGACACCATGAAGAAGAAGCTTCTGTGGATACAAGTCTTGTATCTTGGAAGATTTTCTGCGATGCTGAGAATCTTTCTAGTCACTCTCTAGTGTAACAGAATATTGTTAGAGAAACATGACCAAGATAATTCAACTTTACATAGGGCAGCATGGATTGGTAAAAGTAAAAACCAACCTTTATAATTTAGGGGGTTTTGACAACACTCGAGGTGGAAATAAAGGATAAAATAAAATAGAAAAATAGAATAGAATAAATAGAATAAACTGAATAGAATAAAATTTCAGAACTATCACTCTGAAATCTAACTTATGTGCAATGATCAATAATGTAAGACTCAGTTATGAAAATGGAACAAGTAGATGTAATTCAAAGCACAGGTAATTGGGTTTCACTCTTGTCCTTTCCCTCTTTCTGTAGGCTCTGATGTGATATCAACACATAAAAGATTATGATGGGGAAGCTGAGAGAAATCCCCAGTAAAATCCTCTGCTTCATATAACAGAAGCTGAAAGGGAATTTCTACAACTCAAAGGGTTGGTCTCCCTACTCTCACAGCTTCAACCTTTGTTCACTTTCTTTGTTTTTAGTCATTCTCTTCAGAACCTAACATATCTCCTAGTTGTAGTAGCCATAGTTCTAAAAGATTTCATAGAAAACCACTATGACTTAAGTAAAATGTGGGAAAACTAAAGTCCCAATGAACTTGTGCTTTCTTTCATTATAGAACTCACAGTGTGAAACAGGTCTCAGATGATCTCCTAGGTGTCTTTTTCCAGGTATTTTGCCCAAACAATGAGAAAAATCTCTAATGTATTGATTGAAAGCATTCATGCATATAACATACTCAGAAACAAAGAATTTTAGTAAGGATGTTTGTATAATTTCATATTAAAAAGGATTGCAAATCTGGGGGGAATGGTATGAGATTGAAATTAAAAATTGAAAGTAATTATTCTCCTAATCAATGCAGCAAATAATGTGGATTGCCAATTAATAAATGAAAATAATCATAAAATTGAAAAATGACTATGATTTAATCCTTCCTTAATCACCACTATACCATCAAAAGCCACGTATTGGTAATTGTTGAAAGATAGGCATGAGATAGAAATATGATTGAAGGTAAATTGAAAGTAGGTTTTGACATTAGTTTTTATGTTTATGGATAAATAGGTAGGTGATAGACAGATAAATACGTAGGTAGATGGATAGGATACATAGATAGAAGACAGACAGACAGACAGACAGATAGATAATAGATAGATACATGGATAGATAGATAGATAGATAGATAGATAGATAGATAGATAGATAGATCGATCAAAGAGAACAGTGCAGTGACTTAATGGAGCAATACTGGCTGGTATAGCAATAACTGATATTCTAATATTCTAATAGAGATTTTTAGAAAAATTTCTAGCTGAAAACTGGAAAGCAATAAACATTTGTTGCATATATGTTCTCACAGGAATCATGAACATTGTTTTATGCCTTTTCAAAGCCCTCTTTTAGAAGATAAGAAGGAATCCATTCTTATCTTTCCCCTTAGAAGCAAAGGTTATAATCTGTGTGTGGAGCTCAGCATGGAGACTGTCCACAATAACCCGAGATGGTGTGTGAGCATTGCCACATATCACCAGAGGACAGGGGAATCCAGGAAGACACTGTCCTCCAAACTGTAAAACTTATTTTGAGATAAGATGACTAGAAATATTCTTATTTTATATGAGATGAGATTCAGAAATTTTATCTCATTTTACAAACCAAATCTGCTTTCTTAGATACTAAAGATAGAGACTATCCCATTTCTCAAAAATGAGCATTGTGAATACAAGAACAATCTCTGTTATACTAGGTCTTGTTTGAGATTGAGTCACTAATTTTTTTCCATCTTTATTAACTTGGGTATTTATTTACATTTCGAGTGTTATTCCCATTCCTGGTTTCCGGGCCAACATCCCCCTAACTCCTCCCCCTCCCCTTCCATAAGGGTGTTCCCCTCCCCATCCTCCCCCCATTGCCGCCCTCCCCCCAACAATCACATTCACTGGGGGTTCAGTCTTAGCAGGACCCAGGGCTTCCCCTTCCACTGGTGCTCTTACTAGGATATTCATTGCTACCTATGAGGTCAGAGTCCAGGGTCAGTCCATGTATAGTCTTTGGGTAGTGGCTTAGTCCCTGGAAGCTCTGGTTGCTTGGCATTGTTGTTCATATGGGGTCTTGAACCCCTTCAGCTCTTTCAGTCCTTTCTCTGATTCCTTCAACAGGGATCCCGTTTTCAGTTCAGTGGTTTGCTGCTGGCATTTGCCTATGTATTTGCTGTATTCTGGCTGTGTCTCTCAGGAGAGATCTACATCTGGTTCCTGTCAGCCTGAAATTCTTTGCTTCATCCATCTTATCTAGTTTGGTGGCTGTATATGTATGGGCCACATGTGGGACAGGCTCTGAATGGGTGTTCCTTCTGCCTCTGTTCTAAACTTTGCCTCCCTATCCCCTGCCAAGGGTATTCTTGTTCCCCTTTTAAAGAAGGAGTGAAGCATTCGCATTTTGGTCATCCTTATTGAGTTTCATATGTTCTGTGCATCTAGGGTAATTTGAGCATTTGGGCTAATATCCACTTATCAATGAGTGAATACCATGTGTGTTTTTCTGTGATTGGGTTACCTAACTCAGGATGATATTTTCCAGTTACATCCCTAATTTTTAAATGCACACACACACACACACACACACACACACACACACACACACACACACATACACACACACATACACACACACACACACACACACACACACACACACACTCATACACACAACCTGAAAGTCACAATCCCTAAATAGCTGAAAAGGAAACAAAAACTAGCTGAGCAAGAATTCATGTCATCTGATCTGTCATAATTAAACTGTCTAAATTTGTTGAGGCTTACATTTGGTTCACCCTCTGCGAGTGTAGTGAGCCTGATCTTTAGCAAATTTCACATGGTTATGAGGAAACTTCCTGGCAGCATGATGGTAGGCAAGGGTCATGGTTAGGTAGAAGCTAAGAGAGCCTACTAGAAAGAGTGATCTATATTAAGTTAAATACCAATGTACCTCTAAGGTGCGAAATAAAAATTTGTTATGAATATAGTTTATTCTGAAATTCTATACATGGTTTTGTTTTATATGTTCATTAGCTTCAAAGTATTTTTCTATCATATTTATGTTTTAAATATATACAGATCACTCTACTTGAATTTGGCAAGCAAAAAATATTAATAGAATCCAATCATATGAAACTCATGTAAATAACATGAAAACATCATATTAATCACTGAAAGCTGTTGAAATGTGAGGTTATGAGTATCTGTCATTCATTGGGTGTACTTGTGTTTTAAAGTAACTGATTTCTATGTCACAATTGAAATTTTTATTTTTCTCTTAATTCAGATTCATGATATCTTAATTATCTTTAACTCAGACCTCTCATATCCTTATCCTAAGTTTTAAAATATAAAAAAAAATGGTTAAAAATGGTGCAGCCATTAAGTCTTGAAGGAAATTTATTGGTGGCATGTGGGAACTGTCCAAGTATTTAGAACACTGAACTTAAAAAAATGTCAGGGGTTCCAGTCAAGAATTGGCTACACAGGGAAACTTTATCGTGTTGGGAGGTCAGTTAAGGGAAAAAAGAAAAAGGAGAAAGAAGTAGAGAGTGATTTTAAATATTGTTTATTAATATGACTCATTTGTCTGTTTGATAAGGAAACTATAAGTGTCCACTTGAACAAGCTCTCTAGTTTCATTCATAGGCCTCAGAAACTCATTTCAATATCTTACAGGTCAAATATAACTTTGCTCCCTCTCAGACTGCAAGTCAGATTGTGTATCATAAAATAGTTGCTTGGCTTAGAAAGCTTTATCTGAAGCCACAGTTATTGATACAATGACCACATACACCATATTCTCAACATATTATCTTTCTTTTTGCAGTGTACACTGCATGACCATGACAATTCTTATAAAAGAAAACATTAAATTTGGGCTTGCATGATGTTACAAGGAAGATATAGCCCTGGGGAAGGAACATAAGAGATTTAAAGCTTGATCCATAGGCAACAAGGAAAGCCACTGGACCTGGTTTAGGCCTTTGAAACATCAAAGCAAATTCCTCATCACACACTTCCTCCAAGAAGGTTACACTTGTTCAAAAAAAATTAAAATAAAATGCTTTGGTTTCCATCTGAACTCACTTTTATTCAAAGCACCCTGAACTCTTTAGACTTGTAGTCATATCATAAAATATGCATTCATTCCAACTTCAAATGTTCTCATGGTCTCTAAGTCGTCATGCTGTTTAAAAGTCCAAAGTTCAAAATGTCCTCAGATACTCGTGGCAATCTTCTAATCGTGGTCCTCTATAAAATCAAAAGAAAAACTCAGAGCAAATACATTCAATATACAGTGGCAAATGAAATCCATTATATTTACAAATTGATGGAAAGGGAGAACACTGAGGAAATACTGGACCAAAGCAAAGTTGAAAAGCAGCTTGCCAAACTCCAACTTTCCATCTCCATGTTTGTTGTCAAAGCTCTCTTCAGGTCTAGAACTATTTTGAGCTTTGGTGACTAAGACTCACTTTTCTCTCTTGGGTTGGTTCCACACCCAGACTTTATCTTTCCTTGGCAAGTATCCCAGCACTCTGGCATCTCCAACCTCTTAGGACTTCCGTGAAGTCAAGGCTTCATTTTCATGGCTTCACACAATAGCCTCTTAGGACCTACAAAGGAACATCTCTGACAAATGCCTGCCCTCAGTACCTTTTGTTAGCCAGAGAGGAAAGTTCCATAACCCCTTTCTTGTATTCTTAACTCTAAAGTTAGAATACTGTGGCCAGAAATGCCAAGTTCTGCTACTTGCTGAGTTTGGAACATGACCCCCTTATTCAATTAATATGCATCAGCTTTCTGTGGATGGCTTTCCTTACTGCTTACGTTTTTCTTTAGTCCTCTTTTACCAGTTGTAAGCTTAGCTGAGTGTTGTTTTGCCTTAAGGTTGCCACCCACTTTATTTTAATTAGCAATAAGCTTTTCTTTAAATTTATCTCCTTGATCCCTGGCTTTAGTGCCATTATACCTACTGGTGCTCCTTTTCTCTTTGAACTATGCATTTTGCACTTCTTTTTGACATGCTTGGTCCATTTTATTATAGAACTGCATAAGAATAACCATTACAATCCACCCAATGCCTTCAATAACTGGCTGTCTTGAAATCCTTTCTGCCAAAATTATCAATTCAAAACTCTTTAATTTAGGGTCAGGTGGATTCTTTTGGAAAAGGACAAAAAGTGGCCACATGTTTTTGCTAAAATATCCCAAGGATGCCTCTAGGCCATTTATGAAAAGTCTCCTCTGAAACATCTTGAGGTGGGCTCTGATAATATATCTTGCTCTCAGCACCACTCCCTCCATGATACTCCTTGTATGGACCATTAATCCCCAATTAAAGCACTCAACTGCTTTTCTAATTCAAAGTCCTAATGATCACAGTCCTCCAACAAGGAGAATGGTGTTTGGAAATATAAGATTTTCAGCAGTATTTCCTCAGGATGCTAAGTATACATTCTGACATTACTTGCTATCAAAACACATGTCTAGATACATCCTAATATTCCTGGTGACAAAATCACAGATTTAGTCTGAGAGGTAACCTGATCTGCTGCTGGATCTTCACTATCTTGCAACAGGTGGGAAATTTGTGAAAATCTGTGATAAAGCATTTCCCTGTGGTCACTCCATGATACAAAAATTCTAAAAAAGGTATATACCTTATCTTTTATGTGCATAAATATTTTCTTTGAAAGACCCTAAATGTTTCCACATATCTGACCATACCTTCTGTGTTTCCATGCTCTTTCTTATTATTCGGAAAAACATGGTCATTTTAAGCAAGAAGTCCTTCCTTCACTGTATTAACTCTTAGTTTTCAGTTTGCAAATACTAAGTGGACAATGCTTTCTCATTAGAAACATTTTCTACATTTTGGTAGAAATACTTAAAAGTATATTTTTTGAAGCATTTAATCACACTTTTTGCAAATATTGTTATTAACAAAAACTATCAGATACTTTTTCTCTATACATTTCCTATAATGGTTCATTAAAAAAGCAAATTTGGGGTTTTAAGATATATTTCATATTTTTGGTGTTAATATAAATATATAATAGCTACAAAATCAATAAATCAACCAACCACATTCCCTTCAGTTAGCAGAACTGGTGCTTTCTAACTTCTGATATTCAGATTTTTGCATATTTACTTTCTGACCTTTCGACTACATGAAATGTCTTAATATTTAAATGCCAACTCAACCTCATTTCCTTATGAAGTCAACTCTAGATATTCCTATATTTCTACCATTTCCCAATGTGAGAAACTGTGCCTAGTGTGTTTTCCTTTATCACAAATTTCTGAACAACTTATTGAAATTTTTTTGATAGTAGACAGGAAATACTGTTGAGAATGCAAAATGTTCATGTAGAATAAAGATATAAATATATATTACCCTATGTGAGAACCATCGAAGTGATATTTTACAAGTATTACACCTAAAATGTACATAAATATAAATTAACTATTATGTAGAAATTTAGTAATTAGGAAAACATCATGCTTTCAGTTCATTATTATCTATAATTGAAGGAAAATAGGTTTCTGTTGGTCTATATTTATAACACTATCTAAGCAGTCCACAATCAATTCATTCTACTTTTGAGAATCTGAAACTCTGTTTCATCACATTTGGGTAGCAGACTGACCAGCACTGTGTAGTCATCATAATTTCATTTAAGTCTCAGGGAAGTAGATCTCAGTATTCCATCTATGATATAATGGACAACTTTTAAGCCAGTACTTACGGGCTTACATCATTATGACTATTCTACTTGCAAGAAAATTTATGTGAAGTCAGCTTCAATATGCATGAGAGGACTCTATCTTTACAAAATGTTGCTCACTGAAGAAGGGAAATCAACATTACCAGGAACAAGAGTTTGCTTTCACCAATGTAAGTGACCCTTAAATAAGCAGCATTTGTGTACTCTCCGTATTTGTAGCAACTACAAGTTCCTTCTCCACAAATAAACTCCAGCTTTCCTTGGATTTTAAAACCCTTTTCCTTACTTACATGTTTTTTGATATTTCATCTCTCTGCGCAACCCAGGATGCCAGGATAGACGTGAAGTCCTGCAGTAAGCTCCCATATTGACATTACAAAAGTGAATCAGCAGCCCATATTGAATTTTTTAAATACATGCTTCAGAATCAAGGTCATGATTTTATCTCAAAGTAGTGATTTAGTAGCATTATTTGGGGAGATTATAAAATCTCAAACCTGCGTGTAGTTCTTTTGAAGGGTGAAGGAGAAATACAAATAATATCCTGACAAAGGCACAATGTCTTAAATTGATGCACATTTATTCTCATTTTCAGCTGCTTCATCAAAAGAAATTTAGAAACTGAGATGTCAACAGAATGAGAAAATGCAGACAAATGATGACACTGAGGGGAAGCATGTGAAATAACGTGATAGGAGCGAAGTTATTACGTAAGGCACAGGAAACCTTGTGCTCCTTGAGTGTGCACAGGTCTTCTTTATGGTCTTAACAACTGGGAGTATGTGTGTGCAGCTCTGCTCCCTAGTCACCAAGCACTCTTGCAGTAGTCAGAATGTCTAGTTCTTACACTCTGCCTCCTACTCAGCGATGATTTCAGAATCGCGAGAGTGGAGTGGTGTAATATAGATGTCCTTTGAGAGCTGGCAATTCTAGTTTCTTATTCTTGGCACCATGACCAGTTGTGGGTTCCTGTGTTAAAATCCAACTACTGTAAATAGAATTTTCTCTGTTGAGAATTGTCAAATGAGTTAATCTATGGTCAGGTTAATATGATATCCATTAAGTAGAATAATAGTAGAATATTCTCCTCTAAAGCCTATGGCATGTGCAGCCACAGACTCTTGGCCTGGTAATGTTGAGTGATTTAGGATTCATCTTTGGAAGTGTTATTTAAACCACACAGGAAACTTGGTTACTCCCAAGATGTTCGTGTTATAATTATACCAGTGGGCATCTTGTTTTTGTAGTTCACAGGTTTCACAGGCATATAATATTAATTAATACTTTACCTCTCTGAGAGCATGTTTACTAGCTTCCAACACCATGAAGCTATTCAGTATGGAAGATGCTTCCTGGTCAATACAACCTTGATATCATCATGTTTTATGTGAGATGTCATCATCAGATTCTGAATGATAACTAAGAACATTGTCACTCTCCTATAATGGCTTTGTCTCTATGGACTGCCACAGCCAACCCCAAAGAAAATGAATCACTTCTGGTGCTAGGCATTTTATCTGTGTGATATCGAGTGAGGTCTTTGACAAACAATTATCGAGTAATTTCATTTTAGTTGAGTTTATATAAGTACATTCATAGCTGTGTGTAATTTCAAGAAGTTGTCACAGCAAATTTAAGCAAAAATCATCAAAATAAAGTGAGAACATAAATTTATGTAATTTTGGAAATAGAAATTAGAAAAGTTAGAAAATAGAGAAGAGACTAAAACATTATATAATCATAACTATGTTAAAAATGTTCATCTGATACATCTAAGGTGGCATATATCTTTGCTTCTAGTAGGCAGCAAGCCAGGTCTACATAGAGATACCTTGTCTCAAAACAAATAAAATGAAATATATACTCATACCAAGCAGAAATTATAAGATAAATTAACATACACACTAACTAACATAGCTAAATCTAGAAAGATCAATTTATTTATCAATATCATGTAATGAGCTAAAAGCAATAATAAAAAAACTTATATTAAACAAACAAATCCCAGGATTAGATAGATTCGAAGCAGAATTCTACAAGACTGCCAATAAAGAACAAACAGTCATAGTCATTAAATTATTCCATATGCTTGTAGGGAAATTATACGAGAACTAAAGAGCTAAACCAACAAAAGTTATGTACCAATATCTCTGATGAATATGAAAACAAAATTCTCAAAAAAATATTCTTACAATCCAAATTAAAGAACACATTTAAAAGATCCTCCACCACGATAAAGTTGGTTTCATCCCAAAGATACAAGGGTCATTCAACATGTGTAAATACATGTGTCAATATGTGTGCCACATAAAGAGACTTGAAGACAGAACTATATGAACATTTCATTAGCTACGTAAAGAACTTATGATAAAATTCAACATCTTTTAAAAACATGAAAATCCTGACGTTTGGCTTCGGGCATCCACATGCGCATTGGTCAGTTGCTGACAGAACCTCCCAAGGAACAGCTACACCAGGTTCCTGTCAGCAAGTGTCTCTTGGCAACAACAACGGTGTCCAGGTAGGTGTTTGCAAACTGGATGAATCACCATGTGGGATGGTCTCCAGGGGCCCCTTCCTTCAGTCTCTGCCTGATCTGTGAGCCCTTTTCCTCCTACTAGGTTGCTTCATCCAGTCTTAATATGAGCAGGGATGACTAGTCCTATTGTACCTCAATATCCATATTTAGTTGATATTCCTGGGAAGCCTGTTCTTTTCTAAAGGGAATAGAGGAGGAGTGGATCTGAGAAAAAGTAGGAGCTTGGGCGGGGGTTATGGAGACATGTGAGGAGACATGAAAGGAGAAAGTAGGCGTAAAATATGTCAGAGAAGAAAAGGCAAACACTATAGGTAATGTGGTAACTTAGCATTATCACTGATTTTCAGAATTTCACTTAATATGCACAGCAGTTTATATGAATTACTTTCTCCTGCCCCATCCCAGTGCACATGAGTCAATTGAGTGCATATGTATAGAGGTCAGAGGACAACAGCCTAGGCTGTCAGTCCTTTTCATCTACTGCGTTGGAGACACGCTCTCTTGTTTTTCTGCACTGCTTATGCCAGGTTGGCTGGCCTGCTTTTGCTGTTGGAGTACTGGGATTGCAGATGGATATACCTACACTTGTTTTTATGTAGGGCCTTGGGTCTAAGCTAAGGTCTACCCTTGCTCAGCAAGTGTCTCACCCACTGAGACATTTCCCCTGCCCCCACTATTCTCTTTATCCTGGTGAGAAAGGTATTATTAATGTCTTTATTTTACATTCAGTGCATTTACATAGAGAAAATTAAGCTCAGATATCTCATGTATTATAGTTAATCTTAGACATTCAGACCTCACAGTCCATCTGTTTACTTAGTATGATATTTTAAATAGAGTATCTGAGATAGAATGTCAAGATCTTGAATTTATCAAATTAAATTAGTGATGCATTCAATTCTGCTAATTGAAGAAAATTTGCCTAAAAATAAAGATTGTATGAATCTTGCAACTTTACTGTGCTAGATAGTTTATATCAACTTGACACATGTTAATGTCATGTGAGAGTAGAGATCCCAAACTAAGAAAATGCCCCCCTAAGATCAGACTGTTAGAAAACTTATATGGCGTTTTCTTAATTAATGGTCAATGGGAGAGGGCCCAGCATGCTTTGGTATTGCTATCCCTGTGATGGTAGTCCTGGGTTCTATCAGAGAATGCAGACTGAGTAAGTCAGAAAGAGAATGTCAGGAAACAGCATGCCTCCCAGCCTCTGCATCAGCTCTTGCCCCCAGATGTCTGCCCTGTTGGAGTGTCTGTGCTAATTTGCTTCAGTAATGAACTATGATGTTTGAGTTTAAGCCAAATAAAGCATTTCCTTCCCAACTTGCTTTTGGTTATGGTGTTTTATCAAAGCAGTAGAAAGTCTTACTAGGGAACTCATTTTTTAAGTTCAATTATATCATTTTATGGATTTTGGAGTCATTGTGTATTGATCTTTGAAGAATTAAATTAGGTTATTGGAAAAATAAATAATTGTGGTTTTCCATATCAAAATTTGCATGTCCAACCAGGGCTCAGAAAAATTAGAGGCTTAAGAAATACATCTTTCAGTTTTTCTTCTTCTCCAAGATACAAGGGAAGGTGGATACTGTCTTTGTGGATGCTTATTCTATTGTAGAGAAATTCTTTTCTCTGTCTTATTTTTGTACTATGCTTTATTAGAAGAATCTTTCTTTCCAATTCTTAATGTGTTTCCCTTGCTTAAAGGAAAAAGCAGGCAGACATCTTCATTTGCCATGGATGGCAAAATTCAGTGCTGGTCTTTAAGAGTAGGATAATGTGATGGAACAAGATCAAAAAAAGGATTTGGGCTTGATTTGACATTAATCTCAATATTATCAAAGCAGCTAATCAAAGCCACCATTGACAAGAATATCTATGAAGGAAATTGTTGCTTTGTGTTGGGTCCCAAAATTAACCACATTGAAAAGTGAAGTCAATTTTCTTCTGAGATTAGAAATTAAGGAATATCCTGCTAATCTAGCATATTTGACAAGAACTTCATTTTTGTCAGTGTGTCTTACTTATTATAAAATACATGAAGACTGCTGCTTTGTCTTCATTATAGACATATAATTAAGAGGAAGGTTTACAAATTTACATTTAAAATATGTAACTAGACTCCACCTTCATAGTCTCTAAAATATGAAAGTTCTGTAGGATATAGAGTCTCTATAGCTATAAAATGATCTTAAATTTTCCAAAAAAAAAAAAGAAATCTTTAAAATCCAGGAATACATTATTATCCACTCTTAGGGTAATTAAGAAGGAGAAAAGTAGATCAATTTTGCATAATAAGAAAGAGCTTCTGTAAGATTTAAATTCAGGATTCATATATGTTTTGATTAACAATAATGCTTATTTGGTAATGTACTAGCACTCAGACTTTCCAAGACCTTCCCATAATCATGCACTGTATTTTTTCCTGCTGCAGTGAAAAGGGTCAGAAGACACGAATTATGCCTGGGATTTCTTTGCATCCCTCAAGAAACTAGGGTTCAAACAACAAATTTGAACAAGTTTATATAGAAGAGTCTACTAGAATAGGGTGCAAAAGTAGGTAAGGAAATCCTTCCAAGAGCTGTGGTGGGATGAAGTGACAGAACAGAGTAGGGATGTCAGAGAGGAGTATCATTCTGGGAAAGGTTTAAATAACTCAATGGGCTATCCTGGCTCCAATTCCGAGAATAGTTAGAATGGATGGGTAGCTTGACTCAGTGGACATTTTATTTCAGAGGAATGTAGTCTGTGGTGACAAAGGCTGTGACCCATGTCTTTAAAATAATTGGGCCTGTGGGAATCAGTTCTCTGCTGTGTGTCTTTACAGTGATGACACCTCTGAGATCCAGTGCTCTGTTGTGTTTTTATAGTGACAGGGTCTGCGGGAAACTGCACTGCGTGCTATGTTCTTATCTCAAACTCCTGGTACTAGCCTGCCACATATTTTATAATATAGTTAGTTAAGTAAGTAATATTCGTGTAATGGGTTAATACTTTTGGATATTTTTGAGAAAATAAAAAAGGGAAGTAACAAAATCATTTTCTTGTGTTTTAAAAGTTCAAAAAGGATTTGGCCACAGAAACACCCAGTACACGCAACATTTGTTCCCCATTACTTTTGTCTAACAGCTCACATTTGTTATTTTTTTTGAGTGACTAAATAAAAAATATTGAAGAGAAAATAGTAATTAGAAAAGCGTTTGCTTTCTTTTATGTTTTTTGATGCTGCTAGTCCTCAGATTAATGCAATAAAAGAAAGAAAGAAAAAAGGAAAACAAAGATAATTAACTAACTCACCACTTTCTCTGTGATGAGAACATTAGCTGGCATTAGCACTAATAATATCTCAGAACTCATGTGGTGGTACACACCTTTAATCTCAGCACTTGGGAAGCAGAGACAGGTAGATCTCTGAGTCTGAGATCAGCCTGGTCTACAAAGTAAGTTCCAGGAGAGCCAGGGCAACAAAGAGACAAACTGCCCTCTCAAAATGAGATAAATAAATAGATAAAGAAGAAAGGAAGGAAGGGAGGTATGGAGAGAGGATTGAAGGGAAGAAGAGATAAGGAGAGGGAGACAGAAAGACAGAGTCACAGACCCAGACAGACAGAGCGAGAGAGAGACACACACAGAGAACTCAGTCAGCTATTATGTAGATGCATGATCAGATCTACACTGTATTCTCCTATAAAGAGGCACCATTGACCACTGCAGCATCTGCTCTTAGGAGGGCAGGGGTCAGTGAAGTAGTAGTAGATACTAACAAGAGCACCGGTCCTCACCGCACAACTTCACTGATTCCAGTACACACATGTCTTTAGAACATCATCCTAATACTGCCTATAATAAAATGGGTGGAACAGATTCAAAGAATTCACATAAAATTAAAATAACATATATAAATGACTTCTTAGATTGCCTTCATTGTGCATATTCAGAAAAAATGTGGAGCTTCATGGGATATTGTGCACATGCTCCCTGGAACATTAGGTTGTGGCCCATAGTCTAAGATCATACAAAAATGTGTCATAATGTGGAATTCCAGAGCATGTCCCAGATATACCAATTCAGAGATTGTCTATTCAGAATATTAGCAGGGAATTTCAACTTATTAGGTGTGAGAAGCAATGCTCTACGTTAGAAGTGTATCATGAAATGTGTACCTACTAGTTCATATCAAGGTTGCAAAGCCAGTTGCTTTTTAACCTAAGTTTTATGAATCAATATTTCAATTCCAATTCTTTTCTGTTCCTTGTAATCATCCAGACATATTTGACTTCCCCTATAACCTATGCAGCTATGGAAAATAATAACCAAGAAAACCACAACAAATTTCAGTTTGAGGTTCAGTGACAGACTGTGGTTCAAGTAGACTACTTTTGACAACTGTCTTATCTGCCTGAATATGCACTATAAAATCTGGATAACGTTCAAAGTCAATGCTGGTTACAGTTGATTGATAGCAATATGCTTTCTCTTTCAAGACGAAATTAGTGTTTAAGAATTCTCTATGCTTACTGGGCAGCTTTCATACAGAGTCATGTTCCAGAGGAGCTCTGTGTGCACTTTCTCCCTGAAATGTAGAGACATCACGTCAGCCTCAGAATATCTGCTGTGCTGAGTAAATAGACCTAACAAACTGTATCTAGAAAAATAAACATATTCAGATTTGTCTACCATGGCCAAAGTTTAAGGCTTACATAAAAATGTTACTGAATATAAAAGAGCTGACATGGTGTCATTGTTTTGGCAATATTGATGATCAGATAATAAAGGCATTGTCTAACAAGTTCATGAAAAATTATTTTAAAAACAGGCTGTTAGCCTTAAGAATAACTACGCTTACTGGATGTATTTTAAGTGTATTTTTAAAAATATGGTTTTTCTATTCAGAAACACAACAGAGCTCTTAGCTGTTGGAATTAAGGATGCCGTGTTGAAATATATGTCACTGGTTTCTGACTAGGGGATGTCGTAAAACAGTTTCTGATCTTCTAGTGTAACAGGCACTGTCATGGTACATAGGAGGGAAACTGTAATTTAATTTTGCTGAAATGTTTTGCAATATGAAGAAAGTTTTATGAATATTGAAAGACTGTTTTCCCCTAGGGTTTAAAAATGAATATGCTTATCTCAGTGTTTGAGTCTTCTGATAGGAAAAAATGGACATCTTTTATATTCACATTTTTGTTGGCTTAAAAGTACAGCAGTTTTTAAAAATAAAGTACCTATAAAATAAGTCAGCTAATTAACGCAAATAAAGATTAATGAGACTTCACAGTTATTCATGACCTATTGGTACGTCCATGGTTCATCCTACGATGAAGTCATTCACTACTTAAACTAAACTTTAACATACAAATTTCTGTCTGCAAGTTCCTCATGATTTATTTCTGAGTTTTTTATTACAAGTTTCAATAAGACGTCTATTTCCTGAGATTCTTTCTAGGTTAGGTGTTAATGAACACAGATAGGAGAAGCAAAGCTTTCTGCAGTAAACCACTTAAACCTGGAAGAATGATGCGGAATCCTTTTGCTCCCTTGACAATCTCTTAAATGCTTATTGATTGATATTTTTTGGCTGTTTGTTTGCTTATCTTCTTTTATTGTTTTCTATCCCTAAACCTTAGGAAACGTTTGCATTTTTCTTATTTAAGGAAATCAGTGCAGTTTCTTGTAGCTAAAGGTATTCCTTCCTCCTTCCAGTTTAATGGACACATTTTTATTCCTAACACACATTGAACATATAGTTCCTTACTGTTTTCTGAATATGTATTCAGAATTCATTTCAAATATTACAATGAACATTACAATTTATCATCACTGTATTTACATAGGGTGCCCAAACTTATGTGGGCTAATTGTAAAGGGAATATTTCAGTGCTTATATGGATGAGTTTGTGTTCATTTGACATAAGTTTTGGTTAGAGTTCAGGCATGTAAATCTAATTCAAATATTGTTAAGTAAATATCTTTATCTTTAAGGCATTCTAACATACTCATATTATAAGAAATGCTTTGTCGATTTTAATAAAAGGACCCACTGCTGGTAGTTCAATGGTGATTCCGCCAGGAGGGATACCCAGCATATGAGGTCACCTGAAAATCCATAGCCAGAGATATAAGATTCAAAGTGGACTTTGAATCAGATAATGTCTTATGATACTCTTTTTCTTATACATTCATTCTTAAGTTTCCCAACAAATATGTTCATTTCTTATATAATTTGCTTTTACACAGACTATTATTATATATTGTCTAGTGTTAAAACAGATTAATAAATGGCAACATTAATTCATACTTTATTATATCTGACACCCCAGTGCATACCACATTTTACTTACCACTCTGCTTTAAAATGTGTGTTGGAGACCACCTTCAAAGGAGACTGTTGTACACTAAATTGTGTATTCTCAACACTCAATATTTTTTGTTAAACTTCTAATGCCTGTTATATTTAAGACAGGTCTTTTATTTTCTTTTTAAGGACAACATTTCATTGGAGCTGACTTACAGGTTCAGAGGTTCAGCCTATAATCACCACAGCAGGAGAATACCAGTCCAGGCAAGCAAGGTGCTGGTGGAGCTGTGAGTTCTACATCTTCCCCTGAAGACTGCTTTGGGGAGACTCACTTGCAGGCAGCTAGGATGAATGTAGCAAAGACCATGCCCACAGTGACACACCTAATCCAACAAGACTACACCTCCTAATAGTGCCACTCCCTAGGCCAAGCATATACAAACCATCAACTTCCACTCCCCGTCCCCCCATAGGCTTGTTCAAACACATGAGTCTATGGGGTACTTATCTTTAAAATTGTAGTTAATGTTAATATGAGAGGGGTCTAATCCAATTTTACTCAAACATGCATGTTGTATGCAGAAGATACACCAAGTTTAAATATTCAACCTCCAGAAGTGTGAGCAAATACATTTTAGACCAGTTACCAGGTGAGCAATGTTTGTTATCATTGTCTCAGTTCACCCTAAAGGGATAGTTACAGCAATCAGAAAATACGGGAGATTGGAAATTTTATAGAAACTAGAAATGCAAGCTCTCAGTGTTTTGTTGTGTCCTAGACTTGTCTTGGTGTTTTATTGCTTGGAAAAAGCATCATGACTAGGGAATCTCTTATTTTTTTTTAAAGAAAAAATAGTATATGGTGGCTTGAATAAGCATGTATATACTTAATACAGGTATTTTGTAACATATTCCTAGTTACCGTGTCAAATACATATGTCTATGGGTTCCATTTTTGTTCAAACCACCATACTCTGACACAACTCCTTTCTTTTGAGACAGAGTTCCCACTATCGATCATACTTTTACATTACACATTTATATAATTATTATTATTTATTTATCTACTCATATGCGTGACATGTAAAGCTTAAGGTGATTGTGACAGTTTCATGCTAAACGCGCTGCAGGTTCATTGCATACATCTACAATTCTTCTACTCAAGTCCCTCTCCTGAGCACCCTTATCAATCCTGGGTAATCCCTTGCTTTACTATTTATTAATCATTTTATTTGCTTACATTTCAAATGCCTCCACAACCCGATACTATTCCTTTCCCCTTTGCCTCTAAGAGGACTCTCCCCCACCCAACATTATGGAGATGGAACCTAAAGAGATCACCTCCAGTAGATAGACACGGTCCCCATTGGAAGAATGGGGCCACCCACCCATCTAAAAACTTTAACTTCAGAATTGTCCCTGTCTAAAGGAAATTCAGGGACAAAAATGGAGCAAAGGCTGAAGGGAAGGTCATGCAGAGTCCACCCTACCATATAATACATTCCATCCGCAGGTATCCCCATCTTTTTATTAATCATTTTATTTGTTTACATTTAAAATTATATCCCCTTCCTGATTACCCTTCCACAAACCCCAGAATACCATCGCCTTTCTCCCTGTCCCCTTTGCCTCTGTAGGGTGCTCATCAACTCACCCACCCAATCCTGCCTCACCACTCTTGCTTCCTCCTACACTGGGGCAACAAACCTCAACAGGACCAACATCCTCCCTTACCATTGGTGTCAGATAAGACTGTCCTCTGCTACACATGCATCTAGAACTACGTCTCAGCTATTAAAAGCAATGACTTTATGAAATTCGCAGACAAATGGATGACACTATAAAATATCATCTTGAGCGAGGAAACCCAGACACAAAAGAACACACATTACACATGGTATGTACTCACTGATAAGAGGGAATTATCCCAAAATATCAGAATGCCCACAACACAACCCACAAATCATATGAAACTTAAGAAAAAGGAAGACCAAGGTATGAGTGCTTCAATCCTACATAGGAGGGGTAATAAAATAATCACACGAGGTAGAGAGAGGGAAGGACCTGGGAGGGAGAGAGGAAGGGTGGGAAAAGGGGGACAGGATTAGATACTGGAAGCTGGTAATCCCTTTTTGAAGGTCAAGTTTCTCTTGCACACAGGAGAACAGGCAATCCTTCTCTTCATTTTTGTGAGTTTCCTGTAAGCGATGTGCTCTATTTGCATCCACTCTGCTGCAAGCGATGGAACTTTGTTTTATTTAACTCTGACTATGTAGCATGGTGTATGCAACATGTGACCTTTATCCACATGTCTTTAGAGGGACACATGGGATGATTGCATATATTAGCTGACATTGCTAATAATAAATAATGTTGCAGTAAATGTAGTGTAAATGTCTGTACTTCCAAAACACTGCAAGCAGCCACATATGTTCTACACGGGGCATGCAGGTCTCATTCATATGCTGACTCTGTTCCCTGTGTCTATTTCCAAAAGGTGTGTATATTTAGATATGTGTGTATATTTAGACAAAAGGTGTGTATATTTAGATATGTGTGTATATTTAGATAGGTGTGTATATTTAGACAAAAGGTGTGTATATTTAGATAGGTGTGTATATTTAGATAGGTGTGTATACTTAGATAGGTGTGTATATTTAGATAGGTGTGTATACTTAGATAGGTGTGTATATTTAGATAGGTGTGTATACTTAGATAGGTGTGTATACTTAGATAGGTGTGTATATTTAGATAGGTGTGTATATTTAGATAGGTGTGTATATTTAGATAGGTGTGTATATTTAGATAGGTGTGTATATTTAGATAGGTGTGTATACTTAGATAGGTGTGTATATTTAGATAGGTGTGTATATTTAGATAGGTGTGTATATTTAGATAGGTGTGTATATTTAGATAGGTGTGTATATTTAGACAAAAGGTGTGTATATTTAGATAGGTGTGTATATTTAGATAGGTGTGTATATTTAGATAGGTGTGTATATTTAGATAGGTGTGTATACTTAGATAGGTGTGTATATTTAGATAGGTGTGTATACTTAGATAGGTGTGTATATTTAGATAGGTGTGTATATTTAGATAGGTGTGTATATTTAGATAGGTGTGTATATTTAGATAGATGTGTATATTTAGATAGGTGTGTATATTTAGATAGGTGTGTATATTTAGATAAGTGTGTATATTTAGATAGGTGTGTATATTTAGACATCTTCAGTGTCTTGAAATGGAAAGGTCCATGTGTTTCATTCTTATTCAAACTACCCTACACCAGATCATTAATTTTAAGACATAGTTCCCACTTTGAATCATATTTTGTGATGCTACATTACATAATTATATAATTCTTATTATTTATACACTCTTTTCATAATATCCTCTTTCCATAATAAACAGGTTAATTTACATTCCTACCAAAAATATAACAATTTGTTGATCATCCAACACTTGCCAACATGTGTTACTTGGTCTTTTGAGTTTGTTTTATTTTGATTTTTAATAGCTATTTTGACAGGGTGGAATGGAATCAACTTCTAGCATGATTTCCTTTTCTCATAATTGTATTGAACATTTCTCATACATTTACTGACACGTGTATTTTTGTTTAATCTTGAGATTTGAGTTCATTTGCCTCCTTTTTAAAAGCTGGATGATTTGTAGTTGTATGTTTTATTGATGTCTTGGTCTTTAATATATTCTGCATATTAACTCTCTGACAGAAAAATGGCTGTCAAAGATTACCTGGTACAGAGTACTTTGTCTTTTCCCTTTATGGAATATTTCCTTAGCTGTGTGAGCGCTAATGCAGCTCTGGGCACATTGACTTCCCCTGCTTGTTTCCAGGACATTTGGAGACCTGTTTATTGTCGTTCTGAGTTCTGTGACAGTTTTCTAACAATTTCCACTAGTGCTTTCACTTTTAGGTTATCTGTTATGTTCTTCAAACTGATTTGAGGTGGTTTCTGTTGTTTCTTTTTCTTTTCTTTGCTCCAGCAAATTCTTCTTGGTATACATAAAGTTGATTAATTTCTATATGCTGGCTCTGCTGCTACTGACTGTAGAGACATAGCAGTATTTTCGACAATAACACTCTTTTCCTAAATTGCTTTCTCAGATATCTAGATTTAACTAGAATCACCTCGTTCCTGTTTAATCAATGCTCTCCCAGCACTCCGTTCACATGTATCTATCTGCTCACATAACTGCTCTGTTGTTAATATTAGACTTGCAGTGACTTTTAGGTATCATCTCCTATGCCTTCTTGCTCATCTCTAGAATATTATCTTTCATGTTTTACTTATATAAAATATTTTCAAAGCATTCCCCTTTTCAATGACCCCATAGAAGTAAAAAGAGATCATGGACTCTGACCTAAACGTTATTTGTTCCTTAGTTCAGTCTGAGAGAAAACCAGGTGGCAGATGAGAATACACTCCGTGGTAATGAGGCTGTTCTATGCTATGGCAATCAAGTCTCTGAGTGTCATTGTCAATTTGAAAAGACAATTCATAGTCCTGTGGGTAATATAACATCATGAATTAAAAGACCTTGACCTTAAAAGACAAAGTATTGTTATTGGGCCATCCAGGGTAGAAGATCTCTGTCACTTTCATTAGTTCTGCTGTAAGTTCCTAGATATGAACATTTGTAAAATTGCTAGTGATTAATTTACTTGTCATGAGTGTGAAAGACCACCCAAATACTTGGAGACAGTTCAATACAGTCAACTATATGGCACAAAATAACAATATTGGAGAATTTGAACAAAAAAATATAAAGAATGCAATGACAAATTCTTCACTACTGAGACAGTGATATGAATGGAGGACAGAAATGAATTATAAAGCTACATTATTTGGTAGAACCATTTCAACATTTGGCAATATCATCTATCCCAGAGGTAACTGAAATAAACAAACAACAAATGCGACCTGTCAAATTTAAGATAATTATCAGAGCAATAAGCACGGTTTCTGATCAACTGTGAATGACCATCAAAGCCATAGAGACTTATTAAGCTGCAAACGTATTTTCTTTCTGGATGAAAGATTTCAAAAAGGCTGCAACTGGAGTTCACAGCCAACTGAAAATAGGAATACTTTCCAGATTGAAATGCAGTTATACTATTCTATACTATAGGACTCATCTCTTCCAATCACTTTGAATGGTAGGGACATTCGTGCTCAATCATCATATTTGTAAGATTTGTTTAAATCTTTGTTATATATTTGATCCAATAAGTGTCAGATTAAAGGCTGAAGCCTGTTCTTTTTTTATTGAAGTTGAGGAGTTTGTGAAATGGTATATTAAAATTATTTATTATTAATCTATTTATTTATTGAGGAGGTAGTACCCTGTAACATTCCTTTTTTCAAGAATATGCAAATTTTAAACCTCGGGCTCTTTAATAGGTTAAACTTTGCTGAATAATTCTCATACAAAATATTTTAGAAGCCTTACTAAATCACAAATCTCTATAGCCTTATGAGATTTGACAACACTGGTGTTAACTTATGGGTGAGCAAAATGTGGCCTTGTGAGGCTCTGTACAATGTACAAAACATTTACTCACTTCTCAGGATGAGCTGTATCTTCTGAGACTAATTTCATTCCTTCTAATCAGTAACCTAAGACAGGGGTGCTGCCCCATGCCAAGGCTCTTCGTGTTGAGTGCTGTTGCTATTGTTCAGTTTTTCACAGTATCATGAAGTGAGATCATTTTTGCTGTATTCCTAGTACACATAATTTTCTTTCTGGCATTTTAATTTTTCTCCTTCCCTCTTCAAATTTTCTTCTTTTCACAGCCTCCAAAATCCCTTCAGCATCTTATACATTTATAAATGCCTGAAATGGATGGCCAGAAGTTTTCAATGCTGAAAAACAAGTGGTCACAAGTGAGGTTTTCTTATGGCTCTCTGCCCAAGGAGCACTTTCATGCTGCAACTGTAGAGAAATTGAAATGATAAGGATGTTCATGCAAACCTCTATTGAAACATCCTGACGCCTAGCTATGGAACTAGAAAGAGCATCGTGACGTTATGTCTTCCCTAAAGCCCTAACATTAAATATTATCACAGCAACCTCATTTCAAAACATGTATTTGGCTAGGGTCACTAATGTTTTGTCCACATTAACTGTATTTTTCTTACATGTTGTCTGCTTGCTGTAAAAGAATCCATTGAGTGAATAAAAAATGAACTAATTGAATACATTCATAGAGTCTTTAAAAGCAGAACAAATATGTTAGAACTTCCACATTTCCTGATATTTAGAACAACTAGATTCCTTGTTGAAAATAAAACAGTGACCTAGTTTGTTTTGTTCTTGTTGTGGCTATTGCTGTGATAAATACCATTACAAAGAGAAAACTGGCAAGAAAGGGGCTTATTTAATATGACAGATTACATGCATCATTAAGGGAAGACAGGACAGAAACTTAAACAGTAGATGCAAGAACATCTGAAGAAAGCTGTTTATTGTTTTTATTTTAATTTCACATTCAGTTATGCAGTCCAGTCCATTCTGCCAATGAAGGTACTGTCCACAGTGGTTTTGGTTCTTCTATATCAATAAGAATAAGGAAAATGTCATACAAACATACACATAGGGCAACCTGATGAAGACCATTCTTCAAACAAGTTTCTTTCTTCTTTGGTGTGTCAGATAGGCATTTCACATATCTAATTATAGAACATGAAAATGGACAACGAACTCTGCAACTGCATGTAGTGCTACTGAAATTCCAAGATTCATAAAAAGAATCTAACATGTCTTACAATACAATTTTTTGGCTTGAAGATAGATTGCATAGGTTTGAATTTTAGTGAGCAACATCTATGTACATTTAATCACCAATGTCTGATATCAAAAATTTAACATGTGTTATAACATCTTATATGTTTTTAGGAAAGAACAAACTGTTTATGTGTTGGATACTTATTTATGTGTAAGATTACCTGTAGGAAGCACTACAAGTATTAATTTTGGCTAATGGTTATAGAATATTTTCTATCACACTAGGAAAGCATGACTGCAGAATCATGACTTTATATTACATTTTAAATTAGAAAACAGAGTGATAAGTACTATTACCCAGTTTATCTTTTCCTTCTCTCTTTTTATTTTCCCCATCATACTATCACATGGGATGAAATCCCCTCCCTTTTTTTTTCAGAGTGAGTCTTTTTCCATTAAGCTTTTCTGGAAACAGGGTCAACAGGTCATGCAGTATTGTCTCCTAGGTGATTCCAAATCTAGTCAAATTGATATTGAATGGTAAACAGGTTTCATTCTTCATCAAAGATCAAGGAAACATATTTTTGCAAAAGCAAGAGGCTGTTACACAGACCTAAAGCTGATTAAAATGTATAGAATAATTAACCATGTATTGCCCAGAACCAACTACATCTGCAAAGTAGACTATAAACAAAAGGATATCTGTTCCACAGAATATCTCAGATAAAGGATTCTGAAAGTTTGTAAAACCCAGTGGACTAAGACACGTTCTGGTAGATAATACCTGCTAAGCAAGCCAATAGCACTATATCTATGAAATTTATATACTAGTGTTGCTTAAACAAGACCCACATAGTAACAGCACTATGATAAAGTCAGCATGCCAAGGAAGGTAAGAGAAAAATGCCAAGCCTCTGAGATGAAGAACTGTAGACAATCAATGACTACTTAGAGAGGGCGGATCAGTCTTCCCGAGAGTAGGTTCTCCAATACTGAGTGCTCAGGCCTAAACAGATATGCACAAAATCAGGGCTAATGTGATCATTAGGTTGATAGATAGATAGATAGATAGATAGATAGATAGATAGATAGATAGATATTGTATAACAAACAATTAAATAAATAGAATTCACAAATTTGAGATGGATTAGGGAAATTCATGAGGAAAAGAAAGAACTGATAAAAAGTTAAGTGTGACATTTTCAGTAGATAAATATCTTGAAATAATGATCCAGAATTGAAAAAAAATAAAACAGAAAGTGAAATATAGTATGTGTGTGTGTCTGTCTGTGTGCTCACACATGCATGTATGCACACTGACACATTAGCACTTACACATCCAAGTGTGTGTGAAGAAGCCAGAACAGGTCAGTGGATAACTTGTAGCTATTGTTACCAGCATTTAGAGGGTTCCGGGCTTGTTAAGTGGATGCTGGGGTCCAATTTCTAGAGCTCATGATTTTACATCAACTGCTTTTACCCAACAATCTTGGTGTCCAAGTCTGTATTTTTTTATTGAAAATTTGTAAATCAATTAAATCACTGTTCATGCATGTAATTGTTTCAACTATCTGCAGCAAATACGATACACCAGTAATCTGCTAAGTATTAACTAATGACAGTTGCTCCTATTTTTCTTACCTTAATAATGGGAAAATATTTAATCAGCCTGAACATGTACTATGTGCATTGCTCTTTAAAGATATAAATGTGTTTTATGCTTGCTTTAAAATTAGAATGCAATAAAAATTCTCAACACATAGCTTACACTCATTAAATATTTTCTTAATTATTTGCCAAAACAAGACTAGTAGGAGATTAGCATGTATAGACCTATGCTGAATAAAGATTTCAAATGGTGGCAACTTTCTGAAAGCAGCAAATATTTTGGACTCCCACACACTTAGTGTTTATATACTACAAGATAGTTCTAGAAAAATGGTTTAGGTGTCAAGTGAAAAGACATCTCTTCAGGTCCCACCACACATGCACAAATTGGACCATAAATGCCTGCAATTACATCTGCAGGGAAGCCAATGCCTTTTGCTGGTTTCATAAACACACCCACAGTATATATCCTCTTAGACATATCCACATGGATTAAAAAAACAAAGGTATCTGCAAGCACAGCATGGCATCAGTAATAGTGTCAGGTTTTGGTGCCCACACATAGCATGGTTTTCTGGGAGAGGGTATTAGAAGGCAGGGGGATCAATATTTGGAATGTAAATAAATAAAATAATTTAATGAAAAAAGATAAATAAATAAAATTAAACTAGATCACATACTTGGAAGTATAAGTATGAGAAGGCTCTAACTTCATTTTTAATTAATTTTTAAAAATTATTTTATGGGTGAGTGTTTACCTGAAAGTAATTTTTAAAATTATACTGCTTCCCTGAAACATTTCTCTCCAGAACCATTTTTGAAAGTCATTACAATAGAGGCCAGAAGAGGGCCTTAGATTTACTCATTTGCACTTATAAGTGGCTTTCAGAGCACATGTAGTTACTGTGAATCAAACCCAGGTACGGTACTATGCACAATTCTTAAACTCTTAACATCTCTCCAGCCTCTGAGAAAACATTCCAAACTGAGTGTGTCCACTTTTGATAAATTTAGTATAGTCCCTAATTTAATGATTTCCATACCCAGTAAAAAACATTGACATTGACAGTAAACACTCCTAGATGATCTGACTATGCTGTTTAAATTCCTGTGACTTCATTATATATTTCTCACTGGAACCGAAAAATTAAGTAAGTAAACATTGTCACACTAATAGGCACTAAATAACTTAGGAGATCAAAAGTGAAGAAATATATCATTTTATTAAAAAATTTTTATGTTAGAAATATGTTGCTTTTAATCAAAAATGGAAGTACACAAAGTTGAATAAAAGTTTCTGTCCTTCAAAGGAAGTGATCAGCAGAGAGAACAACAGATTCTAAATGGAAATCTATTAATATCTAGAATCCATAAAGAAATGTAAAAGAAATCCAAGTTAAACAAAGCTCCCAGTGACTAAAGGAGCCAAACAGATGAATAGACAGCTCCCAAAGGCAGAAACGCAAATGACAAACAGCTCAAAAGAAAAATCAGCATCCCTAGCATGTATGCATGTGGGAAAATTTCAGAGAGTGGGTAAATAAAACAACACTTTAAAGTGTGCATTTCTGTTTTGGACGCATGTGTTTATAGCCAAATTGAAAAATACCATATGGCCGTGAGCTTTGGAACATTTTCAAGCTCACTTGTCCTTAGAAGATATCTGCCTGTTGGCATATTGATACTTAATAACAAAAGACATTCTCTTTATTCTTGCCAGTAGTTTATTGCATATCACTCCCTCCCGTCTACTTTCTCAATGACAATATTATGGTGAAAATTATTTATTAGTGCTTCCCATCAGCATCCTCTCGAGCATTGCTAGCACTGTTTAGTCTGAAAAGCTCAGGTTATCTGAGCAATGAAATATATTCAAGTAGATGTGACATTGATGTATAGAGCAGTCATTCAGCTTTACATATTTTGCTTTCACTATACAAGGGTGATAGAAAATAAAGTGAAAACATTAACATTTTCAATCAACTTGGGAAAGACAGATACAGTTATATTGGAACATAGGTTTGGAATAACCTCTGTTCTCAATGCAATCAGTAAGAATGGGTAATTAATTGAGTCATTAAGAACAAGAGAGCAGTAATTCTTCAAAATATTAATTATGCAAACTATGGGACAACTAGAACTGTGCAGTTAGTTTGGGAAAATAAAATACCTACAGCAACTAGTGGCTTTGGAAACCTGAACAAAATCTTTAAGTCATTTTTTATTGAATTATTAAAATATATTTACATTTCAAATGTTATCCCCTTTCCAGATTTCCCGTCCATATATCCTCTATTCCATCCCCCTCCTTGTTCTTTTTTGACGGTGTTCCCCTGCTCATCCACCCACACCTTCCTGCCTCCCCACCCTGACATTCCTCTACACTGGGGGGTACAGCCTTTGCAGGACCAAGGGCTTCTCCTCCCATTGGTGCCCAACTAGGTCATCCTCTGCTACATATGCAGTTGGAGCCACGGGTCTGTCCAGGTATACTCTTTGGATGGTGGCTTAGTCCCTGGGAGTTCTGGTTGGTTGGTATTGCTAATCCTCCAATGGGGATCCCGTTCTCAGTTCAATGATTGGCTACAAGTATTCGGTTCTGTATATATTATGCTCTGACAGAACCTTTCAGGAGATAGCTATATCAGGCTCCTGTCAGCATGCACATATTGGCATGACCAGTAGTGACTGGGTTTGGTGGTTCTATGTATATGGGCTGGATTTCCAGGTGGGGCAATCTCTGAATGGGCATTCCTTCAGTCTCTGCTCTAAACTTTATCTCCATATCTCCTCCTTTGAATATTGTTGTTCCCTCTTCTAAGGACTGAAGAATCCACACTTTTGTCATCCTTCTTCTTGAGCTTCATGTGGTCCATGGACTATGTCTTGGGTAATACCCAAGCTGATACCCATTTATTAGTGAGTGCATACCATGTTTTTTTTTTTTTTTTTGTGATTGGGTTATCTCACTCAAGATGATATTTTCCAGTTTCATCCATTTGCCTATGAGTTTCATGAAATCATTGCTTTTAATAGTTGAGTAGTAGTCCATTGTGTAAATGTACAACATTTTCTGTTGAGGGAAATGTTTGTTCTTCCTAGCTTCTGGCTATTATAAGTAAGGCTGCTATGATTATAGTGAAGCACATGTCCTTGTTATATGTTGGATCATCTTTGAGTATATGCCAAGGAATGGTATACCTGGGTGGGTCCTTAGGTAGTACTTTGTCCAAGTTTCTGAGGAACTTCCAGAATGATTTCCAGAGTGGTTGTACCAGCTTGTAATCACATCAATGGAGCAATGTTCCTCTTTCTCTACATCCTCACCAGCATCTGTTTTCACCTGCTTTTTATCTTAGCCATTTTGACTGGTAAGAGGTGGAATCTCAGGGTTGTTTTGATTTGCATCTCCCTGATGACCAAGTATGTTGAACATTTCTTTAGGTACTTATCAGCCATTTGATATTCCTCAGTCAAGAATTCTTTGTTTAGCTCTACACCCCATTTTTAAATAGGGTTATTTGATTCTCTGGAGTCTTAACTTCTTGAGTTCTTTGTAGATACTGGACATTAGCACTCTATCGTATGTAGGATTGGGAATGATCTTTTCCCAATCTGTTGGTTGCCATTTTGTCCTAGTGACAATCTTTGCAATTTTATGAGGTCCGATTTGTCAATTCTTGATCTTACAGTATAAGGCATTGGGGTTCTTTTCACGAAATTTTCCCCAGCACCTGTGTGTTTGTGGTTCTCCCCCACTTTTTCTTCTATTAGTTTGATTTTATCTGGTTTTATGTGGAGGTCTTTGATCCACTTGGATTTGAGCTTTGTAGAGGGCAGTAAGAATGGTTCTATTTGCATTCTTCTACATGCTGACCTTTAGTTGAACCAGCGCCATTGATTGAAAATAATATCTTTTTCCACTGCATGGTTTTAACTCCTTTGTCAAAGATCAAGTGATCATAGGTATGTGGGTTCATTTCTGGGTAGTCAATTGCATTCCATTGATCTATCTGCATGCCCCTGTACCATTACTATGCAGGTTTTTATCACTATTGCTCAGTAATACAGCTTGAATTCTGGGATGGTGATTTTCCCAGAAGTTTTTTTATTGTTGAGGATAGTTTTCACTATCCTAGGTTTTTCATTATTCCAAATGAATTTTCATATTGCTCTGTTTAAGTCTCTGAAGAACTGAGTTGGGGGCATTTTGATGGGGGTTGCATTGAACCTGTAGATTGCTTTGGCAAATCTCCATTTTTACAATATTAATCCTGCCCATCTATGAGCATGGGAAACCTTTCCATCTTCTGATATCTTCTTAAATTCCTTTCTTCAGAGAATTGAAGTACTTGTCATACAGATTTTTCACTTGCTTGGTTAGAGTCACACTGAAGTATTTTATATTATTTGTGACCCTAGTGAAGAGTGTCATTTCCCTAATTTCTTTCTCAGCCTGTTTATCCTTGGAGTAGAGGAAGGCTACTGCTTTGTTTGAGTTAATTTTATATCTAGCCACTTTCCTGATGTTCTTTATTAGGTTTAGGAGTTCTCTGCTGGAATTTTTGTGGTCACCTAATTATATTACCATATGGACTGATTAGGTACATGTATTCATCGTATTTTAAAACCAGATAGTTACCTAGAAAACAAAACTATAATTTTATGGTATATATTCACTCCCAACTGCATGATATGAGATTTGTTTTTCTGGAGATTAATTTTCAAAATATTTTCTCTGCCCCATAAATGTATCATTTACTTATGCTTGTATTGTATTGTGGCATTTTCTTTAGTGAATTACAGAAGATGAAATATTATATCTAAGTATTGGTCACTGAGGCCTAATAATTTGGTTACTGAAGAAGCATGGGATATTTAGTGCCAATGCCTCAAGCTACTTACATTTCTGCAAAATACTTTTAGTTATTTATTGTAATATTTTTCAGGCAAAATTTTCTAAATATAAAGGCTCCTGAGTGAACTCAAAGAGATACCTTGTAGTAGGTAGAACTTGAAGTCACATATCAAGATTACTCCCACTTACGAAATCACATGGGATAAATGAAGTTTAAAATTTGTAAGAAGATAGATGACCTGAGTGTTGTCCACATTTGGACATATATAAAGCAGTTAAATAGAGAATTCTGTATTTTCTAGCAAAATAACACACTGTGCATTACCCAAACAACAGAAAAATCATTTTCATACCTCGAGTAGCTTTATTTCCAAGAGCACAATTGGTTTCTGATAAGAATTTTCTTGTGGGTTACAAACTGAAAAACTTTTGTATACAAAAAGCCATATGTATCCAGAAGATTATTTTACCATTTTCTGGATTCCTTTTGTAAGGACAGGGTTCTAGCCTCATGACCTAAATTAGCCCTCAAAGATTCTCATCTTTAATGTTACTATACTGTAAGTGGGGACCTTTACAGAGGAATTGCTGTATTCATAATCATTTTAAGCATAAGAAATTTATTTACCAGTTAAAAGTAACAGAAAATCTTTTAAATGTATTGAAATATTTGACCTGTCAAACTGTACATTCTAATTAAATGATTTGCTATACATTCTAGTTATTTTTAAATGTTCATTTTGTTAATTGTTTAATACATGGTGGTTTGGTTAACTTTAGAATGTTTTGAGAGTAAAGTTTTGAAATGCATTTCCTGTGATTGTGTACCTCACTCAGGATATTTTCTAGTTCATTCCATTTGCCTATGAATTTCATGAAGTCATTGTTTTTGATAGCTGATAGTTACTCAATCACAGAAAAACACACTTGCTATGCACTCATTGATAAGTGGATATTAGCCAGAAAGCTCGAATTACCCAAGATGCAATCCACAGACCACAGGAAGCTCAAGAAGGAGGATGACCAAAATGTGGATGCTCCCACCCCTTCTTAAAAGGGGGAAAATATCTATAGGAGAGGATATGGAAGCAAAATTTAGAGCAGCGACTCAAGGAATAGCCATTCAGAGCCTGACCCACATGTGCCCCATATATATATACAATCACCAAAACTAGATAAGATTGATGAAGCTAGAAAAAGCATTCTGAAAGGGACTGGATATAGATCTCTCCTGAGAGACACATCCAGAGCCTGTCCAATACAAAGGTCAATGTTAGCAGCACACTACCGAACTGAGAATAGGATCCCCTTGGGGGGGAATAAGAGGAAGTATTGAAGGAATTGAAGGAGCTTGCAAACCGATAAAAACAACAATGCCAACCAACCAGAGCTTCTAGGGACTAAACCACTACTGAAAGACTATACATGGACAGACCCAGGGCTCCAACTGCATATGTGGCAGAGAATAGCCTTCTTGAGGCACCAGGGGAAGGGGAAGCCCTTGGTCATGCCAAGGTTGGACACCCAGTGCAGGAAAATATAGGGAGGCAATAAGGGGAATATATAAGGGGAATACACATATGGGGGAGGGGGAAGGGATGGAATGGGGGCTTTTGTACAGAAAACCAGGAAGGGGAATAATGTTTGAAATGTAAGTAAAGAAATATATCTAATAAAAAATTTAAAAAAAAGAAATGCATTTCCTTAGAAGCATCCACAATTTGAATTGTTCTGCTCTGAGGTGATGTACACGTAGTCCATTGCTAAAAGGGAGAAAGACAGATGGCATCTAAATGGCCTATTATCCTTCCATATTTTAGAACTGGCTAAATTTATGCTGCAATACAAATTTTACTATGACCAAAAAGAAGCCATTTTAATTTCAAAGTAATTTAAAAATTCATTAAGCATCAATTGATACTTCTTAGAGTGTGCCAAAAAACTGAAATATATGCTGGCATTCTATTCCTGTTAAATAATGTAGAGATGGTTTGCAACAAGATCAAGCACACACTTTGAAACAACCGTTTGAAGTTATCCAATGTTCTTTCAAATTATAGATTTAATCCAATAAATTAAATTGCTTTCACAGAATTTAAATATTCATTTGTCAGGTCATAGTTTACCCTCACCATGAGATTTTATGTGTTCCCATCACAGAAAACTCATTTGGGGATCTTTTCAAAAACCACTTACAATATGGGGGATAGAAATACCTCATTCTACATATCATCCTCATTTCAATAATAATTACAAATTTGATGCACTCTCAAAATTACCTAGCATACTGAAAATTTACTATGGAAGTTCATATATATCATTTCCTAAAAATAAAATAATGGTTCATAGTACTTCCTTCAAACCACCTATATGTGCGCTCTCTCTCTCTCTCTCTCTCTCTCTATATATATATATATATATATATATATATATATATATATATATATATATATATGTTTGTAATGATTACATTCAT
This sequence comes from Rattus norvegicus, assembly GCF_021556685.1. Classification (NCBI taxonomy): domain Eukaryota; kingdom Metazoa; phylum Chordata; class Mammalia; order Rodentia; family Muridae; genus Rattus; species Rattus norvegicus. Next base: position 25,117,984 of record NC_141536.1, on the reverse strand, counting down.
GTTTGCATATCACAGGCATGACTGATGAGCATGATCTACAGAAGAAAATATTAGATCCCATTAAGTTAGAGTTATACAAAATTGCATACTGTCTGAGGTGGGAGGGTGCTGTGAATGAAATGTGGGTACTCATTAAGAGTAGCAATTATCTGAAACTGCTTCACCATCTCTCCAGCATAAACATACATCATTAACATATACTTGATTCTCATTTGTATATTACAATGCATTAAGAGATCATGTTAAGCATCCATCATGAACCCTTTCATAAATCATTCATGAACTCGTGATTGTTAGTGAAAAGAATAGAAAAAGCCTCTTCCCTCATGAAGCCACCTTTTCTTTTTTTCATTTAAATACCTGAGTGTATAGTCTCAGTTTGAGAGAATTATATTGAGGATTTTTGCATCGATATTCATAAGGGAAATTGATCTGAAGTTCTCTTTCTTTGTAAGATCTTTGTGTCGTTTAGGTATACCCATAATTGTGGCTTGAAAGAATGAATTCATTTCTAATTTTGTTAATTTGGATACTCTCTCTGTGCCATTTGGTTAGTCTGGCTAGGGATTTATCTCATTTATTTTCTCAAAGAACCATCTCCTGGTTTTGTTGATTTTTTGTATAGTTCTTTTTCTTTCTACTTTGCTGATTTCTGCCCAGAGTGTGATTATTTCCTGCCATCTACTCCACTTGGGTGTATTTGCTTCTTTTTCTTCTAGATCTTATAGGTATGCTGTCAAACTGCTAGTGTATGCTCTCTCCAGTTTATTTATGGAGGCACTCGGAGCTATGAGTTTTCTCTTAGCACTGCTTTCATTGTGTCCCATTAGTTCAGATGTGTTGTGCCTTCATTTTCATGAAACTCAAAAAAATCTTTAATTTCTTTTTCTTTCTTTCTTTACCAAATTATAGTAGAGAGTTTCTCACCTTCCATGTATGTGGGGCTTTCTGTTGGTTTGGTTGTTATTGAAGACCAGCCTTAGTTCATGGTGATCTGATAGGATGCAAGAGATAATTTCAATATTTGTGTATCTGTTGAGGCCTGTTTTCTGCCCAGTGACATCTTCAATTTTGGAGAAGTTACTATGAGGTGCTGAGAGAAAGGTATATTCTTTTATATTAGGAAGAAATGTTCTATACCTATATGTTAAATCCATTTGTTTTATAACCTCTGTTAGTTTCAGTGTTTAGATTCTGTTTCCATGATCTGTCGCTTGATTAGAGTGGAGTGTTGAAGTCTCCCGCTATTATTTTGTTATGTGCTATGTGTGCTTTGAACTTTAGTAAAGTATCTTTTATGAGTGTGGGTGCCCTTGCATTTGGAGCATAGATGTTCAGAATTGAAAGCTCATCTTGGTAGATTTTTCCTTTGATATGTATAAAGTGTCCTTCCTTTTATTTTTGACCTAACCAAGCAAGTGAAAGATCTATATGACAAAAACTTCAAGTCTCTGAAGAAAGAAATCAAAGAAGATCCCAGAAGATGGGAAGATTGCCCATGCTCATGGATTGGCAGGATTAAGATAGGAAAAATGGCCATCTTGCTGAAAGCAATCTACAGATTCAATGCAACCCCCATCAAAATGGTAACTCAATTCTTCATAGACTTAAGCAGAGAAATTTGTAAATTTATTTGGAATAATAAAAAACATAATATAAGCAGAGACTGAAGGAATGCCCATTCAGAGCCCGCCCCACATGTGGTCCATATATATACAACCACCAAAACTAGGTAAGATAGATGAAGCTAAGAAGTGCATGCTGACAGGAACTGGATATAGATGTCCCCTGAGGGACACAGCCAGAGCATGTCAAATACAGAGGTGAATGCTAGCAGCAAACCATTGAACTGAGAATGGGACCCCTGTTGGAGGAATCAGAAAAAGGATTTAAAGATATGAAGGGATTTGCAAACCCATAAGATCAATACCAACCAACCAGAGCTCCCAGGGACTAAACCACTACCCAAAAACTATTCATGGACTGACCCATGGCTCCAGCTGCATATGTAGCAGAGGATAGCCTTTTTGGATAGCAATGGAAGGAGAAGCCCTTGGTCCTGCCAAGGTTGAATCCCAGTGTACGGGAATGCTGGGGTGGGGAATGGAAAGGAGAAGTGGATGAGGAGGGGAATACCCTTAGAGCAGAAGGAGAGAGAGATGGGATAGGGGGCTTATGTCCAGGAAACCAGGAAAGGGAATAACATTTGAAATGTAAATAAATAAATATCCAACAGAAGAACAAAAACAAATATAGTAGAAACTATTTTCAACAATAAAAGAACTTCTAGGGGAACCACCATCAAGCTGTATCACAGAGCAAAGGTGATAAAAGCTGTATGGCATTGATACAGAGACAGGCAGGTAGATCAGTAGACCTACAATAGAACTGAAGACCTAGAAATGAACCCACACACCTATGGTCACCTGATCTTTGAAAAGGGGGCTAAAACCATCCAGTGGAAAAAAGACAGTATTTTCAACAAATGGTTCTGTTTCAACTGGAGGTAAACATGTAGAAGAATCCAAATCAATCCATTCTTATTGCCCTGTACAAAGCTCAAGTCCAAGTGGATCAAAGACCTCCACATAAAACCAGATACACTCAAACTAATCGAAGAGAAAGTGGGGAAGAGCCTCAAAGACATTGGCACTAGGGAAAATTTCCTGAACAGAACACTAATGGCTTCTGCTGTAAGATCAAAAATTGACAAATCAGACCTCATAGAATTGCAAGGCTTCTGTACGGCAAAGGGCACTGTCAATAGGAGAAAATGGTAAACAAAACAATGGGAAAAGATCCTTACCAATCTACATCTTATAGAGGGCTAGTATTCAGTACATACAAAGAATTCAAGAAGTTAGACTCCAGAGATTCAAATAATCCTATTAAAACTGGAAAACAGAGCTAAACAAAGAATTCTCAAGTTAGGAATACCCAATGGCCCAGAAGCACCTAAAGAAATATTCAACATCCTTAGTCATCAGGGAATTGCAAAAGAAAACAACCCTGACATTCTACCTCACACCACTCACAATGGCTAAGATCAAAAATTCAAGTGACAGCAAATGCTGGTGAGGATGTGGAGAAAGAGGAACACTTCTCTATTGTTGGTTCGATCACAAGCTGGTGCAACCATCTGGAAATCGGTCTGGCATTTCCTCAGAAAATTAGACATAGTACTGTCTGAGGACTCAGCTGTACCACTCCGGGGCATATACCCAAAAGGTTCTCCAACCTATAACAAGGACACATGTTCCACTATGTTCATGCCAGCCTTATTTATTATAGCAAGAAACCAGAAAGAACCCAGATGTCCTTCGACAGAGGAACAGATAGTGGTACCTTTATACAGTGGACTACTACTCAACTATTAAAAGGAATGACTTCATGAAATTCTTGGACAAATGATGGAACTAGAAAATATCATCCTGACAGATGTAACCCAATCATAAAAAACACACATGGTATGTGCTCACTGATAAGTGGATATGAGCCCAAAAGCTTGGGATACCCAAGATACAATTCACAGCCCATATGAAACTCAAGAAGAAAGAAGTGTTGATGCTTTAGTACTTCTTAGAAGGGGGAACAAAAGAATCACAGAAATATGGAGAAGAATATAGAGGAAATATGGAGACAAAGTTTGAAGCAGAGACTGAAGGAAAGGCCATACAGAGACTGCCACATATGGGGATACATTTCACATGGCATCACCAAAACCAGTTATCATTGGGGATGCCAAGAGGCACATACTGACAGGAGCCTGATATAACTGGCTCCAAGGAGGCTCTGCCAGAGTCTAACAAATACAGTGGCAGATGTTCACAGCCAACCATTGGATTGAGAATGAGGTCCCCAATCTCCGTTGAGATTTTCCCATTGAGAAAGGACTGAAGGAAGTGCAGGGGTTTACAACCCCAGAGGAAGAACAACAATAACAGCCAAGGAGACATCCCAGAACTCCCAGGGACTAAACCACCAAGCAAAGAGTAGACAGGGAGCAGCCCATGGCTCCAGCCACATATGTAACAGACAATGCCTTGTGCATTAGTTGGGGGGAGAGGCCCTTGCTTCTGTCAAGACTCAATACTACAGTGTAGGGGAATGCCAGGGTTGGAGGTGGGAGGGATTTGATGGCTCTGTGGGGGAGCACCCTCATGGAAGCAGAATGTGGGAGGATGGGAGTGAGGGTTTCTGGAGGGAAAACCAGAAAGGGGATAACATTTGAAGTGTAAATAAAGAAAATATCCTAAAAAGAAAAGAAAAAAGTAAAAAAAGAAAGTAATTATCTTTCATCTCTCTAAAAAGTTAGTCAAAACAAGTCCAATGCAAAGGTCATTTAAACTTTTGTACTTATATTTTGAATACATATGATATATTGTTTTACTTTTTCCTCAGCAGTGTTGATATTCTTCAGTCTATGTATGTATTTTTCACTAGTTCTTCTGTTGTACTTCATTTGAGACATGATGATATGCGTTTGTTTGGGGACACACCTATTTAGATATATCTGCTCCTTCTTTGGTGAAATTTGAAATTTTCTTATTGCTTCATGGGAAAAAGGTGCTTGCTTTTCTACCTCTTATAGGATAAAATTCATCTGCCTTCTACATGGTGAAAGAACTTCTAACATGAATTTATTTATTACCAAAATGAAAATAGAAAACCATTTGATCCATAATTTCAATAGGTTAACAGTAGCATTTCTTTTAAAAAATAATAGAATGGAAACAGGCAATCTCAGGAAGTAAGCAGTGGGTTGGGGTAACCTCCAGAATGGACCAGAGACCTGGGAGGTGAGAAATTCTCAGGATTCAAAGGGTGGACTTGAAATGCCCTACAGTGGGAAAAGGGAAGCTTCACCAAGAAAGACTTGGCATCGAGTGAGGAATGGGGTTGCTATCCCACACTCAAACTCTGACCCATAATTGTTCCTGTCTGAAAGAACTGCAGGGACAAAAATGGAGAAGAGCTTGAGGAAAATGAGGTCCAGCAACAGGCTCAAAGTGAGATCTAGCTCAAGGTGAGGCCCCAAGGCATGACACTATTACTGAGGCTATGGAGTGCTCACAAAAAGTGACCTATCATGACTGCCCTCCAAAAGACACAATAAGCAGCTGGAAGAGTCAGTTATAGATATTTACACTCAAACAATGCTTACAGTCAACTCTGTTACAGATATTTACACTCAAACAATGCTTACAGTCAACTACAGTTACCCAAGGAGGGTAATCTTTTAGGAGGACCAGCAGTCTCAATTAAGCTGGATCCCTGTTATCTCCCAGACACTGAACCACAGACTAGGCAGTGTACACCAGCTGATACGAAGCCTCGAACACATGTAGAACAGAGTACTCCGGGGTCTGGGTTCAGTAAGAGAAGATGAGCTAACCTTCAAGAGACTGGAGGCTACAAGGAGTTAAGGGGTCCGGAGGGATGGAGGTTTCGGGGAGGGCAGCCTCGTGGAGACAGTGAGTAGGGAGTAGGTATAGGATGGAGAACAGTCAGAGAGTGGACAGAGAGGGGAATAAAATCTGGAGTGTAAAAATAAGATTAAATAAAACAAATAAAAATCAATATTCTTGCTGACTCATTTGCACCAAGTAAACATGTGAGTTCAAGTAAACCACTTGGCCAAAAATGAGAGTTTTGCCTAGGAGAAGGCAAGTGAATTAGAAGGATTAGCTTTATGAGACTGCTTGCTCCGAATCTTACTGAACTCTGCACAGTGGTTATTGAACCTGTGGAATTCACTGTTATTTAGTATCCTCCTATGCTAGAATAAACATGGTACTGAGTGAAGTGAAGTGAAAAGAAAAACTCTGGTGCTTCTGCAATTACCTGAAATGTAAAACTTACTATTAAAAGTATAAGTGTTTACTATAAAACCAATACATATATGCTTAAGTTGGATATAAATAACCAACACAGAAATTTTTTATAGACTATCATTTGGCCTGAATATTCCACCACTCACAGTCATTGAATGTCTTAGATCTTTTATCTGTTGGCATTTTCTGTGTATGATATCAAATGCCTTCTAGACACAAGAACAATTTAGGACCTGAATTCTTTACAGAAGTTATTTTCTATGTTTCACTCATGAAACAGAAAGGAGAAATACATAAGCAAATGCTAGGTAATCTTGTAGCCTGATAACAAAGTATTCATTCTCGCACTTAGGAACTTTGAAAACCAATAGAAATTATTTGACCTCACTGAGTCTCAATTTCTTCATCCATAAAACTGTGGAAAAAATTGTTAAATTACCTCCTACATTTGCAGTGATGATTTAAGCCATAAAAACATAGAAAAAATTGGGCTTAACACATTTTTATCACTAGTAAGTAGCAAATCTCTGAAGTGAGAATAGGAAGATTTCTAAAAACATCCCAAGGGATTCATAGATGCTCTCCATTCTCCTGACTATAAGCAAGTTGCTTTTGTGCTTTGGTTTACTATCTAACCATTACTCAGTTTAAATATTTTCATTCTTTAATTTCTCAAACATGAAGAAGCAGACATATATATCTGACACAAGAAGAATGTTCAGGTCTCTTTTTTTTTTTTACTAAAAGTTGGTTTATTTGCTAGAATAATTACACTTTGAAGCTATGTGAGTCTCAATATTATATACAAAATTGAAAATAAAAATGAGAACAATGATGTATTTGAGCACTTTTAATTGATGTGATTATTGTGCATCATTTTGACCTTAAAGACCAACCACTAGTTTATATAATTTTTGTGCTTGTTAAGGCAGTTGATCACTTTACAGTAGGCAGAAACATCAAGTTGCACCTCACCAACGGATTCTTTACATCATGGTGATGTGGAACTGGTATGGCTTCTGATCTTCTATCTCAGAGAAGTGAGAATGTTAGAACAAGAAGCTGAAGATATAGTATTAAAAATTTGGTCTTTTTGTCCGAATAACTCAGGAAATTTTATGAAATTAAAATATAAAAATATTTAGAGGGAAAAGTTCAGGCTATTAATATGAAGACTCTCAAGAAAACTGGCTGATAAGGAATCCATAAGTCTCTTAGTTGGAGGCTTCTGGTCTGCTCTTCATAGCCTCCAGTAGGACTTTTGTTGCATTTTTACTTGCAAATTTCATGAAATCTATATGTGATTTCTGTGTATAAATATGTAAAGAAGTTAAAGTTAAAATAAATAGCACATAGACAAAGATTATCAAAAGTCTGAGAAAATAAATAATGATCAGTTAAATAAACTTTAGTTCAAAAATTCTCCTTAGCACATAAAAATAAAAATTCCATGATAAAGCAGTATTCTATGAAAATATTGTCACAAGTAATCCAAGTAATAGAGCCGTAAACATATGAGTGAAATCGATAGAAGTAAGTATCAAAAATGACAGCCATAATTGAAAATTTGCAGCATCCCTTTATTGCTAATTCTTACAAACTTATTGAAGAATGATACAAGATTTTTATTGCTCATATACATACATACATACATACATACATACACACACACATACATACATACATACATACACACAAACACACATGCATGCCTACATACAAATATATACATGCCAAGTCAAGAAAATGTCCGAATTCACCCAAAATAGTTCACATCATGCACCAAGTTTTCTCTGTTCATGTTGTTCAGTAATTAAAAGCAATGAAACAATAAATACATGATTAACAGGGATCTATGGTTGGCCCCTAGTGCTAGCAATCAGAAGAAATTCTTTTAATCAAAAGAAAAATTAAAAGAGAAATTGGATATATGAAAGGAGGAAACACATGTTCTGATGCTCTTTATAAAATGCTACTTGGAAGTCTGAGCTTTTAATTCTCATATTACAAAAGAAAAATAAAACCTAACATTAAAACTTGCTTCCACAAGTTTCTACACAAATATGAAGTGAAGGAATAATGATAACCAGTCTAGCAGATATTTTTTCAAAAAAATAATAAAATTAATATCTAATTAAATTAATACTGGCAAAAATTAAACACAAACTTCCAACCTGGGGAAGGAAAGATGACTCGTCAAGACAGGATTAACTCTGTGCTTTCTTAGACAGGTGTCCCCAGCTGCATGTGTTTTTTTAATAACATTTAAATTAATTAACACTGAATGACATGAAGTATTGAGTCCCCCAGTTATAACTAGAAATGCATGAATCTCTCAGAAGCTACCCATGGCTGACTAGGTGTAAAACATTTGCCTTATGAGTGAAAATTATGGTATTCAAGTTCATCTATGAACAGATACATATGAGATTATTTTATGTAAGGCTTATGAACAAAACATGCAATGTAGAATGGACAAATTTAAAAAGAAAGCACAGGTAAGTTGAGGATTTGAAATGGCAAGAGTAATGTCAGAACCTGACACAGACATTGAAAATAATTAAATAGCAAATACAGTAGACTTTATAAATGCAGAAAATGGAGCTGTAAGAAAACCCTGGGCATGATTACATCTCACATGAATCAGAATGGCTGAGATCAAAATCAAAGGTGACAACAGATGCTGGAAAGAAGTGGAGAAAGAGGAACATTCCTCCACTGCTGGTGAGATTGCAAGCTGGTAAACTCACTTTGGAAATCAATAACCTAAGGGAAAAATGGAAATATTTCTACCTGAAGACCCAGCTATACCACTACTGGACACATATCCAAAAGATGCTCTAACTTACAACAAGGGCACATGTACAACTATGTTCATAACAGCCTTATTTATAATAGCCAAAAACTGGAAAGAACCTATATGTCTAAAAGAAGAATAGATACATAAAATGTGGTACATTTGCACAGTAGAGTAACAATGACTTCATGATATTGTTAGGCAAATGGATGGAACTAGAAAATATCCTGGGTGATGTAACCCAGTCACAAAAGAACACATATGCACTCACTGATAAGTGGATAATACCCCAAAAGCTCAGAACACCCAAGATACAATGAGCAGACCACATGAAGCTCAAGAAGGACGACCTAAGTGAAGATGCTTCAGTCCTTCTTAGAAAGGGAAAAAATAATCAAGGAAAGAAATACAGAGACAAAGTGTGGAGCAGAGACTGAAGGAAAGGCCATCCAGAGACTGCTCCACCTGGGGATCCATTCCATACAGAGACACCAAACCCAGACACTAGTGTGGATGCCAAGAAGTGTTTGCTGACAGGAGCCTGATAAACTGTCTCCTGAGAGGCTCTGCCAGAGCCTGAGAAATATAGAGGTGGATGCTGGCAGTCAGCCATTGGACTGAACACGGGGTCCAATGGAATAACTAGAGAAAGGACTGAAGAAACTGAAGGGGTTTGCAACCCCAGAGGAAGAACAGTATCAACCAACAAGACACCCCTGCCCACCAGAGCTCAAAGGCACTAAACCACCAACCAAAGAGTACACAGGGAGTGACCCACGGCTCCAACCGCATATGTAGAAGTGGATGGCCTTCAGACATCAATGGGAGGAGAGAGAGCTTTGGTCCTGTGAAGGATGGATGCCCCGGTGTAGGGGAATGCCAGGGCTGGCAGGTGGAAGTGGGTGCGTGGATGGGGGAGCACCCTCATACAAGCAGGAGGGAGGGATGCGGTAGGTGGTTTCCAGATAGGAAAAGGAGGTAACATTTGAAATGTAAGTAAATAAAATATCCAAAATAATCGATAAATGCTAGCTCTTAATATTGAAAGGCTCCGGTAAGGCAAAGGACACTGTCAACAGGACAAAAGGGGAATCCACCAATTGGTAAAAGATCTTTACCAACCCTACATCTGAGAGAGGGCTAAGGTCCAAAATATACAAAGAACTCAAGAAGTTGGACTCCAAAGGACCAAATTGAGTTTCTTAATAATTAACCAATAAAAGAAGTAAGATTTTTTTATCAACTTCTGGATTAAAAGAAAAATGTATATTATGGAATTTTGAAAATTGAAAACAAGTGTATTTTTGGTTGCCTCCACATCTTCTCTGACATCCAGTGTCATTCTCTGCTGCGTCCTAATATTTTCTAAATGTTCACTTTTTGTAGTCACCTCTACTTGTACTAACTTTCATTCTTAGGATATGATTTCACCCAATCTTTTCAAGAATTCATAGAAGCTATGATGTGAAAGAGATCAGGTTTATTATTACTGAGGACAGTAAAGGTAGCTACCATCACAGTATATCCAGCATATCCCTTTGCTTATTCCTTCTTTAAAAGTGTCTGTCTATGGTCTGACATCCACAAAGACTTTTTTGTCTGCACCCTGATTTCTCTGGAGTTTTAATTTGAGACCTTCTCCATTTTTTAAGACTTTCTTATTACTCTTAGTGTACTATCTAAGCTTCTGCAGAGAGTTTAGAATAGTCACTAAACTTCTCTTTCCGATCTTATAATCTATATTTTCAGCCAAAATTGTCTCATTCCTCTGACTCCTCCATGTCTATTCTCAATTCTGATTCTGCTTCATGTTTCCTTGTTCTTAATAGTGGCTCCTGCCTTAAGTGGCCGTGTAAGCTTGCATGTATGATGAGTCTCTCAGTTCTAAAACTTCAGGAAATTCTACAAACTGCACAAAATTTTTGTTCTTATCGAATCTCATGATTTCATGATGACAAGACATGCAATTTGGCATAACAATATTGTGTTAATTTATTTTTTATTTTCGGAATCTCAAAATTCTACTCATAAAGGTATTTCTGCGTAAGATGGGACACTGATTAAAGAATGCAGTCACCACACAAGGCATATAAATAAGCTGAAAGACAATCTGTTCTAAAAGACTTTTCAGTCTACTAAGGGGAACAAATAAATTATACCAACAACTATTATAATGTATAAATCTGGGCAGTCCCTATCTTACAGTGATTTAACTTACAGTAAAACATTTACAGTATCATTTTATACTGGTGAAATACAATTAGAACTCAATAGAAACTGCACCTTGACCTCTGGCTTTTTCATCTTCCCCTATTTAGTGAGATGTAGTTAGACACCACAGAAAAGTGTAATAGATTAAACAGATGATCCAGTCAGCTTCATGGGGCTAAGCATCAAATGTTCCTGCTCTAATACCACATACTATCCTAATGAAATTGTGTTGTGCCTGTCACCATATGAGGGTACAATATTTCAGCTCAGGTTTCTTTGGAACATGAACTCATCCAATTCAAAGATCATTAAGTCATGAACTGTGATATCCAACTGTACTTTCTCAAGTTTGTTCTAAACAAATTTTCAAGTGGTAGTGAAAGGGCAGAGTTATAAAAAATATAAAATTCACTGGTCAGAATGGAAGTGGCATTGACGTCTATGAGAATTTTTTTCTTAAAAAGTTTCAGTGCATCAAAGAATTCCTCCTCTGTAGTAGGGATTTGTGAGTATCTATCCTGACTGACAGACAGATTTTACTTAGCTTTGTCTGTTGTACTTACACATGAAATACAACCTACAATTTGAATTTGAAGCAGATACTCAACATATAATACATAAACACAATATACTATATAAGTACTTTTCTCCTAATGGTTTAATTTAAAGAAATATTGTTCCTTGATGTTGTAGATTGAACCTGTGCTGGTTTCAGTTAGATTTTCAAACAGAACACATCCATCCTTTTTTTTTTTATTTTATTTTCATTAATTCTCTAAGAATTTCAGAAAATGTACTTTGAACATATTTAGCTTTCTGCCCCATACTCATCCCACACGATTTCCCAGTCCAGTAAGTTTCAGTTTTTTTTTTCATTAAGGATATTTGGACAGGCTTTCAGGTATAATGCGTCATATTATCAGGAACGTAACTTTCATAGACAACTGAGGTTTCTTCTTAGAGAGTGGTGGAATTTGTACCCAGATCCTTTTTTGTGATGAGTTTTGATTTGGTTTACCTTGCAGGGTATGTGCATATTCTGACAAAAGAAATCACTGTAAATTATGTACAGCTGCAATATTGTCTAGCGAAGATACTTTTTGTTTCTTTGTAGTCCTCCACCACCTAAGGCTCTTACTCTTTTCATTTCCACTTCTGCAATGTTTTTTGGAAAAGACATTGTAATAAAGGGGGAAATAAGTGTGGGGCATATGGTGGTTCCAGTGTGTGTGTTCAGTTTAGAGCTGGACAATTTGCAGTCTCTTATCCTCTATGTCTTAATTACATGAAGATCTCTTCTGATTATTTCAAATAAAATGTTTTAAATGAAGGTTAAGAGTTCTTTCATCTATTAGCGCCATGATAGGTCATTGGGTATGGATTTAACACTATATATATGAACATGGCAGTAGTTTCTCTCCTAGAGTCTATGAAGTGCTTGGGCCTAGAATCTTGGCTCAACAATGTTACTAAATATGGGTTTATCTTGTATAGAAAAATTTAAACCCATTAAAAAAGTGTTGTTAATACTCATGAGATTTGTGTGACTATTGTGTCAGGGGACTTGTCCTGTCAAAATATCTTTAATATTGTAGTTCCCAGGCTCAAAGCTTGGTGGGACTAATGTTATTTTCCTCTTTTAATAGTATGCATAGTAACTTTCAGCACTACAAGAGCTTTCATGTAGCAATTGAGTCTCTAGGTACCAGTAAATGTTTGATTTATCATTTTTTTATTATTCGAGTATGTGATGTTTTCAGTAACAGACTATTACTATCATATTCTTGAGGGTAACTAAAGACATAGAGAATAGTCTTAATGTTTGGTTATATATTAGTCAGGGTTCTCTAGAGTTTATGACTTAATATATAGATATAGATAGGTATAGATATGTAGATATATAGATATACAGATAGAGATATAGATAGATATATAAATATATAGCTATCTTGGTATATAGATTACATAGATATATAGATGGATAGGTAGATGAAATATAGATCTATAGTTTATATATAGATATATAGATGATAGAGAGATAATAAATAGATAGATAGATAGATAGATAGATAGATAGATAGATAGACAGACAGACAGATGAACAGACAAACAGACAGAGGATTTATTACAATGTCTTACTGCTGTGGTCCACCTAATTCAACCATGGCTGGCTGTAGGTAGAAAGTACAAGAATCCAGTAACTCCCATACTTGCTCAGTCTACAATGATGGATGTTTCAGTTCTTCAATATATACTGAAATTCAGAAGAAGTATACTCTAAAGACAGTGAAGGAATAGATTTGCTAGTGAATCAAGAACAAGCATGCAAAGAACACAAACTTACTTAGTCCATGTCTATGTAACAACTTATAAGACATATAGACCTCCAACAGAAGATTTGACATTCTTTAGAGGTAACTTTTCCTAGCTCAAATGACCTGAATTAAAGGGATGTCTTCCTATTTAAAATATGTGGATTAGAAGAGGATCTTTCTACTTCAGATTATGAAAAAAAAATCTTCATAGGTATACGTTCCATTTCTGAGTTTTAGTTCATTCCAGATGTACCCAACTCAACAAGTAAAAATCGTCATCACAGTGATACCCTTTGCCAACTTGACAATGTTCTAATGTGACTAATCTAAGAATTAAAATAATAACTGGGCAATGTCAATACCTAAATATGACATAACTATTACATCGACAATCATGATTCCATTACATATTTAAGCAGCTCATAATTAATGCCCAACATGATATAAGTATCCTTTGTACAACCACAAACATTATAAATATAAAATATATTCTCTCAAGTAATGTTCTATTATATGATAAAGAAATTAAAAATATATCATATAATGTTCTATTATATGATAAAGAAAGATAGCAGAGTTATCTGTGCAAATGTACTCTTAACCAAACATAACAGAAACACTCTTGTCAATTATAATTATAATTATAAACCTCTTTCTTTCCCTCTAATACCCATTCTGTATTCCCTCCACTCTTGACAAGCATCTCAACAGGTCTTCATTCTTTTCCTGAAAGAGTGACCCATACCTTCATTTCTGAAGGATCAGTGTCTTTTGGTATCCTGTCTGGATTAGACTGTTGTAGCTTGGTGTTGACTTTTATCACAGGACATCTGCAGCATCAAGTGATACCCTGAAGAATCTCCTGCACTCCAGATCTAATCTTTCTTGCCTCTTTGAGAATCAATCAAATTTCCCCCATGGCAACCAATCACTCCTCCTAAAATTTTTATTTTTCTTAACCTATTGCTTCTCAGGGAGAATCTTAAAGTGACTAAGAGGAAGTCTGAACTTCCAGTTGAGTAGAATGCTTGTGTTGCTCCTAGCAAGAATGTGCCAACCAAACATTTTTAGACCTTCAATAAATACTTAAGGCCATAGGAACATGAAGCAAAAATTTTCGAAGTGGTTAACAGGGATGATAGTGTGTAGGACTATTCCCTCTTCTATCCCTTAATTCCTGTGCTCATGGAGTCTGGCTATAAGACAAACCATACCATATATTGTTACACTTATTAAAAGCATATATGGCCTTCTGGAGAACACTGCTACAGCATTCCAGGCTACTGCTACCTAAAAGTCACTGTAACAGTGTCCTCAAAAGATAATTCCACCTATTAGAATAACTCCAAAAGAAACAACTCATTCTTTAATTAGAATCTTATGTGCAATCAAGCCTTCTTGCAACATTTTAACTTCATTTTTATTCATTTCATTTATATGTTTAAATATATTCTCTGAAGAGGCTCTGCGAGAGCCTGACAAATACTGAGGCAGATGCTCAGAGCCAACCACTGGACTGGGCGTAGGGACCCCATTGGAGGAGTTAGAGAAAGGACTAAAGGAACTGAAGGGATTTGCAACCGCATAGGAAGAACAACATCAACCAACTATAATTCCCAGAGCTCCTAGGGACTAAACCACCAACTAAAGAGTACACATGGAGGGACCCATCGCTCCAGCTGCATATGTAGCACAGGATGGCATTATCAGGCATCAATAGGAGGAGAGGCCATTGGTCCTGGAAAGGCTCAATTCCCCACTGTAGGGGAATGTCATGGTGGTGAGGTAGAAGTGTGTGGGGGTCAGGGTAGGTCATAGGGGTCAGGTCATAGAAGCAGGGGAAGGGAATGGGATAGAGGTTTCCAGAGGGGAAACCAGGAAATTGAATAATATTTGAAATGTAAGTACATAAAAATATATTCTAGGAAGCTTTTATAGTAGCAGTTTTATCAGATTTAGAAAAATCTCTAGTGTTTCTTATCCTTCCAAATTTTCTTTTTATACGCTGCCCTCTTCTGTAATATTTGTTAAAAGATAGTGAACAGAACTGCCTTCTAAACATTTTTATTAAAATATAATAACCACATCTCTTTCCCAGCTCAAATACATTCATTAAGTGTTTACACCTTCAGATTTTTATACTAATTAGTATATGAACATATCTTAGGCTTATCTTTTCTGTTTGACTCATTACCCAGAATGGTTTTAGAAATTGTATATTAGTCTTAATAATTAACAGTAATGAAAATTTTCAGCTTGGTTTGGAGATTGAACTTTAACAGAATTTGTTAGAAATTAGTATGATTATCTACTTCACAGTCATGTATGAAGGTTGTGTAAATTTTGTTTACATATATAAATGAATGTGATTGTCTTTCATTTGAACATGCCAGATTAGTATTCAAGGAGATGGAAATTATGTAAATATGTAAGCCCTACTTATGAATACATATGATTATGCAGAAAAGTACTTTTCTTATTGAGAGGATTGTAAGTAATTTTTTTTTAATTCCATGAGAGCATGACAGTATTGCACAATTAATAAAGGGGATGGCACCAAGGCTGGTAAACAGACTTCTATTCCTGGCTTCCACATTGTAGGAGAAATCTGATTCCCAAACTATTGCCCTTATCCTTACATACACAGATCATGGCATCACATACACATATGTACACACACACACACACACACACATACAAGTATATGCACAAATATATATTTATATATGTATGCACACACAGACTCAAAGCTTACAAGTTATAGTCCAGCTAATCCAAAAATGGTTGATCATGAATGGAAAGTCCAATAATCTAGTAGTTACTAAATCATTGAGGCTGGATGCTTCAGCTGATCATCACTATATTCCAGAATCCCAAAGCACCTATGATGCCATTGAATGTGCGAGCAAGCAAGCAAAGAGGAAAAAAGTCCTAAAGGCTTCCAACAGCAAGCCTGGTCCAGATTAGAGATGGGTTCTCCAAGCTCAAGAGATATGAATTGGAGATATGTTTTCCTACCTCAAAGAAAAGTAGATATTCCCATTTCAAATAAGCAAAAATCTCTCTGAGATGTGCTCTCTATTTTGGAATTTTATTTAATTTCAGGTGTAATAAAGTTGATAACCTAAAATAGCCATCACATATATCAAATCTTTTATTAAAGTGCATAAGTTATACCATCAGTTTACCCCTTTGCATTCTCATGTACTTACTAGACTCTATCTATCCATTCTTCAATTATTTCTCAAAATATAGCTCTATCTATCCTAGAGAGTTACATATAATAATGTCTTTTTACATTGAATAATTACTATGCATCATGAGAATTATATTGCTTATGCATATAATGTCTTACTTCCAACATCCCAGGAAGAGGCTACAACTGGTTGGTTATTCTGCTGCCGTTGGGATAAAATTAGGTATGGCATGGTTTCAGTTATAGTCTTATTCTTAGCAACTAATAAATATATTCCAAAATTCAATATCCTCATTTAAAGAACCATAAAGCAGCATTTGCTAATTTTGAATAATGCACTTCAATCTTCCTATTCTTAACTGTTTTCTGGATGAACATATATCCTTAAATAACTCCACATACAAGGAATTTGTATAGGCATTATATATTTAAAAGATAAACGGTCATGTATAACTAAATACACTCTATGGAAAAGTGGCTAATATCAACTAAGATTGGATACTGTCTAGATTTTTCTTCCTAAAATTTTAGAATGCTAATATTCTTAAGATTACATTACAGATAGGAAAGAGAGATATAGAAAATGACTGCTTTGGTTTATTTCACAATGGGTCCAGACAGGCTGTCCATTTCAGGCAATCTATGTCTTATCAAGTAGATTTTAATCACTACTATGCACAGCTTTTAAAATTACTTATGTACTACTCAGTTTTTTAACTATACTCCAATTATATTTTGTTTATAATATGAATATCCTGGCATTATTATTAAGCAAGTGTACTGACTAGATTGTATGTGACTAGCTTAATAATGGTGGTATACACATTCTTTTGTTCCTCTGTTTGTAAAACCTTCATGAGATATGATCTCATCAATATGGAGACATTTATAATTATTATAAACACCAGTTTAATCCACCCTTAAGCAATGTACTCTGCATTGTGTGCTGCATATTTTCTGCATACTTGTGCTGATTTAGAATTCGTGATTGGCATAGTAGTTACATCAAATGCAGTATTATTCCTCATGTCTCCATTGGGAACATTTACCAAATTCAATTCCTACATAAAATTTTTAGACCTTTTTTCATGCAGTCTGCATTTTACAATCCAGAATGCATTTGGGAACCAGGTGGGATTCTGAACATCATTACAGTGTGTCACATATTTTAATATATAAAACATAAGGCAAATAAAAGACACTAATGTAAGGTAAAAAAGCAACAACTGTATTGTTCCAACATAGTGGTTGAATTCTATCAATCAAGGAACTTTTTTCTGTCAGAAAAGGAAACAAGAAAGTTCTGTACGGATGAAAATATGGCTTTGGTTAAATTAAAGTAAAAAGTTTTAATCTTTAGAACAAATGAGTTTCAAAATTGAGGCATAAGAACTAAGAAATGCAAACAGTGTTGGATAAGGCCTGTCTAGACACTGCTATATTGAATATGAATATTGAATAATAAAATTGAAATGAATAACATGATACCATCAGGTAAATTCATAAAGATACAAATCAGAAAGAATGTCACTGTAAGGATGCAATTTGAAGACTGGACCTGAATTTGGGACTTTGTATTCAGTGATCACCTCACCATGCTTACTATGAAAACCCTGTTTTGTTCGTAGTCAAGTTTAACTTCATATTTTAGAAGCTGTCTTCATCATTTTATTTCCTGAAAAACATTTGCTTTCATTGTTCCAAAGTACAAGCATTGTTATGGTTTAGGCATGAAGGGTCTTAAAGAGTCTCCTCCAAACTTGACATATAGAAGGCATGAAACTCCAGGTAGTGACTCCATCTGACAGATCCTGGAAATATTAGGAACTGGGTTGGGCCTACATCAGTGATACAGGTTACTAGAAGCACTTCCAGGAGGATCTGTGCGTATCCTTGGGCGATTTCCTGTCTCAGCTTCCTGTCCACCTGCATATTCTCCTCTGTCACACATTTCTTTCACCATGATGACCTGCCCAGGTGCATGGGTCCAAACAACTATCAATCCATTACTCTGAAAATATGCACCAAAATAAATATTTCATCAGGAATGTTAGCATTGCAATGAAAATCCAACTAAAATACTTCCTTATCAAAATTTGGAAAGTTTAGGAGTCAATAGAATAAATTGCACATGATAGAAATTGTTCTCATATTCGAGAGACATAAATGCTTCTTTACTTGTAAGAATTCAAACAATCCAATATTACTTTTTTGTGAAGATACAAAAACAAAAATTAAAACATGAAAAATTATCTTATTTTTGCAGATTGTGTATTCTAAGTGTTTAATTTTAAATATAATCTGAAATGTTAGATTTTAGTGTCAGAGAGAAAGAGAGAGATTTGGGCCATATAAAACCTATTTGTATTGATAAATCATTAGAGACAACTAATTTTAATATCATATAAGCTGCCTCAGGTGTTTTCTCAAATCAAATAGTTCCATCAGATTTGCAGCCTTCATCAGCTTCCTGAGGTCTGCAGTTACTCTGTGGAGAGAGAATATTCTTGAAGTTTCAAACATGTTTGTGTATGGGAACCAGTTAAAAAGTAGATCAAATAAAGCATTACAAAATGGTCCGTATTCCAGTTGTGTCTCCATACAATTTTGAAACTGTCAATGATCATGATATTTTTTCTCTTGAAAGGACTCACAAGCTTTACCTGTTGATTTGTATAAAAGTGCATATGATTAGAAGAGGAAAAGGACTAATGTACAAAAGCTAGCGCCCATAGAGCAGAGTGAGGCGAAATATGCGCAGAAGCTTACTTCATTTTGGAATAGGGTTCAGAAACTTATTCACAGGTACATAGGTATGTCTCTTTCTCCTGACAAAATGAAAGAAAGTTTTTGTTTGTCGTCGTCGTCTTCTTCTTCTTCTTCTTCTTCTTCTTCTTCTTCTTCTTCTTCTTCTTCTTCTTCTTCTTCTTCTTCTTCTTCTTCTTCTTCTTCTTCTTCTTCCTCCCCTTCTTCTTCCTCTCCTCCTCCTCATCCTCATCCTCCTCCCCTCCCTCCTCCTCCTTGTCCTCCTCCTCCTCCTCCTTTATCATTTTCAGACTATGAAGAAAAATGTGAGCCATTGTCTTAGGAGTTTTTCCTTGGGGTGAAAAGCATGCTGAGAGGAGTGTTTATTTGTTTGACCTTCCCATATTACTATTCTTTACTGAAGGAATTCAGGATGAGGATGCAATCAAAGCAAGTACTTGTAGGCAGGAGCTGATGCAGAAGCTATGGAGTGGTGCTGCTTACTCACTTGCTCAGTCTGCCTTCATAAAGAAAATCAAGGATCAGTAGCCCAAAGATGGCACCATCCACAATGCACTGGAGGACTCTCCCCCTTCAGTTACTCTGTATAAGAAAACTTTATATTGATTGATCTATTGATCTAAAATAGGTATCGAGAAAGGGTAGAAGTAAATGTAGTAAAAAGAGATTTCCTCAGCTTCCATGTATTCTCCATCCATCAGTGACATTGCTAACACAATATTGTTAGAACGTTTGAAGAATTGAAAGGCTAGAATTCCATTTTGAAGAGTGTACACTCACTCAGCTCTTTAGTCTCTTGATTTGAAGATTTTGGTTGCTATGTTTCTATGAGTATGGGTATGTGTTTCATAGATCTTTATATATCCTGGTCATTAATTCCTTGTCGAATGTGTTCTTGGCAAATATTTATTTCCATTCTGTAAATTCTCACATCACTGCTGTGATTGTTACCTTGATTGTTCAGAAATCTTACATTTTTTAAATCCAGTTTATTACCTGTACTTTGAAGTACATTCATATACCCTTGCACATGCCAATATCATGATGTACCTTAGCTGTTTTTTGTCTAACAGTTTCAAACTTTCAGGTCCCATGAGTGTTGCATATCAATTGTAATTTTTTTGTCAAGCAAAAATCATGTTTAGTTTAGATATAAAATCTTGAAAATTAAGATTTTCTACTTGTTTTTCAAATGAGACTTTTATTTAGTGTATGTCTTATACTCTTTTTTTTTCAAATATTAGGTGGTTGTAGCCATGTTGGTTTTTCTGGATCACCTATTTCATTCCATTTGTCTATATGTCTACTTTTCTGCCAATACCAAGATAGGTTTTTGGTTGGTTGGTTTAGCTTGTATGATCTTCACTTTGTCTGTGTGTGTGCATGTGTGTGTATATGTGTGTGTGTGTTGTTATGTATTGTGTGAAATATATTTGTAAGTTTGCATTGTTTCCATATGGTGGTATATATAAATGTATATGTATTTGTTATATATATATATGTGTGTGTTTGTATGTTGTTTGTGTATATTATATGCATATACATATTTGTATTGTATTTGGATGGCATATTGTGTTATATATATATATATATCCATGTGTTTTTGTGTTTATTGTATATATGTATTTATGTGTATGCATGTCTTTTTGTGTTCATGTATGTGTTTGTGTGTGTATCTAAGTGTGTGTGGTGTTTATGTGTTGTGTATGTGTGATGTACTTATCTGTATTGTATGTGTGCAATATATATTTTATACGTGTGTGTTTGTTGTATTATATATGTATGTATGCATGTGTATGTTATATGGATGTATATATTTATTATATATGGGGACATATTGTGCTATATGTGTGTATATATATATATATATATATGTGTGTGTGTGTGTGTGTGTGTGTGTGTGTGTGTATTTGTGTATGTGTGTTTTGTGGATGTATGGTGTATGTATACATTCCATTGCACATACAGAGAAATCAGGATAGGACATTTATTGTCATCTGCTCTATTACCTTCTGTCTTATTTTTTGAGAGAGAGTTTCTCCCTGATTGTAGAGATAAACTGGTGACTAAAAAAATTCTGTTATTACTCTATCCTAATGCATCTGGCCCCTGTGACACTGTAATTAGAAGCATGTGTGGCCATACCCAGCTTTTCACATGGATGATCAAGAATTAAACTCAGGTTTTCATGCTTATTTAACAAACACTTAGTGAACTCATATTCTCAGTCATGATTAGTACTAACATAATGTGAGATAAAATGTCCTGAGTGAAAATTATTTTTGCTTTTTATTTTTATTTATTTTTTACTGTTTAACATTTCTTTGGGAATTTTTGTTCTTCCATTTGAATTTTAAGAATTTACTCTAAATATGTGATACCAGGCATTAATATTTTGATTTATAGTGCATTGTCTATGTTAATCAATTTCAGTAATGTGAACTATTTTTTAAAATACTATTCTGCCAACCTGTGAACATAGACTAGTCTCCAGCCATATGGCATGATGTTCATATATTTTGTTTTGGTTGTTGTTCTTGTTTGTTTGTTCATTTGTTTTATGTTTCAGTATCTTTGAGTTTTATTTAGAAGATTCTTTCTAGCTCTTAGGTTTATTTCAAAAGATTTTTAAATTTCTAGTAAATAAGATTTTTTCTAGACGATTTTACTGTTGACATACAGATTTTGTATGTCAATTTTGTATCTTGCTACTTTGTTAAGAGTATTTAGTAGGTCTTAGAATTTCAGGTATAACACCTTGAGACAATTAACCTAGGATCATGTTATATCAAAGTAGGTATAATCTAGCTTCTCTTCTTAATTGTCTCTTTAATGATTTCATGGTTCTAATTTTTTGATGCTGTCTTTGATTAATCAACTGAATGAGTATTGTGGTGTAACACATTTACTACACAGTTATTAAAGGAAGAAATGTAGATGCTAATAAGTGCTGATAAACTATTCAACCTCTTTATCCATTAGAGAAATGATAATTAAACTGTTAGGAGATGACATCTCACTCTATTCAGAACTGTTATAATTAAAAAAAACAACTGACCACAGAAACTGGTCAAAAGAGAAAATCTTATATTCTTTTTATGAGGGTACAAAATTATGCAGCCATTATCTTAACATGAGCTCTCTCAAAAAGCTAAATATAAAACTATCAAATTCCCAGCTTAGCTACCCTTATATATTTATTCCAAGTACTTACATGAAATACTTGCCATCCATGTCATTCTTGTATTTGTTAAGAATGAGAACCAGTCAAGGTATTCACCACAAGAAGAGTGGTTAAAGAAAATGTGGCAGAATGTACTCATAGTGAAACTTTAGCGTTCATAAAGGATAAATAAATTATGATACTTTAAGGGAAATTAACACATATGGATAATATTCTAAACAAAACCTACGTAGCTGAGAAAGAGCTATATTTTATCTTTTTTAAATTAAATATACTTCAAGTTTAGATCTCAGATCCTCCTCTCTTCTCTTCCTCAGTCCTCTCCCCTATCTACTCTTCCTCCCCCTCACCTCGGAGAGGAGATTCTTAAGGATATCAACCAGCATTGGCACAACAAGTTGCAATAAAACTAGACACATCTTCTATTGAGCCTAGGTGAGATAGATCATTTAGGGGAATGGATACAAAGGCAGGCAATGTAGTCAATGAGAGTCCTGGCTCTACTTTAGAAGTCCTACATGCAGAACTGGCTGCACAATTGTTACATATATGCAGAGGGTCTAGTTTTCTCCAATGCATGCTATCTGGTTGCCAGTTCAGTCTTTAGGACACCTTATTGGCTGAGGGTCTCTTCATCTGTTTCTATCAGTTGCTGGATGAAATTTCTCTAATGACATTTATGTTAGGATCTTATCTGCAAGCATAGCAGAATATCATAAACAGTGTCATAGGTCAATAGTGCTCCCTCGCATGGCAGGGTCAAAACCTGGACCAGTGATTGCTAGCTTCTTTAATTTCTTTCATTCAAGACTTAAATTTCTTTTAATATAGGTCTTTCATTAGTTGGCTTAGGGGTACACCAAGATATTTTATATTATTTATGGCTATTGTTAAGTGTGTTGTTTCCATAATTTCTTCCTCATCCAGTTGATTGTTTGTATATAGGAGGGCTATTGATTACTTTGAGTTGATTTTTATGCAGCCACTGAAGTAGTTTATCAGCTGTAAAAGATTCTTCATAGAATCTCTGAGTCAGTTATATATGCTATCATACCATCTGTGAATATCAATACTTTGCCTTTTTCTCCAGTTTTTATCCTCTTGATCTCCTTTAGTTGTCTCATTAATGTAGCTAAAACTTCAATTTCTGTATTGAATAGATAGATAGAGAATGGATACCCTTGTTCTGACCCTTATTTTAGTAGAATTGCTATAAAATTCTCTCTATTTAATTTGATGTTGGGTGCAGTTTTGCTCTATGATTTCTTTATTATGCTTAAGTATGTGATTTATAAGTCAGATCTCTCCAAGACTATTGTCATGGATGGGCGTTGGATTCTGTCAAAGGCTTGTTCAAGATTGAATGAGATGATTATGTTTATTTGTTTTCTTTTAACTTATTTACATGGTGGAATTCATGGTGTGATTTCCTTATGTTGAACTATCCCTGCGTTTCTGATCTAATTGATCAACATCGATGATGTTTCTGATATGCTCTCAGATTCAGTTTGCAAATATTTTTGCATGAGTGGGCATAAGAAAAATTAATGTGTTATTGGTCAAGTCATTGTACGGTTTATAGTCAGGGTAACTATAGTCCTATACAATGAATTTGACTGTGCTCCTAGTGTTACTATTTTGTTGAAAAATTTGACCATTATTATATTAACGTTTTATTAAAATTCTTGTACAATTATGATTTAAAATCTGGAACTGTGTTTGTGGTTGCTTGGATACTTTCAGTGACCGCTTAATTTCCTTTAGAGGTTAAAGGTCTATCAAGATTGCAATCTGCAAAAACCTTAGAAAGTGGAATCTATCTAGAAAATTATACCTTTCATTTACAAATTCTAATGTAGTAAATTAAACGTTTTTAAAGTAAATCTAGTAATTATTATGATTTCTTCAGGGTCTTTTTTTATATTCTTTATATTTCTGATTTTGTTATTTTGGATGTTTTCCTTCTGTCTTTTAGTTAGTTTGACTAAGTTTGTTTGTCTTGTTGATTTTATCAAAGAAGCAACTCTTTGTTTCTTTGATTTTGATTCTTTGCAACGTTCTTTGTTTCTATTTTATTTAAAACAGCCCTGAGTTTATTTTCTGTGCTCAATGCTCTTGCCCGTTTGCTTTTGTTGTTGTTGTTGTTGTAGAACTTTCAGGTGTTTTCTTATATATCTTGTATGAGATCTCACTAATTTATTTCTGAAGGCCCTTTGTTCTTATTTTTAATTAATTTATTATTATTGGATTTTTAAATTTATCTACATTTCAAATGTTATACCCTTTCCTGGTTTCCCATCCATATATACCCTATTGCACACCTCCTCAACCTTCTTCTGTGAGGGTGCTACAACAGCCAACCACATTCCTGCCTCTCTGCCCTGACATTTCCCTACTCTGCCGGGTCAAGTCTTGGTAGGAAAACGGGATTCTCCTATCATTGGTGCCCAACAAGACCATCCTCTGCTACATATGCAGCTGCACCCAAGGGTCTATCCATTTGTACTCTTTGGATGATGGTTTAGTGCCTGGGAGGTCTAGTTGGTTAGTATTGATGTTCGTATGGGGTGGCAACCCCCTTCAGCTCTTTAAATCCCTTCTCCAATTCATCCAATGGGGACCACATTCTCAGTTCAATGGTTGACTGCAAGCATTTGCCTCTGTATTTGTCATACTCTGGCAGAGGCTCTCAGAAAACAGCTATATCAGGCTCCTGTCAGCATGTACATACTGGCATCACAATGGTGACTGGGTTTCATGACTGTATGTATATGGGCTGGATCCCCAGGTTGGGCAGTCTCTGAATGGCCTTTCCTTCAGTCTCTGCTCCAAATTTGTCTCCATATGCCTCCTTTGAATATGTTTGTTCCCCCTTCTCAGAAGGGCTGAAGCATACACACTTTGGTTGTCCTTCTTCTTGAGCTTCATTTGGTCCATGGATTATATTTTGGGTAACCTGAGATTTTGGACTCATATCCTCGTATCAGTGAATGCATACCATGGTAGGGTTTTTGTTTTGTTTTATTTTGTTGTTTTTTTTGTGATTGAGTTACAAGACTCAAGATATTTCCACTTCCATCCATTTGCCTATGAATTTCATGAAGTCATTGTTTTTAATAACTATGTAGTATTCCATAGTGTAAATATGCCACATTTTCCATACCCATTCCTCTGTTGAAGAAGATCTGGGTTCTTTCCAGCTCCTGGCTATTAAAAATAAGGCTACTGTGAACATAGTGGAGCATATGTTCTTGTTATATTTCGAATCATCTTTGGGTATAGGCCCAGGAGTTATATATACCATTGAGTCCTCAGGTAGTGGAATGTCCAATATTCATAGGAATCTGAAGACTGATTTCTAGAGTGGTTGTACCAGCTTGTAATTCCACCAACAAAAAAAGCGGAGTGTTCATCTTTCTCCACATCATCACCATTTGTTGTCACTTGTGTTTTTGATCTTAGCCATTCTAACTGGTATGAGATGGAATCTCAGAGTTCTTTTGATTTGATTTTCTTGATGACTAAGAATGTTGAACATTTCTTTAGGTGCCGCTCAGCCATTCGAATTCTCTCAGTTGAGTATTCTTTGTTGAGCTCTGTACCCCATTTTTATAGGGTTGATTCTCTGGAGTCTAACTTCTTGAGTTCTTCATATATGTGTGCATATATATATATATATATATATATATATATATATATGATATTAGCACACTATTGGATGTAGGTGTTGTTGTAAAAATATAAAATTAAGAAAAAGTATGGCGTCTTTTATCCTGCTAGGTCTACCACTTCAGTGCCCCAAGATATCTTTTAGATATCTTGGTGGAAACACATCCCAACTCCACTGTGGCCCAGGGTCTCCTGCTGCCACACACTCTACTACACTCAAATCAGCACATAAAAGAACACATAACACAATAATCTTTGACCCAATTGATAAGTTATAATTGCCCACTTAAACATACAAAGCCCAGTACCATCCATCCCTTAAGAACATTAATAACAACCTGTAAATACACCGAGCATCATCTTAACAATAGCCTCCATTGTCCTGCCATGGCTTCTCTCCTCCTCCCTTCTGTCTCCTCCTTCCTTTCCAGTCTCCTCCTCTTCCTTCACACTTCTCTCTCACCCATCCTTCCTTCTGTTCCAATGACAGGCCTCCTTCTATCCTGTATTTGCCCCTCACCTGTATTTTACAAATTCAATGGGGATAAGGTTCTGGTGAAATCACCTGATTCCTGAGTAGTGACTAGGCAGCTTTCCTTGGGGCAGTAGAATTAGCATTAAAATACAGATAATTCCAGGGCAAACTACAACATTTCCCCCTTTTTGTCCAGTTAAAAAGCCTTTTCACTTATATATAAATTGAGTACAATTATTACCATTCTACAATGTATAAAGCATATGATATACTCAACACCCAGTTCATCACTATATCAGTTAAATAGAACATTTAGTTATCCATTCCAGCTTAAGAAAGACTTAAAATCTATATTGTATCTTGGCTAGCTTGTATACTATCTGATAACTATCCAATAAAATATGTACATCCAGAATTAAACAGACTGATAGGCTATGAGACTGCAATCAGTCGTCAACCCCATCAGAAATCTGAGAATGACCAATTATCTATAAACACAGGAAGCCTATCAAGGCTTCCAAAACTGAGAGGTTTTAGAGACAAATCTCCACTAGCAAAGTCCCCTGTTAGCAGCACGTGAGCACAAGTCTTCAGCCTTCTGGCTCAAAATCAACTGACAGAGTGTTGAAATGCAGATTTTTGAAGGGCTAATCACCCTGTCTTTGCAGAACTTATCAGTCAACTATTCTGCATAATTTTTCCTTTTCTGGACAGCATTAGTCTGCAGATGAAACAGGCAGTTTTGTCCAGTGGCTGCCTAGCCACAAAGTATTGCCTCATCTTGAAGTAGAGATGTTCAAATTCTTCATTAAATCTGCCAAAGGGGAACTGTTAGGAGCAAATATGTCTCAACCAAAGATAAATAACTTTAGGGGTTGGGGATTTAGCTCAGTGGTAGAGTGCTTGCCTAGCAGGCGCAAGGCCCTAGGTTCAGTCCCCAGCTCTGAAAAAAAGAAAAGAAAAAAAAAGATAAAAAACTTTAAATCTCAAATTTTGTGGATGTCTCTAAACCTTGTACTTTTAAACTTTTAACAAATAAATTCTATATCAAAGCAAAGATATGATTTTAGCTTAGTTAACAAATGAGATTATGACTATACAACTCAATCTAATTCCTCCCTGTTAAATTACAACCACTTTTAAATTCCTCATAAAAACAACTTTAGAATAACTGCTTTCAGCCCCCCACAAGTCCAGGGAATTAGGACGATGACTCCTCCATAACTTCTTCAAACTGTACACAGGCGTTGAGATATCCTTGGCGGGTAAGGAGTAGGAAGAATGAAGCAAATGCTGTAGCCAATGTGTCCTGACTGGACCCAGCTGAAAGTCCTTGAGACCAGGAATCCAAGTAGGCACTTTCTGCAAAATACACCTCTCAAGACAAAAGTTTAGAATTGAGATCTCTTTTTGTTTGATTCTCCTGAATTAATTTTTTCAGGCAGTCTACCTCTATCACATCTGATCAGTATGACTCTGTGAGATTTCCAGAGCCTAATCACACATTTTAAAAACACAAAGACAAAATCTTTCTCCCAAAATACTGTGTTCCATAGTCTGTAACTAGAAAAGCTTGTGTCTTACACTTTCTCCCAGAGTAATAATATAACGATAAAACTCAAAGTCCCACCCATCATGAAGACTAAGCAATTTTTTGAAAAGGAAGTAAGCTAAACAATGAGCCTGATAGGCTCTTGTACTCTGTGATATCAGGAAATTAACCCAAAATTACTGTGGAGCCCATGTTA
This sequence comes from Rattus norvegicus, assembly GCF_021556685.1. Classification (NCBI taxonomy): domain Eukaryota; kingdom Metazoa; phylum Chordata; class Mammalia; order Rodentia; family Muridae; genus Rattus; species Rattus norvegicus. Next base: position 25,089,789 of record NC_141536.1, on the reverse strand, counting down.
AGAGAATCTGAGCTTCCTGTTGTGGTAAATATCAAAAGTAATCACAAACCCTCGCTAGCTGGCATCAGTGAACCATATGGCCTTTAGTGAGGTAATTCATAAAACAAACGAAACACATTCTATCAATTCTAATACCAATAAGCAACATATCAAACCAGGACTTCAGTCCAAAATATATCCATCTGTTAATCTCTCTACCTGGAGCCACAGATTTTTATTTAACCTTAATAACTTCTATAACACATGTCTGCATTCACTCTCCCTGGTGTTACAGACATTTATCACAACTCGTTACTTGGAGTTAGTAACCAATTTTTTGCTATCTAAGTTCTGAACCATAGATGAAAATCCCCATGTGATTCAGGTAATCTCTTTACTCTCATTAAAACAAACTTAAACACCTTCTATCAATTCTAAAACCAATAAGCAACTTAAAACTCAGGACTTTAGCCCAAAATATATACATCTGTTAAGCTCTCCACCCGGAGCCACAGATTTTTCTTTAACCTTAATAACTTCTATATTATATGTCTGCATTCACTCTGCCTGGTGTTACAGACATTCATCATAACTCTCTAGTTGGAGGTAGTGTCTAATTTTCCGCTATCTAAGTTCTGAACCGTGGATGAAAATCCCCACCTGATTCAGGTAATCTTTTTACTCTCTTCTTTCTAAAAACAAACTTAATCACCTTTTAATAATACCTGTAATTAAGAAGTAGCTTGTCTAACTAGGATTTCAACCCCAAATTCCCATGGAACCCACGTTAAAGAGAATATGAGTATCCTGAAAGACTTTCTAAACAACTTTTTTTATTAAAAAAAAAGCAGCTTTTAATTTCTAACCCTCTGAGCTGCCCTTATTTATCACACAACCTGGGACCTACAGCTTCTCAGGCCAGGCTACTTTCCTGGTTCTTTGTTAAATTCCTTCCTGCGCTTGAGATATCATATGACTTAACATGGTCCTGGCCTCCTCTTACTTAGAAAATAAAATCTTTCTCTCAACTCTTAGGATTACTAGTAGATTCTTGCCCATCACATTGGTTCACCATCTGTTGTTGTAAAAATATAAAAAAAATAGAAAAAAGTATGGTTGTCTTTTACCTCACTTAGGTCCAGCACCTCAGTGCCCCAAGATATCTTTCAGATATCTTGGCAGAAACACATCCCAACTCCATGGCGGCCCAGTGTCTCCTGCCACCGCACACTCTCCTACACTCAAACCATCACATAAAAGAACACATAACACAATAATCTTTGACCCAGTGGATAAGATATAATTGCCCACTTAAACATACAAAGCCCAGTACCATCCATCCCTTAAGAACATTAATAACAACCTGTAAATACACAGAGCATCATCTTAACAATAGCCTCCGTTGTCCTACCGTGGCTTCTCTCCTCCTCCCTTCTGTCTCTTCCTTCCTTTCCAGTCTCCTCCTCTTCCTTCAAACTTCTATCCCACCCATCCTTCCTTCTGTTCCAATGACAGGCCTCCTTCTATCCTGTACCTGCCCCTCACCTGTATTTAACAAAATCAATGGGGAGAAGGTTCTGGTGAAATCACCTGATTTCTGAGTAGTGACTAGGCAGCTGTCCTTGGGGCAGTAGAATTAGCATTAAAATACAGATAATTCCAGGGCAAACCACATGTAGGATTGGTAAAGATCTTTTCCCAAACTATTGTTTGCTGTTTTGACTAAAGGCAGGTGTTATTTGCCTTACAGAAGCTTTGCAATTTTATGATTTCACATTTGTCAATTTTTAATCTTAGAACATAAGCCATTTGTATTCTGTTGAGGACATTTTCCCCTATGCCCATGTGTTCAAGGCTCTTCCCCACTCTTTCTTCTATTAGTTTGAGTGCATTTGGTTTTATGTGAAGGTCTTGGATCCACATGGATTTGAGTTTTAGACAGGGTGATAAGTATGGGTCAATTTGCATTTTTCTACATGCTGACTGCCGATAGAATCAGCACCATTTTTTGAAAATGCTATCTTTTTTTCTACTGAATGGTTTTAGCTCCTTTTTCAAAAATCAAGTGACCCTAGGTATGTGGGTTTGTTTCTGGATCTTCAATTCTATTCCATTGATCTACCTGCATGTCTCTTTAGCAATACCATGCAGTTTTTTTTATCACTATTGTATAAGCTATACAGCTTGCAGTCAGGGATGGTTATTCCTAAAAATTTCTTTTATCCTTAGCATATTTTTGGCTATCCTGGGTTTGTTATTATTCCAAATGAATTTGGAAATTTTTCTTTATAATTCTATGAAGAATTGAGTTGGAATTTGGATGGCGATTACATTGAATCTGTAGATTTCTTTTGGCAAGATGGCCAGTTTTAAATATTAATCCTGCCAAACCATGACTATGGGAGATCCTTCCATCTTCTGAGATGTTATTCAATTTCATTCTTTAGAGATTGAAGTTCTTGTCATACAGATCTTTCACTTGCTTGGTTAGAGTCACACAGAGGTATTTTATATCATTTGTGACTACTGTGAAGGGTGTTGTTTCCCTAATTTCTTTCTCAGCCTGTTTATCCTTTATGTAGAGCAAGGCTACTGATTTGTTTGAGTAAATTTTATATCCAGCTATCTTGCTGAAGTTATTTATCAGGATTAGATAGTCTCTGGTGGAATTTTTGGTGTCACTTAAGTATACTATCATATTATCTAAAAATAGTGATACTTTGACTTCTTCATTTCCAATTTGTATTCCTTTGACCTCCTTTCATTTTCTGATTTCTCTAGCTAGAACTTCAAGTACTATGTTGAATGAGTATGGAGAGAGTGGGCAGCCTTGTCTAGTCCCTGATTTTAGTGGGATTGCTTCAAATTTCTCTCCATTTAGTTTGATGTTGGCTACTGGTTTGTTGTATATTGCTTTTACTATGTTTAGGTATGTCCCTTGAATTCCTGATCTTTCCAAGACTTTTTACATGAACGGGTATTGAACTTTGTCAAATGCTTTGTCAGCAAATGAGATGATCATGTGGTGTTTCTTTGTGTTTGTTTATATAGTGGATTACGTATATTGAACCATCCCTGCATCCCTAGGATCAAGAACTTGATCATTCTGGATGATCATTTTGTTGTGTTCTTTTGTTCAGTTTGTGAGAATTTTATTGAGTATTTTTGCATCAACATTTTTAAGGAAAATTGGTCTGAAGTTCTCTTTATTTTTATGGTCCTTGTTTTGTTTAAGTATAAATAAGCGTAATTATTGGTTCAGAGAAATAATTGGATAGTGTTCCATCTGTTTCTATTTTGTGGAATAGTTTGGACAGTATTGGTATTTAGTCCTTTATAAAGGTCTGATAGAATTTTGCACCAATCCCACCTGGTTATGGATTTTTTGGGGGGTGGGTTGGGAGATTTTTAATGACTTTTCTATATCTTTAGGAGTTATGAGACAGTTTTGATGGTTTATCTGAGCCTGATTTAACTTTGATACCTGGTAACTGTTTAGAAAATTTTCCATTTCATCCAGATTTGCCAGTTTTGTTGAATATAGGCTTTTATAGTAGGATTTCATGATTTTTTAAAAAAAATTCCCTTAGTTTTTGTTATATCTTCCTTTTCATTTCTGATTTTGTTAATTTGGATACATGGGATTATTTCAATCTTCAGAAGATAAAAATCAGTTGAAGCCTGTTACGTGACTGAGTATATGTTCAGTTTTGCAGACTGTGGTATGAAGTCCTGAGAAGAAGGTATATTCTTTTGTTTTAGAATGAAATGTTCTATAGATATCTGTTAAATCCATTTGGTTCATAACTTCTATTAATTTCTTTGTGTCTCTGTTTAGTTTCTGTTTCCGTGATTTGAAAATTGCTGACAGTGGGGTGTTGAAGTCTCCCATTATTGTTGTGTGAGGTACAATATGTGCTTTGAGCTTTGGTAATGTTTCCTTTATTATTGTAGGTGCCTTTACATTTGGAGCATATGTATTCACAACTGAGAGTTCATCTTGGTGGATTTTTCCTTTGATGAATATGAAGTATCCTTCCTTATCTTTTTTGATAACTTTTGCCTGAAAGTTGATTTTATTCAATATTAAATGGCTACTCCAGCTTGTTGTTTGGCACCATTTGTTATGAAAACATTTTCCTGCCTTTTATTCTGAGGTAATGTTTGTCTTTGATATTGAGGTGTATTTCCTGTATGCAGCAAAAAATTGAGTCCATTGGTGTTCAGAGATATTAAAAACGAATGATTGTTGCCTCCTCTGATTTTTTTGTTAGATATGGTATTGTATTTGTATAGTTCTCTTCTTTTGTGTTTGTTACGAGACCATTAATTTATTGGTTTTCTTTTGGTATAGTTTTCCACCATGTGATGGAATTTTTCTTCTATTGTCCTCTTTAGTGCTGGATTAATAGAAAGATATTCTTTAAATTTGGTTTTGTCATGGAATATTATGGTTTCTCCATCCATGATGATGGAGTTTTGCTGGGTATAGTATTCTGGGCAGGCATTTGTGTTCTATTAGGGTTTACATGACATCTGAAACTTCGGGTTTTTTAGATTATTTGTTGAGAAGTCTGGTATAATTCTGATAGATCTACCTTTATATGTGACTTGTCATTTTTCCCTTGGTGCTTTAAATGTTCTGTCTTTGTTCTGTGTATTTAGTGTTTTGATAATTATGTAACAGAGGATTTTCTTTTCTGGTCCAATCTATTTGGTGTTCTGTAGGCATGTTGTAGGTATATGGGCATCTCTTTCTTTAGGTCAGGAAAGTTTTCGTTTCTGATTTTGTTGATGTTTTCTGGTCCTTTTAACTGGGAATCGTCACTTGCTTCTATACCAATTATTTTTAGGTTTGGTCTTTTCATTGTGTCCTGAAGTTCCTAGATGATTTGGGTTAGGTGCTTTTTACATTTTTTAATTTCCTTGACTGTTGTGTCAATGTCTTCTATGGTATCCTCTTTGCCCGTGATTCTTTCTTCTCCCTCTTGTATTCTGTCAGAGATGATTGCATCTGTAACTCATAATCTCCTCCTAGGTTTTCTATGTCCAGCCTTGCCTCCCCTTGTGATTTCTTTATCCTTTCTATTTTCATATTTAGATCCTGGATGGTTTTGTTCCATTCCTTCACATGTTTGTGTTTTCTTGTATTGTTTAAAGGGAAAGGTGTTACTCCTTAAGGGCTTTTAACTATTTACATGTGTCCTCCTGTATTTCTTTAACAGAATTATTTATTTCCTACTTAAGGTTCTTTATCATCTTCATGAGGTGAGAGTTTGGGTAAGACTCTTGCTCTTCACATCAGTTAGGGTATCTAAGGCATGCTGTCATGCTAGAACTAGTTTTAATAATGTTGAATGGTATTTTTTTTCTGTTGCTTATATTCTTGTTATTGCCTCTCACCATCTGGTTATCTTTGTTATTAACTGGCCTTCCTGTCTCTGAGTGGAGCCTGTTCTACCTATGAGCTAGGTTATGATGGACCTCATGAAGTCAGACTGTCTCTGGATGTCAGAGGGAGTCTAGAGCTCCCAATCTGTGAGCATGATTATAACAGAACTACTGAGATTCAAACTGTCTCTGGGTGTGGGTGTGGGGGTTTGCTGGATACCTGCTCTGCCTCTGGGTGCAGTTGTGGATCATGATGATGATGTGTCTCTGTCAGAGCCCCTTTAATTATTCCCTTGTTGAAGTGTAGCTATCCTCACTAAAAACAGTAGCTGTTTTGAATATTGCTTCAGTGAACATAGATTTGCAGGTAGAATTACTTTCCTGTTTATTTTTTCTGTGTTCTTTGTGTACATTCTTTGTATAATGGGAGAGTACTGGAGGTGTAGCATATGGTAATTTCCTATTTAGTTTTCTGAAAAACTTTTTCAATATTCTCCATATTTATAAATTATCACAAATTATGTTTTGGTTTTTCTTTTTCATTATGTTAGCAGACTATAATCTTTGTACAGTGTGTATGATGAACCTAGGAAATGAGTAAGAGATAATTAGTGTTTTTATGAAGTTTGACTCATTCTTAGAAACTTAAATTTTTTTACTGTATCCTTTCACTGAGATGATAAAAATGAGTTGTATTTATTTACACTAAAGGTACTTATTGTTATGATGAGATATAGATTTTATTATTATTACACATCATTAAAATATCTATAAAATTATTTTCCCTAAGGGTTTTAAAAGTTTTAAGTTCCCTTCAATGTGCAAAGTTATGTAATCTGCCCCTCTAGATAGCATTTGTGGTTAACACATTAATTTCTTCCTTAATTGGCTATGTATGCACTTCTAAATAATAATGGATCATGTAATCTTTTCTTTTGGTAAGAGTTTTCCTCATAGATGTTTGTTTCTGGTTGCCAAAGGTAGTTATTTCAAGTTATATTTTTGTGCACTCACACCACCACCATCAAAGGAATAAAGCATGTGAATAGGTGTTTCTCCAAAGTTTAAAATGAATTATGTAGAAATACATTTCCCTATTGTGTATTCTATTATCTGTAGATGTGTTTCCTGGGTTTGAGTTGTCTGTTTTCTTTTTATCTCTTGAATCTAGCTTTAACTTCTACTTACCCACAGCCTGGGAGAATATTTCCAAATGTTTCCTCAATAGTTTTCACAGTTACACTGAAGGCAAGGAAAAGATTAAGAGAGAACACATTGTTTTTTTCAGACAGTCCTTAAGTGAGGAGCATCTATGAAAATAAAAATCTGGTAAAATAGAATATCAAAAGGATCCAGTCACTGGTGAAAGAATGGTGCAAATTAAGCTCCTAGAGTGAAGTTCTCTGCTTCCTACTTTAAATTAATCAGTTTGAAATAAAGCATGTATACATATATATGCGTATATCATAATATCCAACTGATCCAGTAGTTCTTCAAGGTAGGCTAAGAAGTCATTTCCTGTTTTAGTGCTTTCACTGATTTCTGCTTCTAAGGATAGCATGTATTTTGCTTGTTTCTTGGTTCCACATCCCTGAAAAGCAAGAGTTTCTATTGATGCCAGTTGACAAGCAGATGGAGATGCTATCTATGATGTTTATTCTGAAAGTAGAATATTGTTGATTTAGAAACTGACTCTTTGCCTGCTGTAGATGTGTCTAATGCTTTTTTATTCCAGTCAGTTATTAAATCAGGACAAGCATATTGGCATCTGTGCATGTATATTCTCCAAAGCTATATCAGATGTACCATCAATGAGAGTCTTTAACATTTAAAAAATAATCACTTCACATCCCACTCACTGCCCACCTCTTGGTCAGCCCCTCCCATAATCCTTCCCATATCCCTCCTGAGCAGGCAGGAGCACCCCTGGATATTTCCCCACCCTGGCACTTCAAGTCTCTGTGAGCTAGGAGTTTCCTCTTGCACTGAGGCCAGACAAGGCAGCCCAGCTAGAAAAAAAATATCCCATGTACAGGCAACACCATTTGTGATAGCTTCAGTCCAGTCGTTCCAAACTTACATGAAGACCAAGCTGCATATGTGCTACATATATACAGAGAGGCCTCAGTCCAGCCTGTGTTTATTCTTTGATTACTGTTTAGGATTCTGAGAATCCCCCAAGTGTTCAAGTTAGTTCAGTCTGGTGGTCTTCCTATGGAAATCCTTTCTTCTTAGGAGCTGCACTTGTTCCTTCTATTCTTCCACAAGAGTTCCCAAGTTCCATTCATTCTTTGTCTATGAATGTCTGCATCTGCCTGTGTCAGCTGGTGAAATCTCTTGCTGGCATTGAATTCAGAGATGAATATGGACTCTGGAGTAGGCTAGATTGCATATCTGTCTCCTAGAAAGTCCTATCATGTCTTTCCTTTTAAGTCCAATATTAATTTGTGTTCTTGTTGCTCTATCTTTGAATAATGAATCTAAGTCCATATATTTTGGAAACATTTAAAAAAATGTCGATCTCAATGCATTCCCGAAATTTGTTTTGGTGATAATTTTCTACTTGTTTTGTACCTCTGAAAATAGTATTTTATTTGGAATTATAAGTTATTTAATATATACAAATGTATGATAATGGAAATACTGTTATATTCTAAAATATTGCTTCACTGTCATTTTCATGACAAAACACTCTGATGACATCATTATCTTGCATCTATTCGAGATGATTTACTCCTGAATTTTTGGTAGAGCTTTTTTTATTTGTTTGCTTATTTTTTATGATTTAGTTTTTTGAGACAGGTTCTTATTTAACTCAGGGCCTCAAACTCATGTAAGTGATGATGACTTTAAAGTTTTAGTCTTTCTGCCTGTATCTCTCAAGTTCTAGGTCATAGAAGTGTACTTCGTTTTATGCTGAAGTTGCATTTGGTACACCTCATGTGTCAGATAACTTTAGTGGTTTTCTCATGTTCAGTAATTAAAAATCTATATAGTTAGATTTGAAAACCTATACAACTGTTTCTCCCACCACTACTGTGTATGTTCTTTTATCATACTGAAGCTGTTTGTTTTTTCTCAGGATTAAAAATGCTTGTATCATCTCAGATTTATCACCATTGGTTCTTAATGAACTAATGTTAACTCATGTAGAGAAAGATGTTTTCTTCTTAACAGTCTACAGTAGGTATTTATTTATAGATATTTCTTAGTAAATATGAAGAACTAGAAAAGAATAAAATAAACTCTCATTTAAAGACAGACTTAATTTAGTTATTTTGCCTTCTCTACATTAAACAAGTAGTTATACACATTGTCTCATATTTCTTTCATATAAGCTATATACATGTGACTAATGAACCATACTTTACATAAATATGTGTTTTATACATTAAATTAGTAAAGTTTTCTTCAACTATATATTATTTTTTCTTCATTCTTGCTAAAATGCAAATCTCTCTTCGTGAATACCTGCAATTTTTACTTGGTAATTACATTTTCTGAACATTACCATTAACATTGGAGACATTTTTCCTTCTCCAGTCACAATTAAATATACTGATCAAGATAAAATATGAACTAGGGTTAATTTTTATTACTAAAACTAACAGATCATGCTGTTAAGGTTTCAATGGAAAATAAGAATATTTCTATTATAGTTTGTTGGGAATTTGGTGTTAAATGTGGCATTTGGGAGATATGAATTTTAAAAGTTGGGACCTACTGGAATATCTTCAAGATATCCATGGTACTATCCCTGGATACATGGTACTAGGGCACATTGTTCCCATAAACTGGTCTTGTTAGAGCCGGTTTTACATGCTTTTAAGTTTTGTCCTGAATTTTTACTTGGTTTTCTAATTTAAAATGAGATCCAACTACCCCTATAGCTTTTCACTATTGAAGCGTTATTGTAGCACCATTTGTTGTAAGCTAAGTTAGTAATGAAATAAATCCTGTCCCTTAGTTATAAACAGTGAGGTAGATAAACCTCTTAGTTATATAAAGTTAATGGCCTTGTATATTTTTTGCAGTAACACAAAAATAGACTAATACACATCATTACTGTAAATTAGCAAAGTGTAGCTACAAGTGATTACCAAACATGGAATTTGATAAAGAGAAATTTAATTTCAAATATTGTAGAGGAAACAGCATGTGATGAAAAATAGACTTTTCTTTTCAATAGACCAGTGGAAAAGTTATCAAGCCACTACTACTTGGATATCCCCTGTTTCACTCCTAGAGGGTATTATTTTGGTACTCCTCCTCCTCCTCCTCCTCCTCCTCCTCTTCCTCCTCCTCCTCCTCTTCCTCCTCCTCCTCCTTTTTTGCATTTTTTTTCAAAAAAAGATTGGAAGAGTGACTGAGACATTGGGGAAATTGCTGATGGAAATGGAGAAGCCTGAGAAACAAAAATGGCGAGAAATTGGAAAACAAAAGTCATCACTTTACTCTCTCTTTTCTGAAAGGGTTGCAGAGTTGGCTTTAGAATTGCAGAGGTAGTGGATAGAAGTAGAAGCTTTTGGGAAACAAGGAGTATAAGAAGAAAAGGGAACAAGAGAGGAGTTTCCTTCAGGAAGACTGAGGAAAAGAAGCTGTGCCTGAGGACAACTGGCTCAGAGAAAATCTGAAAAGCAGGAGAATAATCTGTTGAAATAGTCCCTTTCCAATGAAAGTGTTTATCTTGAACCAATCATGTCATCAGACTGAAAGAAAGTGTGATCCAGTGTTACAAGATAACAATAGCTTTCCAAGTAGTCATATATAATATGCCAGCTAATGGTATGATACAACTGTATGATGAGACAGGATGATATCCTGTAAAAATGATAGATGTAAGCCATTTTATGCAGGCCATTATATCATATAGGACACACTCACCTTATGTGAAGCAACTTCTTAATAATTGGGCTAATCAAAATAAAATTATTCCCAAAGACTCAAAGGGACAAATAACAGCAATAACAGGCCTGCTGCAGTTCCGATCAATGGATAACACTGAGGAAAGAAGCTGAGAATATTGAACAACAAATAATGTGAGGGGAATAAACATAGACATAGATCAGTTGCTAGGCAAAGAGCAGTACTCTGATACACAAGAGCAGATTAAATTTGATGATGTTTTTATAAAACAATGTCTCTTAGTTGTTTTAAGAGCTTGGGACAAAATTGAGAAGCACAGGAAAAAATTTACATCATTTACAAAGATTATGCAAGGCTCAGGAGATGTTTTCCTGGTATACAAAAGCTAGTTGTGAGCAAAGTCATATTAGACATGATGCAATAGAGGGGTTGACAGAGACTTTGCATATGAAAATTCAATATGAAATGTAAAAAGATATCAGACTATTAAAAGTGTAAGCAGGTCTTATGGATGAATGGATAAGGGAATATGAGTTGTTCACCTTTCTTCAGTCAGAAGATAACCTGGAGACCAATAACCTCAACCCTCACTCAGAAAGCCAAACCAGGTTGTAAGATAAGTAAGTAAGTAAGTAAATAAGTAAGTAAACAAATAAATAAATAAACAAACAAATAAATAGATAACTGTGGAATTCATTCAGCCTATATACTATGAGGGTGTTCCAACATCAATGCAGAACTTACCAAAAGTTTTGTGTTGGGAACATGGATTTATTTACATCTACACAAGAAATGAAAAGGTATGGATACCATCAAAACTGATAAAGATTCCAACTGAGCTGAGATGTATCCTGAAAATCTTGGCTAGTAATTGAAAAGTATTTATTTCTTTGAAAATGTCACCTTATGCTTTCCCACTACATATTGGCTTTAAACAGAAGAGGATAAATGTAATTATTTTGAAATTTTTGTTTCTTTAAAAAAACAGCAATAATATAAAAATATGCTTTCATTTTTTCTTCATTTGTTTGTTTATTAATCTATTTGTTTATTTTTTACACTCCAGATTTTATTCTCCTGGTCCACGCTCCAACTGTTCCACATTCCATACCTCTTCCCCGCAAGCCCCCTCACCCCAGTATCCACGAGGATGTTCCCAACACACCCCATCAGACCGCTAAACTTTCTGGGGCCTCCAGTCTATTGAGGGCTAGGTGCATCTTCTCTGACTGAACCCAGACCCAGGAGTCCTCTGCATATGTGTTGGAGGACTCATCTCAGCTAGTGCATCTGTCTCTTTCAGCCTGCTTGTTGGGTCTTTTAAAGGACAGTCACCAGAGATACTTTTTTGTGAGGGCCCCGTAGCATCAGTAATGTGTCAGGTTTTGGGGCCTCCCCTTGAGCTGGATCCCCCTTTGGGCCTGTCGCTGACCTTCTTTTCCTCAGGCTCTTCTCCATTTCCATCTCTTCATTTCTATTAGACAGGAAGAATTATAGGTCAGAGTTTTGACTATGGGATAGCAACGCCATCGCTCACTTGATGCCCTGTCTTTCTGGTGGAGGTGGGCTCAACAAGTTCCCTCTCCCCACTGTAAGGCCTTTCATCTAGGGTCTCCCCAACCCTTTGAGTCCTGAGAATCTCTCACTTCCCAGGTCTCTGGTACATTCTGGAGGGTTCTCCCAACCCCCTTCCTCCCGAGGTTGCCTATTTCCATTCTTTCTCCTGGCCCTCACGGCTTTGGTCCTTTTCTCCCATAATACCATATCATGTTCCCCTCTCTCCCATCCGCATCTACTTTCTGTCCCGTCCCTACCTCCCTCCCCCAGAAAGGTTGCTTTCTTCTCCTTACATAGTGGGACTGAGATGTCCTCACTTGGGCCCTTAAGGTGGTTCTGTGTACTGTATCTTGGCTATTCTGTACTTCTTTTTCTTTTGGCTAATATCCAATTATTAGTGAGAACATACCATGCATACCATTTTGGGTCTGAGTTGCCTCTCTCAGGATGATATTTTTTAGTTCCATCAATTTTCCTGCAAAACTCAGGATGTCCACTTTCTTAGTAGCTGAGTGGTATTCGGTTGTGTAAATGAACCACATTTTCTGAACCTATTCTTCTGTGGGACATCTGGGTTGTTTCTACCTTCTAGCTATCAAAAATAAGGTCACTGTGAACATAGTGGCAGGTGCCCGTGTGGCACGGTGGGGCAACTTTTTGGGTATATTCCCTACAGTGGTATTTCTGGGTCTTTAGGTAGGTATATTTCCAAATTTCTAAGAAACCTCTGAATTGATTTCCACTGTGGTTGTACCAGCTTGCAATCCCACCAGCAATAGAGGCATGTTCCTCTTTCTATACATTCTTGCCAACGTGTATTGTCACCTGTGGTTTTGATCTTATCCATTAAATGGGGTTTAGTTCCATACCCCATTTTTGATTTGGTTGTTAACTTCTTGAGTTCTTTATATATTTTTGATATTAGCCCTCTATTGGATGTGGGGTTAGTGAAGATTTTTTCCTAATCTTTAGGATACTGATTTGTCTTATTGACAATGTTCTTTGCCTTATAGAAGCTTTCCAGTTTCATGAGGTCCCACTTACCAATTCTTGAATTTAGAGTGTGAGTCAATGGAGTTCCTTTTAGGAAATTTACCCCTGTGTCAATGAATTCAAGGTTCTTTCCCACTTTCTTTTCTCTTATATTGAGTGTATCTGGTTTTATGTTGAAGTCCTTGATCCATGTGGACTTGAGCTTTGTGCATGGTGAAAAATATGGGTCTATTTTTTTTATTTTTCTACATGCAGACAGCAAGTTAGACAAGCATCATTCATTGAAACTATTTTTCCTTATTTTATATTTTTGGCTTCTATGTCAAAGATGAAGTATGCATAAGTATGTGATTTTATTTTTGGGTCTACAGTTCTATTCCATCGTTCAATCTGTCTGTCTCTGTACCAATACTATGCAATTTTTATCACTATTGCTCTGTAGTACAGCCTTGGGTCAGGGATGGTGATTCCCACAGCCATTCTTTTATTGTTAAGAATTGTTTTTATATTCTGGGTTTTTGTTTGTTTGTTTATTTGTTTTGTTTTGTTTTTTGCCTTTCCAAAATTATCCAATTTGATAATTGCTCTTTCCATGTCTTTGAAGAATTGTATTGGGATTTTGATGGGGATTGCGTTGAATCTGTATATTGTCTTTAGTAGGATGACCACTTTTACTATTTTGATTTCGCCTATCCATGAATGTGAGCTATCTCTCCATTTTCTGGGATCTTCTTTGATCCCAGCTGTAGGATTGTGGGCACACTTCAAACTGTTCACAGCAGCTGACCTTGATTTGCCTTGTGATCTAGAAGAAATAGCGTTGTACTTGCTGAAGATCATTTTTGCAACTCTGCTATGTTTGAAAATCTAGAAAGTTTTCAGGCAGTGAATATACATGATAAAGCCCATAAGATGGACTGAATTGTTGGTCATTAAGCAAGGTTGGTTGTGGTTTGTAGTTGGTCTTCCTCAAAGAAGAAAAATTAATTAGTTTTAAGGAAATGTGTCCTCTATACTTTTTTTTCTCCTATCAAGTGATAGGGAATGGAACCAGGAGAAATAAATAGTGGGCAAAGAAAGAACCTACAAAGTGGTCAAAGACCAGGTACAAGTGGCTTTCAAATGTGGGGATTGATAAGAGAGAGGGAGGGAGGGGAGAGAGGGAGGGCTGAAGAGAGACAGAAAGAGATTTTATTCTCTTGTGACATAGAGAAAATGGCACAGGGTGAAAGAATGGATATTTTTTGAGAAGTCAACAAACATTTTATTGAGGCTTCCAGTGCTGGAATATGCCCTGATTTGTTCTCATGGGAGAGTTTTCTGTTTTTGTTTCTTTGTTTTGTTTTTACTTTGTATATTTGGTTTCAAAGAAAATTGAAACAACGGTTGAACACTCGGGGAAATGCAGGTGGAAATAAAGTAGAGCTGGAATTCTTAAAATGCTAAGAAAAGAACATTGTAAAGACACTTGTCAGACTTCAACTTTTTCTGCTCTAAAAATACCTGAATACTGCAGAAAGGATTACTATGTTGATTGACAAATCATAACATTGCAAAAATATTCCTAGCCATACTATTTTTTCTAGAAACAATTTTGTAGTTTCTTCTGGTGTGAAATATTCTTCTATAATGTAACTCATAAATCTCAGATTTATCCAAATAACAATTTATATTTATAAAAATACTTCATATTGCTGTCTCCTGAGAAGCTTTGCCAGAGCATGACAAATACAGAGGCAAATGCTAGCAGCCAACCATTGAACTGAGAACTGGGTCCCCATTGGAGAAGTTAGAGAAAGGATTGAAGGGGCGTGCAATCGCATAAGAACAACAATACCAATCAACCAGAGCAACCAGAAACTAAACCACCACCCAAAGAATACACATGGAAAGACCCGTGACTCCAGCTAGCCTTGTTGGGCACCAAAGGGAAGAGAAGCTCTTGGTCCTGCCAAGTCTGGACCCTCGCCCAACCCCCAGTGTAGGGGAATGTCAGGGTGGGGTGGTGGAAGGGGTGGGTAGTTGTGTGGGGGAACACCCTCCTAGAAGAAGGTGGAGGGGGAATGGGCTAGGGGGTTTATGGATGGGAAACTGGGAAAGAGGATAACATTTGAAATGTAAATTTAAAAATCCAATAAAAAATACTTCAGTGTTTATCATATATCACTGAAATGAAAATCACTAAATGTGTATCAGTTTGTAAAGAGATTGCTTATAGTCATAGAGTGGAATACTATGATACTACATAGAGTATCAACAATGTAGCATGAAGACACATAGATGGTTCTGATGTGGGAAAACAGTAATTATTTTTGCCTAGGAAGAATTAGCTAGATGAAACTTGATAATGAAAATTTTCCTACTCTTTGAACCTCTACATAGCCTGGAATCCCAGGAGAGGAGAGTTAAAATCCTCTTCATTCAGCATTTTTATTATCTCAATATAATGCTATACCACCTCCAAGCAAAAAGAAATGTAAGAAAACAGAAATTTAGTTAAGAGTATAACCTTAGATATTTTATAAATTAATGGTTTTCATCAGATTTTTAACTATATTCAAGTAACACAAGTTCAAAGGTTTATTTTGCGAATGTAAGAACTTCGAGTTTAGATGTTGCAAAGCTTCAGACTTTTTGGAAACTTAGCTTGAGTTAGATAAAGTATATGGATCTCTTTTTAGTTGTCTTTTTGACCTTTTCCTTCTTTATAGTTTCTGTAAGATCATTAAAAAGACTTTTTAAAATAGATTAATGTAGGAAAATCTCCATCAATAGAATCTGATTGAGTCCTTAAAATACCAACTTCTTTCTTTAAAAAAAAGTAATGGTCATGTTTGTGTCAGTATTTAAAAATAGGTATCACATATGTCTAGAGGACTGTGTTCCCATCTGGATATCTCATTGATTTAGGTATTATAAGAATTGCTAATTCAGTATGAAACCAAACCTTATAATGATGGCACATCTGCCAATGACTTTCCCACATGAAAGGAACTCTGGAAAAAATAATCACTAAGAATGGAAATTGTGGGAAAGGGCGGCGCAGATCTTCCTGGTTGCTGCCGCCGTGGAGAGCTCGTAGGCAGCACCCCACGAGCAAACTTGAGCCTCGGGACCACAGGTAAGACCAACTTTTCTGCTGCAAGTGACCTGCCTGGTGAACACCAGACACAGGCCCACAGGAACAGCTGAAGACCTGTAGATAGGAAAAACTACACGCCCGAAAGCAGAACACTCTGTCCCCATAAGTGGCTGAAAGAAAACAGGAAAACAGGTCTACAGCACTCCTGACACACAGGCTTATAGGACAGTCTAGCCACTGTCAGAAATAGCAGAACAAAGTAACACTAGAGATAATCTGATGGCGAGAGGCAAGCTCAGGAACCCAAGCAACAGAAACCAAGACTACATGGCATCATCGGAGCCCAATTCTCCCACCAAAGCAAACATGGAATATCCAAACACACCAGAAAAGCAAGATCTAGTTTCAAAATCGTATTTGATCATGATGCTGGAGGACTTCAAGAAAGACATGAAGAACTCCCTCAGAGAACAAGTAGAAGCCTACAGAGAGGAATCGCAAAAATCCCTGAAGAATTCCAGGAAATCATAAATAAACAAGTAGAAGCCCATAGAGAGGAGTCACAAAAATCCCTGAAAAAATTCCAGGAAATCATAAATAAACAAGTAGAAGCCCATAGAGAGGAGTCACAAAAACCCCTGAAAGAATTCCAGGAAAACACAATCAAACAGTTGAAGGAATTAAAAATGGAAATAGAAGCAATCAAGAAAGAACACATGGAAACAACCCTGGATATAGAAAACCAAAACAAGAGACAAGGAGCTGTAGATACGAGCTTCACCAACAGAATACAAGAGATGGAAGAGAGAATCTCAGGAGCAGAAGATTCCATAGAAATCATTGACTCAACTGTCAAAGATAATGTAAAGCAGAAAAAGCTAGTGGTCCAAAACATACAGGAAATCCAGGACTCAATGAGAAGATCAAACCTAAGGATAATAGGTATAGAAGAGAGTGAAGACTCCCAGCTCAAAGGACCAGTAAATATCTTCAACAAAATCATAGAAGAAAACTTCCCTAACCTAAAAAAAGAGATACCCATAGGCATACAAGAAGCCTACAGAACTCCAAATAGATTGGACCAGAAAAGAAACACCTCCTGTCACATAATAGTCAAAACACCAAACGCACAAAATAAAGGAAGAATATAAAAAGGAGTAAGGGGAAAAGGTAAAGTAACATATAAAGGCAGACCTCTCAGAATTACACCAGACTTTTCGCCAGAAACAATGAAAGCCAGAAGATCCTGGACAGATGTCATACAGACCCAAAGAGAACACAAATGCCAGCCCAGGTTACTGTACCCGGCAAAGCTCTCAATTAACATAGATGGAGAAACCAGGATATTCCATGACAAAACCAAATATACACAATATCTTTCTACAAATCCAGCACTACAAAGGATAATAAATGGTAAGGCCCAACATAAGGAGGCAAGCTATACCCTAGAAGAAGCAAGAAACTAATCGTCTTGGCAACAAAACAAAGAGAAGAAAAGCACACAAACATAACATCACATCCAAATATGAATATAATAGGAAGCAATAATCACTATTCCTTAATATCTCTCAACATCAATGGCCTCAACTCCCCAATAAAAAGACATAGATTAACAAACTGGATACGCAACGAGGACCCTGCATTCTGCTGCCTACAGGAGACACACCTCAGAGACAAAGACAGACAATACCTCAGAGTGAAAGGCTGGAAAACAACTTTCCAAGCAAATGGTAGGAAGAAGCAAGCTGGAGTAGCCATTCTAATATCAAATAAAATCAATTTTCAACTAAAATTCATCAAAAAAGATAAGGAAGGACACTTCATATTCATCAAAGGAAAAATCCACCAAGATGAACTCTCAGTACTAAATATCTATGCCCCAAAACAAGGGCACCTACACACGTAAAAGAAACCTTACTAAAGCTCAAAACACACATTGCACCTCACAGAATAATAGTAGGAGACTTCAACACCCCACTGTCATCAATGGACAGATCATGGAAACAGAAATTAAACAGAGACATAGACAGACTAAGAGAAGTCATGAGCCAAATGGACTTAACGGATATTTATAGAACATTCTATCCTAAAGCAAAAGGATATACCTTCTTCTCAGCTCCTCATGGTACTTTCTCCAAAATTGACCATATAATTGGTCAAAAAACGGGCCTCAACAGGTACAGAAAGATAGAAATAATCCCATGCGTGCTATCAGACCACCACGGCCTAAAACTGGTCTTCAATAACAATAAGGGAAGAGGGCCCACATATACGTGGAAATTGAACAATGCTCTACTCAATGATAACCTGGTCAAGGAAGAAATAAAGAAAGAAATTAAAGACTTTTTAGAATTTAATGAAAATGAAGGTACAACATACCCAAACTTATGGGACACAATGAAAGCTGTGCTAAGAGGAAAACTCATAGCGCTCAGTGCCTGCAGAAAGAAACAGGAAAGAGCATATGTCAGCAGCTTGACAGCACACCTAAAAGCTCTAGAACAAAAAGAAGCAAATACACCCAGGAGGAGAAGAAGGCAGGAAATAATCAAACTCAGAGCTGAAATCAACAAGTAGAAACAAAAAGGACCATAGAAAGAATCAACAGAACCAAAAGTTGGTTCTTTGAGAAAATCAACAAGATAGATAAACCCTTAGCCACACTAACGAGAGGACACAGAGAGTGCGTCCAAATTAACAAAATCAGAAATGAAAAGGGAGACATAACTACAGATTCAGAGGAAATTCAAAAAATCATCAGATCTTACTATAAAAACCTATATTCAACAAAACTTGAAAATATGCAGGAAATGGACATTTCCAAGACAGATACCAGGTACCGAAGTCAAATCAGGAACAGTTAAACCAGTTAAACAACCCCATAACTCCTAAGGAAAGAGAAGCAGTCATTAAAGGTCTCCCAACCAAAAAGAGCCCAGGTCCAGACGGGTTTAGTGCAGAATTCTATCAGACCTTCATAGAAGACCTCATACCAATATTATCCAAACTATTCCACAAAATTGAAACAGATGGAGCACTACCGAATTCCTTCTATGAAGCCACAATTACTCTTTTACCTAAACCACACAAAGACCCAACAAAGAAAGAGAACTTCAGACCAATTTCCCTTATGAATATCGATTTAAAAATACTCAATAAAATTCTGGCAAACCGAATCCAAGAGCACATCAAAACAATCATCCACCATGACCAAGTAGGCTTCATCCCAGGCATGCAGGGATGGTTTAATATATGGAAAACCATCAATGTGATCCATTATATAAACAAACTGAAAGAACAAAACCACATGATCATTTCATTAGATGCTGAGAAAGCATTTGACAAAATTCAACACCCCTTCATGATAAAAGTCCTGGAAAGAATAGGAATTCAAGGCCCATACCTAAACATAGTAAAAGCCATATACAGCAAACCAGTTGCTACCATTAAACTAAATTGAGAGAAACTTGAAGCAATCCCACTAAAATCAGGGACTATACAAGGCTGCCCACTCTCTCCCTACTTATTCAATGTAGTTCTTGAAGTTCTAGCCAGGGCAATCAGAAAACAAAAGGAGGTCAAGGGGATACAGATCAGAAAAGAAGAAGTCAAAATATCACTATTTGCAGATGATATGATAGTACATTTAAGTGATCCCAAAAGTTCCACCAGAGAACTACTAAAGCTGATAAACAACTTCAGCAAAGTGGCTGGGTATAAAATTAACTCAAATACATCAGTAGCCTTCCTCTACACAAAAGAGAAACAAGCCGAGAAAGAAATTAGGGAAACGACACCCTTCATAATAGACCCAAATAATATAAAGTACCTCGGTGTGACTTTAACCAAGCAAGTAAAAGATCTGTACAATAAGAACTTCAAGACACTGAAGAAAGAAATTGAAGAAGTCCTCAGAAGATGGAAAGATCTCCCATGCTCATGGATTGGCAGGATTAATATAGTAAAAATGGCCATTTTACCAAAAGCAATCTACAGATTCAATGCAATCCCCATCAAAATACCAATCCAATTCTTCAAAGAG
This sequence comes from Rattus norvegicus, assembly GCF_021556685.1. NCBI lineage: Eukaryota > Metazoa > Chordata > Mammalia > Rodentia > Muridae > Rattus > Rattus norvegicus. The sequence continues at coordinate 25,069,879 of NC_141536.1, read as the reverse complement.
TTAGAAAGAACAATTTGCAAATTCATCTGGAATAACAAAAATCCCAGGATAGCTAAAACTATCCTCAACAATAAAAGGAATTCAGGAGGAATCACTATCCCTGAACTCAAGCAGTACTACAGAGCAATAGTGATAAAAACTGCATGGTATTGGTACAGAGACAGACAGATAGACCAAAGGAACAGAATTGGAGACCCAGAAATGAACCCACACACCTATGGGCACTTGATTTTTGACAAAGGAGCCAAAACCATCAAATTGAAAAAAGATAGCATTTTTAGCAAATGGTGCTGGTTCAACTGGAGGTCAACATGTAGAAGAATGCAGATCGATCCATGCTTATCACCCTGTACAAAGCTTAAGTCCAAGTGGATCAAGGACCTCCACATCAAACCAGACACACTCAAACTAATAGAAGAAAAACTAGGGAAGCATCTGGAACACTTGGGCACTGGAAAAAATTTCCTGAACAAAACACCAATGGCTTATGCTCTAAGATCAAGAATCGACAAATGGGATCTCATAAAACTGCAAAGCTTCTGTAAGGCAAAGGACACTGTGGTTAGGACAAAACGGCAACCAACAGATTGGGAAAAGATCTTTACCAATCCTACAACAGATAGAGGCCTTATATCCAAAATATACAAAGAACTCAAGAAGTTAGACCTCAGGGAGACAAATAACCCTATTAAAAAATGGGGTTCAGAGCTAAACAAAGAATTCACAGCTGAGGAATTTCGAATGGCTGAGAAACACCTAAAGAAATGTTCAACATCTTTAGTCATAAGGGAAATGCAAATCAAAACAACCCTGAGATTTCACCTCACACCAGTGAGAATGGCTAAGATCAAAAACTCAGGTGACAGCAGATCCTGGCGAGGATGTGGAGAAAGAGGAACACTCCTCCATTGTTGGTGGAATTGCAGAGTGGTACAACCATTCTGGAAATCAGTCTGGAGGTTCTTCAGAAAATTGGACATTGACCTACCTGAGGATCCAGCTATACCTCTCTTGGGCATATACCCAAAAGATGCCCCCACATATAAAAAAAGACACATGCTCCACTATGTTCATCACAGCCTTATTTATAATAGCCAGAAGCGGGAAATAACCCAGATGCCCTTCAACAGAGGAATGGATACAGAAAATGTGGTGCATCTACACAATTGAATATTACTCAGCTATCGAAAACAATGACTTTTTGAAATTCGTAGGCAAATGGTCGGAACTGGAAAATATCATCCTGAGTGAGGTAACCCAATCACAGAAAAACACACATGGTATGCACTCATTGATAAGTGGCTATTAGCCCAAATGCTTGAATTACCCTAGATGCCTAGAACAAATGAAACTCAAGACGGATGTTCAAAATCTGAATGCTTCACTCCTTCTTTAAAAGGGGAACAAGAATACCCTTGGCAGGGAATAGAGAGGCAACGTTTAAATCAGACTCAGAAGGAACACCCATTCAGAGCCTGCCCCACATGTGGCCCATGCATATACAGCCATCCAATTAGACAAGATGGATGAAGCAAAGAAGTGCAGGCCGACAGGAGCCGGATGTAGATCTCTCCCGAGAGACACAGCCAGAATACAGCAAACACAGAGGCATATGCCAGCAGCAAACCACTGAATTGAGAATAGGACCCCATTGAAGGAATCAGAGAAAGAACTGGAAGAGCTAAGGGTCTCGAGACCCCATATGTACAACAATGCCAAGCAACCAGAGCTTCCAGGGACTAAGCCACTACCTAAAGTCTATACATGGACTGACCCTGGACTCTGACCTCATAGGTAGCAATGGATATCCTAGTAAGAGCACCAGTGGAAGGGGAAGCCCTGGGTCCTGCTAAGACTGAACCCCCAGTGAACTAGATTGCTGGGGGGAGGTCGGCAAGGGGGGAGGATGGGGAGGGGAACACCCATAAGGAAGGGGAGGGGGGAGGGGGATGTTTGCCCGGAAACCGGGAAAGGGAATAACACTCGAAATGTATATAAGAAATACTCAAGTTAATAAAAAAAAAATGGAAATTGTATGGTACTTGAATAAGCTTTCTAGCCTTGGGGTGGATGTAATGATAATTATATGCATAGTCATTATAGTTTTATATGTAATTAAGTATAGATGATAAGTAGTACAACTAAATAAATTTATAATAGTTTATAGTTATTTTCTAAACAAATACAATATTGATTTTCAGTTACATATTATTATTTCTTTACAGCCATTTGTGATCTGCTAGCAGAGTTGATATTTAGCAATTTCCCACAATTCCATTCATTGTTTTATAATCTCCCAACCTTCCATATTCTGTACATACATATACTCTTTGAAAGAGGATACTCAATAAAGTCAGCCACAATCCAAATTCCTTTCTATATTATTATGTTAGATTACAAACCAGGTTAACATATATCGTTGCGCATCCATTATTGCTTTTCTTAATTTCTCCTTGTCTGCCTATGCTCCTCCATGTTGGAAACATTTTAGTGGACCACACTCTTTGTCCCATAGGCATTACCCAAAAATGAGAAGGAATATGCAATTGAAACAAGGGCTATTTGGAGAGTCTATTGTGAATTTAAACCTTAACAAGGAGAATCTAGGCAGGATTAAATGGAAAGTGACACATTATATCACTGAAAGAACAACCAACCCTATTACTGCAAAATTAGAGTGTTATATTCACTCTACAATATGACCTCATGTTCTCATGTTCTGTCTATGTAATAAAATTCTATAACTAATTCTTACAAAATTAAATATTGCATTCAGTTTACATTGTCTGTATATATATATATACATATATATACATATATATATATATATATTTGTGTGTATGTGTGTGTGCGTGCATGTAGTGGTATGCATGTACATCCATATGTTTATGTATGTGTTATGTGCACAAGACCGTGTGCCTTTCTGCATATGTTTGCCTGAATACCACACAGAGAAACCAGAAGAAGGTGTGTCAGGTCACTTTCTTTCATTGTTGCTTTAAGGGAAGGTCTCTTCCTGAAACTCAAATTTCTCCTTTGGCATGGCATTCAGTAATCATCACTGTTTCTCCAGCTTCTGCTCCCCACAACTGAGATGATAGGCCTGTGTGAGATGACTTCTGGAATTTAATGAGGGCCCCTTAATCTGAATTCAGGTCTTCATTGTTGCAGAACAAGTGCTCTTAACTGATGAGCCATCTCTCCAAATTATTATTGGCAGTGTACCTGAATTTATTTTTTTACAAGTATTTCCCTGATGCCTTTCTACATTTCTTAATCATGGAGGAATTCTTCCTGTAAATCATGAAATTGGTGTTTATAAGTATTCATTTGCTAGTTTTTACATTGTTACACTTCTTACTTAATTCCATTCACTACCATGCCCTATTGTAACTGATACATGGATCTCAACAAATTTTAGAATGTGTCAATAAAGTAATACTTAGTGACTTAGCACTGGATAAGTGCTCAGAGAACATCAGACTGAAGTGCCCTGAAAATTGAAAGAGTTTGGATTGCTTCCATGATTTATGGGTCAATTACTCTTGGGAGGTAAATCAACTCTTGTAGGGTTAGCTTATATTCATTAACTAGAACTTAAGACTGATGTTAATTTTCATTCTTAAGTCAAGATATTACATTGATTTTTTGATCCCCTACCAAACTATGAACAATGCTCTACATCTTTAGAAACTAATTATTAAATTATAATGGACAATAACTTGTAAATTCATTAAATTATATACCTCCCTCTATTAGAGGGTGAGAACTCAGACATGTTTGCAGGTAGACTACCCCTATACTGAAGTTCTGTCCTAAACTTACAATAGAATCTTGGTCTGGCTGGTAGCTACAATTTCTTCTAAAATTCTTTGAAAGTTCAAAGAGATTTCCTGTTCAGAGCCTGATTCTTAAATTCAACCAGACGTAGTAGACAGAGTTAATATTTTAGAAGAATTGTACATCCCATATTTTGTAGTAGCATTCTTTAGATAAAAGGCATTGGAATTCTGCATTAAATAATGAATAATATCTATGGCTGTAATTTGTTGCCATGAATCTAGTATTTGAAATTCAAAGTAGATATAGTTACGTTTTATATGTTGAAGCTACATTAAGAAAACTTATACAAAATTACAAAAAGAAAACTAATATAATACTTCAATGATTATTTGGTTTATGCAATTTTAGAAATTAAGGAGGGTAAGATTCACATTCAAGGACAGCATTTATGTTTCAAACAATAGAGTTCACAAATGACTTACAGACAGAGAAAATTACCACAGTTTCTGCCTTAGCTCATTACAATCAGGTAGATGAGACAAAATGGAATTTCACAAAATAGGCCATGAAATGGGTGGCAAGCCAAGTACATACTACACTGGAAGTAGAATAAGCTGATAGTTTGTCAAGTCAAGTGAAGGTCAAAGAAGACCCATGAACTTAAAGCATGAAGGTTACTAGGACTTTCAGGTAAGTAGGTTAATGAGCGTGGAAAGTAGGTTAGTGGAGTAAGTTTAATGTAGAAATTGATAAAGAATGCAATATGTAGGTATGTATATAGTTACAATTGCCTAAAGATACACACATAAAAAAGAATTGGCAATAAAGAGGAGGGGTGGGCTGATGTCTGTGGCCTTTGTAATCTGGGAAAATAAAAAGCATGTTAGGAACTGAGAATGAATTAGCATAGCATTCAGAAAACCTCTCACAAAACAGACAGGAGAATATACTTCATGTTTTGTGGGCCTTGATGTCTCTGAGGTGTTAGGAAAGCAGTCAGAATCTGTATGTAAATAATGAGTATGGCTATATTCCAACCAAAAATTTGTAAATAGAACAACGCTTTTCTTTGGCAACTCAGACCTAATATAAATTCTAAAATAATGACAAGGGGAGGAAGTGGAGCATAACTTAAGCAATGACCTTAAGTAGAGTAGCAGAGAAGTCATAGAGTTGGGATTTTGTTTATTAACTCAGCTAAGCTTGAAAAGGCAAAGAAACAAGAATTTTCATGGGTTATCACATATGGACTGTAAAACTAGTAAAATCTTTTCTGACCACTTTAGCTTCCTAAAAGACATAAGAAAGGAGGTTACCATTAATGAGCAAAAATTATGAAGTAAGTTTTCAGTTTTTTGGTTTTTTTTGTTGTTTTTTTATATTTATAGGCATCTCTTTCTATAGTTTAGGGAAATGTTTTATGGTTGTTGTTGTTGTTGTTGCTGTTGTTGTTGAATATATTTTTTCTGGGCCTTAGAGCTGGGAATCTTCTCCTTCTTCTATTCCTAGTATTCTTAGGTTTGGCATTTTCTTTTTTTTATTTTTTTTTAATTTTTTTTATTTATTTAATACTTAATAATAATTCTTTGGTTTCCGGGCAAAAATCCCCCTCCCCCCTTTCCTTCCTTGTGGGTGTTCCCCTCCCAACCCTCCCCCCATTGCCGCCCTCCCCCCAACAGTCTAGTTCCTTCAGTTTTAAGACAAGGAGAATGAAACAATCTTACCTCGTATTTGAAAATAAATTAAGGTAAGGCAAGAGGATAAGTAATTACATTTTCCTAAAACACACACCGTACAATTTAGAATGTTCCAGATACATAATTTTTGTTGTCTGTTATCTTTTATACGTTTATTAAGCACCAACTAAAATGTATGCCAAAGAGCAACATATTTTGACTCATCTAACTTTAATATTCAGAATTCTTATCATTCATCCTATGGGATAATTGTATTGTTATAATAAACTAGAACAATATTCTCATGGCATATAAGTAGTCGTGTCTTCTGTGGAAACACTTCTCAAGTCTATTAAATACTGCCCTCATTAGCATCTGTGCAACATGTTCCTGTCACCCACTGTCTTGTGCATTTATCACAATGAATCTGAATTTACTTGGAGGGTTGGGTAACTTGTGCTTCAATGATGTATTTCTTCAGGAAGAACTCAAGCATAATGCAATATGTTATGTCCAGTATTTCTAAAATATTTTTCCACCAACAAAAGTAAATTATTGAGGTAGAATATACACACATTGATTTTATGCAGCTTACTCATGGATTGGTAAATCAAAACAAGTTTCCAAAGATAGAGAATCAATTGATGTGTCAGACAGAGAAGACATGGATAAGGAAATGAACCTGCACACTGACACTTTTCTTCTTGAAATAATTTAATTTACCAGAATTTGAACAGATTGATTATGTGAACATAGTAATATGCTAACAAGAAGAAAACTGTGCACCAGTATATATACAGTAAATTTGTTACCAGTCCTTACAATAAATGTAAACCTATATGTTTTTAAGAAAATAGATGTAACTTCTTCCTTGAGCCAATTATAATAAGTATTATGTTTAATTTGAATAGTTTTATGTGGAGAATTTGATATAGAGTCCTTTTTTCCCCTACAGAATTGTTACCCAGTTGTCAGCAGTTGAATTGCCAGTTCAAATGTGCAATGGTCAGAAATGCTACAAGATGTTATTGTGAGGATGGATTTGAAGTAACAGGAGATGGGAGAGGCTGTAAAGGCAAGTATGAACTGTGACTGTCTTTGCATTGATTGGCACGCCATTATTGTATGCAAGCATATAAAATAAGCAGATTAGGAATTTGGAAGCTGGATTTTGCCTCACTCTCTTGAGGCTTCAGATCCTCTTTATCAAGCTTCATGTATTCGGACATGAGGACATGATAAACAAAGTTTGTTTCCCTGTGCCATGAACACATAGAGAATGGAAATGAAGGCACACAATCCCTTTCAAGAGCAATCCTGTTCACTACAGACTGCCAAATAGGCCCTAGTGCTTTAATTGCTTTGCTACTTCACAATAATACCATGGACCAAGTTTGTTCCTTGACACACCAAATACAGTCCAAAGTTGGCACTATTCAATACTTATATACAGGCTTCCTTGATAAAAATCAAATAAGGGTTGCCATGCTAAATATTTACAATTTTTCTCATTATTTTCTTAAGATGTAAAAGTTAACATTACCCATAAGGTATAAATATTAATATGCATTTGTACCAATTTTCTATTTATATTGTAAGAATAATACAATTTGGGAATGAGCAGTAATATTTTAGTCTGCTTCTACCAAACTAGATTAAATGATTTTTACTTCATAGTTTGTTTATAGCTATCATATTGCTGTCATAGAGTAGACATATCATTAAAGAAGTTAATTATTACTATGTATGCAGTAGTATTTAAAATTTTAGGTCAGTACTTTAGAGTTTGACAATTTATTAATACTACAGTAATCAATACACATATGGACTTTCCAATTATTTGTATTTTTTTAATTCTAGTTTAAAGACCTAGATCTCAGTAGTGCTAAGCTGGCCTAGCATGTGTGAGTCACTTGCTCCAACTATCAAAAGTGTTAAGTGCTTTAGATTTTGTGAACACACTTCAGCAAATTGTCATGCTCCAAAATGATTAATTTGGAACACTGAAATAATTTCAGTCATTGCTCTATTATGTTGACTTATAGCAGAGTATGTTATATGTATCATATTTACCTATTTATAAACATAGTAGGCTGTGTGCATTTACACAGTACTTCGTATATGCATATACACACCCATATGCTTAACTTTGTTAATATACACATAAGATAATTTATAAATTATCTAAATATAATACATTATAAGGAATAGAGAATAACTATTGTTTAAACAACTAATAAAAATATGCTAAAATAATTTTGTTTTTAAGTAATTTTGTTAGCTGATTATCTTACCACTTTTGCCTTAATACAGAATTTTATCTTATTTTTAATTAATTTATTTACTTCCCCAATGCTACCCTACTCCCAGCATTCCCACCATAGAGTCCATCTTTTTGGCTCTGGGAGGGTGGGGCCCACCTTGGTACATCAAATATCTGTAGGATTAGGTCTCACTGAGGCAGGACAAGGCAGCCCTCTGCTACCTGGTTTATCAGTCACTGTTTATGCTCTTTGGTTGGGCTCTCAGAGTCTGAGAGCTCCCAGGGGTCCAAGCTAGTTGCCACTGTTATTTTTTCTGTGGGGTTCCTATCTGCTTCAGAGAAACATACTGACAGGCAGGCATGGTGTTACAAATGAGAGCTCATATCTTACACCATAAGAGAAACCAAAGAAATCAAATGCAAATTGTATGAATCTTGTAGACATCGATGTTCTCAATGACAAAAAATGTTATATTCATTTTTCATTCATCATTCATTTAAAAAAATGCTTCTAAAATAGCATGCCTTCTCAAATAACTTCCCAAATGCCTCTTTTTTTTTTCCGGAGCTGGGGACCGAACCCAGGGCCTTGCGCTTCCTAGGCAAGCGCTCTGCCACTGAGCCAAATCCCCAACCCCCCAAATGCCTCTCAAATAGCAAACATTCAAATGACTAACACTGTGGAGGGCAATCCAACTAGGATAATGTATCCAAAAGAAGGCAACAAGATCTTTTCCCTACATTCAATAGAGGGATAATATCCAAAGTATGCAAAGAACTCAAGAAGTTAGACTCCAGAGAATCAGGTAACCCTATTAAAATATGGAGTACAGTCCTAAACAAAGAATTCTCAAGTGAGGAATAACAAATGACATCTAAAGAAATGTTCAGGATCGTTAGTCATCAGTGAAATGCAAATCAAAGCAACCTTGAGATTCCATCTCATGTTAGTCAGAATGGCTAAGATCAAAAACTCAGGTGACAGCAAATACTGGTAAGGATGTGGAGAAACTGGAACCACCCCTCCACTGTCAGTTGGTTGCAGGCTGGTACAACCACTCCTGAAATCAGTCTTCAGATTCCTCAGAAAATGAGACAAAATACTACCTGAGGACCCAGCTATAGCACTCCTGGGCATATACCTGAAAAATGATCCAACACATGACAAGGACACATGCTCTACTATGTTCATAGCAGCCTTATTTATAATAGACAGAAGCTGGAAAGAACCCACGTGTCCCTCAACAGAGGAATGAGTATAGAAAATGTGGTACATCTGCACAATGGAGTACTACTCAGCTATCAAAAACAATGACTTCATGAAATTCATAGGCAAATGGATGTAACTGGAAAATATTGTCCTGAGTAAGGTTCCCCAATCACAAAAAGCACACATGGTATGCACTCATTGATAAATAGATATGAGCCCAAAATCTCAGAATACTGAAGATACAATTTATAGGCCACATGAAGCTCAAGAAAGAAGAAGAAATTGTGGATGCTTTAGTCCTTCTTATAAGGGGGACAAAAATACTAACAGGAGGAAATATTGAGACAAAATATGGAGCAGAGACTGAAGGAAAGGCCATCCAGAGACTGCCCCACCTGGGGATTCATCCCATGTGTAACCACCAAACCCACTCAGTATTGCTGATGCCAAGAAGTGCTTGCTGAGAGGCTCTGCCAGACCCTTACTGATAAAGATGAGGATGCTTGCAGCTAACCATTGAACTTAGCACAGGGACCCCAAAGTAGGAGTTAGAGAAATGATTGAAGGAGTTAGAGTGGTTTGCAACCCCATAGGAAGAACAACAATATCAATCAACCAGATCCCCCAGAGCTCCCAGGGACTAATCCACCAACCAAAGAGTACACATGGAGGGACCCAGGGCTGCAGTGCATATATAACAGAGGATGGCCTTGTCAGGCATCAATGGCAGGAAAGGTCTTTGGTCATGTGAAGGCTTTTATGCCCATTGTAGGGGAATGCCACAGTGGAGAGGAAAGAGGGAGTGCAAGAGTGGGCAGGGGAGCACCTTCATAAGCAGAGAGAGGAAGTATGGAATAAGAGGTTTCCAGAGGGGAAACCAAGAAAGGGTAGTACATTTGAAATGTAAATAAATATCTGATATAAGAAGGGAAAAGAAAACAAACATACAAACAAACAAACAAAAAAGTCACCAGACGTCCTGGTTGCTGCCGCTGCAGAGAGCCCGTGGGGAGCACCCCACGAGCGAACCTGAGCCTCGGGACCACAGGTAAGACCAAATTTTCTGCTGCAAGAAAGCTGCCTGGTGAGCTTGGGACACAGGAAAGCAGAATTTCTCTAGGACCGGGCACGATCTGTGTTTACCGGAAGTCCCACACCCGCGGATCCCGGCCCGCAGCAGCTCTCTGCTCCCAGACCCGGTGAGAGAGAGACCCAACATACTGGTCAGGTGGGCACTCCTGAGGCTGCAGAGCGGAAGAGACCACCAACACTGCTCACCCCTGCCCACATCCCTGGCTCAAGAGGAAACTGTATAAGGCCTCTGGGCTCCCGTGGGGAAGGGCCCAGGAGCGGCAGGACCCCTGTGCCTGAGACACCGCCGGAACCTGAAAGAAACAGACCGGATAAACAGTTCTCTGCACCCAAATCCCGTGGGAGGGAGAGCTAAACCTTCAGAGAGGCAGACAAGCCTGGGAAACCAGAAGTGACTGCTCCCTGCACACACATCTCGGACGCCAGAGGAAAAAGCCAAAGACCATCTGGAACCCTGGTGCACTGAAGCTCCCGGAAGGGGCGGCACAGGTCTTTCTGGTTGCTGCCGCTGCAGAGAGCCCGTGGGCAGCACCCCACGAGCGAACCTGAGCCTCGGGACCACAGGTAAGACCAAATTTTCTGCTGCAAGAAAGCTGCCTGGTGAACTCAAGACACAGGCCCACAGGAACAGCTGAAGACCTGTAGAGAGGAAAAACTACACGCCAGAAAGCAGAACACTCTGTCCCCATAACTGACTGAAAGAGAGGAAAACAGGTCTACAGCACTCCTGTCACACAGGCTTATAGGACAGTCTAGCCACTGTCAGAAATAGCAGAACAAAGTAACACTAGAGATAATCTGATGGCGAGAGGCAAGCGCAGGAACCCAAGCAACAGAAACCAAGACTACATGCCATCATCGGAGCCCAATTCTCCCACCAAAACAAACATGGAATATCCAAACACACCAGAAAAGCAAGATCTAGTTACAAAATCATATTTGATCATGATGCTGGAGGACTTCAAGAAAGACATGAACACACTTAGGGAAGCACAGGAAAACATTAATAAACAAGTAAAAGCCTACAGAGAGGAATCGCAAAAATCCCTGAAAGAATTCCAGGAAAACACAATCAAACAGTTGAAGGAATTAAAAATGGAAATAGAAGCAATCAAGAAAGAACACATGGAAACAACCCTGGATATAGAAAACCAAAAGAAGAGACAAGGAGCTGTAGATACAAGCCTCACCAACAGAATTCAAGAGATGGAAGAGAGAATCTCAGGAGCAGAAGATTCCATAGAAATCATTAACTCAACTGTCAAAGATAATGTAAAGCGGAAAAAGCTAGTGGTCCAAAACATACAGGAAATCCAGGACTCAATGAGAAGATCAAACCTAAGGATAATAGGTATAGAAGAGAGTGAAGACTCCCAGCTCAAAGTTCCAGTAAATATCTTCAACAAAATCATAGAAGAAAACTTCCCTAACCTAAAAAAAGAGATACCCATAGACATACAAGAAGCCTACAGAACTCCAAATAGATTGGACCAGAAAAGAAACACCTCCCGTCACATAATTGTCAAAACACCAAACGCACAAAATAAAGAAAGAATATTAAAAGCAGTAAGGGAAAAAGGTCAAGTAACATATAAAGGGAGACCTATCAGAATCACACCAGACTTCTCGCCAGAAACTATGAAGGCCAGAAGATCCTGGACTGATGTCATACAGACCCTAAGAGAACACAAATGCCAGCCCAGGTTACTGTATCCAGCAAAACTCTCAATTAACATTGATGGAGAAACCAAGATATTCCATGACAAAACCAAATTTACACAATATCTTTCTACAAATCCAGCACTACAAAGGATAATAAATGGTAAAGCCCAACATAAGGAGGCAAGCTATACCCTAGAAGAAGCAAGAAACTAATCGTCTTGGCAACAAAACAAAGAGAATGAAAGCACACAAACATAACCTCACATCCAAATATGAATATAAAGGGAAGCAATAATCACTATTCCTTAATATCTCTCAATATCAATGGCCTCAACTCCCCAATAAAAAGACATAGATTAACAAACTGGATACGCAATGAGGACCCTGCATTCTGCTGCCTACAGGAAACACACCTCAGAGACAAAGACAGACACTACCTCAGAGTGAAAGGCTGGAAAACAACTTTCCAAGCAAATGGTCAGAAGAAGCAAGCTGGAGTAGCCATTCTAATATCAAATAAAATCAATTTCCAACTAAAAGTCATCAAAAATATAAGGAAGGACACTTCATATTCATCAAAGGAAAAATCCACCAAGATGAACTCTCAATCCTAAATATCTATGCCCCAAATACAAGGGCACCTACATACGTAAAAGAAACCTTACTAAAGCTCAAAACACACATTGCACCTCACACAATAATAGTGGGAGACTTCAACACCCCACTCTCATCAATGGACAGATCATGGAAACAGAAATTAAACAGTGATGTCGACAGACTAAGAGAAGTCATGAGCCAAATGGACTTAACGGATATTTATAGAACATTCTATCCTAAAGCAAAAGGATATACCTTCTTCTCAGCTCCTCATGGTACTTTCTCCAAAATTGACCATATAATTGGTCAAAAAACGGGCCTCAACAGGTACAGAAAGATAGAGATAATCCCATGCATGCTATCGGACCACCACGGCCTAAAACTGGTCTTCAATAACAATAAGGGAAGAATGCCCACATATACGTGGAAATTGAACAATGCTCTACTCAATGATAACCTGGTCAAGGAAGAAATAAAGAAAGAAATTAAAAACTTTTTAGAATTTAATGAAAATGAAGATACAACATACCCAAACTTATGGGACACAATGAAAGCTGTGCTAAGAGGAAAACTCATAGCGCTAAGTGCCTGCAGAAAGAAACAGGAAAGAGCATATGTCAGCAGCTTGACAGCACACCTAAAAGCTCTAGAACAAAAGGAAGCAAATACACCCAGGAGGAGTAGAAGGCAGGAAATAATCAAACTCAGAGCTGAAATCAACCAAGTAGAAACAAAAAGGACCATATAAAGAATCAACAGAACCAAAAGTTGGTTCTTTGAGAAAATCAACAAGATAGATAAACCCTTAGCCAGACTAACGAGAGGACACAGAGAGTGCGTCCAAATTAACAAAATTAGAAATGAAAAGGGAGACATAACTACAGATTCAGAGGAAATTCAAAAAATCATCAGATCTTACTATAAAAACCTATATTCAACAAAATTTGAAAATCTTCAGGAAATGGACAATTTCCTAGACAGATACCAGGTATCGAAGTTAAATCAGGAACAGATAAACCAGTTAAACAACCCCATAACTCCTAAGGAAATAGAAGCAGTCATTAAAGGTCTTCCAACCAAAAAGAGCCCAGGTCCAGACGGGTTTAGTGCAGAATTGTATCAAACCTTCATAGAAGACCTCATACCAATATTATCCAAACTATTCCACAAAATTGAAACAGATGGAGCACTACCGAATTCCTTCTACAAAGCCACAATTACTCTTATACCTAAACCACACAAAGACACAACAAAGAAAGAGAACTTCAGACCAATTTCCCTTATGAATATCGACGCAAAAATACTCAATAAAATTCTGGCAAACCGAATTCAAGAGCACATCAAAACAATCATCCACCATGATCAAGTAGGCTTCATCCCAGGCATGCAGGGATGGTTTAATATACGGAAAACCATCAACGTGATCCATCATATAAACAAACTGAAAGAACAAAACCACATGATCATTTCATTAGATGCTGAGAAAGCATTTGACAAAATTCAACACCCCTTCATGATAAAAGTCCTGGAAAGAATAGGAATTCAAGGCCCATACCTAAACATAGTAAAAGCCATATACAGCAAACCAGTTGCTAACATTAAACTAAATGGAGAGAAACTCGAAGCAATCCCACTAAAATCAGGGACTAGACAAGGCTGCCCACTCTCTCCCTACTTATTCAATATAGTTCTTTAAGTTCTAGCCAGAGCAATCAGACAACAAAAGGAGATCAAGGGGATACAGATCGGAAAAGAAGAAGTCAAAATATCACTATTTGCAGATGACATGATAGTATATTTAAGTGATCCCAAAAGTTCCACCAGAGAACTACTAAAGCTGATAAACAACTTCAGCAAAGTGGCTGGGTATAAAATTAACTCAAATAAATCAGTTGCCTTCCTCTATACAAAAGAGAAACAAGCCGAGAAAGAAATTAGGGAAACGACACCCTTCATAATAGACCCAAATAATATAAAGTACCTCGGTGTGACTTTAACCAAGCAAGTAAAAGATCTGTACAATAAGAACTTCAAGACACTGAGGAAAGAAATTGAAGAAGACCTCAGAAGATGGAAAGATCTCCCATGCTCATGGATTGGCAGGATTAATATAGTAAAAATGGCCATTTTACCAAAAGCAATCTACAGATTCAATGCAATCCCCATCAAAATACCAATCCAATTCTTCAAAGAGTTAGACAGAACAATTTGCAAATTCATCTGGAATAACAAAAAACCCAGGATAGCTAAAGCTATCCTCAACAATAAAAGGACTTCAGGGGGAATCACTATCCCTGAACTCAAGCAGTAATACAGAGCAATAGTGATAAAAACTGCATGGTATTGGTACAGAGACAGACAGATAGACCAATGGAATAGAATTGAAGACCCAGAAATGAACCCACACACCTATGGTCACTTGATTTTTGACAAAGGAGCCAAAACCATCCAATGGAAAAAAGATAGCATTTTCAGCAAATGGTGCTGGTTCAACTGGAGGGCAACATGTAGAAGAATGCAGATCGATCCATCCTTATCACCCTGTACAAAGCTTAAGTCCAAGTGGATCAAGGACCTCCACATCAAACCAGACACACTCAAACTAAGAGAAGAAAAACTAGGGAAGCATCTGGAACACATGGGCACTGGAAAAAATTTCCTGAACAAAACACCAATGGCTTATGCTCTAAGATCAAGAATCGACAAATGGGATCTCATAAAACTGCAAAGCTTCTGTAAGGCAAAGGACACTGTGGTTAGGACAAAACGGCAACCAACAGATTGGGAAAAGATCTTTACCAATCCTACAACAGATAGAGGCCTTATATCCAAAATATACAAAGAACTCAAGAAGTTAGACCGCAGGGAAACAAATAACCCTATTAAAAAATGGGGTTCAGAGCTAAACAAAGAATTCACAGCTGAGGAATGCCGAATGGCTGAGAAACACCTAAAGAAATGTTCAACATCTTTAGTCATAAGGGAAATGCAAATCAAAACAACCCTGAGATTTCACCTCACACCAGTGAGAATGGCTAAGATCAAAAACTCAGGTGACAGCAGATGCTGGCAAGGATGTGGAGAAAGAGGAACACTCCTCCATTGTTGGTGGGATTGCAGACTGGTAAAACCATTCTGGAAATCAGTCTGGAGGTTCCTCAGAAAATTGGACATTGAACTGCCTGAGGATCCAGCTATACCTCTCTTGGGCATATACCCAAAAGATGCCTCAACATATAAAAGAGACACGTGCTCCACTATGTTCATCGCAGCCTTATTTATAATAACCAGAAAATGGAAAGAACCGAGATGCCCTTCAACAGAGGAATGGATACAGAAAATGTGGTACATCTACACAATGGAATATTACTCAGCTATCAAAAACAACGAGTCTATGAAATTCGTAGGCAAATGGTTGGAACTGGAAAATATCATCCTGAGTGAGCTAACCCAATCACAGAAAGACATACATGGTATGCACTCATTGATAAGTGGCTATTAGCCCAAATGCTTGAATTACCCTAGATCCCTAAAACAAACGAAACTCAAGACGGATGATCAAAATGTGAATGCTTCACTCCTTCTTTAAATGAGGAAAAAGAATACCCTTGGCAGGGAAGGGAGAGGCAAAGATTAAAACAGAGACTGAAGGAACACCCATTCAGAGCCTGCCCCACATGTGGCCCATACATATACAGCCACCCAATTAGACAAGATGGATGAAGCAAAGAAGTGCAGACCGACAGGAGCCGGATGTAGATCGCTCCTGAGAGACACAGCCAGAATACAGCAAATACAGAGGCGAATGCCAGCAGCAAACCACTGAGCTGAGAATAGGTCCCCCGTTGAAGGAATCAGAGAAAGAACTGGAAGAGCTTGAAGGGGCTCGAGACCCCAAAAGTACAACAATGTCAAGCAACCAGAGCTTCCAGGGACTAAGCCACTACCTAAAGACTATATATGGACTGACCCTGGACTCTGACCCCATAGGTAGCAATGAATATCCTAGTAAGAGCACCAGTGGAAGGGGAAGCCCTGGGTCCTGCTAAGACTGAACCCCCAGTGAACTAGACTATGGGGGGAGGGCGGCAATGGGGGGAGGGTTGGGAGGGGAACACCCATAAGGAAGGGGAGGGGGGAGGGGGATTTTGCCCGGAAACCGGGAAAGGGAATAACACTTGAAATGTATATAAGAAATACTCAAGTTAATAAAAAATAAAAAAAAAAAAGTCACCAGACGCAGAATCAACTGAATAGGGGATTTACAGGGAAACGATGCTGCACATTTTCTACGTATGTGCAGAGGGCCTTGGTCCAGCCCCTATGTGCTCTTTGGCTGGTGGTTTAGTCTTTAAAAGCTGCCATGAGCCCAGTTTAGTTGATTCTAGAGATCTTGTGGTATCTATTTCCCCTCCAGTTCACTCAATTCTTCCTCTAATTCTTCTATAAGACACACAGAGCTCCTCCTGATGTTTGGACATGGGTCTCTGCATGTGTTTCCATGAGCTGCTGGATGAGGACTCTCACAGGACAGTTATGTTAGGCTCCAATCTACAAGCATAGCAGAGTGTCATTAGTAGTGTCAGTGATTGGTTCTCTTCCATAGGATGGGTCTCATTTGAGTTGCTGTTGGTTGGTAATCCCCTCAATCTCTGTCTTTCTCCATGTCCATTTTCTGGGCAGGACACATTTTGGGTAAAGGGCTTTGTGGGTGTGTTGTTGAGCCCCATGCATATTGAAAGTCCTGCCTGGCTACAGGAGCGAGCCACATCAGTCTCTATATCTCTCACTGGTAGGAGTCTCAGTTAGGGTCAACTACATAGACTTCTGTGAGACTCCCCAATGCCAAACCACTGTCATGGCTAGAGATGCATTCCACATTGATTTCCATTTTTCTCTCAGTCCTCTCTCCTCCCAACACAGCTGATCTCCACTCCTGTTCCAGTTGCTTCCCTCTGTCTACCTCTGATGTCTATTTTATTTCCACATCTGAGTAAGATTGAAACATCCTCCCTTGGTTTCTCCATGCTACTTAGCTTTTTGAGTCTGTGGACTGCAACAGAGTCATCTTGTACTTGATGTTCTAATATCCACTTATAAATGAGTACATACCATGCATGTCTTTCTAGGTCTGAGTTTCCTCACTCAGGATAGTTAATAGTTGTATAGTATTCCATTGTTTAAATGTACCACATTTTCATTATCCATTCTTTGGTTGAGGGATATCTAGGTTGTTTCCAGATTCTGAGTATTAAAAATAAAACTGTTATTTGAGCAAATGTTCTTGTGGTATTGTGGAACTTAATTTTTTTAGATATATGTCCAATTGTAGTGTAGCTTGGTCTTAAGGTAGATCTATTTCTAATTTTTTTTAGAAATTAACAAATTGATTTCCAAAGTGGTTGTATGTTTTTGAATTCCCACCAGCAATGGAAGAGTGCCCTCTTTGCTATACATTGTTGCCAGTATATGCTGTCACTTGAGTTTGTTATTTTTCATGCTGAGCACTATATGATGGGATTTTGGAGTAGCTTTGATTTGTATTACCCAGGTAAGAATCCTGAACATTTCCGTCAGTGTTCCCAACCACCTGATATTCTGTTAAGAATTCTCTGTTTAGCTGTGTACCCCATTTTTAATTGGGTTTGTAGTTGAGTGTCTAATTTTTTTAGTACTTTATTTCTTTTGAGTATTTGTGCTCTGTTGGATATAGAGCTAGTGAAGAGCCTACCCATTCTGTAAGCTGCAGTTGTGTCCTATTGAGGATGTCCTTTGCCTTATAGAAGCCTTTCAGTTTCATGAGGTCTGTTTTACTAATTGTTGACCTTAGTGACTTGAGCTATTGGTATTTTGTTAGGAAGTTGTCTCCTGTAACACTATACTCATGGCTATACCCTACTTTCTTTTCGATCAGATTTAGTATCTCTAGTTTTATGTTGAGGTTTTTGATCCACATGGACTTGTATTATTGCACCATGATCGATCTATTTACATTCTTCTACATGCTATCTACAGATTCAATACAATTCCCATCAAAATTCCAAGCAATTCTTTGCAGACATTGAAAGAGCAATTCCTAGCTTTGTATGGAAAAATAAGAAGTATAATGAAAACAATCCTGTACAATAAAAGGATTTAATGACGTATCACCATGCCTGATTTTAAACTACACAACAGAGAGTAATAGTAATAAAAATCTTATGATATTGATCAACAGTTGATCAATAGAGTAAAATCAAAGACTTGTAAATAAAGCCATACACCTACAGATACTTGATGTTTCACAAAGAAACTAAAACCATACAATAGAACAAAGAAAGAAAAGAAAAAGAAAAAACAAGCATTTTCAACAAATGGTGCATATCTAAGGATCTTTAACCTACTAACAAATGGCAAAAGTTCAGCCACATTGAGTTTCTTCTGTTGAAAGAAGAGACAGAAGCAATATGTGCTGATTGTACTTGAAGTAGCTCTTAGAAAGTGGGTTCCTTTTTATTTTCCTTCAACTCTTTAGTTGCCACATATGATGATCATTCGTCTCTATTCAAATGTATCTCCAGACAATTTCTTGTCTTTGTAGGATAAAAGAATGTAACATATCAGAAATGGCATGCATCTTCTTCTGCAGCCAGGTTGGTGGAGTTGCGTAAGTGTCACAGCAGTATATGCTACCTAGGTTAAAAGGACAAAGGAAATCATTAATCACAATTCTCTCCTGATTAACACAGTCATATCAATAAAACTAAAATAGAAACCAATAATATTAAAGTTAGAAATGTTTATGAACTTAAGCAAGCATCATTACTGCAACCAAGGGGTGAACTTTTACAAATGCAAAGCTAAATTTCTTTCAGCATTACTGTAGATAAGGCTCCAAACACTCTTCTTTCCATTTCCCAAAGTACTTACTTTGATGAGCCATCCATGACTTCAGGTTATTATAGGACTATAAAAAAATCCAAAGTCAGAGCAAAGAATTCCATATAGATTAATTCTTTTCCAATTTAAATAGCTCCTTATGCTACACTGCAGTGTTTTTCTTTCCCTCTTTCCCTTATTAAATTCCTTTATTAGCTTTGGATTTCCCAGAAGTCAACCCCGAAGCAAGAACTCCAATAAAAGATTCTTGTTTTCTTTTTATTTTTCTATCTTCTCTCCTTTTTCTTACTTCCCATTTTCTTCTCTATTTCTTCCTTCCATACTTTCTCACTCCCTCCTTCTCCCCTTCCTTGTATTATCATCATAGTAGTGATAAAGATTGTTAATATTTGAAGGATTAATATATTTATAGAAAATTCTGATTGAAGCTTAAATGTCTGGCAAATTCTTGGAGGAAGAGGGACAAAGAACCTGGACATTTAGCACTGGCATTCTTGGGAGCAAATATTTTCATATTGGAGGTGAGATCATCTCTCCTGGAACTTTTCAGGCTTTTCTTTCTGCTGGAAATTCTCAAGGGAAAGAAAGTCAGGTTGTCACAGAGCATGCCTTGTGAAATTGCACTGAAAGACCTTTGGAAAACAAGCACTTATAATCTGATACAGGTCTCTTTTTTTATTTTATTTTATTTTTTTTATTAACTTGAGTATTTCTTATATACATTTCGAGTGTTATTCCCTTTCCCGGTATCCGGGCAAACATCCCCCTCCCCCCTCCCCTTCCTTATGGGTGTTCCCCTCCCAACCCTCCCCCCATTGCCGCCCTCCCCCCATAGTCTAGTTCACTGGGGGTTCAGTCTTAGCAGGACCCAGGGCTTCCCCTTCCACTGGTGCTCTTACTAGGATATTCATTGCTACCTATGAGGTCAGAGTCCAGGGTCAGTCCATGTATAGTCTTTAGGTAGTGGCTTAGTCCCTGGAAGCTCTGGTTGCTTGGCATTGTTGTACATATGGGGTCTCGAGCCCCTCCAAGCTCTTCTAGTTCTTTCTCTGATTCCTTCAATGGGGGTCCTATTCTCAGTTCAGTGGTTTGCTGCTGGCATTCGCCTCTGTATTTGCTGTATTCTGGCTGTGTCTCTCAGGAGCGATCTACATCCGGCTCCTGTCGGTCTGCACTTCTTTGCTTCATCCATCTTGTCCAATTGGGTGGCTGTATATGTATGGGCCACATGTGGGGCAGGCTCTGAATGGGTGTTCCTTCAGTCTCTGTTTTAATCTTTACCTCTCTCTTCCCTGCCAAGGGTATTCTTGTTCCCCTTTTAAAGAAGGAGTGAAGCATTCACATTTTGATCATCCGTCTTGAGTTTCATTTGTTCTAGGCATCTAGGGTAATTCAAGCATTTGGGCTGATACAGGTCTCTTGAGAGTCTCTCTCTAAATTATCCCAAGGAATTATTTGTTCTCCAACAGTGGGGTGCTTAAATTCGTTTCCTTAATCTTTGACCATTAGAATTACATTTCTCAACATGGATCTTTATAGGTATCCCTGGTATATATTAAATCACTTGGTCTCCTTACTTCTTAATTGTATTTAAATACATCAGTGGTGTTATTAATTCTCATAGACCTAATTTTACATATTCACTTTTTTCATTTTCTTATTTATCCATCCCATCTCATGAATTAATTAATGTTCCCTTCAGTTTCCACCCTTTTTGCTTATCTTGAAAAAACTGTTTCTTTGCTGCCTATGGAGTCAAACCACAAGCTCACATTCCTCTACATTAAAAAAAAATTAGAAGAGGAGGGGGAGGGAAAGGAGGGCAGGATCAGATGTGGGAGGAGATGGGGGAGAGGTACAGAAGGTTAGGAAATTGAATGGAGGTGTGTAGCAGTAGGGCATGGGGAACTGTGGGTAGCCACTAGAAAATCCCAGATGCCAGGAAAGCAAGAGGTTCCCAGGACTCAACAAGGATGACATTAGCCGAAATACCCAACAAAGGGGAGAGAGAACCTGTAGAGAACATATCCAGAGGTTAGGCATAGCCTGTGGTTGACGGATGGGGTTACCCACTCATCTGAAAAATATTAACCCACAATTGCTCCTGTCTAAAGGAAATGCAGGGACAAAGTGGGACAAAGATTGAAGGAAAGGCCATCCTGAGGCTGCTCCACCTGCAGATACATTCCCATCTGCAGACACCAAACCCAGACACAATAGCTGAACGGGGCATGGTGTGGCTGTCCCCTGCGAGGCTCTGGCAGAGTCTGACCAATACAGATGTGGATTCTCGCAGCCAACCATTGGACTGAGCATGGGAACATCAATAGAGAAGCTGGAGGTGGACTAAAGGAGCTTAAGGGGTTTGCAACCCCATAGTTTTCTGAAATATTCAATTAGCATTCTAGTTTAGTTTCTACATTCATCAATCTACCTGTAACCCAACTTTATTTAGTTTTCATAAACAAATATCATTTCCTGGCTCCTTTCTAATTAATCTCTTCTAAATGCTTTATGCAGTATGGACAACCATCTGAGCATACAAATTGCCTCATTATCAGGATTACAATTTACCAGTTCTCTTACAAACCCTTGCATCACTTGACTCCTTTACATGAAGTCCCCATGTCATCAATGCCTGCTAGAATCTGCAGAGTCTAATGCTAGTGTACGTTTCAGGGATTAAGGAAATTATGATATTTCTTATACTCAATTTATTCTGAAAATTTCTTTTTATTGACAATAGATTATTTTATAAGATATATTTATTTCTTTTCTTTTACCCCAAATCTACCATTTTCCATACTTTTCACCCACTTAAACACATACCTTTTCTTTCACTCTCTTGTAAAACGAATAGGCATGTGAAAATAATAAAATAAGATAAAATAAATAGACACAACAAAATAGAACAAAAAAAAAACCCACACATGTGAAACAAAGAACCAAAAAGAGGCAGAAGAAATACATACAGAGATACACACATGGGCATACACCCCCCCACACACACACGCGCGCGCTATAGAAACAAAATTAGAAATCATGAAATATATGGAAAAGATCTGTAGGACTGTACAAGGTTTAGGGGATCCCAGAAAAAATATTATGAGACAAATATCCTCTACAATACCACTGAACATTTTTGGGCTTGCCATATACCACTAGACATGCAACTGTCACTAAAGTTTCACTTAAGGGTGGTTTCTATCTCTAGTGTGAATTCACTGGAGAAATAAAACTTTGTTTTACTTTGAAGACATTTATCAAAATAATGGATGTAGAGCAAAGTCTTGAAGCTTGGAAAAATAGATCAGCAGATGATAGCATTTTTTTGCACAAATCTGAAGCCTATTGATGAGTCACTGTAACCCATAAAAACAAATGTTGGAAAGAAGCTACTATGTAAGTTGTCCTCTTACCTCCACATGTGTGTCATGGTTTTACATATACTCATATACATCTCAGACATACAGACAGAACAATATCAAATAACAAATATCAAAATAAAGTGTTAAACATATAAAAATGATATTTTTATTTTGTTGCAATATACCTTTAATAGTTTTTCCTTTTCAAAATAATGAAGATTGTTTACATGGTTTGGTTCAAAAATCACACTTAATCTTCAGATTAAAAACCCTCTACTAGTTTAATTCTTAGATAAAAAAGTGAAAGAGTAATTTCTTTAAATACTGGAATTATTCAAAAATATTTATAAGAGTGTATTTTAAAGCATTAAAAACACTAGTATTTGGGTAGCTAACATGATCGACACAACTAAAGTCAGTATCCTTTTACATATGCAAATAATTTTATACTAAATATAATCTTCTAACGTAATTATTAAGACAACAATGAACTTGACTTTTAGTTGGAAATATTTCAAGTAATTTTTTGGAATAATCTCACCTTTTAAAACAATTGTCTATTTGAAAATAAGTGTTTTCTTCAATAAAAAGTCAAGTGTCCAATCATAAATTTTCTTTGAAATGACTCTAATTTTTTTCTTTCAGATCAAGATGAATGTAGTGTTTATGGTACTTGCAGCCAGACCTGCAAGAACACATACGGATCCTACGTTTGCAGTTGTGTGGAAGGCTACATAATGCAGTCAGACAACAGATCTTGCAAAGTCAAAAATGGTAAGTTATAGTCTTTCTTCTTCCAGAGCCTTTCTTTTTTTTTTCTTTTTTTCGGAGCTGGGGACTGAACCCAGGGCCTTGCGCTTGCTAGGCAAGCACTCTACCACTGAGCTAAATCCCCAACCCCCAGAGCCTTTCTTTAATTCCTTTTCATAGTTCTTTCTTTGCACTATGGTGCAGCCAATGTGGACTAGGGCAAGATCATGTTTACACATTGATATGTGTTAGAAACTCAAAGCAATACTTTTGATAGTTGTCATTCATACAAGAGCCATTCAACTGGAGAAATGTCTAATTAGAAAATGGGGGGAGTATTGAATCTTAACTGCCAATATTTTACTGAATAATATAATATAAGTGTGTTCTGGGAGCTTTTGCCTTGAGTCTAAAATTTCTGCTCCACATGTAACATAGACTGCTAAAACCTAGCTCACTTCTCTTTTACTGAAAATCTGTTATTACCTTCTTCCCATCCTGAGAGTACAAGAGCTACTGGAAGGATTGAGGACCTAACATTTTAACTTACCATTTGCCTTTCCAATCCCATGCCCCTGCCCCTGTCCTTTCTCCTCCCTCTCCTGTTGTCTATCTCTGAAATTGTTTTCCTTCTTCAACTGTACTGGTCTCGCCTTGAGTCGTTCCACATTCCAGCCTGTGATGCTCTTGGCTATCCAAATCATGTGGCTCCTCCATTCTCTTACAAGGCTCTGCCACAAGGTTAGCATTCAAAGGGATGTTCCATGAAGACTCTGTTTAAAGGTGTATGCTCTCAAATATTATCTATTTTAATGTGTGTGTGTGTGTGTGTGTGTGTGTGGTCTATATGCTTTCCCAACATCACTGAACTACGACCTGAGATTAATTCAGTTTAGTGTCAATTTTCTTTCTTACTTACTATATGATTTACCATTTATCTTTCTAATTTCAGAGATAGGAAAGGAAAGTAAACATAAATGGAAGGGCAGAAAAAGAAATGATGAGGAGATGTAGGGGTACAAATGAAAATATGAATTTATTCTTCAAAACAAAATTATATAATTAACATATCAATCTTTTGATGTTGAAATTTGATGTTTAAAAATGCTTCTTTTTTATTGCTTCTTGCAGCCCAGTAAGCTCTAATTTTCTACATTGCTTTCAGTAGGAATTAAATCCTTGGTAAATATTGTTTATCAAGTATCTTGGGGATATACTAGAAACAACAGGATACTGTCATCTTATGCTGCTGAATTAGCTCAGGAATATTATAGACAATATTTCACCTAGGCTGATTAATTCCTCTTAAGTCTGTTTTCATATAAAGTATTTCAGATAATGAGAAAGCAATGACTGCCCTCCCACCTCTCTTGAGCGTTTATTAGGAAGTACTAAATTACAAGAGGGAAATATGAAACTCTGTAAGTTGCTGCTGTTTCTTTTATAGACCTCATAACGTGTTTTGCCATGTCTTTGAGATAGTATGCAAATTATTTTTAAAAAATGTGTATTCAAATCATAAAGAGAACCTCGTTCAATATTTGGGATTTTTGTCCTTTGAATTATCAACTTCATATACAAGGTACTAATTATTTTGGTGTGTAATTTAGATCTTTAAAACCATTAAGCCATGTTCTGTGTTGATTTCATTTGAGAGTCCTGATTCAACATATTAATATACTGTATTTTGCTGTCTCTATTGAGTCACACAATATTAAAGATACTGAGGGGGAATGAAATGTCATAAATCTGACTCATGAAAACACTGCTCCCCTTTCTACAGAAGCAGCTTATCTGACAGTAATAGGATGTGACTAGAGAAGGGTGGTACATGGTAATGTCACACTGTATCAAGGAAAGGTGATGACTCTGGAGCTGATAATGGAATATACAAATCACCTCTGTGCCCTTAGCTTGAAGACAATATCTACCTACAGAGTTTGAAAAATAAACAGTTGCTATGGAGATAGGGTTCTGACTTAAAATTTGAAGGAAATGAACTACTAATGATATGGTCCTAAGTCTGTATGAAAGGGCAACTACTTTTGAAGGTCACCTGAATATTTGATTCCATACATTTGCACAATTCAGGAAAAAAAATCAGTCTGTTTTAGTTTTCTCACTTTTATGGCACATGAGCCAAAGAATACAGTTGTTTTTGGTTATACATACACTTCAAGTTAATGCCCAACTTTAAGAAAAATATTGTGAAACATTTTCCAGAGATCAGGGAAATATACAACTATCAAGGCCAAATGATGAAGAGGTTAGCTAGAACCAGACTAAGGAGGAGGGTGTTACAGAGAACTGTCTTTCACAGTGCTGTGTCCCACTTTTCCACAAGACTGCCTGAGCTTCACCTCATGTTTGGTTCTGAGTCTCTGTGTCTGGCTCCATTAGCTGCTGGATGAAGCACCTTAGGAGACAGTTATACTATGTTCCTGTCTGCAAACACAGCAGAGCATAATTAGTAGTGTCAGAGGTTGTATCTCTCCCATGGGATGAGTCTCCAGTTGGGCCAGTCTTTGGTTGGCCATTCCTCAGTCTCTGCTCCACCTTTATCCCTGCATGTCTTGTAGGTAGGACAAACTTTACATTGAAGGTTTGTCTGGTGGGTGGGTTGATGTCTCCCTCCTTCCTGGATAGAACATATAGCGACTTCAGTCTCTTTTCCTCCCAGTGGTAGAAATATCAGCTAGGGTCACTCCCATAGACTTTTGTAGATTCCCTTCCTCCCAGGTCTCCAGCTAGCACCAGAGACACCCCCCTCTGATTTCCATTCTCACTGCCAGCCCTCTTTTGCTCCTCTCTCCCTCAACTGATCCCCATCATCTTTCCTCTATTCATGCCCACTCCCACCCAGTTTCCTCTCTCCAGCCACTTCTGATAGTCCCCTTTTGAGTGAGATTCACACTTCCTCCCTCCTCATCACCCTGTTTCTTTAGGTCTGTGGAATTTAGCATTGGAGAGTGGGTGATAGAATTGCATGGGCTTGAAAAGACAGGGACACAAAAAGAAGACCTACAGAGTCAACTAACAGAGACTGAACAACCAGCCAAAGAGCATACAGAGGCTGGCCTGAGGCCCCCTCCACATTTGTAGCAGATGTGCAGTTTGGTCTTCATGTGGGCTCCTAACAATTGGCGTTGGGGATGTCTGACTCTCTTGCCTGCCATTTAAATCCCTTCTCCTACCTGAACTGTCTGGTTGGAAGAGAGGATGTGTTTAGTCCTTCTGGGACTAGATGTCCCAGGGTGGAGTGATATTCAATGAGGGCTTCCCCTTCTCAGAGGCGAAGGGCAGGAAGCAGTGGGCAGCAGGGTTTTGGGATTTGTATGGTTGGACTGAGAGAAGAGAAGGGTCCTGTGATTGGGATGTTAAGTGAATAAAAAGATTATTATGGAAAGAAAAATAAGAAGAGAGAGAATGCTCTGGAAGACAGAGTTTCTTCATAGGTACATGCAGTTAAGTGTCTTTCAAGCTTCTTATAAAGCTCCTAAAGTTTCAATATGAATTAATGTTATAGCATTTTAACTGGTCACTCCAAGGTAAGCCTGTATGGTCCTATTTTCAAATGATAATAATTAGGTAAATTAATACATTTGATTGGTTATCTCATCTTTATAGCATCATACCTGGGCACAAGTAAAATTTACAAGCCTTAAGAACATCTTTCTAAAACATGCTTAATCAAGAGAGGGGGATCATAGTCTTTGTGATAAAGATGAAAGGGAACAATATTAAGCAAGAAGCTTAATTCAAGAAATGGAGGATTTACCCCAAACATTTTTCATTCTGTGTCCATCTCGGTAAGTGTAACTATATGTAATTAAACACTTTAGGGGCCCGCAGCAGCTCTCTGCACCCAGACCCTGTGAGAGAGAGACCCAACCGCCTGGTCAGGTGGGCACTCCTGAGGCTGCAGAGCGGAAGAGACCACCAACACTGCTCACCCCTGCCCACATCCCTGGCCCAAGAGGAAACTGTATAAGGCCTCTGGGCTCCCGTGGGGGAGGGCCCAGGAGCGGTAGGACCCCTGCCTGAGACACCGCTGGAACCTGAAGGAAACAGACCGGATAAACAGTTCTCTGCACCCAAATCCCGTGGGAGGGAGAGCTGAACCTTCAGAGAGGCAGACAAGCCTGGGAAACCAGAAGAGACTGCTCTCTGCACACACATCTCAGACGCCAGAGGAAAAAGCCAAAGACCATCTGGAACCCTGGTGCACTGAAGCTCCCAGAAACGGCAGCACAAGTCTTCCTGGTTGCTGCCGCTGCAGAGAGCCCGTGGGCAGCACCCCACGAGCGAACTTGAGCCTCGGGACCACAGGTAAGACCAACTTTTCTGCTGCAAGTGACCTGCCTGGTGAACTCAAGACACAGGCCCACAGGAACAGCTGAAGACCTGTAGAGAGGAAAAACTACACGCCCGAAAGCAGAACACTCTGTCCCCGTAACTGACTGAAAGAGAGGAAAACAGGTCTACAGCACTCCTGACACACAGACTTATAGGACAGTCTAGCCACTGTCAGAAATAGCAGAACAAAGTAACACTAGAGATAATCTGATGGCGAGAGGCAAGTGCAGGAACCCAAGCAACAGAAACCAAGACTACATGGCACCATCGGAGCCCAATTCTCCCATCAAAACAAACATGGAATATCCAAACACACCAGAAAAGCAAGATCTAGTTTCAAAATCATTTTTGATCATGATGCTGGAGGACTTCAAGAAAGACGTGAAGAACTCCCTTAGAGAACAAGTACAAGCCTACAGAGAGGAATCGCAAAAATGCCTGAAAGAATCGCAAAAATCCCTGAAAGAATTCCAGGAAAACATAAATAAACAAGTAGAAGCCCATAGAGAGGAGACACAAAAATCCCTGAAAGAATTCCAGGAAATCAAAAATAAACAAGTAGAAGCCCATAGAGAGGAGACACAAAAATCCCTGAAAGAATTCCAGGAAAACACAATCAAACAGTTGAAGGAATTAAAAATGGAAATAGAAGCAATCAAGAAAGAACACATGGAAACAACCCTGGATATAGAAAACCAAAAGAAGAGACAAGGAGCTGTAGATACAAGCTTCACCAACAGAATACAAGAGATGGAAGAGAGAATCTCAGGAGCAGAAGATTCCATAGAAATCATTGACTCAACTATCAAAGATAATGTAAAGCGGAAAAAGCTACTGGTCCAAAACATACAGGAAATCCAGGACTCAATGAGAAGATCAAACCTAAGGATAATAGGTATAGAAGAGAGTGAAGACTCCCAGCTCAAAGGACCAGTAAATATCTTCAACAAAATCATAGAAGAAAACTTCCCTAACCTAAAAAAAGAGATACCCATAGACATACAAGTAGCCTACAGAACTCCAAATAGATTGGACCAGAAAAGAAACACCTCCCGTCACATAATTGTCAAAACACCAAACGCACAAAATAAAGAAAGAATATTAACAGCAGTAAGGGAAAAAGGTCAAGTAACATATAAAGGCAGACCTATCAGAATCACACCAGACTTCTCGCCAGAAACTATGAAGGCCAGAAGATCCTGGACTGATGTCATACAGACCCTAAGAGAACACAAATGCCAGCCCAGGTTACTGTATCCAGCAAAACTTTCAATTAACATTGATGGAGAAACCAAGATATTCCATGACAAAACTAAATTTACACAATATCTTTCTACAAATCCAGCACTACAAAGGATAATAAATGGTAAAGCCCAACATAAGGAGGCAAGCTATACCCTAGAAGAAGCAAGAAACTAATCGTCTTGGCAACAAAACAAAGAGAATGAAAGCACACAAACATAAGCTCAAATCCAAATATGAATATAACGGGAAGCAATAATCACTATTCCTTAATATCTCTCAATATCAATGGCCTCAACTCCCCAATAAAAAGACATAGATTAACAAACTGGATACGCAACGAGGACCCTGCATTCTGCTGCCTACAGGAGACACACCTCAGAGACAAAGACAGACAATACCTCAGAGTGAAAGGCTGGAAAACAACTTTCCGAGCAAATGGTCAGAAGAAGCAAGCTGGAGTAGCCATTCTAATATCAAATAAAATCAATTTCCAACTAAAAGTCATCAAAAAAGATAAGGAAGGACACTTCATATTCATCAAAGGAAAAATCCACCAAGATGAACTCTCAATCCTAAATATCTATGCCCCAAATACAAGGGCACCTACATACGTAAAAGAAACCTTACTAAAACTCAAAACACACATTGCACCTCACACAATAATAGTGGGAGATTTCAACACCCCACTCTCATCAATGGACAGATCATGGAAACAGAAATTAAACAGAGACATAGACAGACTAAGAGAAGTCATGAGCCAAATGGACTTAACGGATATTTATAGAACATTCTATCCTAAAGCAAAAGGATATACCTTCTTCTCAGCTCCTCATGGTACTTTCTCCAAAATTGACCATATAATTGGTCAAAAAACGGGCCTCAACAGGTACAGAAAGATAGAGATAATCCCATGCATGCTATCGGACCACCACGGCCTAAAACTGGTCTTCAATAACAATAAGGGAAGAATGCCCACATATACGTGGAAATTGAACAATGCTCTACTCAATGATAACCTGGTCAAGGAAGAAATAAAGAAAGAAATTAAAAACTTTTTAGAATTTAATGAAAATGAAGATACAACATACTCAAACTTATGGGACACAATGAAAGCTGTGCTAAGAGGAAAACTCATAGCGCTAAGTGCCTGCAGAAAGAAACAGGAAAGAGCATATGTCAGCAGCTTGACAGCACACCTAAAAGCTCTAGAACAAAAAGAAGCAAATACACCCAGGAGGAGTAGAAGGCAGGAAATAATCAAACTCAAAGCTGAAATCAACCAAGTAGAAACAAAAAGGACCATAGAAAGAATCAACAGAACCAAAAGTTGGTTCTTTGAGAAAATCAACAAGATAGATAAACCCTTAGCCACACTAACGAGAGGACACAGAGAATGCGTCCAAATTAACAAAATCAGAAATGAAAAGGGAGACATAACTACAGATTCAGAGGAAATTCAAAAAATCATCAGATCTTACTATAAAAACCTATATTCAACAAAACTTGAAAATCTTCAGGAAATGGACAATTTCCTAGACAGATACCAGGTACCGAAGTTAAATCAGGAACAGATAAACCAGTTAAACAACCCCATAACTCCTAAGGAAAGAGAAGCAGTCATTAAAGGTCTCCCAACCAAAAAGAGCCCAGGTCCAGACGGGTTTAGTGCAGAATTCTATCAGACCTTCATAGAAGACCTCATACCAATATTATCCAAACTATTCCACAAAATTGAAACAGATGGAGCACTACCGAATTCCTTCTACGAAGCCACAATTACTCTTATACCTAAACCACACAAAGACACAACAAAGAAAGAGAACTTCAGACCAATTTCCCTTATGAATATCGACGCAAAAATACTCAATAAAATTCTGGCAAACCGAATTCAAGAGCACATCAAAACAATCATCCACCATGATCAAGTAGGCTTCATCCCAGGCATGCAGGGATGGTTTAATATACGGAAAACCATCAACGTGATCCATTATATAAACAAACTGAAAGAACAGAACCACATTATCATTTCATTAGATGCTGAGAAAGCATTTGACAAAATTCAACACCCCTTCATGATAAAAGTCCTGGAAAGAATAGGAATTCAAGGCCCATACCTAAACATAATAAAAGCCATATACAGCAAACCAGTTGCTAACATTAAACTAAATGGAGAGAAACTTGAAACAATCCCACTAAAATCAGGGACTATACAAGGCTGCCCACTCTCTCCCTACTTATTCAATATAGTTCTTGAAGTTCTAGCCAGAGCAATCAGACAACAAAAGGAGATCAAGGGGATACAGATCGGAAAAGAAGAGGTCAAAATATCACTATTTGCAGATGAAATGATAGTATATTTAAGTGATCCCAAAAGTTCCACCAGAGAACTACTAAAGCTGATAAACAACTTCAGCAAAGTGGCTGGGTATAAAATTAACTCAAATAAATCAGTTGCCTTCCTCTATACAAAAGAGAAACAAGCCGAGAAAGAAATTAGGGAAATGACACCCTTCATAATAGACCCAAATAATATAAAGTACCTCGGTGTGACTTTAACCAAGCAAGTAAAAGATCTGTACAATAAGAACTTCAAGACACTGAGGAAAGAAATTGAAGAAGACCTCAGAAGATGGGAAGATCTCCCATGCTCATGGATTGGCAGGATTAATATAGTAAAAATGGCCATTTTACCAAAAGCAATCTACAGATTCAATGCAATGCCCATCAAAATACCAATCCAATTCTTCAAAGAGTTAGAAAGAACAATTTGCAAGTTCATCTGGAATAACAAAAAACCCAGGATAGCTAAAGCTATCCTCAACAATAAAAGGACTTCAGGGGGAATCACTATCCCTCAACTCAAGCAGTATTACAGAGCAATAGTGATAAAAACTGCATTTATAATAGCCAGAAAATGGAAAGAACCCAGATGCCCTTCAGACAGATAGACCAATGGAATAGAATTGAAGACCCAGAAATGAACCCACACACCTATGGGCACTTGATTTTTGACAAAGGAGCCAAAACCATCCAATGGAAAAAAGATAG
Source organism: Rattus norvegicus (assembly GCF_021556685.1). Lineage (NCBI taxonomy): Eukaryota > Metazoa > Chordata > Mammalia > Rodentia > Muridae > Rattus > Rattus norvegicus. The sequence goes on along the minus strand of NC_141536.1, from coordinate 25,037,950 downwards.
CATTTTCAGCAAATGGTGCTGGTTCAACTGGAGGGCAACATGTAGAAGAATGCAGATCGATCCATCCTTATCACCCTGTACAAAGCTTAAGTCCAAGTGGATCAAGGACCTCCACATCAAACCAGACACACTCAAACTAATAGAAGAAAAACTAGGGAAGCATCTGGAACACATGGGCACTGGAAAAAATTTCCTGAACAAAACACCAATGGCTTATGCTCTAAGATCAAAAATCGACAAATGGGATCTCATAAAACTGCAAAGCTTCTGTAAGGCAAAGGACACTGTGGTTAGGACAAAACGGCAACCAACAGATTGGGAAAAGATCTTTACCAATCCTACAACAGATAGAGGCCTTATATCCAAAATATACAAAGAACTCAAGAAGTTAGACCGCAGGGAAACAAATAACCCTATTAAAAAATGGGGTTCAGAGCTAAACAAAGAATTCACAGCTGAGGAATGCCGAATGGCTGAGAAACACCTAAAGAAATGTTCAACATCTTTAGTCATAAGGGAAATGCAAATCAAAACAACCCTGAGATTTCACCTCACACCAGTGAGAATGGCTAAGATCAAAAACTCAGCTGACAGCAGATGCTGGCGAGGATGTGGAGAAAGAGGAACACTCCTCCATTGTTGGTGGGATTGCAGACTGGTAAAACCATTCTGGAAATCAGTCTGGAGGTTCCTCAGAAAATTGGACATTGAACTGCCTGAGGATCCAGCTATACCTCTCTTGGGCATATACCCAAAAGATGCCTCAACATATAAAAGAGACACGTGCTCCACTATGTTCATCGCAGCCTTATTTATAATAGCCAGAAAATGGAAAGAACCGAGATGCCCTTCAACAGAGGAATGGATACAGAAAATGTGGTACATCTACACAATGGAATATTACTCAGCTATCAAAAACAACGAGTCTATGAAATTCGTAGGCAAATGGTTGGAACTGGAAAATATCATCCTGAGTGAGCTAACCCAATCACAGAAAGACATACATGGTATGCACTCATTGATAAGTGGCTATTAGCCCAAATGCTTGAATTACCCTAGATCCCTAAAACAAACGAAACTCAAGACGGATGATCAAAATGTGAATGCTTCACTCCTTCTTTAAATGAGGAAAAAGAATACCCTTGGCAGGGAAGGGAGAGGCAAAGATTAAAACAGAGACTGAAGGAACACCCATTCAGAGCCTGCCCCACATGTGGCCCATACATATACAGCCACCCAATTAGACAAGATGGATGAAGCAAAGAAGTGCAGACCGACAGGAGCCGGATGTAGATCGCTCCTGAGAGACACAGCCAGAATACAGCAAATACAGAGGCGAATGCCAGCAGCAAACCACTGAGCTGAGAATAGGTCCCCCGTTGAAGGAATCAGAGAAAGAACTGGAAGAGCTTGAAGGGGCTCGAGACCCCATATGTACAACAATGCCAAGCAACCAGAGCTTCCAGGGACTAAGCCACTACCTAAAGACTATACATGGACTGACCCTGGACTCTGACCTCATAGGTAGCAATGAATATCCTAGTAAGAGCACCAGTGGAAGGGGAAGCCCTGGGTCCTGCTAAGACTGAACCCCCAGTGAACTAGACTATGGGGGGAGGGCGGCAATGGGGGGAGTGTTGGGAGGGGAACACCCATAAGGAAGGGGAGGGGGGAGGGGGATGTTTGCCCGGAAACCGGGAAAGGGAATAACACTTGAAATGTATATAAGAAATACTCAAGTTAATAAAAAAAAAACACTTTAGACTTGAAAATCTTTATAGGCAAACCTCTGCAGTCATAACTTGGTACTGTTCAGTACTTAACTCAAAAAGAAGGAATTTCTTTTTGAATTTACATTTGTAAAGTAACATCAGATGTGAAGATTGTAATAATACTGTATTACTAGATGAGTCATACTAAAAGTAAATGAGGTGAACTACTATTTATGACTACAATGCAATTTGCATTAAGAGCTAAAAATTGTCTAATCAAAGACTGAGCTCCAAACCATCATTTAGAGCTACCCAGTAAAATTTCCGAATATTTTGATGTTTCATTTCGCAAATAGAATTTTGATGATGACTCGTTTGGTTTGAAATTTGAAATTTTACTTGCTACATGTATCTTTTTTGTTAAGTGATTTAAATTAACTTTGATATAAGAAGGTATAAATATGAGCAAACTTGAACTTAGGATATCAGGTGGGCTCACAAAATATCAATTCCAGCAATGGAGAAAGCGTAACAATATTTTTGATAAATTCAGGCTTGGTGGTCAGTTTGTTCGGTGTCCTAACCACTTTTTGAAAGCAGAAGCTTGAACCACAGAGTTCTACTGATTGTCCTGAAGGACCAGCAAGATGAAGAGCCCTACATTGATTTTATGTTTATTACCATGAAGGCAAAGTCTGGATGAATGTTCTTCTTTTAGTGAGTGGGGCAGATAGAGCCTTAGGAAATGTGTACTACTGACTGGCTTCAAGATTCTTTCGTTGCTCTTTAAAAATTATAATTTTGTATTTTTTCAAATTATAATACTATTACATAACTTCCCACTTAACCTTTTTTTCTCTTTAGACCCTGCCACATCCCCCTTCTTGCTGGCTTTCAAATCCGTGCCCTTTTCATGGCTTTTCAAATCATTAATTATCTGTTTCATATGTGAGATATGGTGTGGTGTGGTGTGGTGTGTGTGTGTGTGTGTGTGTGTGTGTGTGTGTGTGTGTGTGTGTTATGTGTGATATGGTGTGGTGTGGTGTGGTGTGTGTGTGTGTGTGTGTGTGTGTGTGTGTGTGTGGTGTGTGCGTGTGCGTGTGCATGTGCGTTCTTAATTATATAACCGACTCAATCTGTATAGGTTAGCAACACATATGTTTTCAAAGCTGACAAGGGAAGTGCTTGTATTTTACTTTTGTTGTTCACTGACTTAGGGAAAAAACAAAAGAAGCTGGAATGAGATTTAAAAAAAGGACATCGTTAGGTATTCGAAGTCTTATTTTAGTTTCCTGCAAGGAAGTGCATCACTAAACAGAGCTGAGGAAACATTATACCTATGCTCCGTGCTGTTTCCATCACTACGATATGGAAGAAAAAAGTAAGAGAGAAAGAAATTAAAACTGTAGCTTCACGTCTTCCAAATTAAAACCACGGAAGTAATTTAACATCTCTTGATTCTGTAATAAGGTGTTTGTGGTTGGATAATTAAGCAGCATTGATATCAGGGCTGCCTCTGTTTCATGGCCAGCAGGTGGGGTCCTGTAAAGGAGAGAATTGTCTCCCTCAGTGTTGCTTGCAGTTCAGTTATTAAAGCATTCTTCTAAGGTTAGTTTTAAAAACTCACACACATTAAAAGTTCCTTATGAAACTAATGACACAGACTACGGTATATCTCAAAAGAGCTTCTTGGGAAAGGTCAGTCAGTTGGTTCATTGTTGCATCTGGACTATTTGCTCCTTGAAAGGTCCTTTTGGTGACCTGTATATATGATTGGCATTTGGTGACAAGATGAAATATGAAGTTTCCTTAGCCAGGAGTGATCCCAGTCAACTGCCACAGAAAAGTAATTTGGTTTGTTGTTCTCTATGTGTCATACAAAACATATAACAAATAGCTAGTGACAGGAAAATTTCTCAGTGCTTTGAAAAGATTATGCACTTGGTACATCTTCTATTGACGTGTCAGTGAATCAAGATGAGGATATGATGGTGTTGAGGCTAAACAAGAAGAGAAACAAAACCTTGGATGCAACTGTAAAACAAATTAGGTATTTTGCCATTTTGCCATATTATGCAGGACTGACTATAATTTTAGAGTGATATTGGCCTCAGGGTGGTTTGAGCCACATTGTCTTAGTTCCCTGGATATGGCATCCCCACATTTCAGGAAACCCAGAAATGTTAGAAGGACTGTATGTAACCTAAGGAGTGTCTGCAGCAAATGAACTTTCCTCTCTCCAATGAAGCTTTGCTATGAGACGCTCTACCCTGTGGAAATTCTAGAATTTGCCTACATGTCTGAAATCCTAAGTGGGTTGTCTCAACATAGAAGATGTTTCTGTAATATAAAGAATTATTTCTGTTACATATGGTATCTGCACCACCCATGACTGTGTAAATTAAGTTCTAAAAGATGGAATGAGTGAAAATTTCCAGGAGCATCATTGGTTCCCAACTGAATGTCGTTTCTTAATGTCCCCATCTAAAAGCTGCTCAAGAGTAGAACAGCAGAGAACATAAGAACTCCTCATGAATATTTTTATTGCTTGTTTTTGTTTTTCTTATTGCCTGGAATACATCATCATCTTCATAGTCTAGCTCATGTCTATATTTTAATCAGCAACAAAATTGCAAGGAAAATGAGGAAGAGCAAGATGAGTTGATCTTAGCAGAGTGTGTTATCACTCCTTTGATTTACTCATAGTTTAAAAAAGTATTTCCCATGACTCAAAAGCACATCCCTCATTAGCGTCCAAAATTCTTTCTCTCTGCAACTAACCTGGGGGCTTTTTCTGACATGGAAAAATGATACATTTATTAGCTATAGATCCAGGAATAAATATGCTTTGTTTTTATCAACAGCATGCTAATACAACCTTCTTTATATTCCTAAAATAGCTTTTTTGTATAATAGCTGACAAATCATTATAAAATCCTCATCCTCAAATTAGAAAGTTTAATAAATTATACCCAGGCCTATACTTGTCTATTTTTAATGTTAGAAACAATTTATGAATAATGACAAAAAGTGGAACATTTAAGTTTATAAAAATGACAGTGACTGAGAGATAAAAGTTTACTGGTACATTGATAAGTCATTAAGAATATGTTGAATACTCTGTCCAATTAGCAAAAGAATACTATTATGTCTTCCCTTGGCACTGAGAAAATTTTCTAGCCACAGATTCTCCATCACTATATAGGGCTTCAACTTGTAGAATTGTATATGAACCTGATCAAATTAGTTTGTTCCTCCTTTGATGGCAGAACCACTACCACACTACTGGGCTCATCTGAGAAGGTCAGTCATAATGGTGACTCACAGTATTCACAGCTGGGCATGACTGATGACTACTGTTTCCCTTCAATAACGCCTTCCAGCACTCTGAAAGCTAGCTAGTAGGGACTTAGCTTCTAGGTCAGTACACATTTGACTTCTCAACTTTCTTTGAATTACCTATGTGATGTCTTCAGCAATAGAGGTGCTTAGGAGCATTGGCAATACCCATTAATGTTTCTGAGTCTATATGTTCCCACTTTTTAACATGTATGAAAGAACTTACCCCTTCCTGGCCTTGGGATATTTATGGCTAGCATGTGGTGTCTAGTCGGCACATCATTGTCTCATTACAGGGCAAAGTGTTTTATATGTGTGTATGTCTATATTTCAGGAAAAATCTATAGTAGTAGGTTTCTTTCTGACTTATTTTCAAAATGATTTAATGTTTGTTATTAGTCTCTATACCCCATCCTCCACCCTGATCTTTTATCCCGTACTTAATCCTCCCCATTCCACTATTCCCCATCCCCATTTACAATACTATTTCAATTTCTTGTCACTAGTAATACCTCCATGGTCTTTTTCTAATTTCCTGTCCTTTAAGATTATTCCAAATGAAACACACATATCTGAAGAGTCAAAACTAATGCACAAATTAAAGAAAGCATGCAACTTTGGCTTTCTGGTTCTGAATTAAGTCTCTCAGAATAAATGTTTCCAGTTCCTTTCATTTTCCTACGAGTTTAATAGTTTCTAAAATATTTTTCTAACACCGGGATAATATTGCATTGTGTAAAAGTACATCATTTTCATTATTCCCACCTTAGTTAATGAGATTCGAGGATGTTTCTATTTCAGACATGGGAAACTATTGTGGAAATGGAAAGCTATTGTTCGTGGAGGAACAATGACCATGGATTAGCAGGTATCTCGGTAACTGAAGATGGAGGTCCTTCAGTTACATGTTACATGCCTCATCTATAGCATTGCTCTTTCTTGTGATAGAACTACTTCCAAAGTTTTGAGGAACTGCCACACTGTTTTCCACATTGACTACACCAATTTACACTCATCCTAATAGTAAGTAAATCATCCTCTTTCCCTGCTTCTTTACAAGTATTTATCATCATTCACCATTTTGATCCTATATCTTATGACAAGGGAAGGATCAAATCTCAAATTAGAATTAACATAAACTTACCTGTGCCTACAGTTGACGTTCTTTAACGGTTCCTAGTTGTTTGGAATTTTTGGAAACTGTTTAGTTCCATAACCCATTTTAATGTTCTTTCTGTTTTTTTTATTGCTTTTTTTCCCTTTCATTCTTTGTATATTCTTAATAATTACCATCTTTCAGATGTATATCTGGTAGAGATGTTTTCCCATGCTGCTGGCGGTCTTTTCACTTGAATGAAGGTGACCTTTGCTGTGCAGAAGTTCTATGATTTCATGTAGCTTCATTTATTAATTGGTGACATAAATGCATGTTACTAGGATCCTTTTCAGAAAGTCTTTTCCTATGCCAATAATTTTAAACACATTTCCTACTTACACCACTATCACAGTAAGAGTATCAGATCTTCATCAGGTACTTGGTCCACTTGAAGTTTGGGCCAGGTAAGAGATTGGGATCTGGTTGCATTCTTCTACATGCAGCTGTTCAGTTTGACCAGCAGCATTTGCTAAAGATGCAGTCTTTTTTCCAATGGCTATTGATGGCCCCTTTGTCAATAATCATGTGGGGGTTTTTTGTTTTGTTTTTGTTTTTGTTTTTGTTTATTTGTTTGGGTTTACTTTTTATTTATTTTGTTTTGGATTGTTTTGAGACTGGAGAAATGGATCACTTAAGAGCTCTTGTTGCATTTGGAGAAATCTAGGAAACCAAGATTTATTTCCCAGAAATTATGTTAACTAACAACCCTCTGTAACTCCAGTTCCTGAGAATCTGATAGCCTCCTCTGGCCTCATTGGGCAGTACTCTCTTGGAGTACACATACATACATGCAAGCACACAGACATAGAAATAAATCTTTTTAAAAATCAGGTAGCTGATCATGTCTGAGCTTATATGTGAGTCCCCTATTCCATTTATCAATGTGTTTTTTTTGCCTATCCTAAGCTTTATTTACTACCATGCCTTACCCATATAGTTTGAAATCAAGTATAATGGTACTTTCTTCAATTGTTACATTGTTTTGGATTGATTTATGTATACAAGATCTTTTGTGTTTACAGACGAAATTTAAATATCATTACAATTTCTGTGAGAAATCATATTGGACCTTTGAGACAATTTACTTAAATTGGTAAATAGCTTTGATAAATGGCCTTTTTGCTATATTAGTACTACCAATCTCTGAGCATGATATCTTTCTGTTTTCTAATTATCTTCCTCTAATTCTTCAGAGTATTAAAATTCTCATTGTACACATCTTTCTTTCGGTGTCCTGATTAAGTTTAATCTAGTGCATATTTTTGAGGCTACTATAAATGAGAGTTTTCTCAATTTCTTTTCACTCTTTTATTTGTATATTGCAAGGTTACCAATTTTTATGCATTAATTTTGCATTTGGCAATATTGATAAATATGTCCAGCAAATTAAAGGGACTTCTGGTAGAATCTTTAGGGCTTTTTATTCACAGAAGCCTTTTATATCAACCCTCATCAAAAATGCTTCTGTTTGCAGCAGATGGTAATTAACACAGAAACCTACAACTGCCAAGTCATAGAGAATGAACGACTGTTCAAAGTTAACCCTAAATTGTTTATCTGTATCACACCATCTTCTTTAAGGCTAGGGGATCATTGCGGAAGAGGGAACAGAAAAAAACTTTAAGACATGAGGGCAGTAAATGACTATAAGAAACAGTGCTTTAGGACACAGAAGGAAAGTTACAAATATGAACTCATGATGTGGCAGTGAAATCATGCACAAGACCTGTACAACTTTAAGTTAGATCAAAGCTAGCATTGTAGTGGACATGAGCAGGAAGTGCCATCACAAGCTGAAGAGACAACAGAAATTACAGTTTCCAGGAAAGGGAAAAACAGTTTTCTCAGTGGGTTTGGTTTCTGCTCAGAAAACCGTTCTCCAGTAGATAGTCACACATATAAGAGTATTTGTGTAACACAATTGCACATGCTGGACTTGAATAAAAGAGAATACCAAATTTGGTGGTCATGGTAAGGGGACATTTCCTGGTGAAGTTTGAATAAGATAGCAAACACAGTAAAAATACATTGTTCTAAATCCTTGTAAATGAATAACAATAGAGAAAATGATACATTATTAAATAAATGATGCTAAAATACACATATTTACATAATATATTTATTTTTTATTCATTAAAATTTTAAACTATAAAATTACGTAAATCCTTAGGAGGATAAAAACATTGAAGCTTGAAAAGTAGAGCAACTGTCTTTTATCTAAGAAAGATAATTTTTCTTTAGAAAGTCTTCAAGGCATAACTTGTATAAATTGCAATCAACAGAGTTGAGGGGAAAAAAGCTAGAGTAATAATATTAGTTAGAGAATGCCCCTATGGCATTTCTCTCTCTGCTCCATCCAGGACTGCGATGATTAATATCACGGTATTCTCTCTAGTCATCCGCCTACAGTCTTTTCAATTTTTAAAGGAGGAAATCTCTTGCATTGATTTTATTTCTAAATGCATGAAAGCATTCTTCCTAGCAATAAAACCCACAAAGTACTGATTTTGATAGTGCCTTTCAGAAAATAGAATTCTGCCCAAATTATTAGCTAAATTGTACCTAAATGGTCTTCTGATGTTTGGGACAGTATACTATTAAATTACTGAAAATCTGCCCAGAAGTTTGTTTGGTGTAGCATTTAATGCTTACAGTGCTTAATCTGTCTCCATAATAGTAAAGTAGAAGATTGTGATCCTCAATTCAAGTTGTATGTTTACATCTATAGGAGGCCCTGTCAGGAAAACCAAAATGGTTTAAATGGCCTTCCCTTTTTCTCTCTTCCAATGAGTTTCAAGTACCACTTTTCTTCTCCTTATTCCGATACGATCTTATTTTGCATACCCTTGTGAAAGTACATGGGATAAAAATAAAACTTTCTCAGTCCACGTTCGTTAATCTCAGATTCTGCTAGACCCAGAACTCATATTTCATGTTTAGCTTTATGTAGTACCCTCTAGTATTCTCTTATTTGATTTGTGATATTATTTTTATTTGTTTATAGAGGCATATAGTTCTATATGTCATTTTCAAACATAAACTGTTATAGTTATTCATAGCCTCTACTGCCCAGGTCTTTGACTACTGTATACTTGAACTCCCAGTATACCCTTCTTGCTATTGTTACATCTTGTTTTGTTTTGTTTTATTTTGGTTTTGTTTGTTTGTTTTAATTTTATTTAACCTGTTTTTTAGACTCCAAATTTTATTTAATCTTTTTTTTAGACTCCAGTTTTTATTCCCCTCCCAGTTCACCCTCTGACTTTTCCAAATCCCATACCTCCCACTCCCACCCCTGTCTCCACCAGAATTTCACCACCCTCCTACCCTCTCCCCCAAAACCTCCCCACTCACTGGGGCCTCCAGTCTCTTGGGGGTTAGGTGCATCTTCTCTGACTAAACCTAGACCCAGTAATCCTCTGCTGTATATGTGTTGGAGATCTCGTCTCAGATGGTATATGTTTCCTGGTTGGTGTTCCAGTGTCTAAGAGATCTCAAGCATCCTGGTTGAGACTACTGGTCCTCTTACAAGGTCGCCTTTTTTCCTCAGATTCTTCCAGCTTTTCCCTAATTCAAACACAGGGGTGAGCAGCCACTGTCCATTGTTGGGTGTAAATATCTGCATCTGACTCTGTCAGCTGCTTGTTGGGTCTCTTGGAGGGCAGTAGTTATAGGATCCTTTTTGTGAACACTCCATAGCCTCAGTAATAGTATCAGGCCTTGGAGCCTCCTTTTGAGCTCCTTTGGGCCTGTAGCTGGACCTCCTTTTCCTTAGGACATTCTCCATTTTTGCCCCTGCAGTTTTTTCAGATAGAAACAATTATGGGTCAGAGTTTTTTTTTTTTTTTTCTTTTTACTGTGAGATGGCAACCACATCCCTCACTCGAGGCCCTGCTTTCTGCTGGAGGTGTGCTCTACAAGTTCCCTCTTCCCACTGTAGGACATTTCATCTAAGGTCCCTCTGTTAGAGACCTGAGAGTAGCTCACCTTTCAGGTCTCTAATACATTCTGTAGGCTCCTCCCACCTCATTCTTTCTGAGGTTGCTGTTTTCCCATGAGCACTTAGGGCTTTAGTCCTTTTCCCCAACCCAAATACCTGATCATGCTTTAGCATATGGCACTGATAAAATATTTGAGGACAATAAATGGTGGGAAACTTTCTATGCTACTAGTTTATCACATTACTATTGTGAAAATGTCTATACAACCAAAGTAGTTTAAACTGCCAGTTCAATTTCTATCAAAATTCTAATGACAATCTTCAGAGAACAAAGGGAAAAATCCAAAAAGTGATATGGAATCCCAAAAGAAACACACAGCCAAAGAAGTATAAATCCAGCCAGAGATACCATATTACTAAACTCAGACTGTATTACAGATTACAGAGCCATGATGAGAAAGACAGCAGGATATTGGCACATAAACAGACATAAAAACTAATGAAACAGAACAGAAGGCCCGCAGGTAAACACAGACGAGTATGGACACCAGGTGTTTGACAACGGTGTAAAAATTTGAGCTGGAAAACAATAGCACTCTCAATTAAAGGTATCGGCAAATTTGAATATGTACCTTCAGAAAAATAAAATTAGATACATATATCTTTTCCCTACACAAAATCAATTTAAGTTTGATTGAAGATCTTAATCTTAGACAAGAAACACTTTTACTGATAAAAGGAAACAAGGAAAACAACATTAGGCTTCAGGCACAACGATGAACTCACTAGTACTTTAGTCTGTCCTAGATCTTTCCAATTAATGTTCTGTAAAGATAAGTGGGAAAAAATCTCTTTATTGCCATGTTTTCCTCCAAGTAGGGTACAAATTGCTTTTTTAATAATAAGAATAATTCTGAAGTTTATAGTCATTCTCCTTCTTTCTTGAACTTAATTTTATGGATATTTCAATATTATTAAATTCAACATTATTATCTGTAGTTGTCATTTTTTAATCAATTTTTGATCTTTAGTCTTCTTTGAATTCCCTCTCAACTATACCGTACCACCTTAAATTGAAATTATATTCTAAACTTCCTGGAACTCTTTTTTTTTTTTTACAATATTTGCTTTTGTTTTTTTTTTTCTTTCCTGTCACTGTATTTCCTTCCTTACTTGACTCCCTAGGTCATCTTATATTATGACTTAGATTTTAAACCACTCCCTATTTTCTGACTGCTAAAAAAGTACATGAATTCAGAGGTTTCTAAGATTTTACCATGACTGTTCAACCCTTGATTTAATATAATATTAGATTGAATGCTCAATATATCCATATACTTATTTTAAAAGGATCAGATTCCATATATCTGACCTCTTTAATATTTTTGCAGTACTGCCATCTTGGTCAATGTCGCATTCTTTTAACCCAATTTTAAGGTTAAAACATTAGACACACAGTTGATTGCTTTCCTCCTCTCAAAGGCTACATTTCTATCTTTTGTTTTTGTTTATTCTAAGAAACCTTCTTCCTTACACTTACATTTTTGTATATTCCTGTGAGTTTTTCCTTCTAGAAAATTTCATTAGTATTTGTTTAGTGTCTGCCTTGCCTAAAGTATCAGTTACCTTTCTGTAGTTGTGGTATAATTCAATGACCAAGAAAACTTGAGAAGCAAAAATTCGTTTGAGCTTACATTTCCAAAGGAATAGTATCCCCTTTGTAGTGGTGAATTAGTTAAACTGCTTTGGTTCTTGGGGGGGGGGGGTCACATGCAGGCTCCACCTACCCAAGATTTCTCTGGATTCACCAATGAAAGACATTTACATGCCAGCTAATTTTGATATGCCTTGACTAGTTCAAGGAGTGGGTATTTCTAAATTTCCCCATGGTTAGCAAATATTTCCCTCTGAAATTCCTATATTAACAACTTTTAAAATCTATATTTCATCTCTGTTATTCCAGACCCAATCATGGAAATGACCCCAGGACTGGCTGGCTTTTAAGTTTCATCTTTCTGTTTCCCCATCATGGTGATTCTCTTCTTCTTCCCCTCTCTCTCAGTCTATTACCCAAGCAATCTAAAAGTCCTGCCTCCATCTTTTTACATAGCCATTGGCTGTGTGGCAATTCTTTATTAGTAGTAATTAAAGCCAGCTGGAGGCAGCTTTATGAGTCAAAATAAGACAAAGTATTAGAACCAATTCTCAGCATCTCACAGTTTCTGTCCAAATTTTTAAAAGGGCTCTTAGGTACAAATTGAGCATAGCCATAACAATTATGTAAATTTAAAGTACGATACATAATTAGCATATAGTCCATCATATTTGTCAATTAAGGTTCTCTATTATTTATTCTGACTTAAGAGGTTACAATTTTGTACTTGAATTATGTTTTGACTTTAACTTGTATTACCATCTGAAAACTATCCTTTCTACATGATTTTCCTCAATGTTAAATAGTTTTTGATTATGAAAATATAGTCTCTAACCCCATCAGAAATCTGAGAACAAATTAATATTAGAATATATAGGAACCACAAAGCATTGCTTCCAAAATGTAAAAATTAGAAGAGACAGCTGACTACCTGGACAGTTTATCATTCCTCAAAATATTGGAGCATTAGTCTTCTGTCTTCTGGTCCAGCACCATCTGACAGATGTTGAAATGAAGCAGGAATTATGAAGGACTTGTTTACTCTGTCTTGGTAGAGCTGAGTTGTTGACTATCTTGCATTGTGTGTCCTTTCTTGGAAGATATTTTATTTTTTTCTGTAAATGAATAGGGTAATTTTTGTCCAGTGTCGTTACCATAACTAGAGCAACTCCACTTGGACGTCTTGATGCTCAATTTCTTTTTTGAACCAAGTATGGGGTACTGTCTGGAGCAAACATGTTACTAGTCAAGTGATCTTTAATAATGAATTAATATTACATGCCATATTCTATAGTTTTCTGATGTTTGTGAACACTATATATATATATATATATATATACACATAAAATATATCTGAATTGTTGAACCTTGACTATTTTTAGGTATTAGCTACTTTTATTTAAATATTATAGAAAGCACCTTAATTTAATTAGATCAGAATCTAATATAACTCTTAGTTTATTATCTGGCCTTAACTTGTGTTACTTAATCATCCTAAATAGTTTGTAATAGCAGTTATTAGAAGGACTGGATCTAAGCCTTATATTTTTAAATGAGTTGCATATGCACAATGCTATCTATGAGTAACAAAAAATTGACAAATTTTGTGTCAAATAAGAGAAGTATACCAAGGAAAACATTAAATCTTCATCAGTCTATAAAATCTGTACCAAAATAAAATTATATCTTCAATTTGTATCAATTATAAAGATCTCTATTAATGTAAGATTTTAACTATACAATGTTTTGCTTAAGAATAAATTTAGTAATCATTTATTTCCCCCTGTCCAAAATTATGAGCATTTCCAAAATCTCTCTTAATATGATAACTTATCTATAATTTATAAAATAACAATTATCAGACATTCAAACCCAAGGGATCAGGATGACAACTCTCTCTAATGTCTTTGTGCTGAATAAGGGTGACAAGAAGTTCTTTGAAGGCATGGGATGGGATAGAAAAATTAGTAAAATTGGTTAGATTTAAGAAAACTAGCTTTAGCATTTATTATTCATTCTTTGTATATTTAGAAGGCTTAGAATTTGACCAGAGTTCTGACTGGATAAATATGAAAGTTTGGGAGAAGCAAGAGCATCTGGAATCATCAGTTATTCCTGAAGATATTTTGAAAACAGTTTCAGGAGATAGTTGGCTGGAAGACCAGGTCATTTCAGGGTCCTGAGGATGAATTTTGTGAAAGCTGTACATTTTGTCATAAATCTCTTAACCACAATCTTAGTACTATTAAGTTAGTTTCCAGGGACTAAGCCACTACCCAAAGACTATACATGGACTGACACTGGACTCCAAATTCATAGGTAGCAATGAATAGACTAGTAAGGGCACCAGTGGAAGGGGAAACCCTTAGTCTTGCCAAGGCTGGACCTCCAGTGAACGGGATTTTGGGGGGAGGGCGGTAATGGGGGGAGGATGGGGAGGGGAACACCAATGCAGAAGGGGAGGGGGAAGGGATAGGGGATGTTGGCCTGGAAACCAGGAAAGGGAATAAGATTTGAAATGTAAATAAGAAATACCCAATTTAATAAAGATGGGGAAAAAAAGATATTTGTGTGGACTGTGCAAGGTGCCTAGATCATTTAAGGATGAATTTTCACTCCTTGTTTGAGCAGGTGAAAGACAAATGTCTTTTTATGGATTTATTTGATCAATAACAAATTGTAATAAATTTCATTCCTGACATATAAATGAAGGCATGAACAATCTTAAGGATTCCATAAGCAACAGGATTTATTGTCTAATTTTAGCAAAAGTTTGGGGTAGTGGCATTTTTATGTCTAAGCCAGTTATTGGGCTGTTCCCATGTGGAGGAATCAGCAAGTCAAGTTTGAACCAATTCCTAACACCCCTCAAAATAAACTATAAATGTTTCCTCACAGCACAGACACATACGCAGCTAGCGGGCACGGGTGCAGAGGCGAGTAGCTGAGAGATCACGGTCTCAGCAGCAAGCAAGGAGCAGAGTAAGGAGGAAGCAGAGAAATTCTAAACTCTCAAAGTCCACACACAGTCATGTATTCTCCAGCAAGTTTGCGCACCGTCCCTAAATTGTGCTCCCAAATGGGAACTAAGTGTGTAAATATCCATGTTTTAGAAAAACAACTCTTTGACACAACGTTCCTCTCCACCGTCCCCACATGCTCTTGGTCATGTTTAAATACGGAACATATTTAGTCTGAATTCACAAGTCCCACAGCTCTTTACCATTCTCAACAGTTCATATGCCGAAGTCTCTTTTGAGACTCAAGGAAATTCCTTAATTGTGACCACCACCCCCTGTAAAATTTTTAAAAAAGCAAATTACATCATCCCAACATATAATGTCAGAGAATATTCATTTCATTTCTGAAAGAGAAGATGACGGTATAGTGAGGAAATACTGCATCAAAGCTGGAATAAAACCCAGCAAGTTATGCAGAAAGTCCTGTAGTTGGATGTTGTTATCAAAGGGCTTCATATCTCTGCCCCTCCAGCTTTGCTATCTGCAACACACATCTCTCTTGTGGGTTCACTCCCTTGGCAGATGTGTCACAAATCTGGCACGACCCACACCTTAGAATCTCCATCGTAAACTAAGTTTAACTTGCACAGCTTCAGCTGCCTTTTCAGGACCTTGACACAGGACTGTCCTTGCCACACATTGGCTGGCTCCACTGACTCCTGGAAGCAGAATCCAGGACCCTGACTCCCTTGAATCACATCAGCAACAGTTGGGTTTTTTTTTTTTTTTTTTTTTTTTGTTGTTGTTGTTGTTGTTTTTTTTTTTTTTTTTTTTTTTTTTTTTTTTTTTTTTTTATTAACTTGAGTATTTCTTATTTACATTTCGAGTGTTATTCCCTTTCCCGGTTTCCGGGCCAACATCCCCCTAATCCCTCCCCCTCCCCTTTTTTATGGGTGTTCCCCTACATCCTCCCCCCATTGCCGCCCTCCCCCCAACAATCACATTCACTGGGGGTTCAGTCTTAGCAGGACCCAGGGCTTCCGCAACAGTTTTTATGTTCAGTAACTTTCAAGAAGCCGAAAGTCCTTAGGCTCTCATTCACAAGTTGGAAGCTTATCAAAGTGAAGTCTTGCCCTGAGTGAACCATTTCTTTTGTTTCACTGAAGAGCAATGATGCTAATCTCTTCAACAATTATAGCCTTAGTTGCAGCACATGCTTTGACTGTAACATTAAGCTTCCTAGTGCTCAGTTTCTCTCCGAACCGTTACATTTTGTATTTCTATCTGACCTACTTGTTGTCGTTTGTGACAGGCATCCAAAAAGGAAATTATTTAAAAAAATCATTCCACTTATTCACTATTGTACTATCTTAAAATTTTCTTAGCCAAAGAAAATAGTCTACTACTTTAAATTTAGCCCCAGGCCAGTTCTTAGGACAGGAACAAAAGCCATCAAATTGCTTTGCCAAAATATCTTATGAATGGATTGTAGCACCCCAGCTTTCTTCTTTTTGAAGTCTCCTGAGCAAGTAAGTCTGCATTACTGTCAGAACTGCAGTCCTCTGGAATGAGCGATTATAAAATTCTTATAGCAATAAAACTGAGTTTTAAATCTAAAATTAAAAAGTCTTTCACATTAAAAGAACAAGCATCAAACATACATACATACATACATATTTATTTACATATATACATACACATATAAATGCATAGTCAGGTTCTTTATTGCAGCAGCCACTATTTTGGTAACAACTTTTCTACTATTATTTTCCACTGTTGTGATAAGATACCATGATTGAAGCAACTTAGAAAGAGAAAGATTTGGGGCTGGAGAGATGGCTCAGTGGTTAACAGGACTGACTGTTCTTACAGAGATCCTGAGTTCAAATCCCAGCAACCACATGGTGGCTCACAACCATCTGTAATGAGATCTGATGCCCTCTTCTGGTGTGCATGCATGAAGACAGCTACAGTGTACTTATATACAATAAATACACCTAAAAAAAAAAAGTTTGTTTGGTTCCAGAGAGACCAGTCCACCATGTTAGGCAGACATGATAGGGAGTAAAAACCAGGAACGTGGCGAGGGTAGTAGCCTGAGAGAACACATCTTCAACTGCAAGCAAGAAGCAGAGATAGCACATAGGAGATAAGACAAGGCTATAAATTCCTTCTTTCATTAATCATTCTATTTATTTACATTTCAGATGATATCCTCCTTCCTGCTTACCCTTCCTTAAATCCCCATCTTAGCCCTCTCTCTCCCCTCCCCTTTGTCTCAGTGAGGGGGCTCCTCCACCTACTCACTTACTCTTGCCTGACCCCTCTAGCATTCTCCCTATAATGGGGCATCAAGTCTCCACAGGATCAAGGGCCTTCCCTGCCATTGATGCCAGATAAGGCCATCCTCTGCTACATATGCAGCTGGAGCCATGGATCTCTCCATATGTAGTTTTTGGTTGGTGGTTTAGTCTCTGGGAGCTCTGGGTAGTCAGGTTAGTTGATATTGTTTTAAAGCCAACCCCACTGATACTTCTTCTAGAAAGGCTGTATGTTCTCCATAATAATGCCACTGGCTTGGAACCAGGTTTTGGAGTACTCAAACTCAGAAAAACATTTCCTATTCGCAGTAAAATGATTCTCTTGAAAAATAACTATTTTGTTAGTTTTGTTTATTTTCTCCATGTGTGGAATGAACAGCACATTCCATAAATATCCATTGAACAAATAAATAAGTATGCAAATGCTGATGTAGTGTTTTCTTTCTTTTGGCCAAACTATGTGTGATAATTTTTAAAACATATTTTGGAAATATTTTATGAATACAAAGTATATAAAAGCATTTTTAGATAAAAAATACATTGCATCTTAAATTTAAATATTACCTATTTATATCATGGGAGAAGAATCTGTCTCATTTTTGAGATTATGCTTGTATAAGTTAGGGAGTTCCTACTGACCACAATTAGAAAGGTAGATCAGAGGTTCTAAAGTACTAATTGGCCATCTTCCAGGAATTGGGCACATTCCTACATGCCCTGCTTCTTGTTATATTCATTTAATAACATAAAACTTCAATTAATTATACTTCAAGATATGAAGATTTTTTAGGACATCAACTACTTATAAGTTACATTTTTTTTTCATCGCCTTGGTTATTGTCAGGCTCAAATTTTCATCAGAAATATTAAAATTATTATTTTAAATTTGAAAATTCAACAAAATAAATCTTTTTAAATTTTTTATTGGATATATTTCTTTATTTACATTTCAAATGTTGTTCCCTTTCCCAGTTTCCTGTCCATAGGCCCCCCCATTCCCCACCCCTCCCCCATATGGTGTTACTCCATCCACCCTCCCTTATCACTCCACCAACATTTGCATGCACTGGAGGTCCAACCTTGGCAGGACCAAGGTCTTCCCCTTCCACTGGTGCCCAACAAGGCTATTCTCTGCTACATATGCAGTTGGAGCTCTGGGTTAGTCCATGTATAGGCTATACTTGGATAGTGGTTTAGTCCGTGGAAGCTCTGGTTGGTTGGCATTGTTGTTCTTATGGGGTTGCAAGCCCCTCCATCTCTTTCAATCCTTTCTTTAATTCCCCCAAATATATCTTTAAAACACTGAAAAATCCAAAGTAGAAAAATCCTTAACCTTAGTTGATTTATTGACAATGATGTGACATGAAATGCTTCTAGATAATGAGTAACCATGTAAGCTGTCTCTGAAAAGGGGAATTGTCTTTGTGAAGGAAATTATGTTTTTCTGAGATATATAAATACAAACTGTAATATGATTTCAGGGTTACCACTTAGTATTGGATGAGCAATTAGGGAGGCCTTCCCTAGGTAACACCATTTCTCCTACTCATACTGTTATTATTTTTTTTAACAAAATCTCATGCCTTTGATTTTACCAGTGAAGAACTGGAAGCTAGATGAAGGGTGAAAGCCTACTAGCTAAGAGTATCAGAAAAAACAGACAGCTGAATTGCTCCTCAGCCAACATCCCAAAAGGAATCCCCTCTCTCATACTCTCTCAAGAAAACCTCCTTCAAATTGAATGCCTCTGTTTTGTACATTCTGTAAGTCCCTCAGTCCTCCTGACTTCCTTTACTCCCTATGGTTTTTACTTACGTTCTCTTCATTGTCCATCAAATGGTTGCTTGCTCTATGTCCTGAGCTATGGTTGACTTTATTTAATCCTGTTTACAATAAATCCAAAGTTCTTGGATTAAGGATGGTAGAGCTGAGCCACATCACAACTAGAAACAGGTTTTTCCAGTAAATAACGAAGTCTTGGGGTTAACAGTGTCCTCAACATCCTGTAAAATAGCATTTCTTATCTGCCTGTAGATTGTCTCTTTTTGTTACTGTTTGGTATCCCAGTCCATGTTAACATGTCTCTATAGAAGTTGTCCTTGTACAGGTCTTGTTTTAGAAGGCAATATTGATGAGAATGCAGGAGTATAGATTCTCTGACCTTTACCGGGTACTCAGGTATACAGAATTCTGTTCTTACTGTTCTTGTGATCTTTCTATGCCCTCTTCCTTTACAGTCCTGAACTTAGGAGCTCAGGTTGTATTGTAGTTATGGGACAAACTATTACTTACTCTTGGAATTTTGATCAATTATGGTTGTCTGTAACCATCTCAGTCTGTTGTAAAGAGATTTTCTTTGATGAGAGGTGAGATCTTTACTTATCTGTAGATATAATACAAATATTTAGAACATAGCTGTTATAATAGTTAAATTGTTAAGAATTCAGGTAACTTATGCTGATTTGGTAAAATGGTAGTTTTGGGTTTTATTCAAAGAAACATGACTTCACCAGTCCTGGTTAGGTTCCATTACCAGGCATGTTTTTCCTCTTATTGAATGGTTAAGTTCAACTAGAGTTGTTGGTTTCTACCAAGATAAGCATTCCTTTATTGCACCTTTAGTGATATCTTGTCATAGTGATTATTGTTGTAATTAATAGAAAGACTAGCTTGGAAGGACTATTGGTTGCTTTGTTCCCTTGAAGGCTTGAATGGAAACTTCTACGACCATCAGGGAGGCTTTCAATCAAATCATCTCACATTCTTTAGATGCTGTTTCCAAAGTACATGGCCTCTTCCTCAATCAAACTTACCTTCCTACTCCAAGAGGCAACTGAGAGCAATAGGTTACAATGATTTTGGAGTCTATAGATGAAACATAAACAACTTAAAAGGGAGCTTCATACACTTGATATTGGGTATTTTGTTACATGGTCTATTGTTCCTGGAGGGAAAATTGCTAGTCCATAGGGAAAATTTTCACTAAAACAATGTATGAATATGCAGACTTACATGCAGTTTAGTAGTTTTACGCAAATAGATAGCATTATGATTCTTTATGATTTTCTCAGAATCTTTATTGGTATTTTACTCTCCTTGATCCTTCTCATTCTGTATTTACTTCTCTTCCTTTATTAAATTAAAGCCCTTCAGACATGTTTTTAATTTGCCTCTACCAGTACACTTGTACCCTCTTACTACAGTCTCTATTACTCTCCTCCCCAACCCTAAGCTGCCATTTTGGATTTCCTATTCATGACTTTGTTTGTTTCATATATGTTTTTTGACTGTAATATATTTATATTTGTGTGTGTGTATTCATTTGACAGTACATGTGCAGTATATATACATGTTATTAGATATACACTATGTATAGTAATAAGTAATTATATATACATTCATATATATACATATATAATTATTATGACTTTATCTTAAGGGCTAAATTTTAGTTGTTCTAGCATTTTTCTTTGGTGATTCTCTGTGAGAATTTTAGGATTATTTTTTTGTGAATAATGAGATGTGGAATCTGAGTGAGATTGCATTGACTCTGAAAGTGCCTTTTTTTCTTCCCTCTTTATATTTTTTATTTTATGGGTATTTTTTATTTACATTTCAAATGTTAATCCCTTTCCTGGTTTCCAGGCCAATATCCCCTTAAACCCTCCCTCTCCCCTTCTGTGTGGGTGTTCCTCTCCCTATCCACCCCCCATTACCATCCTCCCCCCAACAATCATTCACTGGGGGTTCAGTCTTAGCAGGACCCAGGGCTTCCCCTTCCTCTGGTGCCCTTACTAAGCTATTCATTGCTACCTATGAGGTCAGAGTCCAGGGTCAGTCCATGTATAGTCTTTGGGTAGTGGCTTAGTCCCTGGAAGCTCTGGTTGCTTGGCATTGTTGATCATGTAGGGTCTCAACCCCCTTCAGCTCTGAAAGTGACTTTTGATAGAATATTTATCTTAGCACTATTATACAAACCTATAAACATGCAATGTCCTTCCTTTTTCTAACATCTTTTGCTATCTCATACTTCAGAATTTTTAAATTTTCATTGTTGACATCTTTAACTTTCTTAATGTTAAAGTTAAAGTAGATTTATTCCTAGATATTTTATTTTTCTTGATGATTATGTGAATGAGAGTATTCCAATGTTCATTTATACATGTTCATTGGTGGTATAAAAATGTTATTGTATTTTCAGGTTGATATAGTCTCCTGCTACATTGCTAAAAATTGTTGACCACTTCTGCGAGAGAACCTTTGGGATACCATGTGTATAGTATCATTCATCTGCAAATAGCGATGCCTGCTTGCTTCTTGGTCCTGCTTGACTTGAGTACTTCTCTCAATCTTTTTACCCTCAGATGATACCGATGTTTAATGCTAAGATATATTTCTTGTAGACAAAAGATATGGAAAATTTGTTTCTTGATGTGCTCAGCCAGTCTATAGCTTTTGTTTTGAGAATTGAGGCCAATAATGTATTATTGGAACAGAAACCATGTCCAAAGCAATTCTTACAAAGGACAAAATTGAACTGGGGCTGGCTTATAGATTCAGAGATTCAATCTATTATCATCAAAGTCGGAACATGGTAATATCTAGGAAGGCATGGTTCAGGCAGAGCTGACAGTTCTATATCTTCATCTGAAGGCTACTAGCAGAAGAATCACTTCCAGGCAGCTAGGCTAAGGATCTTGAAGCACATCCACAGTGACACACCTACTCCAACAGGACCATAACTCATAATAGTGCCACTCCCTGGGCCAACCATATTATCTTAAATTTTATTGACCTATTTCTTTGTGCCTTTTTAAAGATTCCTTAAACTTGTGGATAAATTTATAATTATTCTTTTAAAATCTGAGACTTGTCATTTGTCAAAGTGAGTGCTTCTCAAATGTGGGTCATGACCCCATTCACAGAAGTTGCCTAAAACCATCAAAAACAAAGATATTGACAATATGATCCATAACAATAAAATTATAGTTATAAAGTAGCAACAAAATCTTATGGTTAAGAGATACCATAACATAAGGAACTATAATAAAGAGGCACACCATTCAGAAGGTTGAGAACCACTGTTCTAGGTAATTCTCACTAGCAAACATTTCAACAGGGCCAGTTAGACTCTGGTGGAGGAGATTCCCCTAATTATTTTATCAAACTTACAATACTTTCTATCATCTATTTCTAAAGTTCCCACACACACTGTAGCTGCATTTATTTTATTATTGACATTGCTAAAATCATTACAATTTCAAGAATCTATTAAGCAATCTGCCTTGTTCTACAGAATGAATCTACATCAGATAGCAACACTTCCCTCCTTCATTCTTATTATCGAATTTGCAAAGATGAGAGTTGAATTTAAATTTTGATAGTGCATTTATATTCAACATTTTCTGAATTTACTTTATATTCTATAAATAAAATGAGATCAATGCCATTATTTATGTAATATGCAGAGTTTAGTATGTAGAAGCATCCTGAAGGTATTCTTTTGTAAATATCTGAAAGTTCTCTGAGGCCTATGCTTCTCTGATGATCAGTTCTTTATATACTGCAGATGCTACATGTAACTCTTTCTGCTGTATACAAAGGTTCCTCAGACTTAACCGCTTTCCAATTCATTCCAGTAAATATATATATATATATATATATATATATATGTGTGTGTGTGTGTGTGTGTGTGTGTGTGTGTGTGTGGTGTGTGTGTATGTATGTATATATATATACATATATATATATGGGAAGATAGAATATATATATATATAGATAGATGTATAGATATACATATAGCAGACTTGTACATTTATAAGAAGCACACAGAACATCAAATGCAAAGAAAGATAAGATTAAAAAGAGACTTTCCTCAGTATTTTATAGTTAAAACCCTAACTATAAGGAAGGAAGAAGTATTGAAAGTTTCAATAGAAAATTACATATATATATATATATATATAAACATATATATATATATAGTGTGTGTTTGTGTGTATATGTGTGTGTGACATTTATATTTTTCGTTACCATCTGATATGAATTATAGTGGTTCACTTGAAAAATAACACAAAACCAGTAATTTTGGAGGCACAATGAACATTTATTAATTTCTCTTCATGCTACTAACACGTGCCTATCCTGAATTGTATTTCTGACTTTGTTCCTTTAAAACACACCTTTTACTGACTTTATAACCCATATCTAATTATCACTGGCTTCTCACTGTATCTCTAATTAAAACTGTCTATCATTCTAGCATTCAATCTGCCATACTATTTTCTTAACATTATTTTATATTTTTTGAAAGAATATATGTTTTGAATCCAGCTCTCATTCACTGGCTGTATAATAAGTACTTAACATCATAACACGTTTATTTCCTAATATGGATAATATTAGCACTTAACGAATAGTCATGAATATATACCTTGTTAAAAAATAGGTACAAGTATTTCTTTTCTGCACCTGAAATTTTCTGCTAAGTATTAGCGTTATGTCTATCACTGTGAAGTTCTTCAGACAGTTAGTCATGTGCTGCCTTCAGTACTCAGTCTGAAGACTACAGTCAATCTCTCTCCAACATATGTTTCTTAGCTGCTCTTTTCTTATAGTCATTTCTTCTAAAATAAGTCCTTTTACTTTATTTGTGTATCTCAATTTCTTGTAATTTGTTTAACCCTAAAAAAAGGAATTGCCACCAATATTTAGGTGCTTTAAAACTAACTAAAAAAAAGAGGTATCCACAGTTTTTTTTTAGCCATGACCTGAAAATGTCTTTTATTGGTTGATTGGTTATTTTATTTATTTTTATTTCAAATATTGTCCCCTTTTCTGGTCTTCCTTTCACAAACTCCCCATCCCATTATCCATTCTCTTTGCCTGTAACAGTGTACTCCCCCATCAACCCATCCACTCCCACTTCACCTCTCTAGTATCCCCTTTTGCTGGGACAACAAGCCTCCATAGGACAAAGCATCACCCTTCTTGGAAATCTTATTTTTTTTTAATTTATTTATTCATTATGATTAAGAATACCAGAAGAGGGCACCAGATCTCATTATAGATGGTTGTGAACCACCATGTGGTTACTGGGATTTGAACTCAGGACCTTTGGAAGAGCACACAGTGCTCTTAACCGCTGAGCCATCTCTCCAGCCCTTGGAAATCTTATTATGAAAAGTAGCAACCTTCATTATAAAAGGTTAGGTATTTGAGGAAATACCTTAGTCCATCTAACAGATTCATCTTTCATGAAGGCATGCTGTTGGACTGTTGTTTTTCAGTCTTTGTATACTTAATATCTGCAAACATTAAATAAATTAGTTAACTAAACAAAGAATATTTACACAGATCAGTTCAGCATAATTACATTATAAAAATAAAATATTTCATAATAAATTATACTGCAGATAAATAATATAATGCTTCCTGCTCTGCTCAATATATGCTTATGTTGGATATTTTTCATTTAATTTATGTTTTTCATTTTATAAATAAGTGATAATATATATCCTTATACCCCTATAAGGATACCATACTATTATATTACTATAAGGATATAATTTACTACACTATATTATAAATTATACTATATATTATATTATACTAAGGATATATTCTTATCCGTACTATTTATTTTACTAAAAATTGAAATGAGGAGAAAGGGAGAGATTAATGTGGCCATTATATTTTAGAAAAGAAGAACTATAACCGTATGTTTTCACTTTCTTGGGGCTGGAGGCAGTGCTAGGAGTCAAATGGAACACATTAACAATGCACCAAAGCAAGAAAAAATTGCCGATGCCAAGAAGTGCATGCTGACAGGAGCCTGATATAGATGTCTCCTGAGAGGCTTTGCCAGAGCATGACAAATACAGAGACGAATTCTCGCAGTCAACCATTGAACTGAGAACAGGGTCTCCATTGGAGGAGTTAGGGAAAGGGTTGAAGGAACTGAAGGGTTTTGCAACCCCTTAAGAACAATACCAATGGACCAGAGCTCCCAGGGACTAAACCACCATCCAAAGAGTACAAGGACAGACCATGGCTCCAACTGTATATGTAGCAGAGGATGGTCTTGTTGGACATCAATGGGAGGAGGAGTCCTTGGTCCTTCCAAGGGTGGACCCCCAGTGTAGAGTAATGTCAGGGCAGGGAGGCAGGAAGGAGTAGGTGGACAGATACAGGAACACCCTTATAGAAGAAGAGGCATGGGGAATACGATAGGGGGTTTATGCATAGGAAACCGGGAAACGGGATAGCATTTGAAATGCAAATAAATATCCAATAAAAACAATTTTAAAAATACAATAAAAAACAATGCTTTCAAAGTGTTCTACCAGTGAGCCAGGTTCCCACTCCAACTCTATTTCCTTCTCACTTATGTGGCACTGATCTCCTGAATGCATCTGACAGCCAATGGAGGGGCTTATTCAATCTGCCTTCCTTCTCTAAGCTGGAGAGTTGACCAGCGCTTTCCGGAGCTCCAATCTCTTCTGTGTGAAAGGTTAATGCTTATTACATCTCACTAAACTTTGATTTGGGTATCTCTGTGATGGAATTCATACGAAGTGTTTTCCTACCGCTCCTTCGAGAGAACTTTCAATTGACTCTGGAATGACACCGAGTAATGGCATCACATTAATGTGGGCAGGAGTTCATCTTCGCTAGTGGAGCTCTTCAGTTAGCCTGGAGACCAGAGGGAATGCAAGTGGACACACAGAGTACTCTTTACAGGTCAGAGCTGGTTCATGGCATTAAGTCAGCCTGAGATCCATCTACCCTTAGATTTCAGTGATAGTCAATAGTTCTGTATTTGAAGGGCTTTACACATTAAACCAGATATTAGATTCGCCTGCCTAAAGAAACAGTTAATAGCTAGCAGAACCTATAAATATTATTTATTGTATTTCATAATTTGCATTCGAAGTATTCTTTCTCTAGTATGGCATTTGTGATTTTTTTAATGTTAACCTGTTTCAAACACTGTCAGTTTATTCATCATTTAACTTACCTTTTCATGTTTTCTATTACCTTGGAGGAAGGATTTAAAATTTGTGACATGAATTTTTAATTAAAATAGTCACCTGATTATTAAAAATCATATACATACATACATACACACACATATATATATGTATATATATATACACATATATATTACGTCAAATAAGTTTTCTTATGTTGACAAATCTCAGTAGAGTCTCAGCATTTTCTCACATTTCTAGCTGGCTAAGAAGTGCCTGTCAACATTTACAGTTTGCATAAATCTTTGCAGCAAAGAAGCTTTCAACAGAAGCTCATTTTGACTGAGAGGCAAATTCTGTAAGTTCATTTCTGATGTCACATGAAAACAGTAAGCACTGACATTACTGTCAGCGTATCTTTGTAAATCTGATAACAAGGACATTTAAGACTCTCTAAACTGAGAAATCTATAATCTCTCTGGTTTCAAATCTTCCAAGGTCACAGAGAAAAGGATCAATCCAAGAGTCTTAAAGAAAGACCAAGTGTGGATTCTGAATGTAGAGGGCAAATGTAACATAGTCTCAGTATAGAATTAAGAGATTTTCAGAAAAGCCCAGTAACTATCAGGACTCAGATGTGTGCTGCTGACAATGTTACACTAAGCAGAGATACTGTGCCACTTGCCTGAGGTACCTGGGTGATCTCTTTGTTGCAGAAATTATCTTTGCACTTCAAGGCTTTCTATTCATTGGCTTATACTCAAACATTCCATGTTTGTTATATTGGGTTAGTATACTGGCTGGTTTTGTGTGTCAACCTGACACAAGCTGGAGTTATTACTGAGAAAGGAACCCCCTTGTGAAAATGCCTCCTTGAGATCTAGCTGTAAGGCATTTCCGCAATTAGTGATCAAGGGTGGGAGGACCCATTGTGGGTGGTGCCATCCCTGGACTGGTAGTCCTGGGTTCTATAAGAAAGCAAGCTGAGCAAGCCAGGGGAAGCAAGCCAGTAAGTAATATCCTTCCATGACCTCTGCATCAGCTCCTGCTTGCTGACCTTCTTGAGTTCCAGCCCTGATTTCTTTTGGTGATGAACAGCAATACGGAAGAGTAAGCTGAATAAACTCTTTCCTCCCCATCTTGCCTTTTGGTCATGATGCTTGAACAGGAATAGAAACCCTGACTACGATAGCTAGTTTTACACTGTAATGGACATTTTCTTATTTTTTTATTATTATGCCAAGGTTTAGAGTCTCTACAAATGTAAAACTATGCCTATGACCACACTGAGGTAATTTCCTTTATTTTGTTATATACTACATCCCACCGTGACTGCAGATTTCTATTTCTCCATGTCTCCTGTCCCTCCTCCACATTCCTTCTCCCCCAAATCTACTTCTCCATTTCTCCTAAAAAAAATAGCCATACAACTGCCAGGCACATCAAATGAACAGGGCAAAACAAATTAGAATACTAAGCACTAACCACTATATTAAGCAAACCAGCAGTAGGAAAAGGTTCCCAATTACAGGAAAAGACCCAGAGACACTACCTCATACTCCCAATGTTAGAAGTCCCACAGGAATACCAAGCTACACAATCATTAGGCATATGCAGATGCCATAACCCAGACTCATACAATGTCCTTGTTAGTTGCTTTAGTCTTTGGGAATCCCTATGAGTGCTGCTTAGTTGATTCTGTGAGTTGATTCTGTGTCATGTTTTTCTGATGTCCTCAATCCTCTTGTTCCTACAATCCTTCCTCCCATCTTCTATGCCCCTTGGGTCCATCTAGTGTTTGGCTGTGAGCCTCCACAAGTGTTCTCATACTCTACAATGGCAACTGGCACTCACCAGTCTATGAGTATAGCAGAGTATCATTAGGACCTCTCTCTCTCTCTCTCTCTCTCTCTCTCTCTCTCTCTCTCTCTCTCTCCCTCCTCCTCCTCCTCCTCCTCCTCCTCCTCTTCCTCCTCCTCCTCCTCCTCCTTCTTCTTCTTCTTCTTCTTCCTCTCTCTCTCTCTCTCTCTCTCTCTCTCTCTCTCTCTCTCTCTCTCTCTCTCTCTCTCTCTCTCTCTCTCTCTCTCTCTTCCTATACTGAATCTCTGGACTGCTGACTGTCCTGCCTCGGGTTTCTGGACAAATGGGCAGTGTCAGGCTTGGGCTCTCCTTTGTAGCATGGGCCTGAATTTGGACCAGTCACTGATTAGCCGCTACCATTAATTCTGTGCTACTACTACCCTAGGACATCTTGGCAGGAGAAATTGTATGTCAAAGGTTTTGTGGCTGGGTTAATATCTCAGCCAACTGGTAAAAACCATGCATGGTTATCCATTCTTAAGTTGACTGGGATCTATATTGTTTCCAGTTTCTGGCTATTATGAATAAAACTGCTATGAACATAGTGGAACAAGTATCCTAGTGATAGGATAAGACATTCTTAGGGTATACATCCAGGAGTATCATAGCTGGACCTTGAGGTACATCTCCCACTTTTCTGAGAAACTGTTCATCTATCCATACAATGGAGTTTTCATTATTATATGTATGTAGTAGAGCTTGAAGTTAGAGATGTTGATATGTCTGGATAATCTTTTGTTGTACAGGATTGTTTTTAGCTATCTTGAGTTTTTAATTTTTTCATATAAACCTGAGTATTGAGCTTTCAAGGTCTATTAAGAATAATGTTGGAATTTTGATTGGGAATACTTGAATATGTAGATTAGTTTAGTAGGATGCTCAATTTTACTGTGTTACTCCTATTGATGAATGAACATGGGAGATCTTTCCATCTTCTGATATCTTCAATTTCTTTGTTCACAGAATTATGAATAAAATAATTATGTCCAGTTATGGTCATACAAGTCTTTTACTTGTGAGGTTATAGTTACCCCAGGATATTTTATATTATTTGAGGTTGTGAAGGGTGTTGTTTTCTGAATTTCTTTTTTAGTTCATTTATTTTATGTGATTATGAGTGCTCTTGATTTTTATATTTAATCTTGTATTCAACTACTTCCAGTGAAGGAGATTATTAGCTGTATGAGATACCTGGTAGAATTTTAGTGGTCACTTCTGTAACTGTATCCCCTGCAAATACCAATACTTCAAATTCTTCATCTCCAATTTACATCTCCTTAATCTTCTTCAGTTGATTAGATGTTCTCCAACGAGAACTTCAATTATTCCTTGAATATATGTGGGGAACATTGACAGTTTTGTCTTGTTCCTGATTTTGGAAGAATAACTTTGAGTTATCTCCATTTAACATTGTGCTGGATATTAGCTTTCTGTAAACTGCCCTTATTACATTTAGGTATTTTTTATAGCTAATCTCTCAAAAATTTTACCATGAAAGGTTGTTGGCTACATTCATGTCTTTTTCAGCATCTTTTGGGATAATGGTTTTTTTTTTCTTTCAGTTTGTTTATAAGGGGAGTTACAGTGAGTGATTTTCATATGTTTTACCATTTTTGCCTCTCTAGGATGATACCTACTTGATCGTGTTGGATAATCCTTTTGATGTGTTCTTGGATTCACTTTGAAATTATTTTATTGAATTTTTTTCATCTATGTTCATGGGGAAAATTTGTCTGTAATTCTCTTTCGTTTTTGAGTCCTCGTGTGGTTTGAGTATCAGAGTGACTGTAGTCTCATAAACTATTTTGTTAAGTTTCTTCTGTTTCTTTTTTTTTTCTTTTTTGAAATAATGTGAGGAATATTGGCATTAGCTCTTCTTCGAAAGAAGTCTACCCTAAAACTCTCTGGCCTTGGCTATTTTCTAGTTTGGATATTCTCAATGACTCTTCTCTTTCCTTTGGAGTTATAGATCTACTTAAATTGTTTTTCTGTTCTGGATTTAAATTTGGTAAGTCATATCTATCAAGTATATCATCTACTTCCTTTGATTTTCCATTTTTGTAGAGTGCAAGTTTTTGTCCCTAATTGTTTACTTGTGAAGAAACAACAGGCAAATTAAGTAATTGATTAATAATAAATACCAAAAAGCAAATTAGATTCATAGGCATCAGGACTTAATTCTAGTGTTCATTTTCAGAGAGGCCATATATAATACAACTGAACAATCCCTCTCAGATAAGAGCTGTGCTTCCTCCACACGGATCAATCTACTCCTGGGGAAAGACTGTCCAATGACAAGCATGTTTCCTCTGCTTTGAGAACAACTGATAGACATTTAGGAAATAACACACAGAGAGATCATGCAGGAAGTGACTACAGTTGGTGCTTATTTCCCTTCACTGCAGTGCGTCCTTTGGATAAGGAGGCAGTCATGTAGAATATCTTTCCCAGGGCCTTTGCAGGGAAAAGTATCAGACTGCATAATTGGTTCATAGCACATAATGTGAGACAGTCAGCCTCCTATTTCACCAAAAATGTAAACATTCAAATCAAAGTTCCATTTGTCTAGAAATAAAATATCTTCAAACCTTCTAAACGTAACAGGAATATTTGTTAAGACAAGTGTATTGTTACTGAGCATGGAAGAATTGTTGTTGCTCTAGTAAGAGGAACCCTGAAATTTTTACTTAATTCAAGTTTTTGATGATGTTTGGTATGTTTTTTTTTCTTAAAAATGACCAATAAATAACCAAGCCAGAGGTGCCTCTCAAGACTATCCTTTTTAAACTTATTATGTGGTAAGGACAATGAAGAGGCAGGTAGCTACGTTCTTCCAGCTTTCTGAATCTCAGAGCTTGCAGAAATATTTTATTCTTCTCTAAACTTTGGCCATGTAGAGCACTGTTTTACTCTTTTTTTTTAATTGTATATTTTATCATAGAAGCTGGTGGAGGGGAATGAAATAAGGGGTTTCTGGAGAAAAACAGAAAAGGGAATAGCATTTGAGAATACAAGTTTTTAAAGGACATCTCAAAGATTCTTTGTATTTCTTTGATGTTTTTGGTTATGTTCCCATTTTTATTTCTAACATTGTTAATTTGGATATTCTTTTACTGTGTTTTAGATCGTTTGCATAAGGGTTTCTCTATCTTGTTCATTTTCTCAAAGAAGCAACTCTTTTTTTGACCGATTCTTTGTATCATTCCCTTTGTTTCTATTTTATTGATTTCAGCAGCCAGTTTGATTATTTTTTGCCACCTACACTTCTTGGGCATGCGTGTTTCTTTTTGTTCTAGAGATTTCAGGTATGTTCTTAAGTTGCTAGTATGATATCTCTCCTATTAGTCTATGTAGCTACTTTGTGTTATGAACTTTACTCTTAGCACTATTTTCACTGTGTCCCACAGTTGAGGTATGTTATACATTCATTCTCATTTAATTCTTTAATTTCTTTCTTATTTCTGTCTTTACCCAGCAGTCACTCAGCAAAGATTTGCTCAGACTTGATGAATTTGTAGGCTTTTTGTTGTTTCTATTATTTTGTTTCTGAGTATATGGCCAATGTTGCATAATCCGTGAGGTACTGAGAGAGTATATTCTTTTGTAGTGGGGAAATTTTTTAATTTTATTTGGTTTAAAATGTCTGTTAGCTCTGGTATTTTTGGATGGATTGTCTCTTCATAAGATTGTGGTATTGACATTTCTCACTATCATTGTGTGAGGCCCATTATGTGATTTAAGATTTAGTTAGTAATGTTTGCTTTACAAATGTTTGTATACTTACATTTGAGGCATAGATGTTCAGAATTGAAAGATCATCTCATTGGATATTTCCTTCAATAATTATGAAGTATTCTTCCCTATCTTTTTTGATTAATTTTCCTTTGAAGTCTATTTTGCTAGATATTAGAATGGCTATACCAGCTTATAAGGAATGTCCACTTCTTGGAAAACCATCTTCTAACCATTTACTCTGAGGTAATGACTGTCTTTGATATTGAGGTTTATTTCTTCTGTGAAGCAGAAGGATGGATCCTGTTTTCATATCCGTTAAGTTAGTCTATGTCTTTTTATTGAGGAATTGAGTACATTTATATTGAGAGATATCAGTTATTCATGATTTCTAATTCTTAATATTTTGTTGTATTTATTGTTGGTAATAGTTTCTCCACCCCCCCCCGCCTCTCTCTCTCTGTATCTTCTTTTGCTTTGCTAGTGTGAAATTACCTATTTCTTATGTTTTCATGCTAGTTAACCTCTTTGGGTTGAAATTTTCCTTCCAGTACCTTATGAGGGGTTGGAATTTTGGATAGCTATATGCTTAAATTTGATTTTATCATGAAATATCTTCTTTACTCTATGTATGGTAATATTGCTGGGTATAGAAGTCTATACTGGTGTTTGTTATCTCCCTTCTTGCTTTTAGTGACTCATTACTTGGCATTTTCTCCTTGCAGCTTTTAATATTTTTTCTTTGTTCTGTATGTTTAGTGATTTGATTGTTATGTGGCAAGAGAACATTCTTGTATGGTCTAATATATTTGATATTCCAATCTATTTGATACTTAAGCTCATCGAACCTTAATAACCATCGTATCTTTAAGTAAGAAAAAATTCTCCCCTTATTTTGTTAAAAATATATTTTGGTTATTTGAACTGGGATTTTTCTCCATTTCTATTAATTCTAAGTCTGGTCTTTTCACACTGTCCCAGATTTACTGGATATTTGGTGTAGGAATATTTTTAGATGTAACATTTTCTTTTACTCATATATCAAAACCTGAGATTTTTTCTCTTCAAACTCTTTCATTCTGTTGGTGATACTTGAGCCTAGTTTCTATTTGCTTACCATTTTCCATTTTCAGAAATCCCTCAGTTTGTGTTTTCTTTGTTGCTTCCATTATCATTCTTATGTCTCAAACTGGTTAATTCATTTCCTTAAACTGTTAGTCTAATTTTCCTTGGCTTACTTTAATGGATTTATTCAGTTCTTCCATTTTTTTTTTAGTCTTTTTCTTCATTTCTCTAAGGACTTTATCCATTACCTCTTTATGGAACTTTATTATAATCTTCATAACGTTTATTTTAAGGTCATTTCATACTGCTTTGGTTGTGTTGGAGTATTTGGGCTTTCTGTTCTTGGATCTCTAGGCTTAGTTGGTGACCATATTGCCGTGCCTGATGTTGATTGTGTTTTTATACTGGCACCTAGGCATCTGAGTTTGGAGTAAATTCTTTTACTTCTACTTACATATTTTTGAGTTTGTCATTGTGAATGATTGCCTTTTTCCTAGATTTCTGTTTTCTCTCTGATCTTCTGGCTGGAGTGGGCTTGTGGTTGAACAGGAGTTTTCCACACAAGTTAGGAGCTGAAGTTGTGGTGTCCAGGATGGATTCTGATACAGTCAGAGATACTGCAGTTCTGGTGGCTGGCATGGAAGCTGGGCCAGCCACATGCCACTACTGGAATTGGGAACTTGGAATTATTTTTGCTAGTGTGGATGCTGATAAAACATGCTAATGTAATTGCCTACGAGAAAGAGTGTCAGTACTCATGAAATGCACTGGACTACATTCTGTTACTGCCTTTTAACATTGTGAAAGAGAACATTAAGTTTTAGGAGAGAATTCTAGCTAAAGAACCTGTTTTCTTTATTATTAAAATTAATATCAAGGACCACTATGTAATCTTGATTTGAAGTTTAGATTTACATAATTATTCAAATATATGTATTTTCTTTAGTTCTATTTCACAGTCCTCACAATGGCCACTTGGTTTATGATTTTTTAATTTTTTTCAATCTTTTCTTAGATCATTTTCAAAGACTAAAATATATTTTCTGTTCTATGTGTTTCTTTTTAAGTTTCACAGAACATTTCCAAAAAATACTGTTGTATAAAAATTCTTTGTCATTTGTTTCTCTGAGCACTATACTATTCAGCTTTTCTTCTAGATGCTTGAAATAGAACACTTAAGGTATACAAATAAGTAATAGGAAACTATATGTGATATAGCAGAGATAGTAAAGAAATCCTTGCTAAAAGTTAATGGAGAAAAGGAGACTAGCAGTTTTATATGATGTAACAGAGATTCTCACCAGACACATTATGTCTGAATAATGAGGTAAGCCTCTTAGTCAATGTGGGATAAGAAGATGGCATTCAAAGAAGGGATCCACATTTTTTCAGTCTCTGTAAGTTCTACAAGGAACACCATAGATTGCAAACTTTTTAGAACAAGATGACAGGGGGCAACAGTACTGGGGAAATGAAAAAAAAAGCATTGAAGATATTAGCAAAAGACATCTTAGGAAAGTTTTCAAAACCTGATTGTGTTTTGTGTGGAGTAACCTTTTGGGGGACTGAACCTAAAGTTGGTATTATCTGCACTGACTTTTGTTGGCATAATTATGGCTTGTGTGATGGAAGACAATTTAGAGGAGACAGCATTATAAGGAGGGAAAACAGGTGAAATGCCACAGTAGTAAGTCTTGAGAGAAATCCTGGCAGCTTGTCATGGGATGCAGTGGACATGAGTAATGAGAGGTTTGTAATGTGAGCCAAAAAGACTTAGTGGTACATTGCTATAGCGAATTTTAAGAAGCTGAAATAAGAAATTCTGAGTTTTCTAGCACTTCAGTAATAATACTACTGTGAGCATGAAACCACGCTCTGGAAACACTTGTTTTCATGTGGGGTTTGTTACTACCTTTGAAAGTGTCTTTAAAATTCTGGACAATTTCATTTCACCCATCAAAAACATCAGATCCCAATGTCAGGATTACATAAAAGCACAGTCTTAAAGTTTGTTTTCCATCTAGAATTGATTGATTGGGTCTTAGAACACTCTACAGCCAGAAAGGTCAAGGTTAAAAGTGCATCTTGCTAGGAGCCTGAGTTTCCTTTGTTGTGCTCCAGAGGGTCTATTTCTTACCTTTCACATTCGTTTTCTAAATGTATGTCCTTACTCCCAAGGGACACTCAGCAACTGTAGAGTAGGTCATTCAGATACAGCATTGTAGCTAAAACAAAAACCAAAACTCACAGCACAGAACTTCCTGTGTTCAACATATATAAAACTTAAGAGCATGTCCTTTAAATTCAGACCACACATTTTGGTTTAGGGTGTAATGGAAGAAAATGCTCGGACAAATACATTTTCCCAGAAACTGAAATGATGCATTCAGTGAGACATGTGTGTAGCTTATTTAAAAGGTCTTCGTGAAATCATTCTTAGATACTCCAGTGATGTTTGGAAAGTACAGGAGGAACTTTCAATTGATAATGCACCATTGAAAAGCAAGACAATATCAACCCCTCTTTCTCACTTTTTTAATTTTTTATTTATTTTTGTACTCCAGATCCCTCCTGGTCCATCATCCCACATTCCTCTTCCCATACCACATCAACACTCCGCCAATCCTGTCTCCAAGAGGATGTCCCCACCCTACCTCAACAGACCTCTCAACTTCCCAGGGCCTCCAGTCTCTTGAGAGTTAGGTACATCTTCACTGACTGACGCCAGATCCAGGAGTCCTCTGCTGTATAAGTGTTGGGGGCCTCAGGTCAGCTGGTGTCTACTGCCTGGTTAGTGATCAGAGACTGAGAGATCTCAGGGGTCCAGGATAATTGAGACTGCTGCTGCTCCTAAATGGTTGCCCTCCTTTTCAGCTTCCTCCAACTTTTTCCAAATTCAACAAAGGGGTGAGCAGCTTCTATTAGTTGGTTCGGTGCACATATCTGCATCTGATTCTTTCAGCTGTTCATTGGGTCTTTTAGGTCCCTTTTTGTGAGTGCCCGATAGCCTCAGTAGTGTGTCAGGTATTGGGGCCTCCCCTTCACCTGAATCCCACTTGGGGCCTGTCCCTGGATCGTCTTTTCCTCAGGCACTTCTCCATTTCCATTCCTGCATTTCTTTCAGACAGGAAGAACTATGGGTCAGAGTTTTGACTGTGGGATAGCAACCCCATCCCTCACTTCATGCCCCGTCTTTCTGCTGGAGGTGGACTCAACAAGTTTCCTATAACTAATGTAGGACATTTTTTCTAGGGTCCCCTACTTTGAGTCCTGAGTGTCTCTTAGGTCCAAGGTCTCTAGTACATTCTGGAGGGTCCTCCCAACCTCCTTCCTCCCAGGATAGCTCCCAATGTTTCCATTTTTTTTTTTGCTGGCCCTCGGGGCTTCCGTCATTTTCCCCCAACACACAATTCCAGATCGTGTTCCCTTCTCCCTCCACTCCAACACACTATCCCTTTCTCCCTCCCCATTGTGGTTGATTTTTTTTCCCTCCCAAGGAGGACTGAGGCATTCTCACTTGGGCACTTCAGCTTTTAGACATTTTGGAGTACTGCAGACCGTATATTTGGTATTCTGTA
The DNA here is from genome assembly GCF_021556685.1 of Rattus norvegicus. Classification (NCBI taxonomy): domain Eukaryota; kingdom Metazoa; phylum Chordata; class Mammalia; order Rodentia; family Muridae; genus Rattus; species Rattus norvegicus. Next base: position 25,001,661 of record NC_141536.1, on the reverse strand, counting down.
CTTTTTTATAGCTAATAGCTACTTATTAGGGAGAACATACAGTGCTTGTCCTTTTGGGTCTAGGTAACCACACTGAAGATGATATTTTCTAGTTCCATCCATTTGCCTGCAAAACTCAGGATGGCCTCGTACTTCTTTTTTATTATTGGATATTTTTTATTTATTTACATTTCAAATGTTATCCCCTTTCTCGGTTTCCCATCTATAAACCCACTAACCCATCCTCCCTTGCCCTTCTTCTACAAGGTTGGTCACCCACCCATCCACCCTCCCCTTCCAGCCTCTAGGCACTATCTTTCCCCTAACCTCGGGGGTCGAGCAGTGGCAGGACCAAAGGATTCTCCTCCATTGGTGCCCAACAAGGGCATATTCTGCTACATATGCAGCTGGAGCCATGGGTCTGTCCATGTGTACTCTTTGGATGGTGGTTTAGTACCTGGGAGCTCTGGTTGGTTGGTATTCTTGTTGGTTGGGTTATGTTGGGTTGCAGAACCCTTCATTTCTTCAATCCTTTCTCTAACTCCTCCCATAGGGACTCGGTTCTTAGTTCAATGGATGACTGTGAACATTTGTCTCTGTATTTATCAGGCTCTGGCAGAGCTTTTCAGGAGACAGCTGTATCCAGCCCCTGTCACCATGCACATCATCCTTCTTCTTGAGATTCATGGGGTCTGTGGGTTTTATCTTGTGTAATTTCAGTTTTCAGCTGATATCCACTGATCAATAGTTCAATGAGTACATACTATGTGTATTTTTTTGTGATTGGGTTACATCACTCAGGATATTTTCTAGTACCATCCATTTGCTTATGAATTGTATGAAGTCATTGTTTTTAATAGTTGAGTGGTATTCCATTGTGCAAATGTACCTACCACATTTTCTGTATCCATTCCTCTGTTGAGGGACATCTGGGTTCTTTCCAGGTTCTGGCTATTATAAATAAGGCTGTTATGAACATAGTGGACCATGAGTCCTTGTTATGTGTTCGAGCAGCTTTTGGGTACATGCCTAGGAGTGGCATAGCTGGGTAGTACTATGTCTGAGGTATGTTCTGAGGTAGTACTATGTCCAATTTCCTTGGAAACCTCCAGACTCATTTCCACAGTGGTTGTACCAGCAATTCTACCAACAATGGAGGAGTGTTCCTCTTTCTCCAAATCCTTAACAGCACCTCAGATTTTGAGTATGCCATTTTGACTGGTATGAGGTGGAATCTCAGAGTTGTTTTGATTTGCACTTCCCAGATGACTAAGGATGTGGAATATTTCTTTAGATGCTTCTCAGCCATTTTATATGTCTCAGTTGAGAATTCTTTGTTTAGCTCTGTATCCAATTTTTAATATGGTTAGTTGTTTCTCTGGAGTCTAATTTCTTGAGTTCTTTGTATACATTGAATATTAGCCCTCTATCTGATGTAGGATTGGTAAAGATCTTTCCCAAATCTGGTGGTTGCAGTTTTGTCCTAATGACAGTGTCCCTTGCAATAAAGAAACTTTGTAATTTTATGAAGTCAAATTTGTCAATTCTTGACATGTTGAGGACTGGCTTTTGTAGATGTGTACTTTTTTTAGTTTTAGGATGAAATGTTCTATAGATATCTGTTAAGTCCATTTGGTGCAAAATTTCTGTTAGCCTCTCTGTGTCTCTTTTTAATTTCTGTGTCCATGAAGTGTCCATTGATAAGAGTGGGGTGTTGAAGTCTCCCTCTATTATTGTGTAAGGTGCTATGTGTGTTTTGAGCTTTAGTAAGGTTTCTTTTATGAATGTAGATCCCCTTACATTTGGAGCATAGATATTCAGGATTGAGAGTTCATCTTGGTGGATTTTTCCTTCGATGAATATGAAGTGTCCTTCCTTATCTTTTTTGATAACTTTTGGTTAAAAGTCAATTTTATTTGATATTGGAATGCCTACTCCTACTTTGTGGGACCATTTGTTTGGAAAATTGTTTCTCAGCCTTTTACTCTGAGGTAGCATTGCCTTTGTCACTGAGGTGTGTTTCCTGTATACAGCAAAATGCTGGATCCTCTGTACATTTCCAGTCTGTTAGTCTATGTATTTTTATTAGAGAATTGAGTCCATTGATGCTAAGAGATACTACGGACCAGTGATTGTTGTTTCTTTTATTTTCATTGTTATGTATGTGTGGCTATCTTCTTTTGGGTTAGTTGATTTTTTCTTGCTTTTTCCAGGGTGTGGTTTCCCTCTGTGTGTTGGAGTTTTCCATTTATTATCCTTTGTAGTGCTGGCATTTTTGAAAGATATTCTATAAATTTGGCTTTGTCATATAATATCTTGGTTTCTCCATCTATGTTAATTGAGAGTTTGGCTGGATATAGTAACTCGGGCTGTCATTTGTGTTCTCTTAGGGTCTGTATGATATTTGCCCAGTATCTTCTGGCTTTCGTATTCTCTGGTAAAAAGTCTGGTGTAATTCTGATAGGTCTGCTTTTATATGTTACTTGACATTTTTCCCTTACTGCCTTTAACATTCTTTAATTTTGTGCATTTGGTGTTTTGACTATTATGTTATAGTAGGAATTACTTTTCTGGTCCAAGCTATTTGAAGTTATGTATGCTTCTTGTATATTTATACATATCTTCCTTTAGGTTAGGGAAGTTTTCTTCTATAATTTTGTTGAAGATATTTACTGGCCCTTTAATTTGGGATTCTTTGCTCTCTTCTATACCTATTTTCCTTAGGTTTGGTCTTTTCATTGTGTCCTGGATTTCCTGGATGCTTTGGGCTAGGAGCTTTTTGCATTTCACATTATCTTTGATTTTTGTGTCAATGTTTTCTATGTTATCTTCTGCCCCTGAAATTCTCTCTTCTATCTCTTGCATTCTGTTGGTAATGCTTGCTTGAATGACGCCTGATCTTTCTCCTAGGTTTTCTATCCCCAGGGTTGTATCCCTTTGTGATTTTTTTTGTTGTTTCTATTTCCATTTACATTCTGGATGGTTCTCTTCAAAACCTCCACCTATTTGGTTGTGTTTTCCTGTAATTTTTTAAGGGATTTTTGTGTTTCCTCTAAAGGGTGCTACCTGTATTGTCCTGTATTTCTTTAAGGGATTTATTTATTTCCTTTTTAAAGTCCTCTACCATAATATGAGTTGTGATTTTAAATCAAAATCTTGCTTTTCTGGTGTGTTTGAGTATCCAGGGATTGCTGGGTGGGGGAACTGAGCAATGATGATGCCAGGTGGTCTTGATTTCAGTTGCTTAGGGTCTTGCCCTTGCTTCTCATCATCTGCTTATCTCTGGTGTTAGCTTTTCTTCCTCTCTCTGACAGTGGCTTGACCCTCCTCTAAGCCTGTGTGTCAATACTCCTTGAGACTGCTTTCTTTCAATAGGATCTGAGCTCTCAGGAATGTCTGTACTTCTGAGAATCCAGCTCTGTACCCATAGGATCTGGGTACAAAGAGCTGTGTCCCAGGATCAGCTAACTGCATAGGCAGAAACCAGAAGGTGTCCTCATTCTTAATAGCAGAGTAGTATTACGTTGTGTAAATGAAGTACATTTTATGTATCCATTCTTTTCATGTGGTGTCCCACGCGCGACCTCTCGCTGGCAAGAAACACGCGGGGACATAGAAATCCTTGCTGTGACCAAACTTTTATTTTAATCTTAAGGAGAAGCCCCGCACGCCGGCATGGCGCACTTATATACACCCTAGCTCGGTGCATCCACACCTGATTGGTCGCTTACTCATGATCTTATCAGGCACGCCCCGGAGTGGGCAAAGACCTGGCACGAAGGCACTCTTGCACATGCGCACACAGTTAACTTCCTGAAAGGAAGTCGGCTGGCGCGGTGAAGGCTGGTGCCATCTTGTCTAGCTCGGCCTTCCACGTGGGGTGCAGTGGAAGCCAGCGCCATCTAGTGGTGGCGAATGTTATTGCGGCCCTCTACATCTCCTCCTTATCATTTTATTAACTAATAACAGTAAATTATTGTCTAGATTGGTCTAGGTCCCTGCAGTTACGTCCATCTGCTGTGGCTCCTGTCTTAGGTCGTTCCTCTATGTCAAAGCCTTATCTGTCGAAGGGTAACCCTATCACCATTGGGCCCTGTGTCTTAGATTGGTCTTTGCATGAGGAAAGTTGCCCGTCTCCGGATACCACAGTGCTGTGTGACAGTAACTGATAATGACCTAGGGCGAACTCTAAAAAGAGGCCAGCCAGAAGGTGAGTTAGTGGGGAGATCATGATCACCCTAACGCGTGCAATGAGGAAACCTCAGCGATGTAGAAGGGCTGATCAAAGAATCATGGAGTCTCTCATCCCAGTGCAATGGATCCACAGATCCATGGGGTGCAAGAGCAGAGAACTCAGATACCGACTAATTTTTGAAGATAGATAACCAAATTTTAGGGGAGGCCCCTTGTTCAAATGGCCACAAGTGCTTGAGTGATAACGGCCTTGTCACGTTTCTGTTGAGATCTGAGTTTGCAAACCAACCATAGCATAAATACTAATCCACAGCATAGGGCTCCACCAAAAAGAGCCACCCCCACCCATTCTTAGAAGTACTAGGAATCCAAATCCAAAGAGGCAGTGTGAGGGCTAGAGGTAGTTTCCGAGGGATTCATCCGGGAGTCATTTCTAGGCATCAGAATTCTCCATGTCAGTCGTTCCGGTAGCCAGAATGGGTTGTCTTCTTCCTGTGGGAAAACACAAACCTCTCCCCTGGATCTTATTAAAATAGGATCTGGGCCTTTCCATAGACCAGTCAAAACATCTTTCCATTTTACCATCTCTTTTGGTCTATCAGGCTCTGAATAGTGATGTTCGGCCGCAGTATGGCCTTGGGCATCAAGATTAAAAAAAAATTAAGGGTGAAGAGTGCCATGGAAACAGCTACTCTTGGTACTGAGGGTAGAGCTTCCTCGACTCCCCCTTTTTGTTTAATTAAATAGGATTTGAGAGTACGATGGGCATGTTCTACAATGCCCTGTCCCTGAGGATTATATGGGAGACCAGTCATATGAGTCACCTCCATCTGTTGGCAGAATTGTTGAAATTTTTGAGAAGTATAAACTGGTCCATTGTCTGTCTTAAGGAGTTTGGGTTTACCCCAAGCGCTCCACGCCTCGAGGCAATGTGGAATTGCATGTGAGGACTTTTCTCCTGTTAGAGGTGTAGCAAACATAATGCCAGAGCATGTATCAATAGAAACATGTAGTTACTGAAGTTTTCCAAAAGAAGTGATATGAGTAACATCCATTTGCCAAACCTGTAGTGGTTGGATTCCTCGTGGGTTAACTCCCACATGGGGTACAGGCAGGAACTGACAACAATTTTGACATTGGGTAACTATCTCCCTAGCTTCTTTTCTAGTCAAAGCAAATCGGCGGCGTAAAGTTTCAGCCATCACATGAAATTGTCTGTGAAATTCTTTTGCTACATCTAATTGAGGGGACAAGGCAACTGCAATCACTCTTGTAGCTTTGTCCGCTAGGTCATTTCCGCGGGACATTGGCCCAGGAAGGCCCGAGTGAGCTCTAATATGTGTTATGAATACAAGGGATCTCCTGCTGAGAAGGGTAGATTGAATTTGTTGAAAAACTTGAGTAAGTTTGTTGGAAGGCCTGATTAATCCAGCCACCTCAAGAACCTTAACTGCATTAACCACATAAGAGGAATCTGACACAATGTTAAGCGGGCCTGGGAAGGTCTCAAGGACCTCTAGCACCACTAAACATTCCACAACTTGAGGTGAGGTTTCATTATACTGCTTAGGTACTACCTTATTATTGACCACATAAGCACCTATACCAGTTTTTGACCCATCTGTATACACTACAACCCCATCAACAAGTGGTTTCTGAGACATTATGTGTGGGAACACAATGGCTTGGCTTAAAGCAAATTGTAGGATCGGGTGTTTCAGATAATGATTATAAATCTGTCCAGCAAAGGAAGTAACTAACACTGCCCAAGCATTTGAGGTAGCAGCTAATGTTTGAACCTGAATGGCTGTATATGGTACTATCAAGGTTTTGGGTTCTTTCCCAAAATGAGTAATAGCTGCCTTCAACCCGCGGAGTGCAAGCTGAGCAACCGCATCGGGATACCAGTCAATAATCTTAGCAGGAGATGCATTGGGATGGATCCATAATAAAGGCCCATCCTGCCACAAGACAGCTGTTGGCAATTGCATAGTTTTGAAAACACACAAGTCAAAAGGCTTGGTCTCATCAATGCGCTGCAATTGAGCATCCTGTAAGGCTTTTTCTACAACTTGTAAGGCCTGGTTTGTGGCTGGCGTCAATGCTCTCGGAGAGGAGATATGAGAGTCCCCTTCCAAAATATCAAATAAAGGTTTCAACTCAGCAGAGGAAACCTTTAAAAATGGTCTCAGCCAATTTATATCTCCCAATAATTTTTGGAAATCATTTAAGGTATGTAAATGATCTCTGCGAATCTCTAATTTCTGGGGAACTATTTTTTCAGGATAAATGACCGATCCCAGAAATGAGCCAATTTCTGCAATTTGAACATTTTCTGCAGCGACTTGTAGTCCCCATTGTCCCAATGTTTTGATTAAGATGGGATATGAGGTCTGTAAGGTTGTTAAATCTTTATCACATGCTAAGATATCATCCATGTAATGAGCCAGCAACAAAGATGGAAATTGCTTCCTTATAGGTTCAAGGGCTCGTTGCACATATAGTTGGCAAATAGTGGGGCTATTGGCCATGCCTTGAGGCAGGACCTTCCACTGAAATCTCTTATCAGGTTCAAGATGATTAATAGCTGGTATAGTAAATGCAAACCTCTGTCTGTCTTGTGGACACAAGGGGATGGAAAAGAAACAATCCTTAATGTCTATAATTATTATCTTCCATTGCTTAGGTAAGGCGGAGAGTAAGGGTAGGCCTCGTTGGATTGAGCCAAATAAACGCATCTGTGCATTAATGGCTCTCAAATCATGGAGAAGTCTCCATTTTCCTGATTTTTTCTTTATCACAAAAATAGGAGTATTCCATGGTGAAATGGACGGTTCTAAATGACCAAGCTGTAATTGTTCATTAACCAATTTAGTGGCAGCTTCTAATTTTTCAGAGGATAGATGCCATTGAAGAACCCATATTGCTTCCTTCGTGAGCCAGGGTATGGGCATAGAACCCTCAATGGCACCTAGGAAAAACCCAGGCCCTGCCTTCCTGTATTACCTTCTTGTGGGACCGGTTCTAATTTTCCTTGTTCCTTTTTTCCTAATCCCTTCCCTTTCTCATAGCCCATTCTCTTCATAATCTCGACAGCTTGTTGAGAGTACTCGTTGGTCAATGTCAGACCTAGACCCTGTAAGACATCCCTCCCCCAAATGTTAACAGGAAGAGGGAGGACATAAGGAATAAACATTCCTGATTGGCCTTCTGGAGCATGCCAGATCAAGGAGCGTGAGCTGATAGTGAGGCTGGCCTCATACCCTAGTCCTTGTAAGGAATGGGATGATTGAGTGGCAGGCCATGCCTTAGGCCACCACTTAGAGGAGATAATGCTCTTATCAGCCCCTGTATCTAGAATTCCCTTAAAAGTTTTCCCTTCTATATTCAACTCTAAAGAGGGTCTGGAATTAAGGTCCATCATTAGATAAGCAGAATCAGTCCCGGAAGAGCCAAAATTCGCGGTACCTCTAGGGACCCCGGAAGAAGGAAAATGATCATGTAAGCTTGGAAGAATAATCAACTGAACAATCCTGTCATCTGGGGAAGTGGAAAAAACGCCTTGAGGGCACGAGCAGAGAACTTGAAGTTCTCCCGTGTAATCTTGATCTATTATTCTAGGGTGAACAATAAGTCCCTTTATGGTTAAGGAGGACCGTCCCATAATAAGGCCGACACTTCCCATGGGTAGGGGGCCTTTGTAGTCAGTGGGGACAGGTTGCACACCCATCAGTGGCATTAATATGAATTGGGTGGTGGAACAGAGGTCCACTCCTGCTGAGCCTCTTGTGGCTCTGCGAACCGTGGTGTCCGTCTGTTGTAAGCTGGAGTCCCATATGTTTTGGGGCCCTGAGACCTGGGGCCCAGATACCCATTTTTGGAGTGTTTACACCCCCTTCTGCCTGGGGAGGCCCGGGCTGAATAAGCCTGCCTCTGATATCTTTAACTGAGTGACACTCACTAGCCCAATGATAGCCTTTCCCACACTTAGTACACAGTCCTGGTGCTCTCTTCCTAGTGAGGGCTTGACACTCCTTTTTCAAATGTCCTGGTTTGCCACAGTTATAGCAGACCTTGCGATCACCTGTACCTGAGCACTTTTGGCCCTGTAGGATAGCAGCTGCAAGGCCGGCATTAGTAAGTGGGCCTCCAAGTTCTCGGCAAACTCTCAGCCAGTCCTGTAATCCTTTGCTCTTCCTAGGTGTAATAGCTGCTCTGCATTCCTGTGTGACTTGCTCATAGACCAACTGTTCCACTAAAGGCATTGCCTGTTCAGGGTCTCCAAAGATCCTGCCGGCTGCCTCTGTCATCCTAGCCACGAAGTCTGAGAATGGCTCCTGGGGGGCTTGTATGATTCTTGTTAAGTGTCCCCCAGACTCTCCCTTCTTGGAAAGTGCCTTCCACGCCTTAACAGCGGCAGTGGCAATTTGAGCGTATGCTCCCCAGTCATAGTTAGTTTGATTATTGGCATATTGCCCTTGTCCTGTTAGCAGATCAAGCGTCCAGTCTCTCTGATTGACTTCAGCAATGGCATTGACTTTGGCCTGTGCCTGAGAGACGTCATACCATAAGGCTTTCCATTCCATGTATTGCCCCATATTAGGGAGTGCAGCCTTCACTGTTGTCTGCCAGTCTCCTGGAGTCATGGCCAGAGTGGCAAGCCTTTCGACTTGAGCAATAGTAAAATTGGCACTAACTCCATAGTTACGGACTGACTCGGCAAGTTCCTTAATTTGAACATATTCTACTGGTGCGTGAACACGGCCTCCATCGGCGGCCTCAAACACCGGGAATGCCTGCTGTATCTTTTTCTGTTCCTCTTTAGTGAGGAAGGAATCTGAGTGGAATCTCTCCATATAAGATGGAGGGGCGCTGGGGCTTATAGGCTGGGAAACCGCATGGTTTCCACATCCCACTTCCTTCTGTTTACCCAAGCTGTTAGCTCGTTGTTCATCTGGGTAGTATCTTTCTTTTTCACAGATGAGCTGCCTCATCTTCTAAATCCTCTCCCTCAGAGGAGCTAAGCTCATCTGTCTCTGAGCTATCAAGCTCTGAAGTCTTTGAATCCTTTATCGGATAAAGACTTCTGCTTTTCAAGACCTTTTTCTCCCTTCTCTGTTTTATCTCCCCCGGGGCGTTTTTTTCCCACTCTCTCGCTTCCGCATTGGAAGGGTCTTTTTTCTTAGGTGCACCTTTTCTCTTTGAACTCTTTAATTCCTTATCTAACACTGTTTCTGACACGCTGCCTCGCCCTTCCCCCAACGCTCTCCGCTTTGCTGTTACAACTGGGCAACTCCCACGTGACCTCTGACGCCGTTTGGCGGTAACTAGAAACTCAAAGGTCAATAGAAAAAGCCCGAGGGCTGCCAGAGCAACCATAGTGGCTCCTGCCGCATCCGGCAAAGGCGTGAGATGGAACAGCTCAAGGCTAAACATAGTCTCTCAGAGTCTTACCCGCGTCCCACAGCTTCTGGATTTCTTCCGTGAAACGGAAGCTCCCCTTGGCACCAGCGATGATGTGGCTTTTTTGTCCTGGGTTCTCGGCACCAAATGTCCCACGCGCGACCTCTCACCAGCAAGAAACACGCAGGGACATAGAAATCCTTGCTGTGACCAAACTTTTATGTTAATCTTAAGGAGAAGCCCCGCACGCCGGCATGGCGTGCTTATATACACCCTAGCGTGGCGCATCCACACCTGATTGGTCAATTACTCATGATCTTATCAGGCACGCCCTGGAGTGGGCAAAGACCTGGCATGAAGGCACTCTTGCAAATGTGCACACAGTTAACTTCCTGAAAGGAAGTCGGCTGGCGCGGCGAAGGCTGGCACCATCTTGTCTAGCTCGGCCTTCCATGTGGGGCGCAGTGGAAGCCAGCGCCATCTAGTGGTGGCGAATGTTATTGCGGCCCTCTACAGTGTGGAACATCTGGGTTGTTTCCAGCTTCTGGCTATTGCAATTAAGACCACTATGTACATAGTGGAACACGTGTCCCTGTGGCATGATGGGGCATCTTTTAGGTATATTCCCAAGAGTTGTATTTCTGGGTGTTTAGGCAGGTCTATTTCCAACTTTCTGTGGAACCTCCAAATTGATTTCCAGAGTGGTTGTAACACTTTGCAATCCCACCAGCAATGGAATGGAGGCGTGTTCCTCATTCTCCACATACTTGCCAACATGTGTTGTCACCTGAGGTTTTGATCTTAGCCATTCTGACTGGTAGGAGGTGGGATCTCAGGGTCATTTTCATTTGCATTTCTCTCATCACTAAGGACTTTGAACATTTCATTAGGTGCTTCTCTACCATTCGATATTCCTCTGTTGTGAATCTCAGTTTAGCTCTATATCCCATTTTTTAATTGAGTCATTTGGTCACTTTGGCCATTAGCTTCTTATGTTCATTATATATTTTTAGATATTAGGCCTCTATTGAATGTGGGGTTAGTGAAGATTTTTTTCCCAATCTCTAGGTTGCCTATTTGTCCTATTGACTATTACTTTGATTTACAGAAGCTTTCCAGTTTCATAAGGTCCCATTTTTCAATTCTTGATCTTAGAGCATGAGCCATTGGAGTTCTGTTTTGGAAATCTCCACCTGTGCAAATGAGTTCAAAGCTCTTTACCACTTTTTCTTCTCTTAGATTGAGTGTATCTGGTTTTATGTGGAGGTCCTTGATCCACTTGGATTTGTGCTTTGTGCATGGTGACAAATATGTGTCCATTTTCATTTTCCTACATGCAGAGAGTTAGACCAGCATAGTTTATTGAAGATTCTTTCTTTTTTCCATTGTATATTTTTGGCTTCTTTGTCAAAGATCATGTGTGAGTATGTGTGTGGCTTTTTTCTGGGACTTCAATTCTATTCCATTGATAAATTTATCTGTCTCTGTACCAATACCATGCAGTTTTTATGACTATTGCTCTGTAGTATAATTGAGGTCAGGGATAATGATTCTCCCACACATTCTTTTAATGTTAAGAATTGTTTTCATTATTCTGTGTTTTTTGCCTTTCCAGATGAATTTGAGAATTGTTCTTTCCATGTCTTTGAAGAATTATGTTGGAACTTTTATGGGGATTGCATTGAATCTGTAATTTGTCTTTGGTAGGATGGATATTTTACTATTTGAATTCTGCCAATGCATGAGCATGGGAGATTTCTCCATTTTCTGAGATCTTCTTTGATTTCTTTCTTGAAATACTGGAAATTCTTTTCATTGGTTAGAGTTATCACATGGTATTTTATATTATCTATGGCTATTGTGAAGGGAGTTGTTTCCATAATTTCTTTCTCAGCCTGCTCAACATTTGTATAAAGGAAGACTACTGATTTATTTGAGTTAATTTTATATCTGGCCACTTTGTTGAAGTTGTTTATCAGCCGAATAAGTTCTCTGGTAGAATTTTTGGGGTTGCTTTAGTATACTATCATATCATCTGCAAATAGTGATACATTTAATTCTTCTCTGCCCTCTTTCTTAATAACAATTTTATATGTTTTGTTCCAGAACCTTCAGATAAGCCACCTATGTTACTAATTGCAAGTCCTGAAACAATTGAGCTCTTCTACATCAATGGAAGCAAAATGACAACTCTAAGCTCAGCTAACAGAAATGAAATCCATACTCTAGATTTTATTTATAGTGAAGAAATGATTTGCTGGATTGAATCAAGAGAATCTTCTAATCAACTCAAATGTGGCCAGATGACAAAATCAGGAAGATTGATAGATCAAAGGATAATTAACAGTCTTCAATCCTTCCACAGTAAGTATTTCAATTTTCTGCATTGCTCCTCAAGAATTTCCCCTAGACATTACATTCTTTTCTTACCTCTCTACTTAGCCAGACTAAAGAGCTGCATGTGTGAATATGAGTGACTTGGGTTTATATTCGCTTGTGTTCACTCATCCAGGTTAAGTAGCTCTTTGTCCCTCAGTAGCAAATTGCAATATTTGTTGCAATAGTTTTTCATATTGCCTGGGTTCTACCTGGCATGTAATTGACACTTTTTGATGAAATATAGTTAACATTGTGACTGCAAAAATGGAATCTCAATAAAAGAAGAAATTCGGAAAATTATTTTTACTAATTATGACTTACTGGCTATAGTATTTATTTCACATAAACTGAAAACTATTAGGTTTATACCAATTGAAAGAAAAACATCTCTGTATTGATTTTAATTAAAGCAAATCAGTACATTTTATTATTTTCTAAAATATGAATTATTGATTGATTTTGATTTTATGATTTGTAACCATTCTTCTCTCTGTGCCTAGTACAACAAACTAAAATCATAAGGTTACACAAATATGAACATCACATATACAGTCCCTCTTCCACATCTCTTGCAGAGAAAGAAAATTTATTTGACTATGCTTAGATAACCTTGAATGAGAATTTTAACATGTACCTAGTTATTTTCTGTTGACAGAAAATGATGCCCTCATTAATTTTATAAGCTAAAATTAAATGGAAAAATAGCATAAACCTTAAGAAAGAAAAATATTCTAAACTCAAATAAATGTAATTTGCTGATGAAAAGTATTTGGTGATTTGGACAGTCATCCATACCCACCTTAACAAAGTTTGGTATTTCATACCATATCTCAAACATGGGTCCATGCAAGAACTGAATTTGAACCAATGCACTATCTTTTTGTTTCATTTGGATTGCCCCATTTAAAACAAATGTATTCATCTCCATAAATAGCATAAATAATGGTGACGTAACCAGGACAATCACTAATCACATAAGATTGTTCCCAAGATTACTTCCAGCTGTCTTCTTTCTATATTTACCATTCCCTAGTATTTATCTCTTTGATAATTATAAAAAATCATTACTTTTTAAACCTAAACAATTTAAAATTTTTTACATCATAATAATTGTAAACATGTCCTTATAACTTACTAATATTTTATTTATAAAATATCAAGACATTTATACGAATGAAGATTAATTTTGTTTAGCCACTCGGGGAAGGCTGAATAGCATATTCGTTTTGAAATGAAGAAAAGAAGTGGACTCTTAATGATTTTATTTAGTGTAAAGAATTTTTATGATGTTTGGTTTAAGTCTTATAATTATATAATCACTTTTAATTTTTTAAAAGTTTTAAGTATGAAGAAGTAATTTAATGATAGCGTAGACAGAAATGTGGGTAAGGTTGCCTGGCCTCTTTCATAATTGTAAGCTCTGCATTTTAGCAGCTTGTCATTTCATAGCTGCCATGGAGTATGATGTACTGTACATTTACCATGACAATTTGTGAGTTAATAATGAAGCTTGAATATTCCCTTCATGTATAATTACATAAAGCCTCTGTCACATCATATAAGTTAAAATAATGGACCAATGGAAGCCTAGTTAAATGCATGTCACCATTAACTAATTCAGAGATTACATTTGCAATTTTTCAGCACCATTGTTTTTAGGTGTCTTTTATCTGACCTTATCAAAATGCATTTCAAAGGGCTCTTTTTAAAAAAAAATAATCAAGACATATCAAAATGTCTTGGTTCGCAGACTCGTATGACGTCATGTGTTCTGTTATAGATTTTTAGTCACTATATATTTAATTTTTGCATATACAACTCATCCCCAAGCCAGAAGAAGAGATAGCCCCTTTTTGATTTATAAAAGACAAAATTTTAACTCAGATCATGAGAGTGTTATGCGAAATTAAATGGTTAAAACAGACCTCAAACAACTAAGCCTCATATTTGTTTGCTAGTTTGAAATTTTGTTTAGCTTAATGCTAGAAAAATGGATGCTCCTCAGATGCAGATATGATAATTTTATTCATCGTGCTAAATGGTTATTTATGCCATAAAAAAGCTATTATTTCCTTTTATAGATGAAAAATTGAGATTCTCAGAAGCTGGGTAACATCATACAGAAAGTGTGGTCTGATTTGAACCAGATTTTATAGCTTTTACAAATACTTCTCTGTCTCTCCATCTTGTTTTTCCACTCTAACAAATCAAAATTGTTAGTCTCATACTACTAGTATCAGGAAGTTGGGACTTTTAAAAATTGTGAATGAGGTGGAAATGGTGTTATGAAGACTTTTGTTGTACAAAATATCCTACAAATGCTTCTTGTGTAGCTCCCCTAGGTGTGTTGCCTCTTAACACTTAGAAAATCCTTAAAGCAATATTGTGAAATAATGAAAGAGAGGGTACAATGACATGCATGAGAAATCATTTTGATTAAGCAACACTGGAGAACATGATAGAGCATATTTCCACATGATTTTATATTTTCATATTTATGATACCATTGATTTCATATCTGCCATTGTGTTCTCTAAAGAATAGATTTGGAAGATAATTTTGAGTTAATTGACTTGCAAATAAACCTGATTTTTATTGAAGTATCTTAACAAAACATATTTGTTGCAGTTAATTATTTTTTAAATGTTTTCTTGGAGAACAGTGTGGTAGAAACACGGACACTGAATAAAAAGTAAGCTGCTGATATCATCAGGACACTATTCAGAAGTGAATGAAGTAGATTAGGGTATCTTTAATTTTATTATTAAAGACCTATTGTCACACATACTTTTGCTCTGTTGTTGTATGTGATTCTCAAATAATCTGAAGATTATGATGAGTTTTTTTTTTTTTTTGCATGTTCTGGCATGGACTTGACTTTTTCATCTTTGTAAATGTATTTATGTATTTCTTTATTCATTTATTCATTTATTTATTTGTTTACAACAAAGACTGCCCCCTCCAGTCCTTCCTCAGAGAAACCCTCCTTCCACACCCACTTCTCCTCTGGGAGGATGGGCACCACCATGGTATCCCCTGACCCTAGTGCATCAAGTCTCTGGCAGGATAGAGGCATTTTCTTCCGTTGAGGTCAGACAAGGCAGCCCTGTCGGGGCACAGATACAACTTTGGTGAAAGGGTCCATTCCAGTTGTTGGAGGCCGAGATGGAGACTGAGCTTCATGTCTACTACATTTGTGTCAGGGGCCTTGTTCAAGCTCTTGTGTGGTCTTTACTTGGTGGTTTAGTTTTTGAGAGCTCCCAGAAGTCCATGTTAGTTGACACTGTGGGTCCTCATGAAGGGTTACAAGCTCCTTCAGGGCCTTCAATCCTTCTCCCAGTTTTTTCTTAAGAGGCCTTAAATTAGATTCAGTGTTTGGGTGTGGGATTCTGCCTCAGCTAATTCAGCTTCTGAGTAGAGACTTTCAAAGGACAGTTATGCTAGACTGTCTATAAGGATAACATATTATCATTAATAATGTCGAATTGCTATTTGACCATGGGATGGGTTCCAAATTGGGCCAATTATTAGTTGTCAATTCTTCAGTCTCTGCTCCATCTCTGTCCATGCATTTCTATTAGACAGAACAAATTTAGGGTTAAAAGTTTGGTGGGTCCTGAGGATCTCACACTTCCCACATCTATGGTACATTCTTGAGCATCCTCCCAACCTCCTTCCTCATGAGATTGCCTGTTTTCCATTTTTTTCTGCTGGCCCTCAGGACTTTGGTCCTTTACCCCCATTCAATACCAGATCAGGTTCTCCTGTCCTCCCTCCCCCATCTCCTTTCCCGCCCCTGTCCCTCCCTCTCTCCCTTCCTCCCTCCCTCACTCCCAACTTGCTTTCTTCTCCTTCCCAAGTAGGACTGTTGCATCCTCACTTGGGCCCTTCAGTTTTTTGACCTCTTTGAGTTCTGTGGACTGTATGTTGAGTATTCTGTCCTTTTTTGGGGGGGTATAATATCCACTTATTAGTGAGAACATGTAGTGGATGTCCTTTTGGGTCTGAGTTACCTCACTCAGAATGATATATTCTAGTTCCATCCACCTGCCTGCAAAACTCAGGATGTCCTCGTTCTTAATAGCTGAGTGGTATTTCATCCTACAGTCAAAACTCTGACCCATAATTCTTCCTGTTTGAAAGAAATGCAGGGATGGAAATAGAGAAGAGCCTGAGAAAAAGAAGGTCCAGTGACGGGCCCAAAATGGGATCCAGCTCAAGGGGAGGCCCCAAGACCTGACACCAAAACTGAGGCTATGAGGTGTTCACAAAAGGGGACCTATCATGACTGCCCTCCAAAACACCCAAAAGCAGCTGAAAGAGTCAGGTGCAGATATGTGCACCCAACCAATGAACAGAAACTGCTAACCTCTCTGGTTGAATTTGAGAAAAGCTGGACGAAGCTAAGGAGGAGGGCAACCCTGTAGGAGGAAGAGAAGTCTCAACCCCTGAGACCTCTCAGACACTAGATAGCAGAGAGACACAGGCAGCATAAGCCAGCTGAGATGAGACACCCCAAACCATATATAGCAGAGGACTCATGGGCCCAGGTTCAGTCAGAGAAGACACACCTAACCGTCCAGAGACAGGAGGCCCCAGGAAATGTAGAGGTCTGGGGGGTGGGAAAGGTGGAGACATCCTTATGGATACTTGAGGTAGGGGACAGGAGGTATGAGATGTTATACCCTTTCCTGGTTTCCCCTTTGGGAACCCTCCTATCCCATTCCCCCTTCCCCTACTTCTGTGAGAGTGTTTCCCCAACTACCTACCTAATTCCTTCGTCCTCCCTGACATGGCATTCCACCACACTGAGGCATCTAGCCTCCAGAGGACCAAAAACCTCTCTTCCCATTGATGCCCAACAAGGCCATCCTAAAAAAAAAATGGTGGGTTGCTTGATGTGTTTATTCCTCCAGTGGGAGTTTGACCTGGAAAGAACAAGTAGACTCTTTAGGTTCCATGTCTCCACTGTTGGCTAAGGTCACTCAAATTGACTTCTGGGAGCCTCCTCAGTCTCCACAGTAATCCCCGCTACCACTACCCTCAGCAGTTGCATATTCCCATACATGCTTCTGGTCCTCTGGGCATCACTCCTTTCCACACACATGAACCCTCATTCCCCATTTCAACCCCTCTCCTCTTTGATATATTTCCCTCCTTTTACCTTCTATAACTATTGTGTTTATGCTTCTAAGTGCAATTCAAGCATCCTCCTTTGGACCTTCCTCATTGTTTCACTTCTCTGGGTCTGTGTATCATCATAGGTAGTCTGTACTTTTCAGTTAATAGCCACACACCAGCGAGTATCTACTATGCCTGCCCTTGGAATCTAGATTACCTCCCTCGTAGTGTTTTCTAATTTCATCCACTTGCTTGCAAAAGTCATGATGGCCTTGTTATTAATATTTGAATAATATTCCATTGTGTAAATGAACCACATTTTTTGTATTCTTTCTTCAGCTGAGAAAAACCTGGGTTGCTTCTAGTTTCTGAATATTATAAATAAAGCTGCTATGAATGTAGTGGAACAAGTGTCCTTGTGATATAGTGGAACATCTTTTACATATATTCCCAGGAGCTGTATAGTTGGGTCTTCAGGTAGAACTATTTTCAATTTTCTGAGGAAACACCAGATTGATTTCCAGAGTGGTTGTGTCAGTTTGCAATCCCACCAGCAAAGGAGGAGTGTTCTTCTTTCTTAGCATCATCACCAGCATGTTCTGTTATTTGAGGTTCTTAGCCATTTGTTTAAGGTAGAATGTCAGGGTCTTGTTGATTTGCATTTCTCTGATGGCAAAGAATGTTGACCATTTTTTAGAAGTGCTTCTTGGCCATTCTAGATTCCTCTGTTGAGAATCTTTGTTTAGCTCTGTACCCCATTTTAAAAATTGAGCTATTATGTTTGTTGTAGTCTAACTTCATGAGTTCTTTATACATTTTTGATATTTGCCCTCTGTTAGATGAAGAGCTTTTCCTAATTTGTAGGTTGCCATTTTCTCCTACTGACAGTGTCCTTTGCCTTACAGATTCTTTCAGTTTTATGTGATCTCATTCATCAATTGTTGATATTAGAGCTTGAAACATTGGTGTGCTGATCAGGAAATTGCCTCCTTTACCGATGTATTCAAGGCTATTTTCCTCTCATCTATGAGATTTAGTGTATCCAGGTTTATGTTGTAATATCAATTGACTTAGACTTGAGTTTTACGCACAGTGACAAATATTGATCTGTTTTCTTTCTTCTTCATGCAGACATTAGTTACACTAGCACCATTTGTTGAAGATGCTTTCATTTTTTCCATTGTATGGTTTTAGCTTCTTTGTCAAAAATCAATTTTCCATAAGTGTGTGGGTTTATTTCCGGGTCTTCAATTTTATTCCATTGATCAACCTATCTGTTTCTGTACCAATTCCTTGCAGTATTTATCACTATTGCTCTGTAGCACAGCTTGAGGTCAAGGATGGTGATTACTCTGAAAGTTTTTTTTTTATTGTTTAGGATTGTTTTTTGTATCCTGTGGGGTTTTTTTTTTTTTTTTTTTGCTTCTTCCTATGAAGTTGAGAGTTGCTCTCTCAATGTCTGTAGAAGATTGTGTTGGCATTTTGATGGGTATTGCCCTGAATCTGTAGACTGTGTTGGTAAGCAATATACTGTTTATTCTACTAATCCATGAGCATGAGAAATCTTTCTATCTTGTAATATCTTCAATTTCTTTCTTCAAAGACTTGAAGTTATAGTCATACAGGTCTTTTATTTGTGTACAAAGAATTTTTATATTCTTTGTGGCTATTGTGAAGGGTGTCATTTTTCTAATTTCTTTCTCTGACCCTTTATCATTTGTATAAAGGAGTAATACCGATTTCTATGAGTTAATTTTATATCCAACAACTTCTTATAAGCCATTCTTGGTCTCATCCCCAGTCCAGCAGAATATGCTTGGCTAAAGATAGCACCGACTGTGCTTTCTGTCTTTTAGCTTCAGAGTTAGCTCCACACTGCTTTGATCTCTTCTCTAAGCCTTTGATTGGTTTTGTTTTTAGCAAAACTTTTTAGTTCTTTTTCTTTTAGAAATTTTTTAGTTCTTTTTTCATGTGAAGATTTGTCTACATGTAGCAAATAAAATCCTGGATGAATTTATTTAGTTTTTACTTATTGTTTATGTATTTTATTTATTCTTTAACAGTTGATTTTTGTCCTCTATTCATTCTAATTTCTCTCCTGTAACTCTAATCTTTAGAAAGCTTTAAAATACTCTATTTTGTTCATTTGAAATCACAAACTCTTGCTATTGTTTATAACAATCAGTTGTACTGGGAGGTGAAGCTAACATCTTAAAATATACTAAAAATATTTTACTTTTAAACTTTTCCTTGAAAACACACACACACACACACACACACACACACACACACACACACACACACATGTCATAATTCCTCAGGTGTTCACAGCATAGACAGACCTAGCTTTGGCTTCTTATCCTCCTTCAATCTCCTGTGTAGTTGGGACTAAAGGTGTCATATTATATTGTTTCTCCAAGCCATATTATATTGCTTCAATTTGGTTTCCCATTGTTGCTAGTGAATAGAGAATTTCTTATCCATTTCTTTCTTTAAAATTCAAAGAATTAACAAGAATTTCTAGTTATTTAAAACAAAGTAATGTGATAGTTTCTCATTTTTCTTAGAACAAAACAAAGCTTTACCTTCTGGCTTCCCTGCTGGCACCCTATCTCCTCTGCTTCTGTCTCCCACACAAATCCTGTTGTAGGGAAGTAGAGTTTGTGCTTCCTGTGACGCAGTTTAATCTCTCATTTTATTCAGATTCTTTCTGAATAGATTCCAGTTTAGCAGCCCACGCTAAACCTGGAATTTATGCGTTTACTTCCTCACCAGAGATGAAATGCATTTAGCAATCAGTTCAGAAAACAACATTCTGGTAGAAAGTGCTAAGAGGTTCATGAACTTCAAGTGTAAGAGAAGAAATGCTGATGATTACCAGTCTTACATCATATATGTATATGATTTTTCAAAAACAGTATTTTCTTTTCGGTTGTCCATATCTTTCCTTAGGGAATCCCTAGAAGATGAGGTATGGTTGGCTCTTAGCTGTTCAGAATTCATAATATTGTACTAGAATATCATCTAAAGTAACTTTTGCACAGATAGTTAAAATAAATGCTTTTAAATGTTGGGAGAGCATCTCATGAGGGAATATTACAACTCTATTCCCACAGATTCGATTGGCAAACTTCTGTTTTTTGAGGAAATGCATTATATATTAAGCTTCTTATGAGTTTTTAAAACCTCATATTTCCTACTTAGCACATTTGAAACTTTTTCTGATACAAGCATTACCATTTAGATGTATGCAAAGCTAATTAATACACTTCCTTCCTGCAGGGTTTTGGAGTGTCAGGGTTGAAAATAGACCATTACTGAGATTTTTTGGTTTCTTTACATGACTAAAGATGCTGGTCTAAGAACACATTTCTATATCCTTTTGGGATATTTCTCTTGATAGTATATTAAAAAGTAACTTATCCTGAGGAGCAGTCAGTAAAGAGTCATGGAAGGCCTTCCTTCGTCCCTGGATAGAAGAGAAAGCAAAGTGAAGAAAGACAAATTTCTTTACACTCTGCTTTTCTATAAATTTGTCTTTGTTATTGGTCTATCTTTGTGATTGTCAGGCTGTAAAGACTGTGACTATCATACTGTTGTTTGGCTGCAAGCACGAGAGCAGAAGCTAGGGATATGCCAGGCTTGAGTGCTGGTAGACAGTTTTTCTCAGCATTTGTTAAGATATATATTGCACGCGCAAGATCCGAACATACTCCATCCAAATTATGCTTGATGTCATATAAGTCTGTTAAATCCTGATTACTAAACTTTCTAACTAGATTCATGTGTCTGTTGTTCCATGCATAAGTTTTATAATAAGCGTTTTTTAAAACATTGGGTTCCGGATGTTTCTTTGGTTATTTATTTTGACCATATTCACTACTCTTTATCCTCCTCAGCCTCTCATGCTAGTTGCTAGTCTTCAATCCAATTTCCAAAATTCCCAATATTGCCAAATATTGTAAACATGGTATTTGTGCAGAATATGCATGATATGGTACAATTTGTATATATAGCATTTATATCCCACATTAATATCCCAAATTGCTGCTCTTTTGTTCTCTACATGGAAAATATTATTTAATTTAATTTATATCATCATTAATTAATTAAATGCTAATAAAATTAATTTAAAAGTAATATAAATTAATGGAACAAGTAAATAAATTCTTAAATGGCAAAATTCTGTCAAAATGTTATATGATTTCTGCAGATTATATATTTTCTTCCTCCCCGTGAATTATTTATCAATCTTTTTAAAAGTTTTGCTTGCTTATCTAGGAATTCATGTTTTTCTTTCACTTTTTTATTATATTATTTTAGTATTTAATTTTTTAAATTAAAATATAGTATGATTGTATTCTTTCTAAGTCCCTCATATAATATCCTCATATTCTCTCTACTCTCCACCCAACTATAAGTTCTCAAAACACAAACAAAACCCTAATATAACAAACAAAACTCCCAAAATCTAGAAAATAAAACACTTCAACAATCCCACAAAAACCAACAAGACAAAATTTTAAAAAACACAAAACAAAACCCAAAAATGTCCATTACTTCTTAATCAACTACTTCCAAACATGAGACCTGCCTTGGAGTGGTTTATATAGATAGTGTTTTTCCATTGGAAGATATTGATTTTTCTCTCTCCCAGCACATATAAATGACAGTTCAGTTGTTAATTTTTACCCTCATGGCTAGGATTTGATTCTAAAACCACAGGAAGCTGAAGGAGAAGGACAGTGAAAAGTGTGGATGCTTCAGTCCTTCTTAGAAGGGGGAACAAAATATTCAAAGGAAATAATATAGAGACAAAGTTTGGAGCAGAGACTGGAAGAAAGGCCATCCAGAGATGGCCCCACCTGGGGATCCAGCCCATATACATACAGCCACCAAACCCAGACAATATTGCTGATGCCAAGAAGTGTATGCTGAAAGAGCCTGATATAGCTGTCTCCTGAAAGGTTCTGCTAGAGCATGACAAATACAAAGGCAGACACTCACAGTCAACCACTGAACTGAGAACCGGGTCCCCAATGGAGGCATTAGAGAAAGGACTGAAAGAGAAGAAGGGGTTTGCAACCCCATAAAAACAATACCAGCCAGAGCTCCCAAAGACTAAACCACCATACAAAGAGTAAACATGAACAGGCCCATGACTCTAGTACCATATTTCTTGGGCATCAAAGGGAGGAGAAGCCCTTGGTCTTGCCAAAGCTCAATGCCTCAGTGTAGGGGAATGTCAGGGTGGAAGGGCGGGAAGGGGTAGGTGGATGGGTGGGGGAAAACCCTCATAAAATAAAGGGGTGGTGAGATGGGATAGGGAGTTTATGGATGGGAAACTGTGTAAATAAAAATATCCAAAAAAGGAAATAAAACAAATAAAATAGAAGCAATTTGAGGATTCCCATGTGGCCCATTTAGTTAACAACTCAGTTCAATATAGTCCTAATCAGGTACTGGAAGGTTTGGTGACAAGATATGGCCAGTTGGGACTCTGTCTCCCCAAATATTTGGCAATTTTATTTAGATCCCCTTTATATGTGTATATATTTTCCAAGGTATCTACTGTATAAAGATTGCACACTATCTTTTAAAAACTTAATTTTAGCTGTATCTCATCATATTCTCCCTCACCATTCAAGATACTCTTCCCACCCCCACTTCATCCTCCCTTTCCAGACAACCCCAGTCCATGCATAAGTACCTTTTATAATGTTTTTCCTAATGAAACCTGTCTTTTCTACTGCCCTATTCTCTGTGTTTGCATGGAGGGTAGGTTTTTATCACAGATAATATCCACATATAACCTATTTCATAGCACATTTGTCTTTTTGATTCTAGGCTATATTACTCAAAATCATTTTTTTGCCTTTTCCATGCATTTCCCTGAAAATTACATGAAGTCTGCTTTTTCTCAACAGCTTTAGTAATATTCCACTATGTAAATGAATGAGATTTTGCTTAACTATTCTTCTGCTCAGCATCACCTAGCTTTTTTCCAATTTCTGGCTATTATGAAACAAGAAGCAATGAGTAAGTTTGAGCAAGTGTCTCTGCAATAGAATGAGAGTCCTTTAGGTATAAATGTAAGAGAAGTATAGCTGGATCTTGAGCTAGATTGAGTCTCATCTTCCTAAAGAAACCCCACACTGATTTTTAAAGTGGCTATATGACATTGCACTCCCACCAGCAATATGTAAGCGTTCCCCTTACTCTGCATTCTCGCCAGCATGAGCTGTCACCTGTTTTCTTTTTCTTAGCCATTTTGACAGGTGGAAAATGAAATATAATTTTGATTTACAATTCCTTGATGATTAAGTATGTTGAAGATTTCTTTAAGTGTTTCTCGGTTGCTTGAGTTTCCTCTTTTGAGAATAGTAGAATTAATGTAGTAAAAATGCTGTTCCTTATTAGTGAGTGCATACCATATGTGTTTATTTGTTTGGTTTGGTTTGGTTTTTATCACTCAGGATGATATTTTCTAGTTCTATCCCTTTGCCTTTGAATTTCACGAAGTCATTGTTTTTGATAGCTGAGTAGTATTCCATTGTGTAGATGTACCACATTTTCTGTATCCATTCCTCTGTTGAAGGGCATGTGGGTTCTTTCCAGCTTCTGGCTATTATAAATGAAGCTTCTATGAACATAGTGGAGCATGTATCTTTGTTATATGTTGGAGCATCTTTTGGGTATATGCCCATGAGTAGTATAGCTGGGTCCTCAGGTAGTACAGTGTCCAGTTTTCTGAGGAGCCTCCAGACTGATATCTAGAGTGGTTGTACCAGCTTGCAGTCCCACCAACAATGGAGGAGTCTTCCTCTTTATTATCCCAAAAGCTCACATTACCCAAAATACAATCCACAGACTACATGAAGCTCAAGAAAAAGGACAACCAAAGTGTGAATGCTTCAGTCCTTCTTAAAAGGGGGAACAAAAGTTTTCATAGGTGAATATATGGGGAAAAAGTTTGAAACTAGAAAATATTGATGAAGCTGAGAAGTGCAGGCTGACAGGAGCCTGATATAGCTGTCTTCTGAGAGGCTCACCCAGAGTGTGATGAACACAGAGGCAAATGCTAGGAGCAAACCATTGAACTGAGAGTGGAGTCCCATTGGCAGAATTAGAGAAAGGATTGACAGAGTTGAAGGGGATTGCAACCCATAAGAACAACAATACCAACCAACCAGAGCTACCGAGGACTAAAACACTACCTAAAGAGCACACATAGACAGACCCATGGCTCCAGCTGCATATGCAGCATAGGATGGCCTTGTTGGACATCAGTGGGAGGAGAAGCTCTTGATCCTGCCAAGGCTGGACCCCCCAGTGTAGGGGAATGTCATGGTGGGGATGCAGGAATAGGGGTTGTTGGGGAGGGGTATGGGATAGGGGGCTTATGGACAGTAAACTGAGAAAGGGAATAGCATTTGAAATGTAAATAAAAAATATCCAATAAAATTATGGTGTTTCTATAAAAATCAATCTACAGATCCTATACATTCCCGGGAAATTCAGACACAATTATTCATAGAAATAAAAGGACAATTTTAGTTCATCTACACACACACAGACACACACACACACACACACACACACACACACACACACACACACACGTAAAAACAAAGATCAGAAAACAGGATAGTCAAAACATTACTAAATGATAACGGAGCTGGTAGAGATATCATGACTCATGACTTTAAGATGTACTATGAAGCTATAGCAAGAACAAAACTGTATGCTCCTGGCACAAAAACAGATACATTGATTAATGGACTAGCCATAGATAAATCCATACAACCTTGGCCACCTAAATCTAATAGATACTTAACTATCACCCTGCAGAAATCCCAACTTCAACTGTATCAAAGACCTCAACATAAAGCCAGATTCACTGAACCGATAGATGTGAAAATAGATAGTAACCTTTAACTCATTGGCACAAAAATAAAAGACTTTCTGAACTGCATCATTAGCACCCGGATTAAAATCACCAGTTAACACAAACAAAAATTACTATTTATGAATATGAGAGATCATTCCATCTTCTGATATTAACTTCAGTTACTTTAAATTTTATCATACAAGTCTTTTACTTGCTTGTTTAGAGGTCTCCAAAGTTTTTGTAAAGTGTTTAAGTTTATTGTGAAAGATATTATTTCCCTGAGTTCTTCTCAGACATTTTCCTTTTGTACAGAGGAGGGCTACTGGTCTTTGTGAATTAGTTTTGCATACACCTACATTGCTAAAAGTTTCTCTCAGCTGCAGGAGTTTTCTGGTGGAAAGTTTAGGGCAGGCTATGTATACTATCACATCAAGTGCAAACAAAGATACTTTGACTTTTTTCCTTTCCAAATTTTATCCCCTTGATATCTTTCAGTTGTATTATTGTACTTTAAGTACTATATGGAATATGTATAGACAGAGTGCACAACTTTGTCTCATTCCTAATTTTCGAAATTGCTTTGAGTTTCTCTCCATTTAAGTTAATGATGGCTATCTGGTTATTGTATACTGCCTTTATTATTTTGATGTATGTCCCTGGTATCCCTAACCTCTCGAGAATTTTTATCATGAAGTAATGTTTGATTTTTGCCAAGACTTTTCAGCATCTAATGCTGTGGTCCTGTCACTTTGATTTTTTTCTTTCAATTTGTTTTATGATGGATTACATTTATTGTCTCTACAATGAACCCTACTTGATCCTGGTACATGATCATTTTGATTTGTTTAGTTTCAGTTCAAAATTTTGTTTTGTTTTGTTTTGTTTTTTATTTTTTGTTTTTGTTGTTGTTGTTCAGTATTTTTGCATATATGTTCATAAGGGAAATCAGTCTGTAGCTTTGTTGCTGTTGTTTTTGGGTTTTTGGGTGGTTTGGTTACCAAGGTGACCATGGTCTCATAAAATGAATTGGGACATGTTTCTTTAGCTTCTGTTCTGTGGAATAACATAAATAGTATTGGCAATAAATCTTCTTCAAAAGTCTGGAAGAATTCTGGAGTAAAACCACCTGGCCATGGAATTTCTTCAGTGCAGAGACTTTTAGCCATTGTTTCTATTTCATAAGGTATTATAGTCCCGTTTCAATTTCTTATATGATCTTTTTTTTTTTTTAACTTTGGTAAGTGGTACTTTTCCAGAAAATTATCCATTTCTTTTAGATTTTCTAATGTGGTATAATGCAATATTTAAAAAATGGATTTCCATAGTGACTTTATTTATGCTTCTAATTTGATTTGTTTGCTTTTGTAAATTTGGATAGTCTCTCGCATGATTTTGGTTAATTTGGATAAGAGTTTGTCAATCTTACTGATTTTCTCAAAGAACCACCACTTTTTTTCTATTGATACTTTATATTTTTAATTAATTAATTAATTAATTAATTAATTAATTTGTACACTCCAGATTTTATTCCCTTCCCAGTCCACCCTCCCAGTGTTCTACTTCCCATACCTCCTCCCCCCTCAACCCCATCCCTCAAAGATGTCTCCATCCTACCACCCCAGCAGACCTCTAAACTTCTGGGGCCTTCAGTTTCTTTAGAGTTATATGCATCTTCACTGACTGAACCCAGACCCAGAAGTCCTCTGCTGTACATGTGTCAGAGGCCTCATATCAGCCTGTGCATGATTCCTGGTTGGTGTTCCGGTGTCTGAGAGATTTTGGCAGTTCAGGTTAATTGAGACTGTTGGTCCTCCTTCAGGGTTGCCCTCCTCCTCAGCTTCCTCCAGCTTTTCCTTTATTCCACTAGAGGGGTCAACGTCTTCTGTTCATTGTTTGGGTGCACACATCTGCATCTGACTGTTTCAGCTGCTTGTTGTGTCTTTTGGAGGACAGTCATGATAGGTCTGTTTTTGTGAACACCCCATAGCCTCAGTAATGGTGTCAAGTCTTAAGGCCTCCTCTTGAGCTGGATCCCACTTTGAGCCTGTCACTGGACCTTCTCTTCTTCATCTCCATTTCCATCCCTGCATTTCTTTCAAACAGGAAGAATTATGGGTCAGAGCATTGGCTGTGGGATAGCAACCCCATACCTCACTTGATGTCCTGTCTTTCTGCTTGAGGTGAATTCAATAAGTTCCCTCTTCCCTGCCTCAAGTCCTGAGAGTCTCTCACTTCCCAGGTTTCTGGTACATTCTAAAGGGTCTTCCCACTCTTCTTCTTCCTGAGGTCATCTGTTTCCAGTCTTCCTGCTGGCCCTCAGACTCCAGTTCTTTTCCCCCCTCAATACCAGATCATCCCCCACCCCCACTATCCCCTTCCCCTCTCCTGTCCTTCCCTCCCCTTTATGGTTGCTTTCTTCTTGCTTTCAATTTTTTGTTTGAATTTTATTGATTGCAGTTTTGAGATTGATTTCCTGCCATCTACTCCTGTTGGAATGTTGTTGTTGTGCTGCTCTTGTTGTTGTGTTGTGTTAGAAATTTCATTTATGCCATTAAGTTGCAAGTATGAGATCTATGAAAATGTCTAATGTAGGCTTTTAGTGCTATGACCATTTCCCTTAGGGCAGCTTCGTTATTTCCTACAAGCTTAGGTCTGCGGTATATTCATTTTCTTCCAAGTCTAGAAAAACCTTGAGTTTTTTTTTTTAATTCTGCCTTTACCCATTTTCATTCAGTAGAGAGTTGTTTGATTTTCATGGTTTTGTTAACTTTCTGTTGTTTCATTGTTTGTTGATATCCAGCTTTAATACTTGGTGGTCTTGAATGATTTTTTTCATTTCTTTCTACTGTTTGTGTTTTCATAGACTTCTTTAAAAATTTTATTCTTTTTCTCTTTAAGGACCTCTATCATATCATATTCATAAGGGCTTTTTTTCTACTTGTGCTTCACATACATTGGCATTTTTGTGGCCTACTATTGTGGGGTTGCTGGGCTTTAGTGGAGGCAAATTGTCTGTTATTATCTCAGCCTGCCTGCTGTGCTACACAGAATGGTCTGCAGTTTCTCAGCAAATGCCTGCTGGAGGTAGAGATTAGGATTAAAGAATGGGTCTGTGGAGGAAGGGTAGGACATACAGAATCCACTGGAGATTGGGAGAAGGGAGGAAGGAGTCTAGCAGTTCTTCTGTGACAGAGCTGGGTATGAGATTGGGAGGGTCTGATTTGGAGGAGGAGAGGTTAGATAATGATCTGAAATTTTCCTCCCTGTTCCATGGCCAGGGTGTGATTATATTGTTAGAAAGGCCTTATAAAACCTATAGAGTTTGACACATGGTATGCACTCATTGATAAGTGGCTATTAGCCCAAATGCTTGAATTACCCTAGATGCCTAGAACATATGAAACTCAAGACGGATGATCAAAATGTGAATGCTTCACTCCTTCTTTAAAAGGGGGAACAAGAATATCCTTGGCAGGGAATAGAGAGGCAAAGATTAAAACAGAGACAGAAGGAACACCCATTCAGAGCCTGCCCCACATGTGGCCCATACATACACAGCCACCCAATTAGACAAGATGGATGAAGCAAAGAAGTGCAGGCCGACAGGAGCCGGATGTAGATCTCTCCTGAGAGACACAGCCAGAATACAGCAAATACAGAGGCGAATGCCAGCAGCAAACCACTGAACTGAGAACAGGACCCCCGTTGAAGGAATCAGAGAAAGAACTGGAAGAGCCTGAAGGGGCTCGAGACCCCTTATGAACAACAATGCCAAGCAACTAGAGCTTCCAGGGACTAAGCTACTACCTAAAGACTATACACTATACATGGACTGACCCTGGACTCTGACCTCATAGGTAGCAATGAATAGCCTAGTAAGAGCACCAGGGGAAGGGGAAACCCTTGGTCCTGCTAAGACTGAACCCCCAGTGAATGTGATTGTTGGGGGGAGGGCGGCAATGGGGGGAGGGTGGGGAGGGGAACATCCATAAAGAAGGGGAGGAGGAGGGATTAAGGGGATGTTTGCCCGGAAACTGGGAAAGGGAATAACATTCGAAATGTAAATAAGAAATACTCAAGTTAATAATAATAATAATAATAATAAACCTATAGAGTTTGATTTCTCATCAACTTTTCCATCTCTACGGTATTTGTGGATAATTACATGAAAGTTGTGTATATGCATACAATTTCTGTAAGTAATGTTTATCCTAGCTTTCTTTCTGAATCATTCAATTATTCCCAATATGCACAAGGATTCAAATACTATAATTCATGTTGTCAAACCCAGAATCATTGTAAGTATAAAAACTTAGAGTAATTATAACTGTGATCATGATTTGAACATATTAATTTGATTTAGAAAAGGGATAAGTCTGAAGTATGTTTTGCAGTAAAGGAGAAAATACAAAATATGGTCTGAAACTAATTTAGAAATGTATTTAGTATTGATCAAGTCATAGTTAAGTGTTAGAAAACTGCAGAATCACAGTGGCAGAAATTCTGGAGAGCAAAACAGCAAAATGATAACATTGTTAATGTAGTATAAGGGCATATATTATGTTTAGTGTTCATTTTTAAATTGAGCAGATATTTTATTTTATAGGGGAACACTACTCTTTTTCTAAGTTCCTCCTAAAACTTAGAAGGCTTACATTTTAATCTGTTCAGTTTGGGATGCTTTCATTTGGTGTTTTTAAAATTTTAGAAATGGTTTTGAGAACTTCATGTCTGGATACTACATCTCATCGGTCTTCCTCTTCTTCCAATTTCTACTGTGTCCCTATTTTTCAAATCCTTGAAGATCTATATATTCTCTCTGTCTCTCTCTCACTCTCACTCTCTCTCTCTCTCTCTCTCTCTCTCTCTCTCTCTCTCTCTCTCACACACACACACATACACACACACACTCACACACACAATTACATATAATCATATACATATACATACTTCACACACATATACACACATATGTGCTGAGTTCATTTAGTTTCGCTTATATGCATTTAGTGCTGACATCTTGAGATGTGGATAATTTTTTGGTGGCTCATCTTTCTCTTATCAACCATAAATTAATGAAATGCCTATAGCTTTTTTTCTGGGACAAAGTCTTGTAAAAATTCCCTCATTTACATTTCCATATCAATTGTATTTATACAGATAGTTTCTGTTGTATAGTGCTAGCTTGGGGAATATCTAGTGACAAATTAATCAATCAACATTCTGGCAGATAGTCTCCTGAGAATGTGATAGGCATGAAATAACTCTGCAAACATGATAATACTTTAGTGAACAATGCACATAATACTCCTGAAATTGAAAGCTTATTAATTGTATTTTGAATGTGTACGTGAAACACATACAAAATTATTTTCTTTGTGCTCTTACAATATTTGTCCTAATACTGTAATGACTTTGTGGTTTGAATGTTAAGTATCTTACCAGATCATTAGTTTCAGTATTAGGTCTCCAGCTGGTGATACTCTTTTCAGAGACTGAGGAATCTTGAGTAGGTGGACTAGGAATTTAGTATGGCCTTATTCAAGGCTAGGTCTTTCCATACTCCCTGGTCTACTGAAGTAAAAACCTGTACCCTGAATTCTTACTGCCATGGATTCAGTACCTGCCACCATACCTTCCCCTTAAACTACATCCGCTCAAACCGTAAGTCAAAAGGAACTCCGTTAAATTTCTTCTATCATGTACTTGACCACAGTGACAAAAATTAGCAGCTGCAGAAAATTAGTGCAGAGAAATGATGGCATTGTAGTGATAAGTATGACTATATGGTTTATAGGATTTGACAAATGAGTTGCAAGAAATTCTAAACGTTTGAATGAAATGCTAAAGAAGTCTTAAGTTGCTATAGGCAGGTTAGTGGGTCCTGCTAGCACTAACACTGCTAGAGGTGTGGATGGTGAGAATGCTAACAGAAATGCAATTAGACAAACATTTTTTAGAAGACATCAGTGGAGTCACGTACACAAATAAGTCTTAAACACTGGCTTAGAGTAAAGAGATTACAGTGATTACAATGCCGTGTTAATCTTTAAATTAAAATAATAATTTCCAGGAAATCATATAAAAGTTTATTAAGTAAGTGTTATTAAGTACTTTGTATTTTTTTTCTAATGGAAGAAAACTTGTGGGAGGAAACTATTCTTTGGGCTCATGGGGATATAATGTCATGACCAGGAAGGCCTGGCAGCTGGGGTTTTATATATGTCTGCAGAAGCTTGCACTACAGCTTGCTATGCCCCAAGAAGCCACAAAGACCTCAGTTAGAATCTGGTTAGGAGCAACAGTCTATCCCACCACTCAGTGACCCACTTTCTCCAGCACAGTCAGCCGTGCATGGACTAATCACATGCGTGAATTTGGAGAAATATTTTATATTGAAGCTATGAAATTTCTCTCCCGATCTACATATCTACAGTAATCTCATAATGGAATCACTCCAATTACAAATGTCCATACATTCTTAACAATCAAAACACTTTTTAAAAGTTGAGAAACTTTCCTAATATTCATGCTACTCTCTTAACTGTGAGACCCTTGTCAAAATGGGTTTCTTAGGTCCAGTGCACAATGTCACAGAATAAACACTCCCATTCAATAAACACCTCCATCCATCAGGGAGAAGTGGGAGGACAAGAAAAAGGTGAATGAAATCAACCCAAAACCCACAACAGCAAGCATTCTGTGAAACACTTAAACCTTTATGGTAGCTTCATCTGCATTCTAGTGGTCTGGGCCGTCCCAGAAGCTTAAGAACCAATCTTCCACTTTCTTTGATAGACATCCAATGTTCTTGGTTCTCAAAATCCTCTGACGGCTAATAGGAATTAAATATTACCTTTACAAATTAATGAACAATCCACACATGAGACATAAAAGTTCATACTGGATAATGCTTAGATTCTTCTTGTAGTTTTTTTTTTTTTTTTTTTTTTTTTTTTTTTTTAGCTTTACTCATTTACTTTTCTTTTTCTTCTTTGTTTGTTTGGTTTTTGAAGATTGCTATTGACCTTTAGGACTACTTACTTCTCTACATGCCTGCAAAGTAGGGTTCCAAAATTGTTAGAGGACTAAAAACAGAACTAAAGAATGAGTTTCCCAATGTATAAACCAAAGCAACAACAAACTTTAGGAGCCAGTGCATAAGAGTCATCACTGAACAGTCCTGTAAGCAATACAGGATACTGAACATTCTGCTTCTGAATATTTTCGAAATTGGAGATTGGACACAAGTGCAATGTAAGAATCACAGAAGCTTAAGAGGGATTCAGTTGGTAGTTTCCCTGACTATAACTATAGCTTGTTATCAAAGAAGCTAGGCATTTATTACAGGAACATTTCTTGTAACAAGTATTATATGTACCACAGACATTCTAACCATGCCTGTGGTACATATAACATGGATAGGAATTCACATTGGTTAGCAAGTTTCTAAATCCACATTAAACTAACATTGCAAACCTAGGCCCCAAGTTGGTGTGAAAAGAGTTTTTAACCTGGGTTTTAATGGACAACCCAAAGTAGCAGCAGTAATCGTCAATAAACATTACATCAATTTTTCTTAATAGAATTTATTTTCAGCATAGCTTATTTACATCTAAATACAGCAAAACCAGCTTAGGGAGTTGTCACTGTAGTTTTTCACATCTTAACCATGCTTTGTGTTTACTAACATGTTCTACAGGGAAAGTGTATTTGTGTGTATGTGTGTGCATGTGAGTGTGTTTTGAATATATGTATGTGTGTATGTGGTATATATATGTGTGTATATCGTATGGGTATGGAAATGTTTGTGTGGTGACAGGTATACATGTATATATGTGTAGGGATGCATATGCATGTGTGTAGGCAAAGAGTTCATTTTTTCTTTCATTCTTATTTACATCCTATCATAACATGATTTCATTATTTCACATTTGCATTAGTGTCATCTGAGGTGTTTTGTATGTTTGTTTTATTGATTGATTGGTTTTTATGGCACTAGGGAATTAAGCTGGGTTTCTCCCTTGTATGTCAAGTACGCACTATTATATTCTCATCCCTAGCTTTTAGTTATTTTAATTTTTAAAATAATTTCTTTTGTTTTTTGAGGTTATCATATGATTTCATTATTCCCACCCTCCCTTTCTCTTCATTTTGAAATAGGATCTTGCTGTTTCTGAGACTGACAATGAGCTCATTCTTTAGAGCAAATATACCTAGAACTGGGAGGATCCTGTCTCAACCTAAGGATTGCCTTCTCTGCTACTTGTTATCTCTGAATCATTGATTCTCTTAAGGAAACGACTGCCATAGCTTCCCCAAAGCACACAGTAGACCCATTCTGCTGCTTGCCTTTCTGAAAGCATTGGGACCTCTTCATGTGTTTTATCCTCCTTAAGATAGATCAAAAAGTATCATGTCTGGTAGGAAGGAGGACAGTATCTGGAATTTCATCGAAGTACAGAAATGCAGGCCTAAAAAGAAATTTTAAAGACAATCATTTGCCATTTTATCACAAAGAGAAATTAAATTGTCTCTCCAGTTTTGAACAGGATCTAGTTTCAGTTATTTTTAACAAACACTCAAATGATGAAATAAAGCTCTTCAGTTTTTTTTTTATTTGCTAGATCAGATAGAAATTTCACTCTCTCTTATAGCTTTAAATTCTTTATTTTTATGAAACATAACTGAATAAAATTGGAACTGTCAAGGATATCTCTACTAGTCTTTGAGACTTATAGGAATGCACTGTGATTACACTTCCTCATGCAATGTGCCAAGGGGAATTATATTAAGGGCTTACATATTGGGCAAAAACATTTGTTGGTAAAATCTAGATGATCAAAGCAAGATGCGTCATGTCTGAATTATGCAAATAGGCATCTATATTCCATCCCATTCTGTGTGTTTATCCAGGGCTTTTATTTTAGGCTTTCAAGGGCTATCCATTCATAGTCATAGAAATTGTATGAAAGGGCAAGATCATGGTCCCAGTAACTAAAGCTCCAGCTTTGCCCATAGAATTTCACAGACAATTGGTCTCTGTGTTCATTACCATTTATATTATCTGATGTATCTTATCATCCATTAAATAAAGTTGAAATGTTTGGTAGAATGATCCATACCTTATATTATTAGCTTGTAGGGAAATCAAATGGTATATCCATATGTAAGTCACTTTGAAGAACAAGAATTTCTTATATTATCTCATTTTTATTACTATTAATAAACTTGAATGCTTATTGCAGTATCATTATAAACAGGGATTTATTTTGACTTGTGAACCTGAAGCTTAAAGTTGGAAGGTTCTTGTAATGATGGTCTTCTGACTGGAAGAGTGGTTTCCTGAGGTGGTTCAGGGGGAAAAAAATAAATAAATAAATAAAGAGATAAGGTATCCATATGACTCTCATTGTCTTTGGTTTCTTTCCCTCTTCTGTGTTTACTATTTGACAGTTTTGTATATTTACATAATAAATACATAATAAATATGTTCCAAGTATGTACATATATTTTCTTGTAATATATGCCATATCAAATAATTTTAAATAAATGCTATTCACAGTATATTATTAGCAATTATTTAGAGTTGCAAATGTATTTCAATATTGATTTTTTAGTAGAAAATAATATTTCCACAAATATCTGCCACTAAAACACCTACTTGAAGTACACTCAGCTAACTTTAGGCCTGTCTTAGGTAGAGTGTTGTGAGCTCCTCCCTCCCTAACCAGTGCTCTCCCTGGTGCTGATTATTTCTATTCCGTTCTGAATTCTGAGACTTGTGATTTTCATATTGGCTCACTGTGAGTTTCAAAAATAAGGTCTGCCTATATTACACAACTTACACAAACCATTTAGGTTTCACTTTAAATTCAACTCTGTTGAAACAAAAGACATTTATTTAAAGGTTTAAAATTATATTAAGATCATTTTGTTCTCTGTGTACTAGTCTGTTGCTTTTATGTATGTTCATATATAACCTGTGTTCCCAGTGCTCATGGAGGTTAGAAGATAGAGTCAGGTCACATGCATTTGGAATTACAGATGGTGATGTACTATCATTTGAATTCAGCAAACCAACCCTTCAGTTCTATGCAAGAACTATTCATCTCTTAAGAACTGAGTAATTTCTCAGGCTTCAGACATTTATTAAGTTAAAGTATATGTCTCTGTAAAACAATCTTTTTATTTCCTTAATATTTTATAGTTAATCTTGACAGTAGAATGAGGTTAATATCTAACATATTTGTCAATAAGAGAACTGACAGAAAACCATTCTATAAATATTTATTTGGTCACTGAGTTCTGTGGTTAAATTTTCTTTTGATAGACTAAATGAAGCTGATAACATGGATCTAATTGAATTCTTTTTATACAGCTTTATTCCACAAAGTATAGATCCGCTCCATCTCTTCTTCAGTTACTTTTGTATGTATCCAGTCTGTTAGTGGCACTAGAAAGCCGAAGTACATTTTTGTTTCTGATAGTTGTGACTCAGATTCACTTGATAACTTGAGTGAGTTAGGAGATATGACAAACGGGATTGATGCTAATGATTTAATAGGTTTACATAATATGAGTGTCATAATTACATGCATTATTTAAATTGGAAATGATACGAGTGCCTTAATCAACATTGTCTTTTAAGGAAACTATATAAGTCAAAGCTCAACTGAAATATTATAATGCATGCAGAAAAATATAGTCAAGAGAAATCAATAATGTCAAAGGGAAAGTCATTCTCATGTCAAGAATTCCTCACTCAGTCAGAGACTGAAGTAACCATTTCCTAGTGTGAGAGCCAGACTTACAATTGCACACATAGGAAAGGAATGTTATCAGGAGTACGTGGTATGTAGACTACAGAAGGTCAGATATGGTGCTTTAATGCACCCAGGTGCGGTGCTTCATCTTAGGACATTTTGTCCAGACATGTTGTGACATTTTTTATCCCTTTATGCATGCGTGCTCATGAGCTGTCATTAATCTTTTATAGTTCTATGTGCAGCTATCATTGCTCACTGTCATCATCCCCCAAGTTCACACCTGAAAGCAGTGATCTGCCTAATTGTCCTTTCACTAAACTGCTTATCCACATTATCTAGGTAAAATCATAGTCACATATCAAACTTAAACTCCTAAGGAAGCCTGGAAAATATTTCGGGTATTAAAAAGACCCTAGCTGATTGCTACATGAATGGATACACAAAGGAGATGGATGGACAGTGGGTGGTACTCATGGGCATTGCTTTTCCATGAACTAGAATCATAGCTAAGCCTTGCATATAAGATACATAGGATCCGTGATCAGATAGACTTACATTACAAGGCATTATTAGTCATTACTGAGTACTATAGGAAAATTAAAAGTTGGGCAGTGGTACATAGAATGAGGGGAACTATCACACTGTAGACGTGTGTGTGTGTGTGTGTGTGTGTGTGTGTGTGTGTGTGTGTGTGTGAGAGAGAGAGAGAGAGAGAGAGAGAGAGAGAGAGAGAGAGAGAGTTAAACTTTGAGTTAATCTGTAACAGGGCAACAATACCCCTAATAGACATCTGAGGTTAATAAATAAAAGGTCTAGTTCTATCTATGGATTACTACTTTTTGGAGTTGGACAACTGTTTCCAAAATAAGAAGCCTGTGACCCCAAAACATTACAGACTATTTCCATTGCTCTTAGTTGCCACCCAGAACTTATTTCTGAGAACTCAACATATTTGTGTCAAAACATATTGAATTTAAGCTGGAATATATCTGACAGCTTCGTCCCTACTAGCTACCTTTTGTAGTGCTAGAAGCTGATATACACACACCAGAGGGTAAAAATAACTACCATTCACACACACTCGTGAACTCTTCCAGCTATAATAGCTGACCTGGCAAGGCATGCCCACTGGTACAATAGTGACATGAGCATCATGGGAGTAACCTAACTCTTTTCAGTTGGATATAAAATAGGACCCATTTCTAACATCGTTTTGTGATAAGAACCAATGACCAGAGAAGGCACAGGGCTACAGGAAGACCAGACCACTATTATGCTTCTAAATAGACACAGCATTAAACCAACGACTATTGCATTATTTTACACCCAAAGACAAATTTTTCTCTCAATCCTCATCTAAAACAATTACATTTAAACTAAATAGTATTTAAGAGAGAGACCCACACCTGTATAACATTCAGAAAATAAGAAAATGCAGAATGCTCGGCCATAAAGGGAAAATACATGCTGCATCCCCACTTTCAATTCTCAGAGATCATTGCAAAAGAGGTGATCGAGAATGGATTTAAGAGGCAGTGGTAGCAGACGAGTTTAGGGTAACATTTGTGGACACAGGAGATATGAACGCACATGGTTGAGAGAGCATGCACAAAACCCATGCGAGACTGAGCTGGATCAAGTCTTAGGATAGAGAGGGGAATTGGGCATTCAGCTCTATCAATAGCCATGGGCTAACTACAACAGTATGCTGTAGCTTCTAAAAGAAGGGAAGAGAGTGTTCTTTAAGAGTATATCCCCAGAGAAGCTTGAGATGTAGCTTAGTTGCACTGCTGTCTTTCAGTGGGCAAGTATAGTATCGTTAGAAGATGAGTCAGATAAAATATTGCAGTAGGCCATGACTGCGCATGACAGTTGTCATGTTTTTGATATGAGGCAGGAGGATGGAGAGTTAGAAGTCATCTCGAGGTTTAAATTGAGTGCAAGGCAAGCTTGAGCAGCTCAGTAAGACCTTGGCTCAAAGACCATTGGCTTGAGATGGAACTTAATTGCAGATCACTTTCCTAGCACATGCTATTAACGCTACAATTGTTTTAAGGAAAAGAATAGGGACAGAAAGTGGGAATGGAGTTATCAGCCATTTCAGGTCAGAGAGATAGTTGTATAATTTTTAAACAAAAGGAACAATACATATGGAAAATAATGGAAAGTCTTTAAAATCCTCAAGATTCTTCATGATATGAGGTTATCTAGGGAACAATATAATTATAAAGAAAAATTAATATGAATATATAATATCTCCCTGAAAGGAAATGGCAACTCCATGAAATATATTGCCTGCTGTTGGCATGGGATAAACCTGGCTTCTTCTCTGAAACATATTAAAGCAGTATTCGTTTATCGTTTGTGTTAGCAAACAGAATTGGGAGACAGAGAAAATAGAGAAGTGGTAAAAAAGACCAAAAGCCCAATCATCTGTTGCATACCTTCCCCCAACTTAAGAGCAAGAACATCCATGAAGCAGGGACACCAGGGAAGCAGCTTATCATCTTCTACTCTAAATCAATTCATACATTTCAGGTGAACCTTTGTGACTACTCATAATTAAATATATTCAATGTGCATGTGAGTCATGTGCTATACATTTAAGAAACAAAATCATAGCCCAGAAGTAGTCCAGGTTGTGGAGATGCTTTATAATGACCCACTAAATCTACCCATGTCAGCCCTCAGTACACCTAGATTAATTTAGCATTTTAATGCTTATATCAAAATCAACTCACTTGTTTCACACCAACTAAAGAAGTGAGTGAACACTTTCTGATAAAGTTTGTAGTGTCATAAACAGTTCCATTCCATTTAATCGCCTTATCAGTTACTGGACATTTCCAAATACTCTAACAAAAAAAATGTGGTATAAAATGTTGATTTACTTCTTTAATCACTGAGTTATACTCTAGGTAGATTTCTTTTTTGCAAACTTATTCCATTTAACATTGGAAACTGAGATACAAGAATTAAATAAAATATTCAGATAAAATATACAAAATATGCAATAAGAATAGAAAACTGACTGGACGTTGTCTATACTGGGAATTTACTGGTTTTTCTATGAAGGCTTCAGATTTTTTACTTTGTTACATAGCTCATTCTGCAGAGCTGAGAGAAGCTGGGTGGCGTTTATAATGAAACTGCTTATCCAACATGACTAAGAGGAAGTGTGAGGTACAGGTTATACGATGGCACCTTTGCAGTAATCCTCCTTGAAATCCTCCCTCTTCTCTCTTAGAAGTGTAGAACCATGCTACAGGTTCTTCTCCTTTACCCACACAGCAGGTAGCCTGAAACTTTTAAATTGCTAAGCACAGCTATCGCTTCTAATGCTTAGATCTAGCCTCAGAGACTTTCTTCTGAATACTGCAGATAATGCAAAAATGGGTCTTAGGGGGTAGAAAGATGGCTCAGCTGTGAAGGCCACCGGTTGCACTTCTAGAGGACCCAAGTTCCATTCTAAGATGCCACAGAGAATCATTACTGTCCACAGCTCCAATGTCAGAGGACCTAAAGGCCTCTGTGGGCATCAGGCACTCATGTGGTGAATCAACATCCGTGTGGCTGAAGCACCCATACACGTAAAATGGGGATGAATAATTTTTTAAAAAAGAATGAAAGTGTGTGTGTTTGTGTCTATCCTTTATTGTGAGTCTTATATATTCTTTTCAGTGAATCCGCCATGAATATTGCAAATAAATTACACTGAATGCTTTAATCCACAGATAAACAAAGAAAAAGAGATGAGACATTTTATGGCACAATTTTAGAAAACAAAATGCAGGTGATTGAAATATAATTGAACAGAATGAATATTTCTCTGCCTTGCTAAGTTAGTGCAGGTGGCATGTAAAATTAAAGTAACCCAGAACAACTAAATATTTAGAAACGCTGGGCACTTCAGAAGGTGGGGGCGAGAGATGAGATGCATAATAAATTGCCCATTGTGAGAATAGCATTCAGTCTGGAGCCCGTACATCACCTCCACAGCAGGAATGCCTGACCTAGAGAAAAGAAGTTGCCCCAGATCCTGAGGGCTGAAAAGCCTGAACAGATTCCAGAGTTGGATGCCAGGCAGCTGGAACCATGCCAAGAGTGAAGGCAGCAGCACAGAATGCTGAGATGTTTTTCCTATTTGAGAAAAGGTTTTAGACACTTTTGTAGAATTGTAGAACAATAAATCTTGAAGAAAAAAAAACTGCAGCATACACCAAGTAACTCTTTAAGAAACAAGTTTTTAAAGAGAGTATAATCATGCTAAAATTTTGCATCAACCAACAAAAATTAGTCATAATTACAAACTCACAATATTATTTTGAGTTTCCAAGATGTGACTTGTGTGTGTGTGTGTGTGTGTGTGTGTGTGTGTGTGTGTGTGTGTGTGTAGCTTTGATTGTCCTGAAATGAGCTCTGTGGAGCAGGTTGCCCTCGAACTTACAGAGATTCCCCTGTCTCTGTCTCTGATGGAATTAAAGGCAAGCACTACCACTGCCCTGATAAAAAATATTAGCAAAATATTGAGATTGGCATAAACAGGTATTTGTGAATGTGTGCCTATGTAAAAAAGAAAAATAACAAAATGATTTCCGTACAGTTAAAAACTCAATATTTTGCATATAAATTTTAAATATGGTAGATGTAATATTATATATAGAATTATGAAAGCAAGTGCACACAATTTAAATCGCTAAAAAGACTGGAGGATCTAGGGACAAATTAAACAGAAAATCCTATTTTTTACTGCAAGTCATAATGATATGTTTCTTTTTAAGGTATGTAAATTTATTGTATGATACCAATACAAGTACAGTTGCTGTGAAATTATTACATAAATTATCTTACTGAATATTCCCCTTCTTATCTTTTCTCCTTCATTTGATTCTATTCTTCTTGAAACTTTGAGTACCACCGCTATTAATGCTTTGGGATTCCTCAGATTTATTAGTTTTAGACAAAATTACTTTAAAATTGGAGACAAATTTCCAGACAGGACGTGTTTCTATTCATTGATTCATTTGTAAATATGTATTGGTTGTATTTTTGTGTGTGTGTGTGTGTTTTCTACACTAAAGAAATATAGTGGATATTTTAAAAGAACCAAACCAATTATTCAATATAACAGTGACAGGTAGAGTCTAAGAAGTGTAGAAAATCAAAACTCTTCAGGAATCTGGCAATGTTATCTATTGCTTATAGCAAATTATCTGTTAAATTGTTGCTTTAAAACAGTAAATGCCATTAACAAAGTTTTGGTGCATCAGAAATCCGTGAGCGTTTATATTTGTGATTGTGTCACAAAGTAACACAAGAAGCTGACACTGAGATGTGCAGCAGGCAGATACTCAGGTCTTTATTGAAACCAGGACTCCTAGCTTCCAAGCATGCACCTGTTATTTGGTTTTAGTCAGCATGTGACACAGCTGACATAACAAAACTGAAATTACAAAGTATTCTTAAATCGTCATTAAGTCTTACTTGACCATTTCTACCAAATTCTGTTTATTAGTAGCCTTTAATTCTAGCACTCAAAAAGCAAAGGTAGGTTTCTGTGAGTTTGAGCCTTGTCTGCTCTAAATAAGAAGTTGCAGGCTTTTCAGAACTAAGCAGTAAGACACCATCTTAAAAGAAATGCCTGTTTGTTAAAGGAAAATCTGAAGAAATTGTTATTATTTAAGAGAATAACTAAGACCTACTCCTTGAATCATTTTTATTAAATAAATAATCAAAGAATTTATGAGCATTACTT
This sequence comes from Rattus norvegicus, assembly GCF_021556685.1. NCBI lineage: Eukaryota > Metazoa > Chordata > Mammalia > Rodentia > Muridae > Rattus > Rattus norvegicus. The sequence continues at coordinate 24,960,170 of NC_141536.1, read as the reverse complement.
ACAAACATGATCATGACTACAAGTGTTTATTGTATCATTAATCAGCTTGCTGATTGCTTTCTAAAACATTCTACTGTAAACTAAATTGGAGTCTCTTAGTTCTATCTGGGATATAAGTGATATCTGTGTAATACTTAGTACATGCTAGCTACCATATGCAACTCCTAAATTTAGATTCTTGATTTAATGAATGAGCATTTTCTAAATCATACTTTACTAATAATAGGATAACACAGTGAGTGTTTATAAAAAATTGTTTATGTTGTTTTCAAGCAAAATTAAATTACGTAACATATTAAGTATGTTATGATTTTATACATTTATTTAATGTAGTGGTTGCCCTCATTTCCTTCACTTGAGAACAACCACCCTCATAGATGTTACTGATTGTTAATGTATCCAATCTTTGAAAGGAAAGTATTTAATTGGGGCTGGTGTACAGCTTCAGAGGTTTAAGCCATTGTCATTTTGGCAGCAAGCATTACAACACAGGCAGACATGGTTCTGGAGAAGGAATGAGAGCTCTACATCCAGATTTCTAAGCAAAAAAGCCTCTGGGTCTGACTTGGGCTTCTAAAACCTCAAAGCCCTCTTCCTGAGACACATTTCCTCCAAGGACCCACCTATTCCAAAGAAAGAAACATTTCCGAGTCTTTCTAAGTAATGTCACTCTCTGATCACTAAGCACTCAACTATATGAGCCTATGGGAGGTCATTGTTATTCAAACCACCAAATACATAATGAATGCCCATCAGAGATTATGGAAGTATGAACTTTAGGTTTTTCTGTCTGCTGGAAGGTCTTTCTGATCTATCATTCTATAAGTTAATATCGTTATCAATAGGGCTTATTTTCCAATTTAAATAATGAATCAACTATTTCTTTCCCAGAGGAATATATTAGATCTTAAATAAGTATTTGACAATAGTCCACAGGGTCATTGACATGCTACATTAATATCTCTTTTATGAGTTATCTAATAAAGATTTTCTTTTGTTCTCAATAATTTTAAAGGAGGGATTACACTATCAAACAGTAGTGGATTAATTTTATTAACTTGATACATTAGTCAAAATAGAAGACCGTTTATGGTGCAAACAATGGATATGAAATCTGGAAAGATCCATAAACCTAATGATCACAAATGGAATTCCTCCAGGGCATCTGGGCTTAGTAAATGCTAGCATGTCCACACCGTGGCTTCACCAACTATTCTTCCACATGGAAATTTCTGCTGACTCTCTCTTTCACCAACCCTTTTTATAGAAGTCTGAAAGTCATCTTTGATTGGAACCCAAAACTAGTAAACTCATTTTCACTAATTACCTCTTTAAAGACTGTTCCTCCAAAGGTAATCAGTTATTTAAAAAGTGAGTATTGAGGTCATAAAAGAAAAATTTGAAGAACATATAGTTTAATTCATAACACCATGTTTCACTTTTAAAGTGTTTATGTCACATACACATAATTAAGGTAGTATATAATATACATTATTATATCATAGGAAGTTAATGCATCATTTTTATCAGTGTTAAATTATCACATCATTACTCCTCTTTTCTTAATTTTATATCTAATCTGCACCAAATATACTATTAAATTGCTAACCTTAATAAATAATACATAATTAATAGGATGTTAAGATGATGATGCTATATGTGACTGATACCCATCAAAGATGATGCATGTTTAAGCTTGAAGCTTGCCTTTTATGCATGGGGGAATTATCTTCAATTTCAAAGCATGGTTATAATTTTGTTCATGCAAATTTTAAGTCTCACATTGCTTTCTGTAGTCCTTTATTATTTTTTCAAATTTGAAAATACTTTTATTGAGACTTACCATGAGTTTCAGAAACTAGGTAGACCTGTTCAGCTATTGTCAAACCAAATAGCAAAGTTCATAATAATTTTTGACAGTTAAAAAATACAAATTACCATATCAGAATCATATCAAAGATGACTCGGGCTGATCTTTAGCTGATGAAAGAACAAATTAGACAAATATAATAAAACATATAAAAGTTTGTTCTGTAAAATGCCACGGGCATCTTATTAGATAGTAGGTGGTATCTTGTCTTTATTCTCAAACAGTTATGTTAAAGTACTCTAATGAGTTTTCTTCGGCTTTAGCAAACTAAAAATGAATGACTGAATATGTTTCTGGAAAAATTATCTATCTTCTAATATCTTCAAATCACTTCTACAATTCTGGAGACAGAGAACTAATTTAGACTTGGTAATGTGTTCCCAAGCTTCTAGGAAGCACAATGTAACAGAAGAAGAAATTAGGCAAAAAAATAGGAGAACAGATGACAGATGAGAAGGGAAAGAGAAGGGGATGGGATGCAGGAACTACTGTGGTTTGGGAAGCATTTAAATGCTCAAATTAGTCAAAATTCATCTGCCTACCTACCACCTGTGTACCAGACATAGGGGTGTTGTCTCTGTGACGTCAGAAAGTAAAACTTAATCCGAGCACAAGGAGAACTCTAAATAACCTGGAATAACTGGTAAAAGGTAACTAATGCTAGACCACCTTTGCAAACAAAGAATAAAATAGAGAGCCAGAAAAAGATTTTACTTTTAGAATGAAACAAAGCAAATAAATCATGTCTACCTAGCAGCAGAGCAAGAAAGGGTGAAGGGCATTTGTAGACCCCACCGAAGAGCATCGCTTACTGGCTTGTTTCCCATGGTCCTTGGTCTTTCTCATGCAACCCAGGACCACTGCCCATGGATGACACTTCCCATAGCAATCTGTGCCATCTCACATCAATTATCAATAAAGAATATGACCTATAGACTTGTCTGAAGGCAATCAAAAGGAGGTATTTTCTCAACTAAGTTTCCTTTGCCCAGATAATTTTTTGTCTACTTGACAAAAAAAATCATCTAGGACATGGTTATTTAAACATGTGTGCTTAATGGAAGTTCTATTCCTGAGTTACGCTGCAGATGAGGACTAATGCCATGTGTGGGAGCACTGGTATGTTAATTAATCCAGTGCTGTTTGTGGAATGGTATATTACGTTCATTTAAATGGCAGGATCAGTGTGTATGAATCATGAACTGAGGTGTACACTTGAAAAAGAAGACACATAGCTCACTATATCTAGTAGTGTCAGTGGTCTTTCTTTCTTCTCTAAGATCTAAGAAAAGTGTCTAACTTCACTTACTGTTGTGAACTTATACTTTAATTTTCTAGATAGCTACAAGATAGTAGAAATTTTTTCCATTACTTATTGAAAGGCTCATCACTTGAAAAACTGTGCTTAGTGAAAAGTGCTGTGCTGGGAAATTTGCATCCTCCTTTCCTGATCCTAGCAACCCTACCTTTCACCACAGTACAGTCAAAGATGTAATTGGAAAGGGAAATAATTTTAGGTTGAAGAGATGAAAAATGGTACTAAGAAATTCCATACTTTTTTGTAAAGATGAAGGGAAAGTTTTGTTCATGTGCAGGGCTTATAGGAATGGACCAAAGTATAGGTCACGTTTTCTTTTTTTTCTCATGAGTAACCCCCAGTGAACTCAGGGGAAGGTTGGAGAGAGAGAGTAAAGGGGTGTAAACACAAGGCCCATGATATACTTAGATAATATTTTCTATGAACTTCACATCTATGTTCAAAATATAGACTCTAATAAAAACAAAATTCAAAAATTGTTTAAAAATTGCTTTTTTCTTGCTTTGTTACAAAAATGTCTACTTTAAACTTTAAGATTCATTTGTAGTTACTACAGGTTCCTTTCCTCTACCTCTCCTGCTGGTTTTGTGGGTGTATAAGGGACAGAAGATTGAAATGGTATAGGAAGATTGGGTTGCAGGTCTTCGGCAGGGTTTCAAACCATGTTTCTGTTTTGAGAATACATCCTAACCTACACAATCAGAGATTGCCTCTATTAGATTAGAGTTCCATTTTATGTAAATATCATCTTGTAATAAGTTTGAGATATTGCAGTGGAGTGGTGTTCAGAAAAACAAACAAACAACAACAGCAAAATATTACATTTTTATCGAATATTTTTTTATTTACATTTCAATGTTATCCCCTTTCCTTTACTCAACCACCTATCCCTTCCTGCCTTCCTGCCCTGACATTCCCCTATGCTGGAGGGTACAGCTTTGTCAGGACCAAAGGCTTTTCCTCCCTTTGGTGCCCAACAAGGCCATCCTTTCCTACATATGCAGCTGGAGTCATAGGCCTGTCCATATGTACTCTTTGGATGGCGGTTTAGTCCCTGGGAGCTCTGATTGGTTGGTATTGTTCTTATGGTGTTGTAAACTCCTTCAGCTCCTTCAATTCTTTCTCTAACTCCTCCATTGGGAACCCCATTCTCAGTTCAATGGTGGACTGCAAGCATCTGCCTCTGTATTTGTCATGCTCTAGCCGAGCCTCTCAGGAAACAGCTTTATTAGGCTCCTATCAGTATGCACTTCTTGATATCTGCAATATTGTTTGGGTTTGGTGGTTGCATATAGAGAATCTGGAGTGAAAGATTAGATAGTTAAGAATGTATCCTTCTTTTCCAGATGAACAACATTAGGTTTCCAGAACCCAATTCTGGTTAATTTTAACAGCTTAGGAGTGCCTAGTCTGGTCAGGTGTAACAGCTTAGGAGTTTGTCTTTTATTAATTTGCAGGAATATCAACAGTCTCATGATTATTTTATTCTTAAATTCTTCTAGTTTAATCTTAAATTCTGAAGAGTGTTTCTAGTTATATCAGTATTCATGAATTTGGAGCTAGTAGGATTGAGAATGTGAGGTGTTCGCGATGACATTTAATAAGCAATAGTTACTGTCTTAAGAACTTGAATCTGTATCTGCTTTTGTCATGTGGTATTCCCTGTCTCACACCTACAAAGCTGGCATGAGAGGTAGAGGAGAGGAACATGTGGTAACTTCAAATCCATATTAAAGTTCAAAGTAGACATTTCTTGTAACAAAGCATAAGCTAGCAAGAGAAAAGCAAAACAATATTTAAAAATTTGTTTTTATTAGCGTCCTTATTTTGAACATTCAGGTGAGGTTCACAGGAAATATTATCTAATTATGTCATGGGTGTTGTGTTAACACCTCTTTACTTTCTCTTTCCAACCTTTCCCTGAGTTCACTGAGGGTCTACCCATGAGAAAAAAGAAATCATAATTTTACCTTCCTGAGTCTTGCTAATTTCCCTTCCTATGGCAATTCTGAGTTCTAAACATTCCATCAAATATGATGTTGTTCTTTTGATGGCAGGATATGGAGACTACTCTGTTGTCTTTAAATACCAATCTCACAATCCTGTCGCAGAACAGTATCTATGCTGATGGCTTGAGTGAATGACACTGCCATAGGCACAGAGGTGTAGTGACTGCTTTGTTTTACTGACTTATACTTCATTGAGCATAATCTCTGATATTATAAAGCTGGGTCATGTGGTAGTTTCTCTGTCTCTATCTGTTTGTTTTTCTATCTTTATTTTCTTTAGGAATTTTCACAGAAATATTCAAATTGTTATCCTATTAGCAATGTGTATGGAGTCTTTTCCCCTATTTCCACATCTGCATTTGTTGTCCCATGGTTTCTTAAATTGAAATAGAATCTTCATCCATTTTTGATTTTCATTTCTTGATACAAATATAGTTAATCGACTCTCTATGAAATGAGAATATTTAGAAATTTTAATGATATGGATCTGGTGGCACATACCTCCAATCCCAGAATTTAGAAGGCTAAACAAGTTTGGTTATCAAGCCTTTGCCTCAAACAACACCAAAGGGAGACATAGGGATAGCATACTTCTAAGTTATTTGCTTCTGTGCTCCTCAATTTAATATTGACTTAGACTTATACAACAGAGGATACTACAATTGTAATGGGAGAGGCATCTGTCAAGAGTCTCCTTGACCTCTCTTTGTAATATTCCTTCCTCCCAACTGGAGACAGAACTCTGGAGCAAAGGTCTTATGACCTAGTATTAAAAAAGGAAGGTCAGAGAATTTCTTTATAACTAGTATCTATATTAAAAGATGTAGAATACTTGAACAATATTTTCAGGATGTCTTTTAAATGTTTTAACTGAAACAGAATAACACCACTCCCCTATCTATTTATGATTACCTTAGAAAGAAAGCTTTGTCCTTATGATTTCTGCCCTGGGCAAAAAAAGTGGTTCTATCTCTCAGTCTCATTTTTGTGTAATTGGGAGGGGCAAAGCAATGAGCTGGAGAAAGATATTGTTTTTGAGCCTTTATTTGTCTCCTGTAGTTCAAAGCCCACTACAGTTTGGCATCTTCTGGTTGTTAATATTCCCTGTACCTTTCTATTTACTAACTTGCTTGCCTAAAGACTATGTCTAATTGCTGAAACGCTATGATTTAAATACGAATTACACTAAAGACAGAAGGAAATTCCAGACATAGTAAAACTAACCAATTCTCACTATTGTTAAGCATTCTGCTAATTAGATGTTTTCTTTGAGATCTCACTGTTTCTTTCATTAAAAAGAATCTTTGGGAGATGATGAAGACTGACAGGTGTGAATTTTGCCATGCCGCAACTATTTTGTCTAAAATTATAGTTGCATGTACTGAAGCCAACAGCTTTACAGCATAAAGGATAGATGGATGAATGAGAATGGCATGTCCTGGATCTCTAATCAAAGTATCTGAAATGGCTGTGGAAATGGTGGGTGCTGAACTGTAGCTGATAGAATACTGCAAGCCTGCTCTGAATAGCAGGAAAGCCTCCTGCTCTAGATTTCTTGAGACAGAAAAATAATTGAAACTTTTTAATATCCTGAGTGCTAAACTAACTAAGGAAAAGCAAGGTTTCTGGTAGCATAGGAAATATTTAAATGTTTATTGTTGTATAAAATCTGTATTATGTGAGTCAGACTGTTACTGATGGGTTACAAATTTGTGTCCAGTGACTTGTAATATCTATTTTGTGCTTATCCTTGTAGGACATGGTAGAAATTACCACACAATTCCTGCCATCTCTTTTATGTTTCTGGTCATCACCATTGTGAAGAATAACTCTAGTATGTCAGTTTTAGTTTCTGTACTGAGAGAATATCATTCACTGAAGTAGCCAATTTCGAGGAAGAATACTGGAGCATAATGTAGGAAAATGTCAGACTACAGAAGAAGGCTCTTAGTGGGGAAGGCAGAAATACAAAATCTATAGCTCATACTTCAAATGCAGAAAGGGCGAGATTATTTTATAGCAAAATATGAATGGCCATACCCCAGGAACACAAATCTAAATTGTCCCAAATACCATGTTACAATACACTTATACTTTTGTGGAATTTTAACATGACGGAACAAATGTATTTAAAATTAGGGCACTTTTCAAATACATTTGTGGAAATAGACAGTAGCCAGAGTGCAGCAAAATGGAACAATTCTTGCTGGAGGCCACTGTTTTAGTTAGGGTTTTACTGCTGTGAACAGACACCTTGATCAAGGCAAGTCTTATAAATGACAACATTTAATTGGGCCTGGCTTACAGGTTCAGAGACTCAGTTCGTTATCATCAAGGTTGGAACATGGCAGAATCCAGGCAGGCCTGGTGCAAGAGGAGCTGAGGGTTCTACATCTTCATCTGAAGGAAGCCGGGTACAGACTGGGCATCCTCAGGCAGCTAGGAGGAGGGTCTCAAAGCCCGCCCCCACAATGACACATTTCCTCTAACAAGGCCATATGTTCTAATAGCAACACCTCCTGAGCTGAGTATATGCAAACCATCACAGCGACTGATGCTGCTCATCAGTTTCAGAGTTTTGAGTTGGTGGAGGCTATGGGTATACACATCTAAAGGGATTTATCTGTTAGTTATACAGACATTAATCAAATGGGAAGTGGGCAATAAATTACTTTGTTGAGATGAAGATAACCTAAGATAATTTGGCTCTGGACCTGTAATATTGAACTCTGACAATAATTGACATTCTCATCAGTTACTCATCTTTGTAGAATGTGTAATATAAGTATAATTTTTTCTAGGAATCTGCATCAATGAAGGCCTCTCTTTTTTTTCTATGTTGCTAAATTTCTCCATTATAAAACATATGCAAATTTGAACAACAAAAGAGAGAATCACAATAGAAAAGCAGACAAATCTGTTTCAATGACAGAGAAGCTATTAAAGGAACTGAAAGCACGAGTGTTTTTATATTAGGTCTATGGGACAAAGAAAGTCATAGAAAGACATGATGGACAGATCTGTGCACTGGAGATAGTAACGTTCAGGAAACCTAGCAATGAGGAACTATGTTTCTTTGGAACATAGATGATTCGTTCCACTAAGAATAGATATTGCATCTCTTCCTTTGGCATCTTTTAACCTGCCTCAGTCGCTGTGTGGCAGAAAGCCCTCTCGTTCCTCAAATTCATTCAGGAATAAATATCAAATGTGAAATAACCTAGAGCAACTTGAAGCGGGTTTTGCTTACAGATTACAGTTCACCGCTGAGAGACTCACAGGAGATTGAAATAGAAACCACAATCTATCACTGAGTAAAGCCAATGTAGAAACTCAAACAGAAGCAGAGAGAAGAACCACGGAAACATGCTGCTACTGGCTGGCTTCCAGATTCAGCCTCACTTCCTGTACAGCTCCAACCCAACTGCTTAGGGTTACCACATCACAGTGGGCTGGGCAGCCCCAAATCAATCAGGAATCAGGAAAATGAATCGTAGATATGCTGATAGGCCAATTTGATGGAAATTATTCAACTGAGGCTCCTTCTCCCCAGCTATGTCAAGTTGACAACCATGATTGGACAAAGTACTGCCATATGCATTGAATCATATCATACAAAGTAGTCAATTGATCACTGATACAGATGTAGTCTAAGGGAGGGAGTATTGAAAACTCTACCAGGTCCTTCTCTCTTTTTTTTTTTTCCTCTTTTTTTTTCTTTTTTCGGAGCTGGGGACCGAACCCAGGGCCTTGAGCTTGCTAGGCAAGTGCTCTACCACTGAGCTAAATCCCCAACCCCTACCAGGTCCTTCTTATCTTATTGTTCAACTTACCACAGTTTTTTTTGTTTTTGTTTTTGTTTTTGTTTTTTTTTTGTTTTTTTTTATTATTATTAACTTGAGTATTTCTTATATACATTTCGAGTGTTATTCCCTTTCCCGGTTTCCGGGCAAACATCCCCCTCCCCCCTCCCCTTCCTTATGGGTGTTCCCCTCCCAACCCTCCCCCCATTGCCACCCTCCCCCCAACAGTCTAATTCACTGGGGGTTCAGTCTTAGCAGGACCCAGGGCTTCCCCTTCCACTGGTGCTCTTACTAGGATATTCATTGCTACCTATGAGGTCAGAGTCCAGGGTCAGTCCATGTATAGTCTTTAGGTAGTGGCTTAGTCCCTGGAAGCTCTGGTTGCTTGGCATTGTTGTACATATGGGGTCTCGAGCCCCTTCAAGCTCTTCCAGTTCTTTCTCTGATTCCTTCAACGGGGGTCCTATTCTCAGTTCAGTGGTTTGCTGCTGGCATTCGCCTCTGTGTTTGCTGTATTCTGGCTGTGTCTCTCAGGAGCGATCTACATCTTAAGTCACTGTGGCCAACATGTTTCAAACGAGTACAAGATATTTTTACCTACAGAAATTGAGATACTATTCTCATATATTTTATGCTATTTCATGTTACTGCTATTGCTATTCTTTTTTACTGTCAATCGCTAATCTTCTTACTGTTTGGTATATAGATTAATTACTGTTTACCAAAGAAGTGTATGATATACACAAGCAAATAAAATATTCATGGGATTTGGTTCTGTGATATTAGCAAGCCATCGCTGGGGCCCTGGGATGTTTCCTGTATCCTAAGTAGGATGGCAGTAATCTGCAAGAGTTAAACGCATGGAAGCCTTACCTGAAGATGAATCCAAGTTTTATTTATGGTATTATTGAAGGAACCAAAGCAGTACTAGTAGTCTAGAAGCAGTAGGAGAACTTGGTAATCATACGTACTTTTCATTATGTTGGGATTTTAAGGGTTGGCAGGGTAAGGAGAAATACAAAAGGTTCTCGTGTACCTAAGGTGGCCTTAACTTGTTCTACAGCTGGGGATGGTCTTAAACTTCTCATCCTCCTGCTCCTACCCCTCCAGTGCTATTATTATAATCCCTGGATTATGTAATGTGATGCATTGAACGCGGAACCTTTTTCCTGAAAGACAACCATTCTATAAACTGAGCAACATCTCCAGCTCATTTTTAATTTAATTAATTTTTGAGTATTTAAAAATATTAACAAGAGCATTGTGGAATAAATGTTAAGAATTTAATATCTCATAGTTATAATGTGTCATTGTGATGATTTTCCTATAATATAAATTGCACACTATGGATTTATACTCCTATGTTAAGCTACGTTACAAACTACAGTATAAAGCTGATAAAGGTATAAAATAGAAAAGATTCAAATAAAACACATATACCTTAATGTGGCTCATGTGTCCAGTGTATGTGTTAGCAATCATTATTATTTGAATTTGAAATGGAATTAATTAAAATATAATACATTGATGTTTCATTATACCAGATATAAAAGCTAAATATTAATAAAGATGGTGACTTCGTCATTAGATAGTGCAGTTATTAAATGGTTTCCTCCTCATTGTATAACATGGTATTGGAATATAGGGCAAAGGAATCCTTGATTATGCCTTTTTCTTTTGTTCAGTGCCTAAGCATGCCACTGAAGCAATCTGTCACCTCTCCTTAGTTTTATTTTAAAATGCTAGGTCCTTGTCTTTAGGCAAGAATATCATAAAGCTTTCTTTTATTATAATTTCTACATATTTTCCATTTTATTTTAGTTTGTATTGTTTGAAAGCTATACATATACACATAACCTGTTTTGATCAAACCCATCCCCCTTCCTCTATCCCCCAATCTTGCTGTAGTGTGCTTTTCAAACCTGTGAGTCTGCTTAGCGCTGCTTGTATGCTCATGTGTGTAGTACCATCTACTGGAGCACAGGTACCCTTTTAGGAGCCACATCCGGAAACTTATTTGCCTTACGAAGGAGTCATAACTTTCCAATAGCCCTAGAGATTATGACGGGTTTTTATTAGTGCCTGTCCCATCTATACTGGGATCTGGGCTCCATTGGTCTTAATACAGTTTCTCTGAACTCATTGCCCAATAGCCATGTCATGCTCAGCAAGAATTAGTTTGCTGCCTGATTCTTTTTTTTTTCTTTATTAACTTGAGTATTTCTTATTTACATTTCGATTGTTATTCCCTTTCCTGGTTTCCAGGCCAACATCCCCCTAACCCCTCCCCCTCCCCTTCCTTATGGGTGTTCCCCTCCCCATCCTCCCCCCATTACTGCCCTCCCCCCAGCAATCACATTCACTGGGGGTTCAGTCTTAGCAGGACCAAGGGCTTCCCCTTCCACTGGTGCTCTTACTAGGATATTCATTGCTACCTATGAGGTCAGAGTCCAGGGTCAGTCCATGTATAGTCTTTGGGTAGTGGCTTAGTCCCTGGAAGCTCTGGTTGCTTGACATTGTTGTTCATATGGGGTCTCGAGCCCCTTCAAGCTCTTCCAGTTCTTTCTCTGATTCCTTCAACGGGGGTCCTATTCTCAGTTCAGTGGTTTGCTGCTGGCATTCGCCTCTGTATTTGCTGTATTCTGGCTGTGTCTCTCAGGAGCGATCTACATCCGGCTCCTGTCAGCCTGCACTTCTTTGCTTCATCCATCTTGTCTAATTGGGTGGCTGTATATGTATGGGCCACATGTGGGGCAGGCTCTGAATGGATGTTCCTTCTGTGTCTGTTTTAATCTTTGCCTCCCTATTCCCTGCCAAGGGTATTCTTGTTCCCCTTTTAAAGAATTGCTGCCTGATTCTTAAAAATCATTCTACCCTCTTTTGCAATGATTTCTGAACCTTGAAGGGGCTGAAATAGATGACCATTTTAGATAAGAACACTGCATAAACTCTTATTCTCTGTATCTTTGAGCACTTGTGGGTCTCTGTTAATCACCATTGTATTAGTCAGATTCTCTAGAGTCAAAGAACTTATAAGATGAATATATATATATATATATATATATGTGTGTGTGTGTGTATATGTATATATATATATATATATATATATATATATATATATATATATATGGGGTTTATTGAAATGTCAAAAAAGAAACAACTTGTATTTTAAGCTCTCTTCCATATTGGTTTTGTCAGACTTGTGTTCTGGCTATAATGTGAGGTTTACATCTGTGACTGAGTTACTCTGCACATGTGTTTTATTTCAGATGTGGAACAAATGGCAATTGACTGGCTCACCAGAAATATCTACTTCGTGGACCATGTCAGTGACCGGATCTTTGTTTGTAATTTCAATGGCTCTGTGTGTGTCACCCTGATTGAACTGGAGCTTCACAATCCTAAGGCCATAGCAGCAGATCCCATTGCAGGGTAAGATCATCACCTTCAGCATGCCTAGTCTGAAAATATTCTTATTAAAAGTGGATCAAAGTATGACATAAGGGTTTGTAGAAAATAAGACTTTAATATTATTTAAAAAGAAGTGTTGACCAGCATTGCAGGAAGACAAAGGGACTATACCTGAAAGATACCACAGACCTAGAGTTCTACACCAACAACCTTACCTTTACCCTAACTGCTTGTGGTCTCGAAAGAACCTCAGTGTAGTAGTATCAGGTTAAAGATAGAGAATTTTTGAAGATTTACAAGGAACTATGGAGGAAGCACATTTCAGAAAGGCTCCTTGAAAGACACAGTCTTTATTGACTTGAATAACCATAGCATTTAGTATTTATAAACAAAATACAATATAGGTTCAAGGGTACTCCAACATTAAGGATATCTTTGTGTTCAGACTATTTTAAGTAAATATTAATATTTATGCCTAATAATATTATATTAGTGAATGCAGCAAAATCCATTTATATATTTTAGGTTTTTTTAATTTGTGATTCACTTCATTGATTCTAAAACAGCCCTTATAAGACATACTTTTTTTAAAATATTTTTTAAAAGATATTTACTTATTTCATGTATGTGGGTACACAGTTGCTGACTTCAGACCCACCAGTAGAGGACATCACATCCCATTACAGATGGTTGTGAGCCACCATGTGGTTGCTGGGAATTGAACTCAGGACCTCTGGAAGAGCAGTCAGAGCTCTTAACCACTGAGCCATCTCTCCAGCTCTCAAGACATACCTTTAAATAATAGAATCATTAACCTTTTGCAAATATTTTGCTGCTTCTTAGAAATATGATCACAGATATTTGAATTCCTATAGACTTTGTTCATATATTGGGAAATTCTATGTAGAAACAATTCCCATAGTTTACAAACATGACAGCAGAATAGAAGGAGGAATAATAAAGAGGTTCAGGCAGTTCCCAAATTCACCTGTTCACCAGCATGAGGCAAGGAGACTGTGGAATCCGTGTGATCGAGTGCCGCTTAAGTTGAAAGGACTGTTGGTGTTGGATATGCAAATTGTACCTGATTGGAAAACTGGAATTTTCTTCTGGTTGTCATTTCCATAGTCCTCAGGCAGTTCGGCTGAACTGTCTTAGGGAACTTATCCGAAACTGCCATAAGCCTCCATTCAATAAAGGGGAAAATATTTACGGAAGAAGCAGCTGTCACCCATATGTGGACTTTTGTCACTCTTTACTTAAAGTCTGATTGAATATTAAGATGCATCATCACAATGGTTCTGGTTTTGACAAGAACAGCTTGCACGTAAGAACTTCGCGAGGAAGCCTGTGTGACATAACTCTTGAATGAGGCACTGTTTGTGTTTGCGGCAGATGGTTACTTGACTGCAGCGATGCTTCAAAAGGCATTAGTAAAAGCTGTATTTAAACGGATTTGTTTGGGTGGTTGGATGAGGGTAGTAAGAAAGGCTTGAGATTTGCACGCGTGGTCTCAGTATTCGTTTGGCATCCTTTTTAGAAACGTGGATGCTTGCAAGTTTTCCTCAAGCTCCGATTGGCCCCAGATAGCCTTGCCTGTCGAAATGTTCAGAGGTGACCCTGCTGCCTTCCTCCTTTCTACTCACCACATTCTTCGCCTTTTCTGAAAACAGAGAGCACGTGACTCTTTTCAATAAAGCTGCCAACTGAAATGTAACATAATATGAATGTCATCTCTCACTCCGAGTAACAGCATACTTTATGTTTGCAGTCAACTTATTTCTCCCTGTCATTACGAGAAGGAGCCATATTTTGTCATTTTGTCAACAGAATTAGATGTAGAAAGCCCCATACTGTGTGCACACATTCTCTGATGGGTTCCTTGGGGCCGGGCAAATGCTTAAATGTAATTTTGCTGTGTGCCATTTGTCACAATAGGCGGTACAGGTGGTCTGGTATTCTTTTTCTTTTCTTTCTTTTTTTTGTTTTTTTTTGTTTTTGTTTTTGGTTCTGACTCTCACTCAGTTTTTCAGTCATGATCACAGATATCAAAGCAAGAACCGCTCTGCTAGTGTGTGAGTAGATAACAGTGTACAGCTGAACACTTCAGCTCTGCTCTGCTTGTGTGTAAATAGCCATTTGGATGAAAGCACAATGCATCTTGGGAAAAAAGAAAAAAAGAAAAACCTCCACAGTAGGACTTGCTTTATTTGTGAGCTATGAATAGAGAAATATTACCCTATTAACGTTTTCCTTATTTCTAAATGTTCTGGGAAATATGCCTTTCCCTCAGAATGTTATAATTGTTCAGAGATCATCGCAGAATATCAGAGTATATCAGTCATTTTACCAGATTCTCACGTCCTGACCTGAAGAGGCTTGGAAGACAATGGGAATATCCTTACACCCCAGAGGACATAAGGAACACCATTTTTTGGAAATGTCTGTAACTTGACTCTTCTCCTCTCTTTTTGATTTGCATCTCACAGCCGTTCCAAGATTTGTACCATTAGCTTTCAAATTTTATTCTCTGTTCATTTAAGTTCTTTAAGGTTTGGATACAGGGCACTAATGTATGGACTCCCATTATGCCTGGAGCCAATCACAACAAATATGCCAAAGATATGTTTTTAATGATTGTACATTGTCTTTGATTTTTAATTACTTGTTTGAACTTACTATTTCAGGCTATTTTTCAGAGATATTTCTCAAGACTTTCCTCCTCTTTTCAAAATTTCAGCAATATTTCCAGGCAATGACTTATTTGAAATGACCTATTGCTGAGGAACCATTAGAGTTAGAAGATGGCACAGAGGTCATGCAACCAACATAGAAAATAGTCAATCACTTGTGACCACTTGGATTCTGCTTGTTTAATGCTTCAGAACTACATCTTAACCCATCACAGACCCCATTTCATTTCCATCAGATTCCTTCTGCTGAACTGTCTTCTCAAGGGTTTATTTCTTGTAGCGACATTTATTTATGACAAGATATCGATAATTAAGAAACAAATAAGATCTCTCCTAGGAATTGAAACGAGGTGGATTTGGGGCATTGGAGGGGAAGGCAGAGCAGCCATAGCCAGGATAATTGCAGAGAGGAATTACCATGCATTGCTGCAATCATAAGTATTTTTATCTTAAGTTTCATTAAGCAATAAGTCTTACATAGGATAAAAAGAGTTTGATAATTACTTTCTACTGTAGGTTGTATATGAAAGACAATTGTTTCACTTTTTTCTTCTTTTATTGGGAACAATTTCTTACACTATATATCGTAATCATGCCTCCCCAACAAATCCCAGATCCTCTGACCTCTCCATATGCCCAACTCCAAGGCATCTCTCTCTCTCTCTCTCTCTCTCTCTCTCTCTCTCTCTCTCTCTCTCTCTCTCTCTCTCTCTCTCTCTCTCCCTATCTCCTTTTCAAACCGGCAAAGAAACCAAAACTTATTAAGAAATATTAACAAGAAAAAGCACCCAAAATTACTGATTATTTACAAAACAATAACATAGGAGCCTTCAAACTGAAAACACAAAATGAACACAACCCAATCAAAACAAAAAACAACAAAAACAAAATCCCCAGACTTGTGACTTTTATATTACTTTTTGGGAACTAAATTTCTATTTGTGTATTAGTATAATAGGGCAACAGACTTTGACGGGGATGAACTGGGCAGGGGCAAGGTCTGTTTCTTCAGTATGTTTCTTCAATAGTATGGCTGAAATAACTGAGAATACCAGGGGTTTGTGGTTTTAATTTTCTTCATTTTCTTTGTTTCTTTGTGTTTTATCCGGCTACCTCCTCGGATGAATATAATCACTCCCCTTTGGCAATTGAGTTCATGAAGAATTAATTAAATATCAGTATTACCCATCTTTGGCAAGACTACTTCGGACCCTAGGAAAGATGCCCTACCATTCTGAGATTCAGATTTCTTTTCTGAAATTCCTGACTGAATGTATAACCTCCCAAGAAAGTGAAAGTGTGTGTGTGTGTGTGTGTGTGTGTGTGTGTGTGTGTGTGTGTGTGTGTTTCTGCATAGTAATTCTAGCTAAGCTTAGAGTTCAGAAGTTCACTTCAGACAAACTGGCAGGAAGAAAACACCTCCATGTAAGCACTGTGAAAATGATTGTTAGTGTTAATGCTGAGCTTACATTGTAACCAAGGCTTCTGAGCTTCATCTTCCTGCAAATAAGCACAGACACTAGCAACTCCCTAATTAGCAGCTCTGAGAATTCTCTCCTGCTACCTGAGGTGTCTTGAGCAAAACAACTATCTGTCTAAAAGCTGGCGCACCTGCAGATTCTGCCTGTTCCAGCACCTTGAACACACCATGGAGGCTTTGAACCAGCTATGCAAAGACTGCAGCTGACTGCCCTGGTTCTTGAAGGGACAGCACTGATGAGGAGTGTTTGACAGTTTCTTTGACAGTTTTTGTAGCCCCAAGCCTTGATGAACTGCTTCCTTTTGGGCCACTGGAGAAGCACTCCCCACTGAACCCCTGATACTACCCTTGAGTTGATTCCATTCCCCTTGTACTGGTACTACTATAACTGATTCAAGGCCGAACCTCCAATTATGTCAAATCACGCATCTGTGTGGCTGCAGTGGGCCAAGCAAATGGCTTTGACTGACCTGCGGTCTTTCTTAAGACTGTAGAAGCAGGCTACTTGTCTCAGTATGTAAGTCTTTGGGGAGAAACTCTGTGTTAATTCCTTCATTGTTTTTCTGTGACTATTCTTAGTAGTATGTGCTCTTGAGGACACATGAAGAGGCCACAGAGACAGCAGAAGACTGGAAAGTAGCAGGGAGGAACAAGGACACAGTCTGGCAGCCAACAATCTACATATTGGCCTGGTGCCCTAATGATTGGCAAAGCGTTTGCTTGAGGTTTGACAACTGAAGTTTACTTTGGAGACTCAGGGAAGCTGATACAGCAGGTGCTAGGTGTGCAGTGTCTTGACAGCTGAAGATCACACCTTGTGGCAGGACAGGAAATAGAACACCTCCAGTCTCTGAAGCTTGCACCATCATGATTGTACTTGATGCTGGAGAAGTAGCAGTCGTGGGTAGTGTTGCTTTAGAGCTGAAGAACTGGCAATTCTGATGCACCCAATCCAGGCCCGAACGTAGAACATCACACTACACTGTTGGCCCTGCATCCCATTCAATCCCATTCACCTGCGAGGATCCACTCCTGAGGAGGATAAACTCATGCCTGAGTGATCCCTGCCGCTCTGGGATAACTCAGTGGATGTCCCCTTTCCTGTATTGTCCTAACAGAGACAGGGTTGGAGTCCTGGCAGCCATGGCTAACCATAGGCCTTTGTCTGCCTGGTTTCAGAGGCTATCAAATCCTCAGAAACAACAATCTTAGACCCTGGCTAAGATCATTAACTGTCCTGAGAACTGGTGCCCACTGCTAGAGACCTGGCCAATTCATCATTAGTAAACATTGAGAATAGAGTCCCTCTATAATGGAGGATGTGAATCCACAATATAATTTTGTACACGATTTCACCATCAGTCTTGTGAAGATTTAACCACTTTACAAGTCTACTTTACTCTCACACCCTTTATTTCAATGGTGGGTGATACATCTATATCATTTTTTTAATATACTACTGCAGTGTTTCTGTGACATTGTGATGAGCTGGGAGACATGGTGGTAATTTAGGGTAGTACTCCTGACCCACTCTCTTGGCTGAAAATGTAACCCTAGCTGATGTAACTGTCCTGTTTATTGTATAACATTATCCCTCATTTAAAAAGTTCCTTAAAACCTATATACTCAAATAATAAAAACTGGACCCAGCTGCTGGCTGTATTCTCTCTCTCTCTCTCTCTCTCTCTCTCTCTCTCTCTCTCTCTCTGTGTGTGTGTGTGTGTGTGTGTGTGTGTGTGTGTGTGTGTGTGTTCATACACATACATATGTATGTAGCAACAACAAGCAAAGAAAAAGATACCAGATTGAGACTGAGGAGGACCTGGGAAAAGTTTGAGGAAGAGGGAGTGGGAAAGTAATGTAATTCTATTTAATTAAAACAGAAAAAATAAAGTTGACATTGTGGAAGAGTTAAGAAAGTCCCCCATTCCTCCTTGCTATATTGTTATCGATTCTTTCTTTTTTGTGTAGGTTTTGGAGGTCTGTTAAACTTGTCTCTAAATTACTAGATTCACAACTCTGTTTCAATTAACCCTATTCAGTGTTTGCTTCGCCTCCCAGGAGTGCTTCTGAATTCCCAGCCGAAATAATGCTTCCACTCAGAAAGGAGGATTATCAGGAAATAACAAAAATAGCTTAAATTTAAAAAAAAAGTTTGTTGTTGTTGAGTTACTTTTTTGTTTGTCTGATTGGTTTTTTTTTTTTTTTTTGCTTTGTTTTTACTTTACCTAAAGTTATAGATAACAGGTAGCCCTAGGGTAAGTTACTTAGGAACTTAACTCAAAGTGTTCCATACCAAGGTTGCTCACAACAGGGCCCTGAGATGGCCAAACTATTCTCATACTAATGCTTCTCTGGCTGTGGTACATTATGCTTATTCCTTGAGTGTATAAGGGTCCCTGACCTTATCTTTCCCTTTTGTCTTGGGTTGAATTGATACACCTCTCCATCTAGATGGGTTTGCTGGTCCTTGCCTTTAGCAGATGGAGGCCAGCTACATGGAAATGAAAACAGGTCAGGTAAGCATGCCTGGTCACATAGGAAGAGCTAAACTCAGCTGTTCTAACTGCCATTTTAAATTCATTTTTTAAAACATGTACCCTCCAGTATTGAGCAGTCTTCTTTTACTTAGCTCAGCATGTTTGAAAAGTGAAAAATTATTATTTTGTTTCAACTCCTTATTTCCTTTTAGTCAGAGTGATATAATTGCTTTCTTTAGAATATTATTTTCTACATTTAAGATTTATGTGTGTCTTTAGCATGTTATGTGACACGGAGAACACTGGATAATGTCATACTGATAACATTTGTTATCCCAACTTTTCCTTTAAAACCTTTTATGAAAATTATGGTAGTTTTTACTTTGTTTGATTGATTCCCCATTCTGGGGAAACTGAATTTCCAAATACTGGTAGTGGTATATACATTCTTGTTTCACTTTTAAAATGATTGTTAAGAATCCTGAAAGCTTTTTCACTCTTTGTCATAGAATAGATTACATTCTAAATGAGTCTTTGCTAATAGTAGAGAAGAAGTGTTTATGGTTTCAAATAGTTTAAGATATTCTCTAGCTGTTTCCCACTGTGAGTTCTGTAAAGCAGAAATTGGACGGAAGGCAGCAGGCTTGCTATTGCAGGATATGAATGAGTCCCCATAGTGCTTAGGTATGATGACAGAATCAAAACGAGTTACACAGTGTTCGTGTGACACTAGCGGTACAAAAAATTGTGTATGCAGCCAGAATACAGCAAATACAGAGGCGAATGCCAGCAGCAAACCACTGAACTGAGAATAGGTCCCCTATTGAAGGAATCAGAGAAAGAACTGGAAGAGCTTGAAGGGGCTCGGGACCCCAAAAGTACAACAATGCCAAGCAACCAGAGCTTCCAGGGACTAAGCCACTACCTAAAGACTATACATGGACTGACCCTGGACTCTGACCTCATAGGTAGCAATGAATATCCTAGTAAGAGCACCAGTGGAAGGGGAAGCCCTGGGTCCTGCTAAGACTGAACCCCCAGTGAACTAGTCTATGGGGGGAGGGCAGCAATGGGGGGAGGGTTGGGAGGGGAACACCCATAAGGAAGGGGAGGGGGGAGGGGGATGTTTGCCCGGAAACCGGGAAAGGGAATAACACTCGAAATGTATATAAGAAATACTCAAGTTAATAAAAAAAAATAACAGTAAAAAAATTGTGTATGACATATCAGACATTAAGAAAAATAGTTTCCACAAAATTTTGAATCATGTAAAAATACTAGGCACTCTCTTTCTTTCTTTCTTCCATTCTTTCTTTCTTTCTTTCTTTCTTTCTTTTTTCTTTCTTTTTTTTTCTTTCTTTCTTTCTTTCTTTCTTTCTTCCTTCCTTCCTTCCTTTCTTAATTCCTCATGTCAATAATTGTACATAAGTAAAAAAAAATAAAGATCTCAAAACCCAAGCATATTTTAATTTATGAAATAATACAGAGAAAGTCAAAACTTAAAAGAAAACAGTAACTCTATGATAACCATTCTGCCTGCACGTTATCACATTTTAATATATAAAATCAACTGACAGTTTTATCAGACTGTATAATTTGCTCAATTATAAAAGAAGTGAAAGCAGCTTTAAATTTTATTCTGAGCTAGGTCTTGTGCTGCTGGACTGCTGAAATTTGAAGAGTAGTGGACCAAATCCACTGTCCCTTGAGCCATACTCTTAATAGTTTTATTATGGAGAAACTGGCCTCACTTTAGGGAAAAAGCAAGAGGTGGAAATGTAGTTTTAACTCAAGATTATTTTGCCATCCATAAACAACGGTCAATCATTGATGTTAGCTGGTTCTTGGCATCTTTTATTAGTGAAATAAGGGTCTTTTTACACAAATGACTTATGTACTTAAGTTAAATAGTAACTCTTCCAAAAAACTCCCAGTTAGATCCAAAACAAGTTAATGCTTTCTAGGAAAACAAAGTTAACATTTGTCATTGTTAGTTGATTTTATGAGTTCAGTTCAGGCCCCATCTTAAGAGTCTAACACAATAACAACAGAACATGTAAACTGAGTTGGTGTTTGATTCATATACTTGTGAATGAAAATAATTGTAGTTTTATCTCAATGTTATTTGTTGTATACACAAGAATTCACTAACTTATTAATTTGATGATTTAAAGTGAGTTATGTTTCAAGGTACACATTAACTCTGTCTGTTATGCATGAGAGAATCAGGGTTTCCTATCATTCTCAAGAGCAGTAATCCTTGCAACACAATTCACAGAAAGAACAATAGTTTATACTAAATACTTGTTCATTGGAATTTTACCTTCTGGCTCTCAGATATGCACATGCATATCTTCCTATAAGATAAATATCCTCCAGTTAGACCAAAGTGCGGGACCTCCAGGTGATGTACAGTCTTTGTTTCAGTTATTTCTGTTTAATTTTTTAATAGAAATCTGTGAATCAAATGATAGATTATTTGAAACCACTACCCTGTGCTGCTCTACTTAAAATGACTAACACTGAAGATGTAACAAGATAATGTCTTATAGAATATAAAAGATAGGCAGATACAATGGTAATTGGTCAGGCCTTATGCCTGGCCAACTTGTTGGAACAAGACTATGGAAAATGAGTTATACGTATTTTTTGAAGGAAGTTGGAGAGTCACTAGTCCCTGGTTATATTCTTTCTTGTTCATATTTTCCCTTATTCCAGTTTCTCCTGTGCTGATCCTTCTGTATGATGATCTTTATATGTTTGTGATGAACCATATCCCCTTGATGAATGGGGGCAGTGTTCTCTTCCTGGGCTCTAGATAAGTCATAGATTTTCTTTCTTTGTCCTTTCAACTTTACATGTTTAGGTAAATGAACATTTTATAACTAAGGCTGGTGGACTCATCAGAATATTTTTGTAGATCTGAAAGCGGAATCAATTTCTACAGAGGCATTCATCCGTTGGTGTTGGTGAAAATAAGGACTTATAAATAGGTATCTGAATCCAGTGAATTTTCTATTAGAGGAAAATAATTGGAAAAATAAAACTCAGACCCTTCAGAAAAATAGAGGTGAAATATATGGAACCGATATCACGAGACTGTGTGCTGTGGAATATGAAGTGCTTGAGATTAAATTGCATTCTTTCTGATGGATATGTTGATGCCTTTATAGGAGGCCTGCAGGTGCTAGATAAGTATGGCAATAGCTATGATGATGATGAAGACAAAGATGGTGCTGGCAACTGCATCAATAATGGTGGCAAAGGTGATATTCACCTCAACAAAACTATTATGGAAACTGAGTGAATGACAGCCTTGCTTTTTTTTGGCACATACAAAATTTAAAGGAAAGCTGCTAGTTTAATCCACAGGGATTGATGCCTCAGAGCTTAATAGCGATGTCTCAATCTTGAGCATAGCGCCTTGAAAACTTGAAGATAAGAAAAATTGTAGATACGAAGGGGGAGAACTTGATGTGAAGTGTGTCTCATTTAGATCATCTTACTCCCACAACCTTCCTATGCTCATAATGTGCCAAGATAAGCTGTCCCAAAAGAAACAGTCTGGCAACATATAAATTCAAGGTTGTCTAACATGGAAAACTGTTAACCAGTGCCTGAGTTTTAGACTATTATTTTTTCTAAAAAAAATTACTAGCAGTCTAATTTTATTTATAATTTGATTTAATGTTACAAGATTTAAGCAATAGTTTTAAGTTCACTTCATTAAAATTAATGAAGATCAGTAACAATGCATATGAGTGGATCATCTAACAGTTACTTTGTAATTAAATGAAAACAAAGAAATGACTAACTAAAACCAAAATCATCCCTTCCTGAAGTAGTCTTACCAGTGACCTTAAAGGCTCAGAGTCTCTTGGTCTAAACCCTTATAATTCACAGTTCTTAGGTGGCGTATCTGGGTAGAGGCATTTTCCAGGAGGTAATAAAATTACAGTTCAATTAAGAAGAACATTATATTATTCATTGATCAGTAGAGTGTTTTCAGTATTTATATTATAATATTATACCGTATAAGGCATCCTGTTCTACCTTTTTCATTTTTTATGAAAAATACAGTGATCTGATGTGTGCTCTGTGAGCTATTTTCTGATGCAAGGGAAGACCTTGCCATGTACAATTTTAAGTGCCCCAGCTCATCCTGTGACCATAACATCATTTATGTAAAACACTGACCTGTTTTTGTCATTTATATGGACCATCGGGAAGTAGTTTCACCGCACATAACTGTGACTTTTAGTACTTTGTGCTACACCTGGATGTAAATTTTGCTTTCCCATTGGCCCAATTTTCTTTGAAGGACATTCAGAGAGGAGATTAAAAAGAAAAATAACAAGAATATTGGAGATTAAAAAGAAAAATAACAAGAATATTATACTAATCAATGCGACTGAAGATTTTATTTGTTCCAAGCAATTTCTCTGTTATAATGATTGTCCAGATTGTGTCTAAGAAAGTAGATAAATTCCACTTTTCATTTATGTTCTTTTATACTGAGACCTAAAGAGGTGAGTTACTTGATTTTGATTTGTTTTAAAAAAGGAAAAACAAAAGCTACCACATATTGCAGCTTCTAGCTTAAGAGTATCATCCTTTAGCCAAAATATTTTTCAAAGCATTCTATAGAATAGTCTTATTTTGTAATCCAGAGAGTCCTTGATGCTTGAACATGCTGTTTAGACTTTGACACGGAGCTCACAATTCTTATGCTGTAGTTCCTGGGATCATGGGTATATGTTAGCATACCAGACCCATAGCCTACAGTATTCCCACAATGAGTTATCCTGACCATAGGGAATTGAAGGGGAGGGTGAATGGGAATCTTCTGGCATATCAGCACTGATGCACAAGACTAGATAGTGTCCCTGAAAGAAATGGAACTTGAAGTACACACTATAATTGCACTCCTTAGCAGAGAACAGTTACAAATTCATATGAGTTCTGTGAAGGTCTTTAAGAAATACATACAATTTGTAGCCACATTTTTCTAAGAAGAAGCTGCAAGCCATTTTGGAAAACATGGGTGGTTTTCAGAGCATGGTAGTAGGGAGGAATTATGACTAAGCAGATAAAGTAGTGGGGAAATAGTGTCACTGAAATGCTCGTGTGATACTGCTCAGATGAATATAGACGACTATACATTTATCAAATCTTATTGTGGTAGCATAAATTAATTGGGGGTTTCTAACCTACCTTTCAAAATTTGGTTCCCAAGTAAAAAACACAAACCTTTATATTTATAATTAGCCTTAAAAGCACTAGAAGTGGGCAGATATCAATCCTAAAAGCTATTTTGTCTACTTCTCTGTCAACATTTCTGAGTTGTAATTTGCCATGTTCCTCTCAGGCCACTCTTTTTTTTTTTTTTTTTTTTTTTTTGGAGCTGGGGACCGAACCCAGGGCCTTGCGCTTCCTAGGTAAGCGCTCTACCACTGAGCTAAATCCCCAGCCCCCCTCTCAGGCCACTCTTACACCAACAGGCCAGTGCTCATGACCATCTTCTCATGATTCACCTATCGCATGGCATCTTCTCCTCTCTTTGCCTCTCTCTTCTCATCCTCATGGTCTCGGCCTCAGACCCCAAGCCTGGGAACCAAAGCCCAGCCTCTCTTCTGATGAGAGGCTTCCTTATTTAACCAAAGTTGTAGATTAAGGAGCTAGGATACATAGCATTACTCAGTGTACATGAGGATCACCTTATCCCTGAGGCAACTTGACCTTGGGGGCCAGTATTTGGCATTACAATACATAGCAACAGAGCAATCCACAATATCTTATAGAGCTGTACAACATGCAGGTAGTCTTAATATAAACCATGATCTTAATTTTGTAGTGATATATTGAAGTAGATTCATTAACTCTAATGTGAACTAAAGTAATATGGTACTGACAGATAAAGCTTAGCACTCAGGGAAACTATTCCTGCTAAATTTTTCATAAACTTAAAAATGCTATATAAATGTGTAAATAATTTTAAGAGAAGAAAATTGCCTGTGATAAATGATCATATGACTATTGTCATGGTTTGAATATGCTTGGCTCAGAGAGTGACACTATTTGGAGGTGTGGCCTAGTTGGAATAGGTGTTTCAGCATGGGCATGATCTTTAAGACCTTCATCCTAACTGTGTGGAAGTCAGTCTTCCACTAGCAGCCTTCAGATGAAGATGTAGAACTCTCAGTTCTGCCTGCACCATGCCTGCCTAGAGGATGCTATGCTCTCACCTTGATGATAATGGACTGAATCTCTGAGCCTGTAAGCCAGCCCAAATTAAGTGCCATACTTATAAGACTTGCCTTGGTCATAATGTCTGTTCACAGCAGTTAAAACCCTAACTAAGACAACTCTAATGTGGATCAGTCAGGAAGTTGAGGACTTTCCTTAGAATAACTGTATATTTATGCTATTGTCTAAGATAATAATATGACCTAGGACATAAAAATAAAGGATATTATGCTAATGTCCAAGAATCCTACATTCTTTGTCTCAATCAAATTCCATAAGCACATTTCTTCTGAGTTCATTGTGCAACCAAACACCAGCATATGAATTACTGGTGAAACAAAAATTATTTCTTATATCTCGTATTCCCTAAGTAGAAGCCTATTCCCCTTAGATAGTTCTATTGCTATTTTGAGGACACAGAGGCTGAAATCAGGAGTGTATGAGTAGTTTCCATCGATATATAATATATGATGAAATTTTCTTACTGTGATGTTAATGATGAGGCTCTATTTTCCTAGGCCTCCTTAGGTCACATTAATAAGCTAGCACTTGTGAGGAATATTATTTCCTCGCAATTCAATTTCAAGCAGAAAGCAGCTGATAATGGCTGTGAGAAGGAGGTGTGTAAACATTGTCATTTCTTGTGGAGTAGAGTGTAGATTCTGTCTCTGTGCCTTTTCTTACCATTGTAGACACAGTTTGATGGAAGGAAATGGCTTTCAGCACTGAGAGGATCAATGGCCCATCACTGTGCTTTTCCCCACATAACTTGGTCTCAGTGTGAGGTCTGCATGGAAACAGAAGCAATATAAGAGAAATCGAACAACTGCTAGATAACACAGACTTACGTGTATTTCATAACAAATAAGGCATAGTTAGTTCCCTGGTGCATGAGAAGAGCACTTGTCCAATTTTTGGAATGTGAGTTTTTAATGGGTAAAGTGTCTTGGTTGTCCCCAGGAGGAAAGTTTTCAGCTCAGAAATGACTGACATGAGTTACATGAGCCTTATTACCATATCTCCTAAATAAAATTACCATCCAGAGTAGTACAACATGTTGTGATTATTGCCAATTACTGTTTATTATTGTAACAATGTTCTTCTCAGTCCTTTTCAATTCTCATAACCTACATTGTACTAAGACTTTCAATACTTTCTAAGTTTATGATTTTAAATTTTATTTATGCTTGAATGTGGTTGACAGTTCATTGCCACACAGTATAGTGTCCTACAAGTACTGACTTTCTTTGTAAAACTACTTTTAACTACTTTTTCTAGCACATGGAGAACAATCATGTTGCAAGACACATCACTTACAATAGATACAAATTGTCTGGAAACTTTATTAGGATAGAACACTGAATCACACATGTATTTTTATTAACAGTTGCTAAAATATAGAATATCTCACTCAAATTGGAGACTTATTTAAGATGTCTTACATGTGAGAATGATTATAGAATAGAATGAGGCCTGTCATTGGACGAGAAGGAAGGATGGGTGGAAGAAAAGTTTAAGGGATGAGGAGGAGACTGGAACCAAAAGGATGAGAGACTGGAAGAGACTGGAAGAGTAGCCGAGGAGAGAACATGGAGGCTGACGTAAGATTCCACTCTGTGTATTTGCAGGTTGTTATGAATGTTCTTAAGGAATGGGTGTGTACAGGGCTCTGTATGTTTAGGTGGGCAATTATATCTTATCAATTGGATCAAAGGTTATTGTGTTGTGTGTTCCTTCTTGTGGAGAATTGAGGGTGGGAGAGTGTGTGGCGGCAGAGACCCTGGGCCACACGGAGTTGGGATGTGTGTTTCAGACAAGGTATCTAGCAGATATCTTAGGGCACTGCAGTGCAGGATCTAGTGGGGGTAAAAGACAGCCGATTTTATAATTTTACAACAACAACTTACACATACCTTACTTGATATATGATAGATCGCTGGAATCCTCTCTTCTGTTCCATATTTCTTTTTAGTTTTCTTTAAACCCTGGTCTTCAGTGCCCTCGTCCAGTACATTGCTCATCTCATTACAGTTATGCTTTGCCTTTTAGTAGTTATAGCTCGGGTTTTATTGACATTGGTATGGAGTATCATCTAATGTAAATATTTGGTCATAATAAAAAACACATGATCTAGAATCCAACAGAGTAGATTAGACCCTAGTATGAAGCACGCATACTTATTGATTCAATGTGTAATATGTTTTACTCATTAAATTGTGTTTTCTTTTTTACTTCTTTATTCTCCCATAAAATCTGTTTTAATAACCATTGCTTTAATATTATTATCTGTCCCTTTGCTATTTTTATCATCACATCTCTACTGTAAGTCCTAAAATAAAGGATTTTCTAGTAAAACCTTTTAAAAAAATCTTCAGGATATGATTAAGTAGATAGTAGCTGGGAGAGTAAAAACCATAAGCAGAATTAATTATAATAAAAAATCCATTTTCAATAAAAGAAAATGAGAAAAAAACAAGTTTTTGCAGGTACAAAATGTTTTAAAGCTGTGAGGTCTCTCACAGTATAGGAATAATACATAACTAGATCTGAAAAATAATTAAAACAAAATATTCAGTAACCAAATAAACATCTCAGGGATCATCGGTGGCTGTGTCTTCTACACTATTATAATAACACAGTGGACACATCAAGTCAATGTCTTTTCAGAATAGTTAACTTACATGACATATGGTCAAATCAGTCCTGGAAGAAAGAATTTCTGTTATATATTATATATAATAGTTCATGGTATATATTGCAGTTCCACTTTTGATTCATTTATGCAGAAATACTGAAAAATAATTTACTATAGTTTCAAACTGGAATAAATTTAAAATACTAACCTTCACTTCATGTATAAATTCATACTATAGACTTTACACTACGTACTACAAACTACCCACTATATATTATATACTACACAGTATATACTACTATATAAAGGTGATAAAATACTACTGATAAACTGGGGTTCTACACGGAATTACACGTGTGTGTGTGTGTGTGTGTGTGTGTGTGTGTGTGTGTGTGTGTGTAGAGATGAAGTGAATGTGGTAAATTAAACATAGGTGCCTTACTTTCCTACTGCTGTCATTATATACTCTGAATGAGGACACTTATAGAAGAAAGTTTACTTTGGAGCTTACACTTTTGAGGGTGAGAGGCCATGACCATCATGGCATGGAACATGGAAAAAGGCAAGTAGGTTGGGCACTGGAGCAGAAGCTGAGCTCTCATAACTTATTCTTCAAACACAAGTCAGAGAGTAATAACTGAGAATAACAAGGGATTTTTTGAAACATGCTATGTCCTACACAGTCACAACTCCTAATCCTTTCTAAACAATTCAACCAATTAGAGTCTAAAGACTAAATATTCATATATATATATATATATATATATATATATATATATATATATATGGTAACATTTTTGCAAAAATGAAATCTTAGTGAAAAGTTTTGGTAAATTTTTCATTACCCATATAAATTTTATTTTTTTTCAACATAATATTTTTATTATATATTTGGGAATCTCATACAATGCACCCATTTCCCATTTCTCCTAGGTCAACCCTTCCTCCCTTGTACCCTTAACTAAAACACAACAAAAATACGCCAAGTCCAATTTGTGTCGCCCATATACTCACTGGAGCATGGTCAAACTCATGGTGGCCAACTCCTTCTAGAAAACAGAGCTTTTCCCCAACCCCTCCACTGTGAAGACACTTCAGAATATTTATCCAAATTTTTAGGGACTCTCTTCAATAACTTTCTGCTGGACTCTTTTCTTGTCTTGTCTATTTCGTCTCTCCTCTCCTCTCCCTTCCTCTCTCCTCTCCTCTCCTCTCCTCTCCTCTCCTCTCCTCTCCTCTCCTCTTCCTTCCTTCCTTCCTTCTCTCTTTTTTCCTCATTTCTCTCTCTCTCTCTCTTTCTCTCTCTCTCTCTCTCTCTCTCTCTCTCTCTCTCTCTCTCTCTCTCTCGTAGCAGGAGGAATTTTCACAAAAACCTTCAAGTCTCTCATTATTAGTTATGAGCCTACAGTTAATAATACTATTACAAAAGAATTTTCCTTGCCCATAGCAGCCGGTGACAGCACAAATCATGGATTATCATCCTGATTCCAAATCCAGCAGGAACCAGACAACCTCAGGTAGACAGCAGTGAAGATGGACTATGGGAAAAATCTGCTAATCAAGGACAAAGTCCATCATTGACTTGATAGCCTTCTGGGATTCAGAGTAATGGAAGCCTCCCTTCATTAGCAGGATTTCTCCTTCTCTGACCTTGTCTGGGGAATTCAATATCCCGCAACCCCCCCCCCACCGCCCCAACACACACACACATACACACAGGTCCCTACCTGCAGAATGTCACACAGCCTCAGTTAGATTATAGTTTCAATCTCCTTTATCCAAGTAAGAACCTGTTTAACTAATACCTTAGATTCCTGAAATGGTTACCCATTTTAAAGAGGCATTTTTGGTACTCAGCCAGTTTTTGCCCAGTTTAAATGTTCTGACCTCTTGTCCCCCAAATTATATAAGCCTTGAATCACTCCAAGTAAAATGGATCTGACACCCTGTAGCTGGCCTCTGTGTTATCATTCACAGTACTTACTCACAGGGCTTCTGATACCCTGTTTATCATCTCTACTTTCTTTGCCTGAGTGAACCATACGTGGTCACAATTCACAACTGCAGAGAGAACAACAATAATCCTTAACATGGCCTCCAGTGGCAGCATGGACAATGAATTTCTTTCAAGGAGGCTTAATCAAGAAGATGATATCCTGTTCAGTATCAGGGTGAGCATGTGATTGGACAGTGTGTTGTGGGATAAAGGGACAGGCTGGGCACTACTAGCCACCTTGTCAATACTACAGGCACAACCACCTTGTTTGTAGCCTGTACGCAGGTCTGAGACCCTATGACAACCCCCAAGCCCCACAGCGGTACAGGCAACACGAGCTGAAGCAGTGACTGTTTCATGCTGCAGGACTGGCCTAGTGGAAAGCTGTAACTAAAAGAGGTGGGTCCAGTGCTAGCCTTAGTCACCTCGTAGCCTGAGAACCAGTCCTACTCAGGAATGCTGTGCTGCTGTCTTGTTTCTGCTGTGTTCCTATACCTGCTGCTCCCTGTGCTCTCTAGTTCTGCTCTTCTCCTCTATCCTCTGCTTAGCTGTACCATCTTTCCCATCTCTCTATTGCAAATGCATTTGTTAAAGTTGCATTCGTTGAAGTAGCTTTTCAAGCTTTTACATGTCACAGAGGGTATTATTTTGACCAAACAACTTTACAAGCAACTACTTATTGCAAAGAGTCATTGATTGACCTGGTTCAATATTTCTGAAGCAGCATAAACACTGGGCTATGGCTGAGCGTCGTCTCTGATAATCTGTTGTTACACAGAGTCAGGGTAACCTTGTGCCTGGTCAGCATATAGTGTGTGTGGGGTGTGTATGGGGAGGAAGGGGTTAGAATCTGCAAAAGGACCAGGCTTTTGTACACCTCTCAGCTCTGTGCCAGCCTCTGAGTTGGCTTCCAGGGCAAGACCATGATACTTACATTCAGGATGCTGTCCTCCCTGCAGCAGGGTGAGCAGCATGAACTGCATTAGTGAGGTCTCCATGCTGTAGCCAGGGCCTGTAGAATGGTTTGACAGCATTACCCTATGGAGTGGCAACAGGGTGAGGCAGCACTAACTTTCTATATATCTGAGCTGCATTCAAAATTGGAAATTAATTTTAAATTTAAAATAAAGAATACTAAGAACAACCAATTCAGGTAAGTATAAAAACACATTATTATGAACAGTGACTGGGTGGACTACACAAGCCTCATCAAGATGCCATTTGCCTACAGATTTGTCAATATGACTGTGTCAGAGTCCCTGGAACTGGAGTTACAGAGAGGTGTGAGCTGCCATGCAGATGCTGGGACTCAAAGTTGAATTCTCTGGAAGAACAGCTAATGCTCTGAACATCTGAGCCCAGTCCTTATGCCAGTGTCCTGGGTCATGCCTTTAATCTCAACACTCAGGAGGCAGAGATAGGTCTCTGAGAGTTTGAGACCAGTCTAATTCAGAACAGCCAGGGCTGTTACATAGAGAAACCTTGTCTCATAAAGAAACAACAAAAGGAAAAGAGGAGGAAGAAGACGATGAAGGAAGAAGAGGAGGAGGAAGGATGGAGGAAGAGGAAGAGGAGGAGGAGGAGGAGGAGGAGGAGGAGGAGGAGGAGGAGGAAGAAGAAGAAGAAGAAGAAGAAGAAGAAGAAGAAGAAGAAGAAGAAGAAGAAGAAGAAGAAGAAGAAGAAGAAGAAGAAGAAGAAGCAGCCGCCATTTGAAAGAATCTGAGAGAATAGTACTGGGGATGTGATTATATAGCATAGATTAGATTCAGTTCATTTTTTGACTCCAAATTTAAAGTAAAAACCAAAAAAGAGAAAGTGGGACTATACACAGGGCTTAGTAAGAAGAAAGTTCAATTTTGGAGAAGGTGTATTGCTACCTGGAGAAGAAAATGAAAATTACTTGTCTAAGAAACCAGAGGAAAACCCTTGCGAATTAAGAAACATGTTTCAAAATGCATGTGAAGGATCCAGGTGGAGACAAGCTTGGAAAATTTTAATAGGGTGCTACTCTAAATGACGGCAAGTAGGAGATAGGTGCAGGATCAAAACATTATGTGAACATTTGTCAGACTGTTTCAATAGCTTTGGTTTGGGAAATGCTTATTAAATCTAATGGAGTACATAGTACTTTGTGGGAAATAGAGCATTGTGAAATCTAAGCAGATACGAAGCACAGAAGATGCTGCTTATTACAAACACCTTTTCATCAAAACTTTTATTGGAAATACGTTGTTACTAACAACAGGGGTAAACTTAGCATTTAGGAAAACATTCAAACTCTTCAGTAGTCAGCATTTAGCTTACCAAGATTTTTTAACTAAAAAAAAGCAACTTTTACTTATTTTTAAGTGAGTATGAAATTCATTAATCATCATTAATACTTATTAGAAACTTGTGATTTTAACTTCTCTACCTCCTTTATAAACATTTATTAATCCATTTATTGACTTATATTGGAGACAATGATCACACTATCTTCATATTTTTAATCCTTTTATTTTATTTAAGCATAAACAGCTTACTTCAATTTCCTACCTTTGCAGCTTCATTTGTTCCTGAGGTAACTGACAGTAGTTTCATCTTATGCTGTTGTAATATTCAGAGGGAGAGCACACAGTTGCCTTATAAACCTAATACTAAGTGAATAATTCAATACTTATTTAACAATTAAGAGACAAGTTGTACAAAAATAGCTTAGAATAAAGACAGATAGCAGGATTGAAAAGATAATAGCTACATAGTTTGTGAGGATTATATTTAAGGCAAGGACAATCTTTCCTAACCTGTATATAAGGAAAATGGTTATTCAAACTTTTGGCATTTTCCTACTGAAATTTGAAGAAGAACAAGTGTGTGGTTGACCCAGGGGTACACAGGCAAACTATGAGAATCTTGTTTTAGCAAAAAGGACTTCACTGTGAATTAT
This sequence comes from Rattus norvegicus, assembly GCF_021556685.1. Classification (NCBI taxonomy): domain Eukaryota; kingdom Metazoa; phylum Chordata; class Mammalia; order Rodentia; family Muridae; genus Rattus; species Rattus norvegicus. Next base: position 24,927,303 of record NC_141536.1, on the reverse strand, counting down.
AGATCTTGAAACTTTTATAATTATTCACTTCAATTTCTACGATTTTTTTCAACTCCATATCATGTGATTTACTCCTCTGTTTATTTTATTCTACATTTTAGAAATATACAGCAGACCAGAGGTTTTTGGCTCTTTTGTCTGGGTACTCATGTTTATTTATTATTTTTATATATGGTGTATATTGGTTTATATGACTCTCTCTCTCTCTCTCTCTCTCTCTCTCTCTCTCTCTCTCTCTCTCTCTGCTGGTTTCTTTTTGTTAAAATAAGTCATCTGGAAAAAGGAACCTCAACTAAGGAATAGCACCCAGCAGATTTTCCTGGTTTTGTGTCTATGCAGCATTTCATGGTGAATGATTGCTGTAAAGGGTTCTAGAGCACTAGGGGTGGCATCACCTCTGGGCTGGTGGACAGGGATTGTATAAGAAAGCAAGCTTAGCAGATCCTAAATGCAACCCAGTAAGCAGTGTTCCTCCATGGTCTCTGCTTCAGTGTTTCAGGGGTCTCCTTAGAGTTTCTGACCTGTTTGCCCTTGATGGTGGTTATAAATCATGAATTGAAACAATCCCTTTCATTCCCAGGTCGATGTTGCTCAGTGTTTTATTTATAACAACAGAAATGCAATGAGGATATATACATATAATGAAGCTATCTCATTACAGTCATTTATTTTTGGACTTCTAAGTTCTTGAAAAGACAAAAAAGATAAAATGAAGAGCAGTTTTCTAGAATTAGAAGACTACCTAAAGTCTACATCATGCAAATAGTTCGTTACAAGACGTAAGAAAATTAGGAACACTCATATTTGAAATTTGACTATGAAACTATTATCAGAGAAAAAAACCCATATGGTAGAGGAATTCTACTCCTTCTGGAGTTTTAATTCCTTCTACTCTGTATTCTGTAAACACTAGGTTTTATTTCTCTTCCGTAATAAATTGGAGGTTAAAACTGCCTCCATGAATATTGATTTCACAAAATCTGTTTACTCTGATGAGAAAATGAAAACTAGCCCCTAAATGGACACAATTATAATGAGTAGACCAAAGGAAAATGAAATAGAAGATGGCTTACATTTGGCTCTGATCTAATTTTGCACCTTACCAGTTGTTTTATGAAACTTTGGGAAAAACTCTTGACCTGATATTTAGATTAGCCCTTGTAAAATGGGAAAGACATTATTGGGCTATTTATTCTTGTTAGAAAGACATAAAAATTAAATGGAGTATGATATGAAAATGTTTAGCTATTTAGAAAGGCTATCTTTGCATGTTAGCTATGTATCAGTTAAGGGTATGTTTTTATGACCATTCACGGGTATAGATAAATAATGGGGAACTTCTTCACCATTATTAGTTGATGTCTATTGCCCACAAGGGCTTAATACTGAGTCAGGCATATCTCATATCAGACAGTAATTACAGTGAGCACCGCAGCTTCTCATTTGTCTTAGCTATTCAGTAGGTCTGACAAATCTTTAACTTCACTCTGTCACTTTGATTCCTTCCTGTAACTCTCATTTATACCCCCTCCCCACCTTTTTATCCAGAACAATTATTGATTCTTTTACTCCCAGTAAATATCCTTCAAATCACATAATAACCAGAATTTAATCACATCGTTTCTGAACACAGTGCAGGCTAATGCTTTTTCGGGTCTGCTTCTCTATTCTCCAAGCCTAATGCCCAGTTTCCACATAAACCAAAGACAGTGTGGGCACTGAATGCTTTTTTAATTAGTATAAAACCCAGGATTACAATTCTGACTTTGCCCATACTTTAAAAGATATATTTAATCTTATGTATTTTAATATAGTATAGTATCCATTGTTTCTAAATTATTAGCCAAGGGGGGTTATCTAAATGATCCCTCAGCAATTAATATAGTAAAAATGGCCATTTTACCAAAAGCGATCTACAGATTCAATGCAATCCCCCTCAAAATACCAATCCAATTCTTCAAAGAGTTAGACAGAACAATTTGCAAATTCATCTGGAATAACAAAAAACCCAGGATAGCTAAAACTATCCTCAACAATAAAAGGACTGCAGGGGGAATCACTATCCCTGAACTCAAGCAGTATTACAGAGCAATAGTGATAAAAACTGCATGGTATTGGTGCAGAGACAGACAGATAGACCAATGGAACAGAATTGAAGACCCAGAAATGAACCCACACACCTATGGGCACTTGATTTTTGACAAAGGAGCCAAAACCATCAAATGGAAAAAAGACAGCATTTTCAGCAAATGGTGCTGGTTCAAGTGGAGGTCAACATGTAGAAGAATGCAGATCGATTCATGCTTATCACCCTGTACAAAGCTTAAGTCCAAGGGGATCAAGGACCTCCACATCAAACCAGATACACTCAAACTAATAGAAGAAAAACTAGGGAAGCATCTGGAACACATGGGCACTGGAAAAAATTTCCTGAACAAAACACCAATAGCTTATGCTCTAAGATCAAGAATCGACAAATGGGATCTCATAAAACTGCAAAGCTTCTGTAAGGCAAAGGACACTGTGGTTAGGACAAAATGGCAACCAACAGATTGGGAAAAGATCTTTACCAATCCTACAACAGATAGAGGCCTTATATCCAAAATATACAAAGAACTCAAGAAGTTAGACCTCAGGGAGACAAATAACCCTATTAAAAATGGGGTTCAGAGCTAAACAAAGAATTCACAGCTGAGGAATGCCGAATGGCTGAGAAACACCTAAAGAAATGTTCAACATCTTTAGTCATAAGGGAAATGCAAATCAAAACAACCCTGAGATTTCACCTCACACCAGTGAGAATGGCTAAGATCAAAAACTCAGATGACAGCAGATGCTGGCGAGGATGTGGAGAAAGAGGAACACTCCTCCATTGTTGGTGGGATTGCAGACTGGTACAACCATTCTGGAAATCAGTCTGGAGGTTCCTCAGAAAATTGGACATTGAACTGCCTGAGGATCCAGCTATACCTCTCTTGGGCATATACCCAAAAGATGCCCCAACATATAAAAAAGACACGTGCTCCACTATGTTCATCGCAGCCTTATTTATAATAGCCAGAAGCTGGAAAGAATGCAGATGCCCTTCAACAGAGGAATGGATACAGAAAATGTGGTACATCTACACAATGGAATACTACTCAGCTATCAAAAACAATGACTTTATGAAATTCGTAGGCAAATGGTCAGAACTGGAAAATATCATCCTGAGTGAGGTAACCCAATCACAGAAAAACACACATGGTATGCACTCATTGATAAGTGGCTATTAGCCCAAATGCTTGAATTACCCTAGATGCCTAGAACAAATGAAACTCAAGACAGATGATCAAAATGTGAATGCTTCACTCCTTCTTTAAAAGGGGAATAAGAATACCCTTGGCAGGGAAGAGAGAGGCAAAGATTAAAACAGAGACTGAAGGAACACCCATTCAGAGCCTGCCCCACATGTAACCCATACATATACAGCCACCCAATTAGACAAGATAGTTGAAGCAAAGAAGTGCAGGCCGACATGAGCCGGATGTAGATCGCTCCTGAGAGACACAGCCAGAATACAGCAAATACAGAGGCTAATGTCAGCAGCAAACCACTGAACTGAGAATAGGGCCCCCATTGAAGGAATCAGAGAAAGAACTGGAAGAGCTTGAAGGGGCTCGAGACCCCATAGGTACAACAATGCCAAGCAACCAGAGCTTCCAGGGACTAAGCCACTACCTAAAGACTATACATGGACTGACCCTGGACTCTGACCTCATAGGTAGCAATGAATATCCTAGTAAGAGCACCAGTGGAAGGGGAAGCCCTGGGTCCTGCTAAGACTGAACCCCCAGTGAACTAGATTGTTGGGGGGAGAGTGGCAATGGGGACAGGATGGGGAGGAGAACACCCATAAAGAAGGGGAGGGGGAGGGATTAGGGGGATGTTTTCCCGGAAACCGGGAAAGGGAATAACACTCAAAATGTATATAAGAAATACTCAAGTTAATAAAAAAAAAAAAGATCCCTCAGCAAAACCGTTTTACAATATAAAATGCCATTATAATAAGGCCCTTAATTCATTTCAAAACTCAACTCCAATTATACCTCATAATATTAATCATTAATTTTAGTTCATTGAGTTATGTATAACTGAGGTAAGCCAATGAAATCTTGAGTGAGAACAATCATGTCATGGACATCAACGCATTAGATCCATGGGAATGGCAAAGCCTTTCCCAGTCCATGTGTGGATATTGACAGTGTATGCAGAAGCTATTAACCACAGCTTGGCTGTCCAGAATGACTGCAACCTGACACTACTCCCCTATACATGCCTCCTACAGTGTTTTGCTAAAATCTGCATTCTTGTTCAGCTGGATCAAATCCATTTACCTTCTCAGTTTACACGAGTAAATTAAATACTCTGAGTTTCCAGACTGTTGCATCTCCTTAAGAGCTCAGAGCCTACACACACCCAGCTTGTCTGCATGTCTGTCTTTCCTCAGTCCCTCATTACCATTGCCAAGTTACCAGATCCCAGCTTCCTGGGTCATGACTGGGAACTACTTAAAAGTCCATACATATCCAATCTCAGCTTATGTGTTACAAATCAGTAAGAGTCCTTGATCTTAAGCATGGGTGTTCCCAAAAGAGGGACTTGAGACTTGCTTATATTTAAAAATATTGTGCTCATCTCCTGAGAGACACCTGTGAGAGTAGGAGAAACAGAAGGAAGAAAAGACAAATAGAGTCACATATTGAGGCAATCATGGTGTACTGGACCCTGTTCTCCATGGAACTTTCTGAAACGCAGACATAATACTTCTCAAATCTGTTTCCCCAGTGCCTAGGGGCTGACCGTGGCTAGTTCTAATCCTCTCATGTTTATTATACTTGGTGCGTTAATTTCTGGAAACTATGTGCATGGTCCCTGAACAAGATTTAGTTTGTTTGAAGAAAGACTGTGAGAATATGGAGAGGAAGTGGACGTCTTTTACTGTGCACCACAGACGTCACTGGAATTGAAAGAGGGACTAGGGTGGGAGACACCATGCAATTTTGTATGTGTTTGCTATCTTCACTTACAATCTGTAAGAAAGCACCGTTTGTAAAACACCAAGAACCCAGATATGCTCTTTTGTTCTAGTTTATTTCCAGTTTAGAGTGTTACAACACAATTGAATTGCCCCTGCATTAGTAATTTGTGTTTATGTCAATTACTGTGAATAATCTAAGATTTTATCCCATTTACAGGCCAGAGTTTCTCAGATCTTGGCAAAAGATGCTATTCCCTTGGGTCAAAGATAAAGCACCATCTTGATCCGAGTATGGGAAGCAACATTAACTGCATGATTCTATTTGCTCCTCTCCGTGCCCAGCATCACTGCAAAGATTTAACAGCAACACTGGGTGTTTCTGCTCTGCAGCAAGACTCTAATAACATCTCTTAAGACAAATGACCGTGCCCCTGCTTCTCTACCCCCCTCAGGGAACAATGCTATCACCTTTCCTTCAAGAAAAGATACTGGCTTCCCACTTCCACAAAAATATTAAGGAGCGCCACTCCTGTGTCCATCTCCCATCATATCTTTATTATCTTTATTCTGTAATGGTGCCATACAGGAGAAGAAATCATATTTATAAAACGCAACCAGGATTATTTTCCTCCATTTACATTTTTTGTAAAATCACATTGCTGTAGTTGTGCTATTGTGTCTAGGTACCCTATTATACTCCTACGCGCCTGCGCCAGGACTACACTGCTGTATTACTATGGCTCTGTAGTATAACATGGAATTCCTTATATCAATACCTCTAGCATCTGTATATTTGCATTTTATTCAGGACTACTTTGGATACCTGGAGCTTTTATGTGACTTTTCAGACAGTTTGTTGTTGCTTTGTTTTCAATTTTTGTATTTCTATAAAGGATGGCACAGGCATCTTGGTGGGATTAACATCAAGTTTTCAGATGGCTAGTGTAGTGGTTTAGGGGCAAACGTTTCCATAGAATCCTATAATTGAATGCTTGGTCACTAAGAAGTGGAAGCCTTTGAAAGGCTTACAAGGATTAGGAAGTAAGTCCTTGTTTGAAGAGGTGTGGCTTTATTGGAGGAAGTGTGTCAGTGGGGGTTGGCTTTGAAGTTTTAATTTTTTTAACTGTGTGGGAAAATTTATTTCTCCCCAGAGCTCAAGGACAGAAAAAGTTTAAAGAAAAGACTGAAGTCAATGGGAATAAAGGATTGGTGACTTCTGGGCAGCTAAGCTTCCAGCTTGTGAAAAGGATATATATATATACATATATATATATATATATATATATACATATATATACACAATATAATTTATATATTATACAATATATACAATATAATTTATATATGTGTATATATATATATATATATATATATATATATATATATATATATATAATTCTGGAAAGAATCAACAAAAGAAAGCTGATATAAATGATATTGAAGGAAGGGCCAAAGTTCCAACAACATCAGGCTATAGGACTTGGCAGCCTACAGTTTGTCTAGTCTTAGAGTCAAAGATTCAAGGAAAAGGTTGAGGAATCACTCTTTAGGGCTAATGGAATCTGCTGATGCCAGATGTGTGTCAGCCATGTCCCTACATGGAGGCTCAAAGAGGCCATTGCATAAAGCTACAAAAGTAAAGTCTGGATTGTGTTGGAGATTTTAAGATGTTAGAGATGCCAGAGTCATGGGATACCTGCCAACAAGAGCTGCTTGTCGGGGGTGGAACCAGCCCAAGAGAGAGAAGTATGTTACAATCAACAGAGCTGGAAGGAGTTAGAGATCTGAAGAGGGCTTTGATATCAGACATGGATATAGAGAAATTTGACTATGCTGGTTTTCAGCCTTCCATTCTATAGTTCCACACTATGCTCTCTTCCCTCAACTTCAAAATAGTAATGCATATTCTTTGTTGTTTTTCATTGGAAGTATGTGATCTGCTTTTTCATTTTCATTTTACAGGGGTTATAGTTAAGAGATGCCTTGAATATCAGAAGAGCCTTTGGATTTTGGACTTTTAAGCAGTCTTGACACTGAAAGACTGTGGGGACTTTGAAGTTGAATGACATGCATTTTGTATTATAACATGGCTATAAACTTATAGGGAGAAAGGATAGAATGTGATGATTTGGATAAGAATGGATCCCATAGACTCAATAAATATTGCCTGATGTCATAGTTAAAGTTTTACTACTGTGAACAGACACCATGACCAATGCAACTCTTATAAGGACAACATATAGTTGGGGCTGGCTTACAGGTTCAGAGGTTCAGTCCATTATCATCAGTGTAGGACATGGCAGTATTCGGGCATGTGTGGTCCTGGAGGAGCTGAGAGTTCTATATCTTCATCTGAAGGCTGCTAGCAAATACTACCTTCCAGGCAACTAGGATGACAGTCTTAAAGCCCATGCCCATAGTAACACACCTACTCCAACACCACACACCTTCTAATAGTGCCATTTTCTGGAGTAAGCATATAAAATCAATCACAGCTAGTCAGAGTAACATTATTTGAAAGGATTAGAAGAATTAGAAGGTATGCCTTTGTCAGAGGAAGCCACTAGAAGTGGGCTTTGAAAACTTCAATCCTTGTCTCTTTACTTCGGCCTACCTACCAATCAGGATGTAGCTCTCATCTATTTCTGCAGCATCTGCCTGAAGGAGTCCATGCTCCTTATCATGAAGAGAATGAACAAAGTCTGTCAAACTGTAAGCAAGCCTCTATTATAAAATATGTCTTGGTCATCCTGTTCTGCATTCTCATACTACTAATTCTTCCCATCCATATGAATGAAGAGTTTTGCGTTTTCTGGTGTCTTCAACTTTTTCAGAGCTATAAGTTGTCATTGCAGATACTTTCACTCCCTTGCATAGATTTATTCCAAAGATTTAACTTGTTTTTTGAAACAATTGCATGAGCATCTGATCTAGAATTCAGTTTTAATCCCTGGGGCTTTATTCTAGAAGAGTTGCTATCTAGATCTTATACTTACTAAGCTGCCCAGCAGGTCATGCTGTACCTAAAGACAGAAGTGAACTTTATGATTTCACGATAAATCTGCCTAATGTTACTTAACCTTCATCATAATTTAGACTTCATGCTATTTTCAAGCAACCAATTTGTTAGCATATTGCAATCTTAGATGTATAATAATTCGTTTCATCACAGCATAATCTCAGCAATTTTATCTTGTTCACATTGCTATCCTTTACCACCAGAGTCAAGGGACCATTCATCCATGGCCACAGGTAGATAGATGATGGATACAGAGATTCAGTTCACAGCTGAGTAGCTCTGAGTTTAGGAAACCACCAACTTTTTGAAGCCATAGTTAGCAACCTGACAAATTTGGACTTGAGCAAAATCATATTATTCTCTTTCAGATACAAATCTTCCTTATGCTCCAGAGGCAGGTATTATCCATAGATTATCCATAGCATCGCAAGCTCTTTGCTATTCAAGCATCCTTGAAAAAGTATTGCAAAAGATAAGCAGCTAATGCCTTTGCTTATATGTGTTTAAGGACCAACAAGATACTCAGCAAATACAGACCCTTGCCATGAAAGTTAGTAGCCTGAGTATAATTTCCAACACCATATTTAAAGCAGATAATCACCTTAATATTCACACAAAATATTCTGCAGATGTTTGTTACATCATTACTATGTAATATCATTTAGGTCAGATGCTACTGTTTATTCTTTTGTCAGAATGACATGTTTATTGGTGAGAGTTGAATATAAAAATCCCTCACAATTATTTTATCGGGACTTATGTTCACATCTTGTAGTTCATGAAATAGGTACAGTTGGAACTAAATAGTTGCCTTAATAGTTAAAAGCATTTATTATTCTTGCAGAGGACCTGATTTGATTCCTAAAACCCATATGGTTTCTTATAACTATTAATTAACTCCAGTTCTAGAAGAGTCAATGCCCATTTCTAACCTCTTTAAGCACCAGACACACATGTTGCACATAGATATCCATGAAGGAAATTTGGAGGTAGCAAAGCCTCTACTCAGAATGATACACAGCGTAATTAAGAGGTCTTTCCTTCTGGAAAGGCCTCAGGAATTGGGTCCCTGCATGGCAAGGATCTGTGGAATATTCGTACCAATCTCCTGGCCTTTCCCAAATAACACCTGATTCACTTTTTCCTTGTGTTTGCCAACTTGCCTTTGCCAATGGCAGTTTTTTAAAATCAGAAAAAGAAAGCTGAGACTATTATTCATTTCACTTTGTCTCCAAGGATTGTGGGAGTGGTGATGCAGTTGAGTCAAAGCAAGACTCTGGACTGGGTATATCAGCTAAAGTCTGCATGTTCTCTTCTAATGTGAACTTAGCTCTGACAACCTGTTCCAAACAACAGTTAGTTGATTATCAAAAAGTTAGATCTCAGACTTACTGGGGACGTTTAGAAGTGAGCCAAGGAAGTATGAAAAAATGACCCTGGTTACTCATTTGCTGAGAGGCGTGGCTGTTAGAGGCACTAGATCTCCTGATTAAGACAAGGAGAGATGCTAGGCTCCTTTAACTATATCAGAATTTCCTCAGTATGTATGCTCTAACCTCTCTGTACTTTTAATCGCAGTTGCTACCACCCATAGTTACTTGGTTATGTACAAATATGCTGGGTTAGATATTAATAGCTTGATGAAGCTATGTTTCCTCCTTCTTGATAGAGTTCATGGGTTAGCAAGAAGCCACAGGGACTGAGGAGAAGAGAAAAAATACAGTGTGTACATTATTGTTAAATGTAGGAAGTTCTTAAAAGACATTGTGTGTGAGAAAATGAGAAAATGCATGTAAAACTTTCTCAACTGTGAACAAAAAAGGTCTACAAATAAAGGTGGTCTGAGTTGTCTCAGGACCAGAGTGTGTGAACTGCACTTCTTGGTCTAAGTCTTTCCCCATCTCCAGCTATTCTGTATAACCTCCTTTATGATTTGAACCCTACCAAGGATGGACACCAGCAGAAAATCACTCATACAAATAAAATAAAATAAATCAATCTAAAACTAATAAAGGCATGGGAGTCACTTGTGCTCATTCGTTGTTTTTCAATTTTCTTTTTTATATTCATTTTGTATATACATGCTGTATACATGTGTAGGTACACATGCCATGGTGCTTTTGTGACAGAGAACAACTTGCTTTAGTCAGTCCCATCCTTCTGCCATGGTTCTGGGAATCAAACATAGGCCATCAGGTTTAGTTGAAAGCGTCCTTGCCCAATGAGTCATGACACTGCCCTCTTTGTTGTTGGTCTTTCTGTTTTACTCATATTCTTTCAGGAAAAGTGTTTGTAATATTTAAGAAATTATAGAGTTGAGGCCTCATTTTTCTTTTTTAGACTGCTGTTTGAGATTTTAGACACCAAGCCCTGTCCTCCTGTAGAAACAGAGAAATGTACAAAACCAATCACTCTCAAAGTTTAGGCCCAATACAAACATGCAATAATAAGCCAATAGAAAATTCCTCTTCAATTCCAATCATCGTAGGAAGAGAAGAAATGCTCATACAATAGCACTCTTTAAGATAGCATGGGCATGAGCAGAAAACATAAAAGCAGAATTGGGAAAAGGAGGTAGAATGAGGAAGCAATAAGAACACAGTGAGTTGTAACAGTTAGGAGTAAGAGTCGAGTAAAAATAGGACAAAGAAATATAATCTAGGACAGCCCCAGTTCTCAGGAGGTTGAAAGGCAGAGATCTCACCAAAGGCCACCAAAAGAGAATGTGAATGGAGGAATAAAGGAGAGGTTTAGGGAGGCAAGGGCAAGAGAGAGGTATGTTGAAAATAAATTGGCAATGGTATTAAATAAAAGTGATGGAGTTAGGGGAGAGAGCTGGTTGCAGTAGAGTATAAATGCATTCTTTCCTAGTTGATGTGTGAATCCTCCATGAATTCCCTAATCCGTTTGGGCAACCACATGCCTTCCTCATGTTTGGAAGTTCCTTTGCAAAGTTAGGTCACACATGCTAAATTTGTCAGGGGTTTATTCTTTAAAGCCTTATGACAGGTGCTAGCTTTGCCACTGGAAGACCTTCCAGATATCTGGCATATTCCCTGGAACCAGTTTTTATTTCCCTCCAAAGAGTCAGCCTGACCAAGTGAACTCTGAAAGTACAGAGTTTTGGATTCAGAATGTCTTCCCTGTGGTGTAGAGGGTCAATAGACTACAGGTCTGTAATCCTTAAAATTTCACTAGGGGGAATCATTGAATTTCTCGGACCTCCAATGTATGAAGTCAGCAAGCATTGTTTAAAAAGGACAGAGTTTGATACCCTCAGATATAACCTGTTATAGATGTTGACATTTGCCATGACTACTTGAGCTGATGCCATAGCAGGCATAGACACATATCAATACTTGTGTTGAAAGTTTTTAATAAGACAAGTGAAGCTTTTAGGTTGCTAAATCAAGGCTTTGTTTGGTAAGAGGATACATAAAAATGCTAGTTTCGATAGCTGGTTTGAAGGGAGTAAATAGTTGTGTACCATCAATAGATAAAAGGGGCGTTTTTACTTTTATTTATTCATTCACTCATTTCTACTCATTCAGTACTCATTAAGCTCTTCTTTTACTCTAATACACTGGTCAAAACTTCAGCTATCTCTCAAAGAACATAGGTGGAAACTAGATATGAGAGAATTTGAAAGCTATGGTGGATCAAATGGTGCTCCCATGTTTAGGCTGCTAAATTTTTTGTAATCTGTAAGTCATGTGCCCATGTCATTTAGAATTCTAATATTCTCAAAGATAGAAATTAGGTGAACCATCTCACAGCAGACAGATATTTCTCAACTGCGAAAGAAAAAAAACCAGTATAAAAGAAGCTGGCTGCATTGGTGCACATGCCGATGACATGAAGACATGGGGACCATGAGTCCCAAGCTGGCCTAGGCTACAAATCTTTATAAAGAGCATAAAAGGAGATATATGTTGGAGGTGCTTAAAGGTGTATCTAGGTAAATGGCAGATATTAAGTGAAAGCTGGCAATTTTAACCATACTTCCAAGCATAGAGGATGAATATAGTTTAAACAAAGAGGAAAAGTAAAATTGATGCAATTTTAATCATTAATGAGTATATTCAAAGTGCAGGGCCATCTAAATTTGATTACAAAATGTGCATATTTAATGTTTCATACACTGAACAAAACCAAGCATGCTTAAACACATTTTAAAGGTTTGTAATATTATATAATAAGACATGTTATTTGGAACCAATGCTTTGACCAGTACAAATAAATAAAATATATCCGCATTATAAATGCTTGGTTTTCTGGAGATTTGGGGTAACTATTGCTTATGTTCTTACATCCTACCTAACAGTTGAAGTCACATGTAAAACAATCATGTTAGAGCAACAAGAATGGAACAAATGGAATATTGACCCCTGTTGCCTAATTCCGTTTTTACATTTATTAATACAGTTCTCACCTAAGCTTTACCTATGTCTTTTTTCAACAAACACAGACTAGCCTAGTTCTCAATAATGTGCATATATATATATATATTTGATATTTTTATGATTAGGGAGATCAGAAAGAGATTATGATATTTTTCTTTCTCAATAGCTATATAAGACTCTGATTCCCTCTTAGATATAGTTTCCTCAGCTGTAAATCAGGCTGGCTTCAGAATTTCCTTTTCCTGTGGATATTATATAAATATTAGAGAAAATTTAGAAACTATAACTATATGTGAAAAGTGTAAATATAAATTATCTTATCAACCACATGAATTGTTATTCTGTTTTTATTACGCATTTATATATACATTTATAAAATTGCATAAACTGTTATATTCTTTTGCTTTGTAATTATAACAGGAAGAACAATGTTGGTATCGTTTCATGGACTTTTAATTTTATATATATAAAAGCAAATGGTAGTTGACATAAACCAACTTAATTTTTAGTGACTGTTACATAAAATTCTATCTAATGAAGTTTAGCAATATAAATCTCTATTTGTGAGAGATTTATTGAGGTTAGAGGACACTGATGATAAAAGCGGGGGTCTGCCTGACAGAGGGAGGGCTATTCAGCCAAGCCAAATATTTTGTAATTTTACACTTTACCCAAAATAATTAATTTGACATTTTTTCCTTTAGTGAACATTTACTTACTGTGGTTTTGCTTTTAGATTCTATAGTTCCTTCAGCTGACATCTAGACTTTCATTTATTTTGAGAAAGGTAAGAGGGTTTTATCCTAGGTCTCCTCTCATACTGAACAAACACTACATTCACTGTAAAACCAACCTTTCCTACAGTTTTTGCTTTAAGAGCAGGTCTCACTAAGTTGCTCAGGAAAGCATTGCACTTAATCTGTAGTCCATATAGGCCTTGATTTTGCAATCCTCCTGCTGCAGTCTTCCAAGCAGGTGAAATAATAGGTCTACACCACCACGCACAGCTGACTTTAAATTTTTAAAAGAGAAAATTCCCCAATTACATGTCTGCCTGTGGTTTTCTGTCCTCATTCTGGCTTTGTGGAACTGTAAGAACTCTTTCTCTGTAGCATGGCTCTTCTGAATTACTTCTACATTCTGCCAAAGTCTTGGTTTAGGGATTTATTTTGAAGACAGAAGACCATGTAGGTAGAAGGAAATTGAATCTGTTTCTTCCTTTTCTCTGGTTAGAATACATGGACTGATAATAGATTATGTTTCTCTGTACAGTTCTATTATCTGTGTAGCAATTTGAAATTCTTCCTGGGTTTTGATAGAAATTTAATGATTATTTACCAAGGACCAGCCTCTGCTTGGAGAAGGGTTCTGTGAAAAGTGGTGTTTGAGACCTTTGAAACAAACAACTCAAAGTCAAATCCTGGGTTGGAGCTGACAGCCTGTGTTCTGCTCAAGACAACTTTCTAGATTGCTCTCTGTGTTGAGACAGCTTTTTCTCAGCTTTTTTCTCGGTATCCTAAAAAGTCTCTGGATAGCTTGGCATTGCAGAAAAAAAGCCCAGTCTTTTATTTTACATATCAGTTCAGTCATTATCCCAGGTTCCCTTTTTATTACCCCATGAATCAGCATCCCTGGATCCCAGGCCCTTGATTCTTAAAGAGTGACAGCAAGCTGAAGCACAGACAAAAAGATAGCAGAGTGGAACTCCAGTCTGAAATTACCATTTCTACAGTGCCTGGGCCTGCACCTAAACTACCTCTGTCTCAGGCTGACCTTGACCTCAGGAATCTAGCCTTTGTAAGTGGAAAGGGCAGCAACAAATTTAGCTAGGTGGAATCTTGTCTAGTGCTCACCACTCCCTAAATCTTTTAGTATCTTCCTCACAGGCTGGCTGCAATTCGTTCTACATCCTTATATTTTACATATTGTAAAAATTATGTTTTCAAACTCACGTTTTCAGCGTTTTTTCCATAGCCTTAAGGGCTGTCCTGAAAGTCACAACATTCTCCCATTTTGCTGAGACATTTGCCACACCCTCTCCTCTCAGACCACAGCTCTCTCTCACTATCAGGGTGGAGAGGACTTTCCTGAAAGGAGTGGAATAAAACTGTATACATTATTATACAAATTAGCCGGATGCCCAAAGCAACCGTCTGACTCCTGAAGGCCCACACCCTGCTGCTTCTGTTCCAGGTGCAGGAAACCATATCATGCTGTACCTTACACATGGCCAAGCAGGATTTGGCAATTGTTGAACCAGTTGATTATTATATAAATTAGGTCCTTTTGTATATACGGGGGCACCCTAATAAAACATACACATAGCCTTTGCCAAGTCCTAGGGTCTAACATTGTCTTTATCTTGTTTGTAACATTGACTTTTGATAATTTGGAAGGACCCTAGGTATTGTTAAATATCGACCCATGACCATCCTGATAAAGCACACAAAACCAACATCAACACTGTTCACGTGGAGAGATTTAATGGGAGAATGAGACAAGAGGAAGGGGCAAGAGAAAGAAGAGAAGAGAGAGAAGAGAAGGGGGAGGGGGAGCTGTCTGCCTTTTATTTGGAATATGAAGTAACTACTCCCAGGTGGAGTTGGAAATTGAAGCAAAGGAATACTGGGAATGTATGGCCATTGCCATGGCAGCAGTGACCAAATGGTGTTGCTCAAGGCAATTCCTAATACCAACAACAGGGGCTTTCGACAGCCTTACACCCACTGCCTCAGGTCAAGACTAGGCAGAGTACCAGCTTTTAACCTCAGGTAAAGAATAGGCCAAGTTCCGTTCTCCACACACAGTTCTCCAGAGGAGCAGGAACTTTCTTGAAAAACCACAGATGTACTGGCTGATTGTCACCCGACCATCTGGTCCCAGATAGAGTTTGAATGCGTGTCATATGCTTGCTAGCCAATAGATTCAAAGGTCAGTATGCTTAGTCAGTAAGTGTAAACTGTATCCCTAAAAAGTATAAAAACTGCTTGTTATAGCCATTGAGGGATGCATTCTGAATGAGGATCAGCGCTGAAGCACTGGAAAAATAAACCTCTGGCATTTGCATCGAACTCCATTCTTGCGTCTCACTTGGAGGATGGGGGTGTCTCCCTATGGTTAAGGCTCACTTTGAGCTTTACAATTCCATACACACTAAATTTTTAAGAATATAACATCTTCACTATTTAGAGGATAGATATATGATATCAATAAATTAATGTTAGTTGCTTAGGAAATATTTGTGAATGTAAATACAATAGTTATATCTTATGAATAATTGTGGCAGTATAATTTCAAGATTTGGTTTAGCAAATTCATTGTCAACAATCCAGCAAATGGTCATAACACATAGGTATAAAAACATAAGGATTTATTCTCCTGAGTTTAAAAGTAAAGTATGTACTTTACATCTCAAGAACTTTAAAACTATTTAAAGTCCAGAAAAGTAAGTATTTTTAAATGAACTTGGCCTATTCTTTACCTGAGGTTAAAAGCTGGTACTCTGCCTAGTCTTGACTTGAGACATCCCCATCAATTCTGTTTAGCCTAGGTATTGTATTTCTTCATCTTTTAAATAGAATTTTTTGGGTTCTTGTACTTAAAACTGCAAGTAAATGCACAATGCAGTTTATAGTAAAGCAGTATTGCCATGTTATTTTAAAGGGTAAGCTTTAGTTATGATGAAAATTTTATTAGTGGAAACTTTACTTTCATCATCAATATAGGTATTTTTCTAAATAGTTATCATTAAATACATATTTGCTTTTCAATGACTTACCACAAAAAAGGAAATAAAATGTTTTTAATCAAAATTTGCCAATTTGTTTTATCACTGTTTCTAGGAGTATAGTAGTTCCCAATATGCTTGACCTTGATATTCTAGGATGTTTTTATATCTCTAATACAAGTCTTAAATGCTTTTATCCATTTGGAACATGAGTGCATATGTGAGTGCTGTGCTGTATGTATATGCATGTGTATATGTGGTGTATCTCTGTGTGTGTGTTAAGTATAGAATGTGTGGAATATGTGGTATGTATGTAGCATGTGGTGTGTGTGTTTGTGTATGTATGCAAGTTTGCTTCTTCCTATGTTTAAACATAGGTGTGTGTTAAGCACATGGATGTGAACATGCCATGTTGAATGAATGGAAGTCAGAAGATGAGTTCGGGTGTTACTTTTGCCAATGACCTTGTTTGTTCTGGTTGTCACTGTACAAACCAGGCAAACTGGCCTGTGAGCTTTGAGCTTTCCTTGTCTCCATCTCCCATCTCAGTGTCTTGCTTTGCACAGACGCTGTGGAGCTTACCTTAGTCCCCAAACCTGTGGTTTGCCCACTGCTATACCACCCTGAGCCTGTAAATTCTTTCTACAAAAGAGTTATACTTCTGTAGTACTATTTAAAGTTTGTATTGTCATTATTCTTACAAGGTGTAATATCATAAAATTTTGGAAGACTTCTTTGGTTTATAGTGTGTATTTTCTGTGACTGATGAGCAGAGAAAAGAAATAGGCAAACTAGTTAGAAAGCAACTGCAGTACAGGAAAATATCACTTGTCTTTATTTCAAGAAGTAGCAGCTGGATCCTCAGGCAGTTCAATGTCCAATTTTCTGAGGAACCTCCAGACTGATTTCCAGAATGGTTGTACCAGTCTGTAATCCCACCAACAATGGAGTAGTGTTCCTCTTTCTCCGCATCCTCACCAGCATCTGCTGTCACCTGAGTTTTTGATCTTAGCCATTCTCACTGGTTTGACGTGAAATCTCAGGGTTGTTTGGATTTGCATTTCCCTTATGACTAAAGATGTTGAACATTTCTTTAGGTGTTTCTCAGCCATTCGGCATTCCTCAGCTGTGAATTCTTTGTTTCTTGGGCATATACCCAAAAGATGCCCCAACATATAAAAAAGACATGTGCTCCACTATGTTCATCGCAGCCTTATTTATAATAGCCAGAAGCTGGAAAGAACCCAGATGCCCTTCAACAGAGGAATGGATACAGAAAATGCGGTACATCTACACAATGGAATATTACTCAGCTATCAAAAACAATGACTTTATGAAATTCGTAGGCAAATGGTCGGAACTGGAAAATATCATCCTGAGTGAGGTAACCCAATCACAGAAAAACACACATGGTATGCACTCATTGATAAGTGGCTATTAGCCCAAATGCTTGAATTACCCTAGATGCCTAGAACAAACGAAACTCAAGACAGATGATCAAAATGTGAATGCTTCCCTCCTTCTTTAAAAGGGGAATAAGAATACCCTTGGCAGGGAAGAGAGAGGCAAAGATTAAAACAGAGACTGAAGGAACACCCATTCAGAGTCTGCCCCACATGTGGCCCATGCATATACTGCCATCCAATTAGACAAGATGGATGAAGCAAAGAAGTGCAGGCTGACAGGAGTCGGATGTAGATCTCTCCCGAGAGACACAGCTAGAATACAGCAAACACAGAGGTGTATGCCAGCAGCAAACCACTGAATTGAGAATAGGACCCCTGTTGAAGGAATCAGAGAAAGAACTGGAAGAGCTTGAAGGGGCTCAAGACCCCATATGTACAACAATGCCAAGCAACCAGAGCTTCCAGGGACTAAGCCACTACCTAAAGACTATACATGGACTGACCCTGGACTCTGACCTCATAGGTAGCAATGAATATCCTAGTAAGAGCACCAGTGGAAGGGGAAGCCCTGGGTCCTGCTAAGACTGAACCCCCAGTGAACTAGATTGTTGGGGGGAGGGTGGCAAGGGGGGAGGATGGGGAGGGGAACACCCATAAGGAAGGGGAGGGGGGAGGGGGATGTTTGCCCGGAAACCGGGAAAGGGAATAACACTCGAAATGTAAATAAGAAATACTCGAGTTAATAAAAAAAAAAAGAAATAGAAGTACAGAAAGCTTGAAATAAATAAAAGATTCATAGAGATTGTGATGATGGATAAGTAAGATTAAAAACTAAGAACTAGGGTGTGATTCTTACTTGAAATTTCAGGTACCATTGCAAAGTAGAAAATAACAAGGAAATACTTGAAATACTTGAAAATGGAGGGGCATTGGTAGGTGTTGTCGATTCATAAAGTTATATCTTCCTAGGTGTATATGCTTCTTTTTGTTTAGGGCTTTCAGATGTGCTGTCAAGCTACTATGTATGCTCTGTCCAGTTTCTTTGTCCAGAGTTATGAGTTTTCTTCTTAGCACTGCTTTCTTTTTATCCCATAAGTGTGTGTATGTTGTTCCTTAATTTACTTTAAATTCTATTTTTATTGGATATTTTATGTATTTACATTTCAAATGTTATCCCCTTTCCCCCTCTTCCATCCCCCCTCTTACCTCCCCATGCTCCATGAAGATGCTCCCACTCCCACCCACCCACTCCTACCCCAATGCTCTGGCATTCCTCTTCACTGGGAAAAGTAGCCTTCACAGCACTGAGTCTTTAATTTCTTTCATTATTTCTTCCTTGACCAGGTTTCATTGAGTAGAGCATTGTTCACCTTCTATATGTATGTGGGCTTTCTGTCATTTTTGTTGTTATTGAAGACCAGCCTTAGTCCATGGTGACCTGATAAGATGCATGGGATTATTTAAATCTTCTTGTATCTGTTGAGACCTGTTTTGTGGTCAATTTTGGAGAAGGTACCAGGAGCTCCTGAGAAGAAGGTATATTCTTTCGTTTTAGCATGAAACATTGTATAGATATCTGCTAAATCCATTTGGTTTATAACTTCTGTTAGTTTCACTGTGTCTCTGTTTAGTTTCTGTTTCCATGATCTGTCCCTTGATGAGAGTGGGGTGTTGAAGTCTCCCACTATTATTGTGCTTGGTGAAACATATGCTTTGAACTTTAGTAACGTTTCTTTTATGAATGTGGATGGAGCACTGATTTTCAGGATTGAGAGTTCATCTTGGTAGATTTTTCCTTTAATGAGTATGAAGTTTCCTTCCTTATCGTTTTTGATAACTTTTGGTTGAAAGTCGAGTTTACTTGATATTAGAATGGCTACTCCAGCTTGTTTCTTGGGACTATTTGCTTGGAAATTTTATTCCAGCCTTTTACTTTGAGGTAGTATCTGTCTTTGTCACTTGGATGTGTTTCCTCTATGCAGCAAAATGCTGGCTCTTATTTATATATTCAGTCTGTTAGTCTATATCTTTTTATTGGGGAATTGATTATATTGATGTTAAGAGATACTAAGGAATAGTGATTGTTGTTTCCTGCTAATTTTGTTAGAGATTCAATTACGTTTGTGTGGTTATCTTATTTTGGACTTGTTGAATGAAGATTACTTTTTTTTCCCCTAGGGTATATTTTTCCTTGCTTGTGGTGGAGTTTTTCATCTATTATCCTTTATAGGGTTGGATTTGTGGCAAGATATTGTGTAAATTTGGTTTTGTCATGGAATATCTTGGTTTCTCCATCTATGGTAATTGAGTGTTTTGCTAGATATAGTAGCCTGGGCTGGAATTTGTGTTCTCTTAGGGTCTATATGACATCTGTCCAGGCTCTTCTAGCTCTCATAATCTCTGTTGAGAAGTCTAGTGTAGTTCTGATAGGTCTGCCTTTATATGTTACTTGGCTTTTTTCCCTTACTGCTTTTAGCATTGTTTTGTTTTGTTTTTTGTTTTGTGAATTTGGCTATTATGTGATGGGAGGAATATCTTTTCAGGTCCAATCTATTTGGAGTTGTGCAGACTTCTTGTATGTTCATGGGCATCTCTTTATGTTAGGGAAATTTTCTTCTTTAATATTGTTTTCTATTTATTTGCCCTTTAGGTTGTGAATTTTCGCTCTCATGTATACTTTTTATCCCTAGGTTTGCTCTAGGTTTGTGTTTTCCTGTAACTCTTTAAGGGATTTTTGTGTGTCTTCTTTAAGGGCTTCTACTTGTTTACCTGTGGGTTTGGGAGCCTGTGATCTTAGGATTGAGAGCACTCCTGGGAGACCAGCTCTCTGTGAGCAGAATTTGTATAAGGAGAGCTTTGGGACAGCCTTACCTCTGGGTGCAGATGGGAGTCAGAAAAGATCCTGTCCCAGGCTGCTCCATGGTTCCTGTGCCCTGTGCTCTCCTGGTGGGTGCCTCTTTGGACAGTTATTGGAATAAAAGTAAGGTCTCAGCTGTGGGCTTAATAGTGAGAGCACTCTAGGAGGCCAGCTTTCTCTGGGAAGGTTTTGGGTCTGGAGGGCTATAGGACAGCTTTAGCTCTGGGCACAGATGACAACCTGAAGCTATATCTTAAATTTAAATGATGAATGCCCAAATGCCACAAGCACTTAGAAAAATAATCAGAGATCATACCTCATGCTTTGCATTCCTAAGCAAAACAGTATTGGAGTCTCCCATAAGCACAGAAGCTGGTAAAACATTTTAGAAAAATGTGACTTCTAAAAGAGTTGAAAATTGAGTTTCCATTAGGGTAAAATCTGGTAGGGATATCTAAAAAGTGAGGTTGGTAGAATTCTTGTGTAGCATCATTAAGCCCTGAATTCACACCTGAGCACCATGTGGTCGGTCTAGTGGCTTATGTCTGTAAACTCAGTGATCTATCTTAGAGGCAAACAATTTAGAGCTTCTTAGGCTTCATGAAACTATATTTCTAAGTTTTAGAAAAAGAAAAACTCTGCTCCATATGCTTGTCAGCATGAGCTGTCACTTGAGTTTTTGATCTTATCTATTCTTACATTCTGATGCGTGTAAGATATAACCTCAGAGTCGTTCTGATTTGCATTTCCCTGATGACTAAAGACATTGAACTTTTCTTTAAGTGCTTGTTGGCCGTTAGAGATTCCACTGTTGAGAATTCTCCATTTAGTTCCATACCCCATTTTTTAATTGGACTATGTGGCTTAGTTGTGTTTAATTTCTTGAGTTCTTACTATTTTTTTTTGGATATTAGTACTGTATCAGATGGAGGACTGCTATAGATCTTTTCCCCCTCTGTAGGCTGCCATTTTGTGCTCTTGATGGTGTTTTTATCCTTTTAGAAGCCTTTTCAGTTTCATGAGGTCTCAGTTATTAATTACTGATTTTAGAGCCTGAACTGTTGCCTTTCTGTTCAGGAAGTTGCATCTTGTGCCAATGCATTCAAGGCTCTTCCCCACTTTCTCTTCTATCGGGTTTAGTGTATGTGGTTTTGTGTCAAAGCCATTTTGTGAGTGGTAGTATCAGAGAAGGATCTGTGAGGGTGGGACTAGGAGGAGAGGAGAAGGGGAGACTGTGATCAAGATGTAAAAGGAATAAGAAAAATCAATTAACAAAAAAGAAAAAAGAAAAATAGAACAAAGCATATGGACATTGCTGCCTTATCAGTTACATGAGCCAGGCTTATCTAAAAGGCTCTGCTGCACCCATCTGCCTGGTATACATTTGCATGATCAATTGTTTTTGAGGCTAGCAACTTTTCTCTTCAGTGTTCCTGTTCATATTCCTGCCTTATTGATGGAAAGAAGTGACAGAATAGTTATTTCCACTTACCCATCGCTTATGGTTTTACATTTTTCTGAAAATACTCCTTTAAAACTAATAATTTAGTTGGTGAATAGAGAAAGCCTAGTTGTTACAGGTAAGCCCCTTGCTCTCTCTTTTACAAGCATTCTCACTATAGATTCAGAAATATCTTGTGATTTTTATTCTAAATATGGGAAAACCAAGGCTTAAAGAATGTTCCTCAGTTACTGACTAGCTTGTCTACCGAAGTACTCATTTTTTTTCTCTCTATTTTCTATGCTTCTTCTTAAAATAATGAAGCACTAGGAAGAAATGGGTAACTTACATACATTGTCACCCAATTAGATTCCTTTTGCTGTGTCACATATTTAAGCAGACTGTCACCAATGGTTGCCTTTCTCTGAGGCAGAACTATATTCTGAAAATGTCTAATTATCATTTATTAAATTACTGTTTCCCCTCTTTGTGCTGCTTTTGCCTGATTGCTAAGGTAAAAGAAAATGTTGTTCCTCATGTTGGGTTTGTCTTCACACTTGTTTGAGCAAGAACTGAAACTTGATTTTATTGTGACAACAAAGTGTAGAGAAAGAGATTGCATAGCGTACAGAGCTTCTAAGTGTGTGAATCTAGCTGGGTTAGAACAATCTCTAGGAGAAGGGCGAAGAAGACACTGAACTGATGCTCATTCAATACTATAGAGATGCAAGCAAATGTCGCAACTTTGTCATTTATAATCTTTAAGTGATTGTATTATAAAACAGAAAACGGAGCCAAAATGTGTGATCAAGGTATTTGTTTAGGTCTTAAAAATGGTAAGAGACAAAAAGGAACCTATTATTTCTTGTCAGTGGTCATTAGGTAGTTTGAAGCTTAGACGCTTAAACTGCATGCTCTGTCAATATGAGCTAAAGACTAAGCTGAAGACCAAGGATAAAAAGTCACAGCAATATGATATTTATGTGTATGACCCAAATTTATCCTTGTTAGAAAGTTGTTGAGGTTTGGCCTTTTGTTTGTGATGCTAAATATGCCTCCCAATGCATAGTTGTTCCAGTGACAAGAGTCTGCCAGTATATACAAATGAAGCAATGTGACCTTGTCCCTAAGACATTTTGAATGGTAATTAAGATGTTGACAGCCAAGAGATGAGCAAAAAGAGGGTTTTAGGGTTTATGGGCCTGGGGGTCGGAGGAGAACCACAAGAGAGAAAAAAATATGAGAACAAAAAAAAAAAAAGTTGCCATAGGTTAGGAGTTAAGAAACCATGGCCCCGAGGGCTGGACAATTCCATTTAAGCACAGATCAGATGAAACATAGTAATAACTCAGGGTTATTGATAGTAAATAGATTTTAGTAGTATAAAGGGTTGATATCTGCCCAGCTCTGATGCTGTTTAAGGGTTATTATGAGCATGAAGTTTCAGTATGGCTTTTATCCAGGAACTAAATGGTCAGAGGCAGGATAGAAAGCCAGGATTGGGATTAAAAATTTTCACAACAAAAAGCCCTGCTCCATCTTTATTAGGTTAAATATACATATACAAAGTCCTTTGATTAGTAAACTATAAACAGATTACATGCCTTGCTGACAGGTAGACACTTTAAGGGCCAGTATAAGTTATGCACATTTCCAGTTCTTAGCTGGTAATTGTGAAGGCCTGTGCTAAACGAAGCACCGATTTCTTTAAGCTTCTAAATGGCTATGTACTGGACAGCTTCGCATTGCTGTCCTGAAACACTCTATGAAGCACACTCTGGGAAGAGTTTTATTTATCTCACAGTTAGGAAGGCTCATGTGCAAGGTCAGGCAATCAGGTACTAATTTTTGTTATTTTTTTTGTATGGTGTTTAGGGCAGCAAATGGGTGCACATCATGGTAGGACACTGTATAAGTGAGATCTCAAACAAGAGCAAAGAAAGGGAGAGACTGGTTTCCCAGTCTATTCTTAGAAGATAGACCTCTAATTACCTTCGTTGAATACAAAGAGTTGGGACCTGAGGTAGATGTTTTCAGGTTCTTGACTCCTTATGTCAAGAATAACACATAAGTGTTCACAATGCTTTTCAAAAAGAAACTAGACCAGTCCATCATAATGGACAGTAGGGCAGAGTGAGAAGATCAAAGCTGCACTCCACAGCCTGAAGTAGCTTTGTATGGGACATAATTGAAGGAGGGGCTGGACACAAGAGACTGTGATTGTGTTGGTTATCTAATTTCATTAATAAATTCAGTCATATTATCATTTCTCTACTACACAAATCCCTTTTAATGATGCATTTGATTATAATCCCATGCATATGTAGCTTATGCATAAGTATAAGGTGAGAAATAGGGCATTCTCACTAAAAGTTTCTATGAAGACACAATTTTACTTTAATGCACTTAGAGAAAAGCCAGATCAGTTTGGAGGCATCACCACTCAGAAGGAAAACCCCAGGGACCAAGTCTCGAATAACAGTTCATCCTTGGTGAACACAAACAATATTCAAACCACACAAATCTGCAGTGACATAATGAGAACTGAACTAGTATTCTGGGTTTTGATATTTAAAATTGTTACTGCAGAATAGACACATCTATTCTGCTCATAAGCATGCTGCAGGTTTCCATAGAGTGTTAAATATACCTTACTAGTATATCCCACTATTGGAATAATGTTATAAATATCTAACACTGAATGGCTTAATGACTTAAGAAATAAATATTTGCTGTACTTTTTAAGTACCCTGGCTTGTACAGAACAGCAAGTATAGCAGAGTCAGAGGCATCTGGAAATGAAGAAAGGTTATTTGCATAATATATGGGCCATAAATAAATATATTTCACAGCTACATGGCAAAGGTCACCACTAATTATGTTAAGGAGCAGGAAGAAAAGCCTGGAGACTTCCATTACTGAAGAAACTTGAGGTTCTTGCCAATCACAAGACATGCAACATGAAATTTTAAGGTGAAGATACTGTTCTTTCTTTGTTTATCTTGTTCATATGAAATGTAAAATGTGCTTGCATGAAAAATTTAGTTGTAGTTTGTATAGTAGTAGCTGCAGAACTTTCTCAGAATATGGAAACATGAATGGGATTTATTAATTGCCAAGTGATCGAGGGACACAGCCAGTTCTTACACATATAAAGGACAGAGTTGGTTAGTAGCAAATTATGTGTGTGTGTGTGTGTGTGTGTGTGTGTGTATTGAATAGGAATGAACAGACTCAAAATATGGAGAAGAGTTTGTTTTCTTAGGTAACATAGTACAAACCTGCACAGATATTCTTTATTGACCAAAATCTTACCAAATGCTTCAGATTAGGTCAGAGGAGATCAAAAGTATTAAACCTTTACACCTGTAGATAAGAGTCATTTGTCAGTGTAGTTGATGTTTCCCATCCAGAATGCTTTTGTCCTATAAAATAAAGCCTTTGAATTCTTTGGAAACTCATCTACATGAACTGATTTCTTCCATTCGCCTATCAACATACACAGCTGCTTCAGTGAGTGTGCTTGTGTGTCTGAACTTACATCTGTGTCTGTGTGTCTGTGCGAGATATATTTCAGAAAAGCTACCTCAAAGCAGAAAATGTGGAGGGGAAAATGCTCCAGTTCTTGCTGTCCTGTGGCTTCTGATTTTGCCACTGTTCATGTTTATAGCAAAGAGAACAAAAGGGGAATCTTGTATTGCCAAGTGTTAGGGTACCGGATGGAACATTGAGCCCGACCAGCAGAGCTGCTGTTTTTGTTTTCTAAGTTCTTTTCCTTATTCAAATGAATAATAGTAATCTCCACTTTTAAACCTAAAAAATGACAGAAAATGAATCAGACTAACTGAGAAAATGTAGAAAATCCTTTGCCTTGGATGTTGTTTTCCTTCCAAAACAACAGTCCCCAATACACTTTCTTCTCAAAATGTCCACATGTATATGTTAACATACAGACAACCTTCATGTAGATGTGGCTATGTTCTCGTTATTTCTATTCATTACATGCTTTTCAGTAAGACACATGCATTTCAAATGGACTTGGTTTATTTTTCATTACATTTGAACTATTATAGCACAAATACTTCGATTTCCTATTCTCTCTATCAGTTATTGCTTTTCAACTTTAATGGTTTTGCACAAACTGGAAATTGATACCTAGCTTTTAAAAAATAAATCTGTAACATGCTAACAGGAGTCTATACTAAGACTGTTAATCCACTGCTTATCATTACAGTACTTAATGAAAGAAGCTTTTTAATCCATCCATAATTAATTAAAATGTGAACATATGTGAAAACCTATCTCCCTCTTTGAATAGTGAAAATGAAGAAGAGAAAAAGGTTCAAAAAAGAACATGTAAGGATTTCATGAGATGGGTATAGCCTCAGGGGAGGTGGTTTTAAATCAAATGAGTATTTTAATTTAAAGGGAATAAAAGTAATAGGGAAACAACACTGTGATAGTTGGAGTGCAAACAAATATATTTGAATTTATGTTCAGAGCTTTAAGAGCTGCAAACAGTAGTTTATTTAACAGTTTAATATATGGCATGACCTAATATGTGAATGAAGAGGGATTATTTCTTTGCTATCTCTAGTGCCAAACTTTTAGTGACACAGGTGAGATAAAGCACCATGACCAAGGCAAGATACAGAAAGCTGGAATTCTTCACATTATAATTTCAGAGGGAAGAGTCTATCGTGTCGGGGAATTCTGGCAGCAGTCATGCTTACAGAAACAGCTGGGTTCACATCTCCAGCAAACTATGTGTACAGAGTTCAGAGTCCCAAAATTACTACCAACTTCCAACGAATACCACTTTAGTGCTTCCTTCCCCAAGGGAGCTATACTGCTAAATGTCCATTTCCTTATCCTACCCTTTTCATAGAATACGAAATATGAGACTAAACAATTTCTCTCAAAAAAGAGTCTTTAAATTCTCAAAGCCCGCCCCAGTGGCAAACTTTCTTTAACAAGTCCAAACTGTCCCTGCCAGCGGGGACCCAGTTATTCAGGATCCCGAAGGGGCGCTACCCTTGGGCCTAAATGGGGGGCGAGAGAAGAAGGAGACCAAGCAAGATTCTATTGTCAAGGTCTCGTTTATTGGGATGAATGTTACAGCTTTTAAGGCTTTCAGGTAGGGGGAGTGACCTTTGTGAAACATGAAGGAGGGGGAGAGGAGGGTATAGGCAGTGATAGCAGGAGGCAAAGAGGTCAGGCGATGAGGTCAGGTGGTGGAGACACCGGGTGTAGACTGAGGAGATAACTGGTATCTGTTCGAGCTGAGGCATCCCTTGAATGTTATCTTCCTGTGCCATAAATTCATGGGAGAGGCTTTCATTCAACAATCTTAAGACTTAAGGCAGTCATCTTAGGGGTGAGTCTCTGTGGCCAAACAGCCCAGAGTCACCTAGTCACTTTGAGCCATGCAGTCAAAAAGCGGCTAGGCCCAAATCCAATATGGCTCTGTA
Source organism: Rattus norvegicus (assembly GCF_021556685.1). Lineage (NCBI taxonomy): Eukaryota > Metazoa > Chordata > Mammalia > Rodentia > Muridae > Rattus > Rattus norvegicus. The sequence goes on along the minus strand of NC_141536.1, from coordinate 24,899,962 downwards.
CATCTCCCCATTATTCTTTTTTTTAAAAAAGGACCATTAGGTGGAAGTAGTGGTCTGAGAGAGATCAGACATGCCTCACAGAGTGCCCAGCTCGGCCATGGCGAGCCACTCTTGCAGTTAGGACTGCACCCCAATGGCTAGGAATGAACTTATGCTGTAACACACCGTTCTGGGCTATACGTGTGTGTTTATTGGGGGAGAAACTGGGCAGAGGAGCATTTGACCAGCCCGTACATTTAAACGGGTGTAGCCACCTCTGTCTTAGGATTGACCTCTCGAACCCCAGCCTTATCTGTCATAGGATCACCTTGTCGCCCCCAAGGTTCCTGTCTTAGATTGGTCAAGGGTGAGAGGAAGTTGCCAGTCGCTGAGGAAAGCTACATTGGATCATCTTCTCATTCCTCTTATTTGAGCCCAGGGGTCAAAGAGCAGGGGCCAGATGGCATTAATTTAAGAGATTGTGGAAGGTGAGCCTCTCCCAATAAGTAGTGGGCACCTCATCTGGTTCTCCTCAGCTGCTATGGCCATACCACCAAGGGCCTAGTCAAGCCTCTCCTGTAATAAAATTTAGAATTCCAAATTGTTAGCAACTACTCCAGAAAGTTCACCCACTGTGCTTGCCTAACAATAGATTGAGGGAGGGTAACTCCAGACACTGCAGAGACAATGGCTGCAGCAGTAATGGCTGCTACAATAGCAGCAAAAGTGAAGGTCTTTCCCAGGACAGTTCAGGATTGGTCCTTCTTCTCTGGAACAAGCAGCAGGCAATGGAACCATGTCTGACATCTGCAGAACCAGGGCAGAGTTCCCCAGTCCACAGCAGCTTCATGCAGATGGCATTCCTGTGAAGCTACAGACTGCAAAATGACAACACCAGTTAAGGCAGCAAAAGTCACCAGGGGAATGAGGGGGGCAGGGGTAACAGCTGGAGTCCAGTATTCTCCAGCAAGCAGCAGCGCACAGAGGGTCGGAGTGCAGGCTGCGGTGGGACGGGACACAATGACTACAACAACACCAAAATCTCTGTGATGACAAAAGATGAGGGGGAATCCTCCATCTTCCTCCAAGGACACAGGAATGACTCCAGGGACCCGAACCATGAGAGCTGAATCTTCATGCTCCCAGGATCAGCAAGTCTCACCAGCCACTCAGGCAGCTGGCACACTCCTGTAGCATCCTGTAGAAAAAACACAAATATTCCCTCTTCCCCATAAAAATACCTGGACAGGATCAGGCCAATATGTGGATCTCTCTATTTCACCTAGGCAGAAGTATGCCTAGTTGTAGGGTGCCATAAACTCAGAGTGTTCCTTGGCATCCAAATTTTAAAATTGAAATAAAAGGAGCATATTTTAGCATACAGGGATAACTCCCCTTTTTTATTTATTAAACTATTGTTAAAATATTATTTATTAAGATAAATCCTTGAGGATTAAATTGAGGACACTGAGCACTTGTATTTATAAATTGACTTTTATACCAAATTATTGTCTCCAGCATTATTGTTTTGGATATATAAAGAATGAGATTTTTTGACTAACTCTTCCTATATAAGGCCTATAATCTGCCTGGTATCATTGTCCTCCCTGGCTAAGGGGTCCAGGCAATCCAGTTTGAGTTCTTAAATGGCCTATAAAGGAACAGTACTTAGTGCTCTTAACCACTAAGCCATCACTCCAGCCCCTCACCAGCTTTATTTACCTAAACATAAGCATCCAGATTCAGTCGTACTAGAAATCCCTGAGCTGGTAAGGTGAGGATGGGAGCTGAAAGTAAGCAAATGGAGTCTTCCTCTTTTTGTGAGGGAGTATTATCAACTCCATTATCATTTTCTTTTTTTTTTTTTTTTTTGGTTCTTTTTTTTCGGAGCTGGGGACCGAACCCAGGGCCTTGCGCTTCCTAGGTAAGCGCTCTACCACTGAGCTAAATCCCCAGCCATTATCATTTTCAAAGAGCTGGGTCTATGGTTTTGTTTAGTTGTCTGAGCCAGAGACTGAAAGGACAGTGAGTTGTCAGACATTCACACTGAAATCATCACTCACTGATTTCAAGTAGAAAACCTGCCTCTAATATAGCATTAAGTAGTTGTATAATTTGAGGGCTAGTAGTATCTAAAAAAGGAAACTTTTTAATCAACTGTAAACCATAAGCCACACATTGGCTATCAGTATATGAATTGAAAGCTTGATTTTTTTTTTTACATTTTAAAAACTGGCTACAATTAATTAATAATCTGTGCTGAAGCAGGGGAAACTCAAGAGAATAAACAAGTGACCCAATCATATATTTTCATTAGATGAACCACCTATAAATACAATCAGCTCATTTCCTATGGGTTGCATGAACAAATTTATAGGAAGTACAAAAGCATGCAAAGAGTAAAATTATCCATTTTGCCTGAAATTTGTATATGTAATAGGCCAAATATCAGTATTTTGTAATAACCAATTAACTGTTGTTTGGAATAAGATATGTTTTACCAGGTTTCTTTTTAAAATATCCATGACTCTATCCTACAATTCTGTACTAATACGACAAAAGCTTTATCTCCAATGAGGATAACCAAGTTAAGTCTTCTGGTAAGGTGAGGTACTTTGGCCATTAACATATCCTTAGAAGCTTAAAATTAGTTTTAAATGTTAAAAATTAATATTGAATCTTTTCTGGAGCAATAGCTACTCCCCAAATATTAAAGCTCATTTTGAGAGCAAAGGTTTGTAGTAAAAATTTCCATATAAACAAACTGCATTAATCCTTCGTAAATCCTGTAACAATCTCTACCTGTTTGATTTTTTCTCAATTATAAATAAGTTTGAGTTAGTCAATTTAACACTGACAATCCTTAATCACAATCCTTAAGTTCTCCTTGTAACACCAGAGCACAGCCGCAACTTTGGGAAGTCACCTGAGTTCTGAGTACATGACTAGGCAGCTGCCCTTGGGGCAGTGGAATTAGCATCAAAATACAGGTAACTCCAGGGCAAACCACAACTTTGGAAAGCAAAACTCAACCTCCAACAAACTAGTCTCCAAAATCCAGTCTCCAAGACACCGAGTCTGTCCTTCATGCTACTAAGTTTGACTGCCAATTCCTACATATGAACGCACGATGGTGCGGGTCTCCAATACCTCAACAAAGAGACATTGTCCTAAAATCTTTTAGAAGCCTGGTTTTTAGAATAAGAATTCCATAAAAATATTACCTCAATTTAGACCTGCTTCCCTAGGTTGGCCCATGTCACATGTTGTCTAGAATGACTTTTTTAACCATCTCCAATAACTTAAAAGCCAATAACCTATGACCAAGGCATGTAGAGCATATTTATACATTTAAAACCAATCAGAAACAAAATTGAAGTGGCTATACATGTCTTTAATATTTACACCAAGCACCATTTTTAGTTTTCTAGCTGTGATTTTAAGAGAAGCACCTTGTCACCTGTTGAGTCCAATAATCACAGTCAAAGATTTTCTAAGAGAAACAGCCATCAGTTTCATTACCATAGAAGCTGTGAAGCGCCTGGTGTCTTTAAGATCAGCTAGGATAAACATTTAGCCACTCCCTGTGGAGCTTGCCCAGCGGACTTAGGCTTCTAGCTACAGATGAAGGCTCTAAAAGCCAATTGAAACTGCTTTTTATTCATTGTTCCCTTCTTGAAACGAGTTAAAACCAAGTCAAGGTGTGAATGACCGGCAGATAAAGTTTATACCATTTTTCTTTTGAACATGAAACATAAAACATTTAAGCAACGAGAAACAAAAACCACAGACATAAACTGACAGACATGGACAGCTTGGTGCACCAAGGACAGACAATAGACAAAGAGGGAAAAAACTAGATGGTGTCCCACCGAAGGGACCTACATATCCTACCTATGGAACCCAGAACCAGAAATAAGCATTTCTCCAATAGGAGCCAGCAGAGAGGCAGGACGTCTCCTGCCTTTCTTCTGTTCCTAGGAGAGCTCTAAAAAGTTTTTCTCTTCTGCGGAGAGTCCAGGAGGACTGTTTATCCCAAAACCATTCTCTCTCATGTCTAGGGTGTAAACTATCTCTAATCAGGGTCCAAAGACTAAAATATAACTCTAAAAGAACGCATATGTAAAAACACTTTACCATTACCTTGTCCCTTTTTTATTATAAGTTTTACTTAAGCTAGCCCCACACTGTTTAAAATTAACCAGGGACACCTTTCATCAATAAAACAAAAAAAAACTTGATTAAATCCTTTTTTAAAACTCTTTCCTCTCTCCCTGAATGAGCGCATGATCTCTCCTATGAATCAAGCCTCCTTAGACAATACCTTCCCCATGCTATGGGACGACACTTATTCGACCGGTCTTACCTCCCTCTCCAGCGATGCATGAGCGATGCAGCCTGAAGAGTCCTCAATCTCTCCGCGGATCTCCTGTCTCCGTCGTCCGGTAGTTGGCCGTACTTTGGGGTCCCTGTTTGGGCGCCACTTGTCCCTGCCTGCGGGGACCCAGTTATTCAGGGTCCCGAAGGGGCGCTACCCTTGGGCCTAAATGGGGGGCGAGAGAAGAAGGAGAACAAGCAAGATTCTATTGTCAAGGTCTCGTTTATTGGGATGAACGTTACAGCTTTTAAGGCTTTCAGGTAGGGGGAGTGACCTTTGTGAAACATGAAGGAGGGGGAGAGGAGGGTATAGGCAGTGATAGCAGGAGGCAAAGAGGTCAGGCGATGAGGTCAGGTGGTGGAGACACCGGGTGTAGACTGAGGAGATAACTGGTATCTGTTCGAGCTGAGGCATCCCTTGAATGTTATCTTCCTGTGCCATAAATTCATGGGAGAGGCTTTCATTCAACAATCTTAAGACTTAAGGCAGTCATCTTAGGGGTGAGTCTCTGTGGCCAAACAGCCCAGAGTCACCTAGTCACTTTGAGCCATGCAGTCAAAAAGCGGCTAGGCCCAAATCCAATATGGCTCTGTCCACCAAACCTTATAAGCCTCCCAAAAAGTGACTTTCAACTAGGTACCAATTATTCAGTGGTCTGAGACTATGGCAAATGTTCCATTCCAATCATCATAACATGCTTTCTCTATGGTGTAGGTCTGTTTTTGTCTCGTTGGTTTTTCCTGTTTCTACTTTAATGTCTCTTCCTTTTGACACATGTTTTAATTCACGGGGTCCTTGGCTTGGGAACTCCTGTGATTAGCAAAACTTGCATAAGTTCAACACCTCACATTAAGTGGCATTGTCCTTGACTATAAGTTCCCAGTTCCCCTTATAGAACTTATCCCCATGTTAGTAGATTATTTAATACAGTGTATGTAGTGTGGAAATAGTTGTTACAGTGTACTTCTTACAGAGTAAGACCCCCGCCCAAATGACTGAACTTTGTGTTCGGACATTTCTTTCTTAAATATTTATCAGATAAATAATGAAATAATTTAGTCTTCCTTAGAAGAAAAAAAAAAAAAAAAAGGATGAGTCCTTGAAAACAAAGCCAGTTTGTCAGTTTGCTAAGTACTGGATGATTTTGGAAATATTAGTTAACAAAGAAAGCACTAATAGCTTTTGGAACATTACTCTGAGAACCATTTTCCATTTAGTCTGCAGTTAGTTAATCGAGTGTATGTTCATTTGTCCACACAGGCTATAAAATCCTACAATGAAGACATAATTATAATTAACATTTCTGACCAGTTAAAAGGCATAAACATAGCATGCCCATCAATACAAAGTCTCTATTTGCTGACATTTCCAGTTATACCAGATGGTGGCTTTAATGATGGTGCCTGGTTGTGCATCTAATGATTTTTCTGCCTGATGGTCCTTTTATAGGGCCTGTCACATCCTAGAAGGCTGAAGGGTAACTTAATAATGATCCTCGAGCATATGAAGGGTCATGAAGTGTATGGTTATGAAGTGACCAGCTGTTTCTCATTCAAACAAGCAGGAGTGCATTTAAACTCTTCCAGGAAGAGTTGAGCATGGGTGGGAGCTGGAGTATCTTGATACTAAAATCTATTTAATGGTGACAGACGCTAAATTTTTTTATTTGAAATTAGAACACACATGTTTTATTTTGATGATGTATCAGATTCTTTTAACATCTATTAGTCTATATTTTTAAACTTTCATACTCCAGCACAAAGTTAGATTTAATTTTGACCACAGTTTTGTACCAACATGACTTTGAGTAAATAATGTAATACTTTGTTTTCTTTTCTTCTTCCCTGGAGATGACAAGACCTAATCCGTGTCAGGGAGGCAGCTACTCTACCCCTGAGCTACAACTGCAAGCCTGACTTTATGTCTTGATTTGCTTGTGTTTAGAACTGAAGTGAGCTATTCTGTCTCAGTAACTAAGGTTAAGTAACAAACACTATTTGTGTGCACTTCTTTGAGATAGAAGCAGGTGCTGAAATATATCAATTTTAATATCTAGAGTTTCAGGGATAATGAAGACTTTTGTGATTGAGTTGGAGAGTACATACCTGAAAGGTTTATACACTGCTTGGAAATGACCTCTTTTATAGTATGAAGTGAAATGAAAAGGCGTGACTTTCCTTTAGAGTCTTCCTTAAAATAATAACTATACTATACTTAATTATTCACTATACAATCCAAACCTGGATATTTCAGTTCTCCATATTTCATTTTTTTTCTATCTGATGAAAAGCAACGAACAACAGAAACATCTGGGATGCTGTCACAGAGGGAGGCATTTGCTGTCCTTTTTGTCATTAGGACAAAGTAAAGGCACCGTGAAAAGGTCAGGAAAAAAAAAAGACGAAGAAGAAGAAGCATGCAGCTCAGGATGCAGAGAGGAGATTGCTGTTGTGGTTATTTGACACTGAACCAAATGAGAAACATTGGTTCTGATGAATGTCAGGGAAATGAGATGAACCAAACCTCAAGGCACTTGCTTGTGAGTGATTTGATTTACAAAGAGTATGCTTCAGAGACTGTACAGGATACCCAGACTTTATTGGAATCAAACAGTGAGAGGGTGAAGTAAGACCCTGCCGGGAAGATGTGATTCTGTGGTCCAGGGAGGCTTCTCTGAAGTTGAGATAGTTAATACTCACTCTATTTAAGGAGATAGATCCAGACATGCAGACACTGAAGAGGCCCAGTGAGGGTTGAGAGCAAAAATCCAAGCAACCTTCTCCCAGTCATCTCATCCAGATGTGGATACAACAGTGACAAAGTTATGGATTAGCTTAGGCTTTGGCTCTGCCGGCCATTATCTGGTCCGTCCCGCTCATCAATATTTTCATGGGCAAAAGGAAAGAGGAAGATCAGAAATGCTCTGAAAACATAATTATTCTGCTTTTTATCTTCAAAGTACTTTAAAATTTCCTTTTATGCTAGAATTAAAGGTGAATCAGAATGAATGGTGGGTGACCTTCATGTTCACAGAGGACTCAATTCTTTTGCTTTTTAGGGGCTGTTAATTCTCAGTTTGTAATTGCTGTTCCACTCACCATGTGTTTGACATCTACTGTTTCAAAACTCTCTCTCTCTCTCTCTCTCTCTCTCTCTCTCTCTCTCTCTCTCTCTCCTCTCCCTCTCCCTCTCCTCTCTCTCTCTCTCTCTCTCTCTCTCTCTCTCTCTCTCTCTCTCTCTCTCAGATTTATCCAGTCTAGTTAAATATTCAGATCATACAATTTATTGTCAGATTTAGTGTATTCCATCCCTGTTTGGAGCTTAACTACAATTCTAAAACAAAATGCAAATTCCAAGTTTACATCTTGATTATCGTTGTAAAAGCAACTTTTTAGATTATTGGGATCATAAAATAAAAGATAAATGCTAAAGGTGGTAATATCAGCCAGGGAGTTAGCTTATGCCCGCTGACACTTAGAGAAAGAAATAATCTATTCTATTGTAGTCCGGCGGGAGATTTTATCTGTAGAAAATACTGTCAGAGCTCACGGAAATAAAAACTGAAGTCCGTGTTTGCAATAAGGTAGAGACTGAATAGCTCAACTCAGTCTGATGATTAATGTTTTGCCTAAATGCCTGAAACAGCTGTCATCATGGAAAATGCTTGTCAATGTTCAAAGGCAAGTAAAGGCACAAGGTTTGACTGTCTCAAGTTCTCCTCTCAAGACATAGGAATTACATTAAGCTAGCTGAAGAAGTCAGGGTTAATTACAGTATTTTAAACAATGTTTTTGTTGATAGGCAAGACTGCGGATAGTTTCTAGACAGTATCTCTTGGATTAAGAGCAATAGCTTCTATTTCACTTGACAAGCGACACTGTCACTGTGCTACAGTTCGTACTTCAGCAGTTGTTTCTCTTGGTTGACCCATGCTGAGACCAAGTGTGCCCTGCACTAAGTTATTAATTTTTTTTGGAACATAGTTTCTTTTCAGGATATACCTTTCTAGGGAGACTCTGGACCACTGACCCACTCTATTTTGAGTGCATATGAAGAATTAGCATGGATCTGCACCACAATGGACATATGTACACCACTCTGCTAGTAGGTCTACCTGCAGTAGGCACAAGGTAATAAATACTTTACTCCTGAAGGTAGAAAGGGAGATATCTGTAAGTCACAAAGTAACTGGAAACAGTAAAGGTACTTATTGTATTGAAATCATACCAGGAAAATCAGGCCTGAGAACTTTTCAGGTACAGCATACCGAGGCGAGGTGCGATTCCTACTTCGGGACACCAGAAAAAGGAGTAAAAAATACTTAAGTACAGAAGGCCCCATTAGCCTGTTATCTCACTACCCAGTGAGTGAATCAAGTCCTTGACAGGTGGGGAACTCCTGATTGTTCCTGCAGCTTGGTTTGGCTCTGTCTCCGCTGACGATGCAGGTTTCTCAATCTACCTTCTGTCCATCCACCTTTCCATCTGTCTGGACCTGGCATTCATCCATGTGCCTATCCCTTCATCTGGACTCAGCTCCACTTGACCCTCCAAAGCTTGGCTCAAACTTTGTCTTAGCAACAACCTATCTTACCACAGCCTCTCCAGCAGACCTCTAACCTCATTCATTACACTTACAGAGAACTTCGACATTCCTATCAGCTTCTTGGCAGCTGTTCCCAAGGCCTTTACAAAGTCTCAGAACTCTGCTATGGCCTCTTTAACTTTTTACCATTCTGAAGCTTAGATAGGCGGATAGATATATGATATAGATAAATAGAAAATGATAGATGATAGATCATCGATGATCGATGATACAGATGATAATCAATAGATTGATAGATTTACTGTTAATATATTGTCTATAATGAGAGCTGTTATTAGAATTAGCGTTGCCTGTGCCCTGGACCGCCCACTGCCCACCCCTATTGCTCTTAGGTGTTAGAGGTGAGTTAGTGAGAATCAACTTCATAGACTCCGGTGACGGTGACGGCGTAGGCTTTGGTAGCAGGAGAGAAACGCTGCAGCGAGCTTTTTTTAATAACCTCCCCATTGGTCCCCAGTAAGCACCGCTTCTAAGTAGCAGCTCCTGATTGGCTGGCATTGTCTGAGTCAGCAACCCTTGTTCTTTCAGGCAGTCCTCAATTAGGTCCTCCTGGAGGGGATGCCTTCCCCCCCCTTCCCCCGCTGCTGCACGGCCTCAGGCCTTTATGCAGAGGCAGCTGTGCCTTTCCTCCTACAAATTAGGATTGGAATAAAGAAACCAGTGTTTGCCTCAACTAGCTACTAAGGAAATTAAAATTAACTGGCAAATTGTTGGTAATAAAGTAGCTTTCATTTGTGAATTGTTATTATATAATATTCTGGCATTGTCACAAGACTCATGTTCAACTGCTCTGTTGAAGGAGCAGGATTACAGCTCTGCATTCCCGATCATCCAGACACTGCAATCAAATCAAGGCACAATGTAGGAATTCGCTCATTACCGAATGATGGTTATTTAAATTTATAAGGCCATTTTCCTTTCTTCTCTTTAACACTACATATTTCACCAAACCTAGAGCTTGTGATTTTTGAGATACACTGGTGGCCAGAAAGTATCAGGAGTCCAAACCATTTCCCTGTTTCCCCCTTTTCCCCAGAGTGCAGGGGTCACAGAAACAACGAGTCCTGCCTAGAATTTCACTTCTATACTGAAGATCCCAGTATCAGGTACTCACAGTCACATGGCCAGTATTCTTACCTACCCACTGAGACATCACCCCAGACCCAAATATCAGAGTTTTAAAATAAAATGCTTCTAACGACTGGTTTGTGGACTTTCTACTTTCCAGAATTTTCCAAAGATAGTTTATGTTTATTTGGGTGTTTTATTTTTCATGTAGCAAATGTGTGGTACTTGTTCTGGAAAGAAACAGGAAAAAGTTTCTAGCTGATTCCTTTAGTAACATCCCCAGAGAACAAAATACTGTGTAGAAAGACAAGCATATTGTATGTTTATCAAGATTTGTACTGCCATAGGTTACTGGTTTTTTAGTTGGTAAAATTACAATAATAATAATAATAATAATAATCTTCATATCTTTACAACAAAATATACCCTAATATCAGTATTCTAGCCCAATGCATATGATCTGCAAATCGCTGTTATAATATAGTTTTTAGAACAATGTAAGATAGCTAGGACATATGAACCTGTGAAAGATCTATTAATTCTACCTAACAGAAGGAAAAAAGGTAAGGTCATAAAGCCTTATCTGGGATTCTAACCATTATGACCTCTTAGCCCATCCCAGCTACAGGTTATCTTGAAAGACTGTGCTAACTGGTCCCATGTCAAATTGACACACAAGCTAGAGTTATTTGAAAAGAATGAATTAACTGAGGAAATACCCTTGTAAGATTTGACTACATGGAATTTTCCTATTTAGTTATTCATAGGCGAGGTCCCACCCGTTTGTGGGTGATATTATCTCTGGAAAATAGATAATAGCTGGAGGTGCTGTGCTCTATAAGAAAGCAGAAAGAGCAAGTCTTGAGAAGCATGCCAGTAAGCGGCATCTCTCCATGGCTTCTGCATTAGCTCCTGCCTCCAGAATACTGCCCTATTTGTGTTCCTGTCCTGACCTCCTTCACCTTCACTGGTGTAGACATATAAGCTGCCCTTTCTTCCCCAACATGCATTATGGTCATGGTATTTTGTTACGGCAAATAGAAACCCTAAGAGAGTAAAGCTAGAACACATAGGAAGGGACATGCTAAATGTAAGTGTCAGGATGCAGTTTTCATGAGGCATTGTCTGTGATGGGGTGGGACTTTGCAGTAATGTAGTCTTTTGGGGGTTACCTATATATCTTTACAAGTAACATATGTTCTAAATTAGCCCAGCAATTTCACTACCTTAACAAGTTGGGTATAAACAAACAATTGTGGTTACATGTCCCCTTGAAAGGTTAAAGCAACAGTTAAACACAGACACAGATACATATATACACACAGACACAAAGATACACATACACACACACACACACCACACATGGGTAGACACACACACACACACACACACACGGGTAGACACACACACACACACACACCCACATGAAGAGAGAGAAAAAAAAGACACAGACACAGACACACACACACACACACACACACACACACACACACACACATAAAATGCCCATGTAAATATAATACATATAATAGATGAACAACGTTTGAAAAATAAAATGATGTATATGTAAGTAAAATGATGTATCAATGTAAGTAAACAAACTTAGAACATTAAACAAAAGGATGGGAATAGAAAATTCATATAAAATTCTACTTTAAGGTATAGCAAGCTCACTGATAATTCTACTTAACTTTCTTTGCCTATGGAAACCAGTATTATCACATACAAAATTTCTCAAATTGTTAAAATATAAATCAGAGATTAAACTTTATTTGAAACCTTATGACTTTAATTTGACAGGCTAATGTTATTCAAACAAGGTTAACCCATAGTCAATATGTGAGATTCTGCGAAAACAGAATAGGTAAAAGTGAGACTATTAATTCCTAGAGGAGAGAATATCTCTTAAGATTATAGAGGAAGTATTGAAGAATCTTTGTGGTGTCAGGAAGTCTTCAGGACTCCCTTTTATCAACATCAACTCTGAGAAGTATTCTGAAAATTATAAGACAAACCCCATAAAAAACTGTGTGCCTTAAGGGCAATGAAGAAAGCAGAGAGGGCCATGGGTCTGTGAGTGGAAAACTTGAAAGAGTAGAGATCCTGATGTTGTCTGAAACATAAAAATTATAAAATTTGTTGCCCAGTTCTAAGAATACTTCAAGAAGGCTCAAAGCCTTTCTGTGTCATATGCACATTGACCATCACCTAAGTTCTAAAGAGACTTTAGAAAAACATTAAAGAAATAGCTTTTGAAGATATGTTAACAATATGCTTATTGCTATTAAGTATATTAATTATTTTAGTAAGTTTTTATAATTTTTTAAACTGTTTATTATTTGTGACTTTCACATCATGCACCACAATTGTCCTCATCTACTTGTCCCTTCATATCCACTCTGCACCCTTGAAACTACCCCAAAAGCAAATTAGAAAAGAAAGAATAAGGGAAAGACTAAAAACATCTCCTGGTGAAAGCTGTAGTGTGTCAGTGTGTCCCACAGTATACCATTTTGTCTGTATATCATTACTTGCAAATGCTCATTGCAATGAGCCACTTGTCTGGTTGGAGGCCTCCCTGATTTCTGCTATACTCTCAATAGTGGATCCTCACCAGGACTCCTCTTGCATATCCTGTTGTTCTGTGTCATGGAGATCCTGCAGCTTTGGATTTGCAGAACCAGCTTCTTTGTGTACTCTAGCAGTTCATACGGGGGTAAGTCAACTCAAAACCTTGGATCTCTGTCTGAGTGGTAGCTGAGTTGATTAGGCCACCAACTCTTCTGTCTTGCCACCATCATTGCCTTGACTAGTTTGCCTGTTTGCAGCCAGCAAAGGGTGGGGCCAATGCTACTGTGCTGACCAGGCAAGGGGCAGGGCCTGCTCTCCAGAGTGCTATAGCTGGTGAAGGGCAGGGTCAGCTACAGGAATGGAGATACTGAAGAGAAAGAAAGGAAAATGTTTTAATCGTTATGAACATGGGTGGTACTGGAGATGTGAGGGTGTAGAGTAGTAGTCTGATGTAAATAGCGTGCCCTTGGCACCTGAGACCATAGTGAAGTAGCAGCCCATGTTGCAGATGAGAGCCATGTCTGGGCATGTAGCATCATGATTCTATGTCAATGTTCAAGGCTCATATTACCACAAAATGCTATATGGTTGTCCCTAGTCTGGATTGGTTTTTGGGGCCATGTTGATGATGTGTAGAGCTAATTCCATCCCTCATTGACTGCAACACTTGAAAGAGCAGGCCCTATATGAGAGCTACCCCTCTGGGTAGCACAATAGAGGTTCCTTACCTCTCCTTTGTCCTTCCCACCTTGCTGCTTACCACTTGCAGCACGTGGGAGAGCTGGCACTGAGGTCTTATATTAACTTCTTAAATTGCTTATTTATATAAACCTATGTCTTATGAAATATATCTACAAGTGGAGATAGCTATCCCCCAGTACACCTGAAAGTCTTCCAATCTAGATGAGAACTGCTTTGCATCTGAGGTTCAGTCCTATTAGAAATACTTCTTTGTTCAACTGGCCCCAAGCATACACACAACTGTTTCCTTGAGCTTGAAGCAAAAACAATTCAGAGATAATTCCACACTGTTGAATGAAGGTTTATTACTTGCTTCCTACAAAGCAAAATAACAAAAGGCAAAGCCTTCAGAATACAATTTTATTATGTCTTGAATACTCTGATTTGACAGCTTCCTATTTGGTTTCAAGAAGTTATGTACTCAAATGTAAATTTCAGAACATGGTTACATAGTTTACCACTTATTTCCTAGGAGGCAAAGACATGTATAAATAGGAGTTTTTACAGGCCATGATGCCTCCATGTTGGAAATAAATTGTACAAATTTTTTAGATTTAATTTTCATTTAGATTTTTCCAAATAAATTTGTTTTAAGACACTGAACTTCCTATCATTATGTTCTTCATGCTCTCTCTCTCTCTCTCTCTCTCTCTCTCTCTCTCTCTCTCTCTCTCTCTCTTTCTCTCTCTCTCTTTCTCTCTCTCTGTCTGTCTCTGAGAATAATACTTCACAAAAACATGCTATTGGAAAAAAATTCTTGGCTCGGACTGCTGGCTTCCTCTTGTGTAATCATTATGTATGAAGGAGTTCATTTCACAGAAACATGACTATGAGGGCAAACACTGCTCATATCACCATGAGGTAATAGGTAGAAGGCACAGCAGAAACCAGGATCAGGCCATAACTGTAAAGTCCCACTAAAGTGTCTTGCTTCTGGGACCCAGGCCACACCTCCTACAATGTCCTGAACCTCCTTGGGAGCAAGCATTCAGAACAGGAACCTGTGAAAGGCATTTCAAAATGAATAGAGATATTGTTTTAAGTTCAACACAAGTGAATCCTTTAGATACCATGTCTCCCCAGAAGTTTGTGAAAACTTCAATGTTGTATAAATATTTTCATGTTTTTTTTGGGGGGGGGAGAGAAAGAAACTACTTACTGTCCGTTAAACGGGTCCCTTCTCTTTGTACCTTTCTGCTAAAGTTTACTGAATAGATGTTATAATTTATAAACCAATTTTCTTTTGGTTTAATTTGAGATCACTTATCTTGTCAGCATGATTAGTTATTTTTATTGATAGCTAACATATTAAGGCACATTTGCATTATTGGTTTGAATACTACACCTTACTGATAGCATTCTGGCTTTGCAATGGACCATATTTAATTTACTATTTGTTGGAAAGCTGTTTACATGTGATGTTCTCTGCTTTTTGTTTGTGTAATATGATGCGGAAGTCTGGGTAAGGCTCACCTCAGAGTTGAGGTGGGAGGGCTTCTGCATGTATTATGTTTCAAACTTAAAAGTGAAACAATGTTATAATACTATTCCAAAATTATATTCCTTTGACTGATTTGATTGTAGTGGTTAAAGTCTAGTCTTGTAATTTGAAATTGGGACTCTAGAAGTAGTATTATTGCTTCATTTTAGACTTGTGAAATTATTGTATGCATAATGTATATTTAAATGTTTATATAGTCTTTTCTCAGATTTGTCAAGATATAACTAACAAATTAAAGCAATATGCATTTAAAGTACATAAATTTATATTACTTTTGCACTTTCAATGGACAAATTATATATATATGTTTCAAAACAATTATGTGAGATAAAACAAGTGTTAATTAGTTTATTATATTCATTCTACAGTAGATGCAACATCACATCATAGACTCTTATGCTATTAACATTCAATACTGAGGCAGATGCTTCCCAGAATCCTTTAAGTCATCACTGTAACAAGCACAGCTTCAGATTTTATCAAGGGTTTAGTAATTCTGGTAAGTTGGTTGGACTCCTAAGTCCAGGAAGTGCCACAGCCTCTGGCCAGTGTTCCAGGAACAATGACATATATGCCTCAGTTCTGAGAACCTATAGAGATGGGGGCACTTTGTTCCCCTCTGGGGCTATCATGTAAACTAATTTTCTAATGCTAAGTGTATTAGGCTGATGTGCCCTAGACCTTTAGCATGCAGCTTTAAAACTGAGTTTAATAAACCCTTTAAAATTATAACAATGGGCAAAGCATACCCTGAAAGGGAAATTGACAATTATTCAAAATGCCCTTTTCACCTCTCATTTGACATAATTTAAAAACTACCCTAATTTGGTATTTGTATTCATTTTTCAAATAATCAAAAGGTATATATTTGGTTAATATCTTTATTTGGGCTTTGCTTTCACTGAGCTGGGAAACATCTATAAAATTGAGTAGCTGGTACGAAAGCTTTCTAGAATTTTATTTCATTTTATATATTTACATAAACCTTTCCATCTTCTTATAATGTACATTCTCTTTAATTTACCTTTGATAAGAAACTCTAGCACACTGAAAATCTAAATCAACTTCATGGTTTTACCTATATATCTTTCTCCTCCCCAGTTGGCAGCTCCAGGGCATTAACAACAATTTATATACTTGATTATTTTGAAAGCACTTTCACAGAGGTGCATTTTTCTTAATTAGCTTACCATTGGATCTAATGTGTCTTTGTTTATCATTTTTTCTGCATCCAGTGTTATATTCTGCAAAGTACCCTGAGCTTAGTAGAAAAATTGAATGTTATGAATCAACGAATTATGTTTGATAGATATCAAACGGGGGGGAAAATGAAATTTAAGGTCATTTGCTTTTGATAAATAAATTCTTAGTAGGGATGAGGGAATTCAAGATGAAATGACATCTTCTTTTGTCAACTAATTTCTGTTTTTCTATAATCTATTGTTTATGTACAATGTGGCATTCTAAGACCTGCTTTTGAAGACTTTTAAACAGTTATATTAGTGAGCAGGGAACATTTAGAATCAATACAATGACAAGTTGCTAAGTTCCTCTGGAAATGAAGTTTTATCTGTTAACTACTTTATTGTAGCTTTCAGTTAACTCTTCAAATTCTTCACAGTACCTTCGGCATATATACATTCCTGGAAACTGATAAAATTAGCCTAAAGCTGTGAGGAGAGACTTGGTCGATTCTGATGGAATTTGTTGGGCAGCACCGTGTTTTTTCCTGTCTTTGTTTTCTATTTGCTACAATAAATTGACATAGTCTATTCTCAATTGCATGTCAACATTGTATGCTGTCATAATGAATCATATAAAACATGATGAAGAAATGACTTCCCTTTGTCTGTGTGATGAACTATGTAATGTTTTTAAAGTAAATTTCCCAATTTAATTTTGTTTTTCTTAGTCTTGTGCTCCCTAAGCAACACAGCAGCTAATAGTAGAAGAAAATTTAACCCAAAGTATTTGGGGGGAAATTCCTTCAATAATGCAACTGAAGCACATGTGTGTGCTCAGTGTTTATATATGACCACTGTCCATTGCTTTCTGCAATATTAGTCAGATTTGGTGATGATACATACCTACCAAAATAACTGGGCATGCTTTTAACCTATCAAAGTAAATTCCTATCATTCCAGTTTTATGAGGAAGATTCATTAAATTAGGCAACTTAGCGAGCAAATGGAAACTTTGCCTTATTGACAGTTCTATTAAGGAGTATGTGTGTGTGTGTGTGTGTGTGTGTGTGTGTGTGTGTGTGTGTGTGTGTGTGTATACATGACCTTATGGGTAATTCTCAATTTGTTTTCTCATGTGAAAAATATGTTGTTTTTTCATTTATTTCTTCATATGACAAAAAAGTGATTTAATTTATGGATTCAAATCCATCTTTTCAAGGCATTGTATATAAAATGACAATTATGACTTTTTTAGATTATAAAAGGAAACAAATTCTATGGGGAGTTGTACTGTGCAGATACAGTATGCTATTCCTCTTCAGTAAGTGTTTCTATTTTTGATATTAACAAATATTTATTTCCATTAATTTCTAAAAGATTTTATATGGATCACTTTACTAAGAGACATTATGTAGAGTCCATTGACATCATTATCTTGTTAACCATTTCCTGGAGAGAAATCTTGTCCCCTCTCTCCATGCCACCCCTCATGCATGCACACTCCTGAATGAGAGGGATATTTGTTTGCTCTGCTTTTAAGTCATTTCAATTTGGAATATCCAATAGTAATTTGATCTCTTTCATGGGATAACTACTTGCTTTCTAATATTTCTTTGTCTTATATGAATGTTAACAATCCATCTTAATAGAAATAATTTATAGACTTTCAATAAGAACTCATGGTACTTATCTAGCTCATGAGAGATTTAAAATATGGTTCTCCCTTCCTGCTTCATTTCTACTGATGATTATCAATATGATGACATATATCTTTTTAAGGTAAATTATGGTTTAGATTCTGTTACATATTTTATTTAGAAAATGTTTCTAAATCAACTTATTAACTACATTTTGGTCTATTAACCCTCTGTGAGCCAGCCATGATCCAATAAGTAGGGTATATTTAATCTGAATTACAAAGACATTTCCTGTCAAAGAGATAGAAGGTCCTGAGAAGTGGAATGTGAAGTATGAAATTGAGATGCATAGAAAAGAGAGAAAGTGTGTGGTGTGGAAATGTAGAAAGGCAGAAAAAGAAGGATGGTAAAGCCAGAGAACAGCATTAAGTAAAGAGTCTGTCAGGCAAAGGAGAAAATGTAGGAGAGAAGAGCCAACTTCAGAGGACTCTGTCTTAGTAGGTAAAAGGATTTTTCATGTGAGATGTAAGTAACATCAAAACCCTCTGAGAGGAAAGTTACATATCAAGATTCCATTAAGAGAAGATGATGATGTAATTTTGAAAATTGTCTATATATAGCAAAGACTGGATGTCAGGAGATCTGGTTGAACACTGGGGCTATACTTCTTCTGAGATAGATGAACATGCATAGCAGAGCAGAATAATACTACAATGTGAGAAGACTGCATTGTGAAAAAAGGGACCTCATGAAATTGCAAAGCTTCTGTAAGGCAAAGAACACTGTCAAAAGGATAAAATGGCAACCAACAGATTGAGAAAAGGTTGTTACTAATCGTACATCCAATAGACGCTTAATATCTAATATATACAAAGAACTCAGGAAGTTAGACTCTAGAGAATCAAAATAATCCTATTAGAAATTTGGGTACAGAGCTAAATAAATAATTATGAACTGAGGAATACTGAATGGCTGAGAAGCACCTAAAGAAATGTTCAACATTCTTAGTCTTCAGGGAATTGCAAATCAAAACAACCCTGAAGTTGCACTTGTGTGACAGCAGATGCTGGCAAAGATGTGGAGCAATAGGAACACTCCTCCATTGTTGGTGGGATTGCAAGCTGTTACAACCACTCTGGAAATCAGTCTGGAGGCTCCTCAGAAAATTGGACATATTACTACCTGAAGGACCTAGCTGTACCAGTCCTTGGCATATACCCAAAAGATGCTCCAACATATACCAAGGACACATGCTCCACTATGTTCGTAGCAACCTAATAATAGCCAGAAGCTGGACAAAACACAGATGTCCTTCAACAGAGGAATGGATACAGAAAATGTGGTACAGCTACACAATGGAGTACTATACAGCTATTAAAAGCGATGACTAAATAAAATTCTTAGGCAAATGGATAGAACTAGAAAATATCATCCTGAGTCAGGTAAAATAGTCACAAAAGAATGGTATGCATTCACTAAGAAGTGGATATTAGCCCAAAAGCTTGGAATACCTAAGAAAAAAATCACAGATCATATGAAGCTCAAGAGTTAGGAAGATCGACATGTGGATGCTTCATTCCTTCTTAGAAGAGGGAACAAAATACTCATGGGAGAAAATAAGGAGACAAAAATAGACTAGGGACTAAAGGAAAGGTCATTCAGAGACTGCCCCACCTAAGGATCAAGATCAGATACATACAGCCACCAAACCGAGTCACTATTGCTGATGCCAAGAAGTGCTTGCTGATAGGTGCCAGATTTGAGTATCTCCTGAGAAGCTCTGCCAGAGCACTACTGTTACAGAAGAAGATAGTTGAAGCTAACCATTGGAATGAGCAAGGGGCCCCAATGAAGGAGTTGGAGAAAAGACTGAAGGAGCTACAGGTTCCTATGCAACTCCATAGGAAGAACAATCATATCAATCAACCGGACCCCACCAGAGCTCCCAGGGCCTAAATCACCAACCAGTGTGTACATGTAGCAGAGGATGGCACTGTACAGCATCAGTAGGAGGAAAGACCCTTGGTCCTGTGAAGGCTCATTTCCTCGATGTAGGGGAATGCCAGGGTGTTGAGGTGGGAGTTGGTGGGTGGGAGTGAGAACATCCTCATAGAAGCAGTGGGAGCGGGGAGAGGGAAAGGGAGAGAGGGGTTAGGGGATAACATTTGAAATGTAAATACATAAATATCCAAGAAAAAAATAAAATTTAGAAAAAAGAAAAATATAAAAAGAAAGGATGGAAGACATGGGACACACGAGTGGCAGATAGAACAAAGGAAACTGTGTTTCTCCTCTGAGATATAGATAAAATGGCTGCCATCACTGAAACTGAGTAGAAGACTCAGATCTTCTCACTGAATGAGTGAGCACAGATTTCATTTGTGCTGAGGGAAGTTCTAAGCATTTTTGTATAAATAGCACTTAGGGAACTCAATATTTTACCAAGAACTTAAATAATATTGTCTAGAAAAAGATTGAATAATATATGTGTGGATGTTAATAGATAACCAAGCTTGAAATTCAAAAAACAGAAAGAATTTAGATTAGTAACTCGAGCCGGGGGAATGGAGGAAAACATTCCCTTCTAGTAATGCAAAGCTCATATTAACAGACATAATGCTTTCCAACCATGTTGTTGGTACGACGTGTTCCTAATGGCTTTTCCATAAGTTTCAGAGAGAAGCATCCTCTATACATTCTGTACTGTGTAAAAATGAGAGGGCATTATTGGAATGTATGTTGGGTGTTGGGTGACTGTACCTGGACTGTTACAGCTTCTCATAAGAAACATATGAAAGAGCTACCTGTGTTCTAGAGAAAGGGAAACTAATGAAAAAATACATAGATAACTGAGTTCAAGGCCAGCCTTGTCTACAGAGTGAGCTGTAGAACAGCCAAGACTACACAGAAAGACCTTGTCCCAAAATCAATCAATCAATCAATCAATCAATCAATCAATCAATCTTACTATGTGTTTGATATGTCTCTTTAAACAATTTTCAAATTATAGAAATGTATAACAAAAATTTCCTTTAGAGAACTTTGTAAACAGAATAAATAATTTAAAAATAATGTTTAAAAACCAAGTAGTCATGGTAATTGCAGTTATAATTTACACTACTTAATTTGGAAATACCATGCAAGAGGTTCTGGAGAGAAAAATTCTGTCAATATTCTGAAGTTTGATATTTCATGTGATCTTTGCGTATTTATTGCAGAGTCCTTCAGATATCTCCTCGCTCAGATTTATACTCATTCTCGATCAGGTTCAAAGTGGATGACACCTAAAATAACAATCAATACACCTAGTTAGAGTCATAATACATGCTGCTGAAAAATGTTAGTGGTGTGACGTCTTATCGAAGCATATCTTTCATCTCATAAAACACTTGGAATGATTATGTTATCCAATAGAGACTCATGTTTGCTTGAGCCAAGCCCATGGTAATTTATATTTCAACAACACACATACAATTTTCTGAAAATTTCCAGAAGACTTAGGAATGTGAGATGCTTTTTTGCTCGCATATTTCTGATAATGTACACACTGCCAGAAGAAAATAGAATATCTATGCATTGAATATGGATTATGAATTCAGTATTTCATTATTTTGCAATTTTTCTAGTGGAAAATACAAAGTTTGTTATCACTACAACCATATGACCTACCAAATCCTGCAGGCTCACCTGTATGAAATAACCCACATATGTGTAACCTATATCACACACACATATGAATGAGAGAGATCCCCCAAATCCATACTCCATAGATTTAATTTTTGTGGAAAATACAGTCAATTTTCTAAAACAGCTTTTATATCTTAAAGTAATATTTTGATAGATTTTAATACTATTACATTATTATATTTTCACAAGTTGAAAAATGTTGTATTTGAGGATAACAACAGATGAGTATAAGAATTAATAATGGTTGTACCACTATACTGTGCTTTGAAATTTTTTTCTGATTCCATTGCTATTTAACTCTGTCAGTGTAGGTAACTATATACAGCTTGTTACCAGACATAAAAATAGCATCTCATCTCAGAGATAAATATTCTCTCATAATTTTGAAGGCGAATTTTTAAATTTTTATCTACTCAAAATATTTTAATGTACCATGCGAGACTTGAAGGGTAAATTTGAATTTATCATCTTGTAATTGTGTCATTATCATTTATCTAACCCATTTCTAATTTAAAATAAAACTCAAATGTCACCATTACCAAAAGAGAAAAATGTATAGGGGACCTTAAACAGAGCAACCCAATACATACATGAGAATTTTATGAAGATAAATATTTGAAGACACAAATGATTGTTCCCCAGAGGCATTTATTTATTAATTGTTTAATGAAATGGGCCATCATTAATATTCCATATTAAGGTCATTTTGTTTCTGTCCATCCAGTTTATCATTTAATAATAGCAATGTATCTCTTTAGTGGTTATGCAGTTATTACTCAACAACTGTCTTCTCTTGTCATTCTGTAGCTTCCAGTTGTCAGTGTAACACAAATGTCTCTTCGTCCTACTTCACGATGAATGTTATAGAGTATTTCTATAGCAGGGAAAAATCGACCATATAATCAATATTTGAACATGTATCTCCAAATAAGCCCCTGGAGAGATCATAATATGTATTCAGTATTTTAATAGATATCTCCAAGTAGTATTTTTTAAGTAGAGATCTGAGGAATTAGCTCTCCAAACAACACAGGAATGCCTGTGAATGAGTGAATACTTGCACTCATGCCAAATGTCTACATTAGCCTTTTAATATTTACTAATCTACTGTTTAAATGCTATTCAAGTATGATTTTCCCGTTATGAATGAGGGCAAGACACCATTCAGAAGTGTAACAACTTTCCATTGGCAATTTTTAGAAGTGGTTTTATTTTTAGAACACCATTTACATGTGTGTTGAATGTGTTACAAAAATTTCCAAGTTTTTTTAGTTCTGTTTATTAAAGTTTTGTTATCTTTATAAATTTACTTTTAAATTATTAATTATTTGATAATTAATTATTTAATTATTTAATAATTTTATAGTCAATCAGCTTTGTTTAAAATTGAAATAAACACTCTACAATTGACTATTTTGATTTTTAATTTTTATCTTTTTATGTTTTTCCTCATATTTTAATTGCCTATTTTATATGATCAAAGTCTGTGTTCACTTCCTGAAATATCTATAGGTCCAGACTATGATAATTTTTTCTAATTTTATAAAAAGTGTTTATTGAAATTCAGTATTAATTTCTAAATCCTATGAAGCAGCTATTCTCACCCAAACAGGGACATTTCTTACGTATTGAAATGGTATTGCCTTTGTTGGTATAATACAATTTATTTTTATATACCTATGGGTTTTTTATAAATACTTGTTAACTGTTCAAATTCTTGGGTTTCTTGGATGCAAAACAAAAAGGTCAAACATAATGATTATTTCAGATTTATAGTCATTATTCTTACCTTTTTAAATTTATTTAGCTTTTTAGCTCCAGAATATTCTTTTTAAAATGAAAATTTTATCGTTCTCTTTCATTCTTAGTTTAACAGAATACACCATATGTGATAGAAGGGTTTCATTCTTATACATATTCATATTTACTCTCTCCTCTAATAGGGTTTCACAGAGTCAGGCCTTTCCTGGAAACTCTCCTTTAATTCCATATCCTCCTGACTTCATCATTGGTCAATAGATCTTTATGATTTCTATAGAAAATGAAACATGGAAAAGAGTGAGGTATTCTCTTTTAAAAGTGTGTTACAATTAGAAGAGTTCTTCATCAAAGAGTTCAATGATAAGGTAGATACTGGCAACACTATACAAAAGACATGGCTTACCCATGAAGCTACAAAAAGAAAGGCCAGGCCATATTTAAACTGACACTGAGTTTCTAAAAGAAGAGAAATTTCTATGAAGAAATGAACTCACCAAGGCAATTTCTGTCCTGATGATGAAGACAGGCCTTGAGAGAGGAGTTTTGGCAAAACTCTCAGAGAGCATGCAACAAAGATTCTCCAGCAGGAAAGAAGTAATAGGCCTTTGTATACATGTCAACGTCATGCTAAATTTCTTTCCTTGATTCCTGTGCAGACATGTGCCTAGAAACATCCTAAGTGTTAAGAACACAGTTTCTCCCAGTACCTGCCACTGTCTTGTGTGTTCTTGTATATTAAGAAGGCCGCATTTTCTGCTGTGTTCTGACTATGATCTAATGGAAGTGTAACTGGGGCACTCTGGACCAGGGAAGATGCAAATAGATGGTCTAAGTGTTCACTCAAGCTATTAAATAAGAGCCAACATAAAAGGTGAAATGTAGCACCATAAATAGTGAACACGAAGTCCACTTCCTTGCTTCTCTCTGTGTATTCTTTCCTTGCTAGGTTTTCTTTCAGTATTCCAGGACAACTAGTCATAGAACTGCTCCCTTCATCAATTAATCATCTATGCCCTAGTGTGCACTGATGGGCCTTCTATTCTGTCCTCCATCCATAACCTTCTCAGGGAAGGAAAGAAGAAATGAGCCATGGCACTTTTAAACTCAGAACATGTGTTGCTAGCATCCTAGTGGTTTGAAGAGGTCAATATAGCCATTTTTCAAAATAATATAAATAGTAGAAGTTTTTAGACTCTCCACACTTTTAAAAAGAAGGCTGATATTTTGTTTCTTTATTCTCTATATACTTTGGTTTAACCTCCAATGTTTCATTTCATTTATTTAATATCCTGATTTTTTCAATATCCTCCTCTCATTGTATAAATCATCTAAGCAATGATAAAGAAAAATATCTTTGGGTGTTTCTGGGTCACTAAACTCATAACTCAGAAAGAGGGAAGTGAAGATTAGTAGTCCAGGACACAGATATTGCTGATTTTATATTTTTATGTTGTGTGCCTGTAAAATCAATCTCTTTCAGCCATAACAAGATTTATGTAGTAATAAAAATAAAACTAGTTTCCTTTCCTTAAGTATAAACACCACAGACCTACTATTTACATGCCGTACAGAATGTGAAAGCCTTTGCCTAGACTTGGGCTCAGTCGTGTCTTTAAATCCATTCTTTGAAACATTCCTTTTGCGTAGTGCAGATAATTCAATCAGTGAAATAATTGTGTGACAAGTGTGAGGACAGGAGTATGGTCCCTAGAACCCACATCAAAAGCTTAATTAGAAATGCACTAAGTAATTCCAGCACTAAGGTGACACAAAATGATCCCTGGAGCTTAATAAACATCCAGACTATAGGTTAATGAGAGACCTCGTCCCAAAAGAAATGGACAGTGTTCCTGAGGATGGTACTCAAGGTTGTGGTCTGCTTTCTGTCCTGTATAAACACAGGAATGAACGCAAACAAACCTTTCATTAGCCATCCAATCTTATTAACGTAGTTATATAATTGTCCTCTAAACAAGTTTAAGTAATGTAAAAGATAAAATAAATAAAAAGGAAAGGTCAGCTGAGATTATAAAGTATGGGGATTAGGGTTATGGAAAAGGTAATGTTGAAATGATCTGTGTTTATCTTTTGTAATACTATCTGGAAATAATGAAAAGAGAAGTAAGCCAATGAGATATGTGCAAGCTCTTCAATGAAATCAATTAAAATATACAGAATAAAACCTGTGCATACAAAAATCCTATCTTCCATGAGATCACTGGTCTCTATTATAATTTAATATAAATTTTAGACTCTCTATTTGGTTGTGCACTTTGGATCTTTATTTTGCATTTTATAAAAGTTGTATTTCTTTTAATTCCTAAAGATTCAGACATTAAATGAAAAAAAAGTGTTTTACTTGATTTAGGTTCATTTTACCTTGCCTTTTTCTTATTTACCCTCTTCATTATTCTATTAAAAAACAATAAACAATATGGTATGGTATAAAAACACACATGTAGTCTAATGGGATAAAATGAATAAAAAGCACAAGTGTGCATAAATACACTCTTCTAATATATGACAGAGATGCCAAAAACAATCTTAGGAGAATTGACAAAAAAGGTAGACTTACAACAAATGAAGGTGGGAAAATTGGGTATGCACATGTAAAAAAAATTAAATTAAATCCATATCTTTCAATATTCACAAAGTCGTACCTAATTTGTATCAAAGACTTAAATGTGAACACAAAACACTAACACTATTCAAAGAAAACATAGGTAGCATGATTCTAAGCATAAATATTAAAAAAGACTTTCTGAATATATCAGAAAATTGACAACAAGAATTGACAAGTAGAATTTCATGAAACCCAAAATGTCTCACAGATAATAGAATAGTCTATTTAAAGAAGCAGAAACCTACAGAATGGAGGAGAATCTTTGGTACCATACTCATGACAAGGTATTAATACCCAGAACATATAAAGATCTAAAAACAATTGCCTATTCAAAAATGGACAAAGGAACTCAACACATTATTCTTAAAGTAAACAAAATAAAGAAGAAACATCTCTAAAATATTCATATTCCTATGCTGAAGAAATGATCAAAACTGAGTATCTATTTTTATTTATTCTTCTGTCATATATAACATCTAACAACAGTTTCTCCTCTCTCTTCTCACACCAGTCCTCCCCATCAATCATGCCATATTATAAGTTTAGGCACATCCCATCATGTGAATGAGCCAACCCGATAGGAAACAATAGGTCCCCCAAACAGGCAAAAAAAAAAAACTGTCAGAGACCAACAGTTGTTTAATTGGATATAAGACCCACTCAGCAAGAAAGAAATTATGCCTTGTACTGGAAATATGGTCAACTTCCAAAGGCCAGTGAAGTCGTAGATTGTGGGGGAGCACCTACAACTGGCACTTTATTAAACCAACATAATCAGTAACTTCATTGTAAACATTTATACTTATATTCTCAGATAAGTATAGGTCTCACCCCTCATCAAAGAAATCTCCTTGCAAAAGAATAAGATTACAGAATAGCAAAGCTGATCAAAATGCAGGTGATATACCATAGGGTAGTGTCTAAACTGACCTGGAACATATTTAACATTACTCCTACATATACAGCTGAGGATCAGAGAACGAGCTAAAGAAGGGATGGGGATATGATAAGAGCTGGAGGACGAGGATGTTATCTGTCAGAATTTGTCCCTAGGAATGTCAGTGAAGCTATGACTGCCTAAACAAGACCTAAGGACAAGAAAAATAGATATGCTAATGTCAAAGGAGGAAAACCCAGTGGTCTTCCACCCTAGACAAAGAACTACAGGCAACCAAGAAATGCAGACAGTGGAAGAAAAAAGCTTACCCAATTAAGAAACCTTGAAGACATTTTCCAATATTCAGTTGTCAGAGCTGAAATAACATATATACAAGTAGCCTTATACAGGTAACAATATTGTAAGTGTAAAATTACATAGGCTCAGCAGGTTGTATATTTTCTGTATATTTTGTATATAGCATACGATAATTAATGAAATAACTTATGAGAGAAAGATTTCATATCTATATCTATCTATATCTATATCTATATCTATCTGTATCTATCTATATCTATATCTCCCTGTATATATATATATATATATATATATATATATATATATATATATATATATACACAGGGAGAGAGAGAGAGAGAAAAAGAGAGAGAGAGAGAGAGAGAGAGAGAGAGAGAAAGAGAGAGAGAGATTTGGAAGGGAAGGACTGGAGGGCAGAAAAGAAAGAGGAGAAAGATGGCAATTACAATTTCAAAAATATTTTTAGATGAAACACTTGGTTTTGCATTATCAAAAGAATTAAAAATTTTTCATATCACTTAAAATAATTTGTCTGGGCCTGTTGTGGTAGCTGAGTTGGTCTGACAGCCCTCTGGCACACACAGCACCAGGGCTCGCTCTCCTGCTTTTCCCAGAAGAGGGGTTCAGCCATACTATTGTCTGTGGCAGGCACCAGGGGCAGTTTACACGTGTTGGCATCCAAACCATCAGGACAACCTCTTTCACAGTTCCCTAGTAGACAAGCGGCAGGGGCAGCTTTCCTGTTCTTATGACTTCTGGACTGACTCCCTTTTGTCCCCTCCACCAGGGCCAGTCCTACTGTGTAGTATGGAAAGTGTTACAGAAGCCAGAGACTTTTAACCAGACCAATGACACATTGCAATGGACATTTGCAAGAGAAGCCTTTTAGACAAAAGACTATATCGTGTGACATACAGAAGCATTCATAGTGAGATGCTGTTTTTTGTTTGTTTGTTTGGTTGGTTGGTTGGTTTTGCTGTGTTGTGTTGTGTTTTGTTTCTTTGAAGGTTTCCAGGGTGAATCGTGATTATGGAGGGAAGGTTACACGAGTGAGATTGTACTTCACCATGTGAAATACAACAAAAATGTTAAAAAAATTCTGTCTGTAAAATATAGCAATAAGCTTGCCAGATCTTTAGTTACATTTCTAATCAAAGCATCTTGTTACTTATTTCCAATAGTGGAGTATTGAACAAGGTTCAAGGGAAAGATAAATTAACCATTTAGTGAAGCAGAACGAGATAATTGTGAGGAAAGCCAAATAACTATACTAAAAGAGTAAGACTCATAAATATATAAATGAACTATTGTTTTGCACCATGCTTTACTTCATGAAAAAAAGCTATTAATCTTGCAGAAAAGTGATTTAGATAGTGATATTATTGCATTTAAGGAGATATATACAAATTTAATACATCACAAATCAGGATGCAGAACTTAGGTTTTAATTTTACATTATATCAGAGGTGAAAATATATCAGAAAAAGATAGCTTTTAAAAACATAGCCTTTAAAATATAGTAGCACATAAAATATCAATCATCTAATGAAAACTGAGAAATAATTCTGGGAAAAGATTTGAAATAGTTCATAAAAACCTGAGAAATTATATGTACTTGTGTAAGGTTTCACTTCTGAAAAGACCAAATCTAGTGCTTTAAGAGATACTAAAGAAAAAAAATCACTCTCTTTTGGCACTGCTGAGACATTGTTGCTTCAAGATATTGACTTTCTATACCTCACTCCAATCACAAAACATCAAGAGATACAATCCTTCCTGAGGCAAAGATTTAAATGGAGTGGTGCTTTAAACCCCTGAGATATGGTTCATGGTAAAATATGAGATTTATAATGGGATTTATAGATACTTCTAAACAAGGCATAGTTTAACATTCACATTGATTATATAATTTAAACCTAACGGTTACACTGCAAGGCTTTATTCTGATTTTTTTTTTCTATTTTATAGGTGAACAGACAGAGATTCATTTAGGTTTATACCTTGTCAATGTCTCAAAGCTGATAAAGGGCATTGCTTGTGCTTAAATACAAATCGACTATTTATTTGAAGAAGCTACTCTCTTAAAATATGCAAATGAATTAACCTAGAAGCTGTTACAAGGTTCCCACTAAAAGATTTAATATCATTTTTCTTATTATCAACTTATATTATGGCAATGTTCAGGTCACAGTGGACTCCAGAATGTGTCTTTGACTTTCAGGACACCTCAACTAGGACTTTTTGACGGTCATAACTTATTGTGCGTCCTTGTCAAGAGTCTCGCAATCATGTATTCAGGCTGAAAAAGCAGGGGAATTAAAACAAAACAAACAAATCTCTGTCTGAAAAACAGATTGCCTCGTGTTCACGTTTCTGCTTCAGAGCCAAGAGCATAAAACTCGTATCCCCAGACCTAACTGGAGAGACTGCACAGCAGTTAAGAACAGGTACCGCTCTTTCAAAGGATCCAAGTCCCAGAACCCATATGAGATATATCACAACCACCGCGACTCCACTTCCAGAGGATTCAATACCTTCTTCTGGCGCCACGGGCACTGCTATCCTGTGCCCAAATCCACACTCAGATACAGCACATACACAATATTAAATATATTTTTGTGAGGTGCAAACACAATAAACCTTTCATAGATTATTCATGGGACTACAATTCATAGCCTTTCATTTACTTCAGATAGCCTTTAAAAGTTTATATAATAGTTTTACAGCAGATTATATAGTTGATAAAATTACAGTATTCTATATAACCAAGCAAATATTGGGGCGACTCATATCCCAAAGCTTTTTGCATCATCACAAAAGATGGACTGCAATGAATTGGAAGAGCTAGAGGGAAAAGATATCTGCAATGAAACAGTGTTTGACAGACATGACAAAGTGGCTGCACACTAGAACTCACAACTTGAGACTTTGTGCACAAAACTTGCCCAAGATAAGTCCAGCCATAATTACAGTATGGTTGGAGGAGAGGCTCAGAAATCTCTACTCCTACCTGAAGAGCTATTGGCAATAGATGGCTCCTGAGGAAGGGAGACACAGTTTTCTTCAGGGAAGCAGATCTGAGAGGCTGTCTAGGCAACAGAGGACGATTCCAAATCCGTAAATACAAATAGAACACTAAAACATATCAGTGGTCATTAAAGGAAAAGAGGTGGTGGTGGGGTGCATGAAGTTGGGAGAGAAAAGCAGTGTGTTAATTGGAGAAGGAATTGGAAGGGAAATAATAGAAAATATTTCTGATCAAAACACATATATTTGCATAAATATTAAGTAAAATATTTCCGAAATAAATTATATTTTATGTTAAAATTGTTCTTTGTAGAATTAAAAATGTTCAGTTATCAACAACTTCACAGCTTGACAATAAATCCAGTGGTCATGGTACCGATGTATGTATCAGAACATTACATATGTGTAGACCTCTGTAAAAGAAAAGCATTAAACATAAACTAAAACTGCATTGCAAATCTAAACCTAGATACAAAATACATGCTATAAAACAAGAAATAAATACTATCCATGGGAAAAGGAATGATTTATGTATACATTATATATGTCTATTATGAAAATGTCACAACAAATCCATTTCTTTGGATGCTAATCAAAAAATACATAATCTTATTTCTTTGAATTGATATAAAATTACCTTTCAAAAATAAAAATGCCAACACTCCTCTTCTCCAAAATTCTGCTAGAATTCCAACATAAAAACAATCTAAAAATAATTTTCCCTTCACTAAAAGTTATGCTGCATTACAAAATTTACTTTGCTTAAAGTTTTCTTTCATGCATTGCTTTCAAAGATAGTAATTTCATGTGTAGCAAGTTTTGTGTCTCTATCCATGTTGTATTTTGTGGACAGAAGCTGTTCACGTTGCAGTAGTATCTCTTAGAAGTTGAGTGTTTCTTTCCAGCTTTTCTATTTAAGCACTCCATTCAATGAAACTGTTGAAACATGAAAAATATTTTCTATGATCATTTGACAAAACACATGATAATGATTGTGGTAGATCTTCAGTCAGATGTAGTACTTATTCACTTGTTGAAAATGAAACAAAAGACAATTCTTAGGCCAGAATAATGTTGCATTTGACACTCCTTTCCTGCTGTCTGAACACAATGGAATGCATAGAAAGTGAGCCCTCAGTACCTGTCCTTGAATTGCATTGAAAGACAAAAGAAAAATGAGAAAGCGAAGAGAGGAAGGAGTTGATGGGGAGGGGGTGAGTCTCAAGTTTATCATTTGAGGATATTTGGGGTTTTCAAAATCTTAAAAATATATGCATGCATATATTTTAATAATTCCTAACGTTGAACATTAGCACAGTATTTTAATTTCACATTTTATTTTATTTTATTAAAAAAATCATACAATATATTTTGATAACAATTTTTCTTACCTAAACATTCCTCACCCTTTCCATTTCTTTACCCACAAAACTACTTTTCGGTCTTGCTTTCAAGAAAACCAAAAGCAAAATTAATAAGAAAGATACGTATGAAAATAGAGAAATAAAAATTGTAAAGCCAATGAGCAAGACCAATATTACAATACATGCCAAAACATAGCAAATTTTCCTACAAATATCACTGGGTTCATTTTGTATTGGTCAACTACTCCTGAGCATGGGGCCTGCCCTGGAGAGTGGCTGATAAATCTAGTGACACTCTATTAGAAAAAAGTGATACTTCTCTTGGAAGCAAGCCCAGCACATATATTCTTTTCCAATGTGACTCTGTGTCCCTTTCTCCTTTTCAGTGCTGGGAATCCACATAGCTTGAACCTGCACAGCTTCCATGTGTGCTGCCTCGGTCTCTGAATTCATATGTGCCTCAGTGCTATGGTGCTCAAAGATAGTGTTTCCTTGGAGTCCTTCATCATCTCTGGCTCTTAAAACTTTCCACTTCCTCTTCCACATTGATCCTTGAGCCTTGGGGGAGTGAACTGATGAATTATCCCACTTAGGAGTGAGTTTCCCCCAAGTTTCTCACTCTCTGTACATTGCCAAGTTGAGAATCTTTTTATTAATTCAAACCTAATGCAAGAAGAAACATTGGTTCCACAAGGCACTGATCTATGTGTAGAGTATCTCATTAGGAGTAATTTATTCTTGTCAGGCTTCACAATAGCCTGCGATTTTATTTTTTGGAGGGCGGGGTGGGAGTCATTTGATCAATGACATAAACGAGATGTGAACAATTTCTGACACTGAAGATTTTACTGGGTATGGTGAGATATCTTGATAGGGCATTGCCTATCCTCTAGTTTAGTGACTCCATTTAGAGTCAAACGCATAATGCATATATCTTTTTTTTTTATTAACTTGAGTATTTCTTATATACATTTCAAGTGTTATTCCCTTTCCCGGTTTCCGGGCAAACATCCCCCTCCCCCCTCCCCTTCCTTATGGGTGTCCCCCTCTCAACCCTCCCCCCATTGCCGCCCTCCCCCCATAGTCTAGTTCACTGGGGGTTCAGTCTTAGCAGGACCCAGGGCTTCCCCTTCCACTGGTGCTCTTACTAGGATATTCATTGCTACCTATGGGGTCAGAGTCCAGGGTCAGTCCATGTATAGTATTTAGGTAGTGGCTTAGTCCCTGGAAGCTCTGGTTGCTTGACATTGTTGTACTTTTGGGGTCTCGAGCCCCTTCAAGCTCTTCCAGTTCTTTCTCTGATTCCTTCAACGGGGGACCTATTCTCAGTTCAGTGGTTTGCTGCTGGCATTCGCCTCTGTATTTGCTGTATTCTGGCTGTGTCTCTCAGGAGCGATCTACATTTGGCTCCTGTCGGTCTGCACTTCTTTGCTTCATCCACCTTGTCCAATTGGGTGGCTGTATATGTATGGGCCACCTGTGGGGCAGGCTCTGAATGGGTGTTCCTTCAGTCTCTGTTTTAATCTTTGCCTCTCCCTTCCCAGCCAAGGGTATTCTTTTTCCTCATTTAAAGAAGGAGTGAAGCATTCACATTTTGATCATCCGTCTTGAGTTTCGTTTGTTCTAGGGATCTAGGGTAATTCAAGCATTTGGGCTAATAGCCACTTATCAATGAGTGCATACCATGTATGTCTTTCTGTGATTGGGTTAGCTCAGTCAGGATGATATTTTCCAGTTCCAACCATTTGCCTACGAATTTCATAAACTCGTTTTTGATAGCTGAGTAATATTCCATTGTGTAGATGTACCACATTTTCTGTATCCATTCCTCTGTTGAAGGGCATCTGGGTTCTTTCCATTTTCTGGCTATTATAAATAAGGCTATAATGCATATATCTTAGGAAGCTTGCACAGCAGGAGGTTTCAATATGGATTTTCAAACAACATTGTTGTAAGTTATTGTCTTAGTTAGGGTTCTATTGCTGTGAAAAGACACCAGGAAAAAAGACATCTTTTATAAAAGCACAATATTTAATTGGGGCTGTTTTACAGTTTCAGGTTCAGACAATCATCATCATGGCAAGAAACATGGCAGCATCTAGACAGACAGGATGCTGGAGAAGGAGCTAAGAGCTCTACATCTTGATCTGAAGGGAGCAGGAAGGAGACTAACTCTTTTCCATTGGGCAGAGCATGAGCACTAGGAGACTTCAAAGCCCACCTACACAGTGACACACTTCCTCAAACAAAACCACAACTAGGAGTAGCAATAATGGCGGACCAAGCATATTCACTCTACTACAGTTTTACCTTTTTCTTCTACCCCCTTCAATTCTTTCATTCTATTTCCCTTTTCATCTCTCCATAATCATATGTATTTCCCCGTTTTTGGGAGATCTTCTCCCTAGTGCCTCAGGTACTTACTAGGTACATAATCTCTGTGGTTATTTGGTATGAAACATTTAGAAAGCTTCAAAACTATACATCCATATATAAAAGAAAATATACAGTATTTGTCTTTTGGGGTTTGGGCTCCCTCACTCAGAATGATATATTTTAAATATAACATATTCTGTCGATTTTTTTTCCCCTGAATCATCATGCTGCTTGCCACTCAATTTCAAATATAGTTGCTTCCTTCTACAAACTAACCTTACCTTCATTGTTAGGGATTAAAGGTGTGTACTAAGGGAGTGTTTGTATCCAGCCAGATCATACTGTAATCCTGGGTGTGTCTGCATTCATATCTTTAGATATGATGACTTGCCAGGGCAGTCATGATGCTGGATTAAAAAATCTTTATTGGCATTGTTTCCCTGGTTCATCAGTCTGTTTGTCACGTGTATGTAGAAAAGATAGCCATTTTTGTGTATTTCTTTTATATCTTGCTACTTTGCTGAAAGTTTATCATTTATAAAAGTGTCTTGTAGACCTTTTAAAATCTTTATGTGCAAAATCATATTATATGCAAATAAAGATTTTCAATTTCTTCCTTTGCAATTTCTCCTTTTGTTTTATTATTCTAGATAGGACTTCAAGTACTACATTGAATAAGCCTGGAAACTGTGGATAATCTTGTCCTAATTTTAATGGAAATGGGTTGAGTTTCTTCTAGTTAGGTTGATGTTCATTTTGGGCTTGAGGCATATTGCTCTTATGTTGAAGTCTGTTTCTTGTATCTCTAGTCTCGTTAAGACTGTCATGAAATGATGTTGTCTTTTGTCAAAGACCTTTTCAGCATTTAATGAGATGATGTTCTGGTCTTTGTCTTTAATCCTGTCTATGTGGTGGATTGTACTTAATGGTTTACATATGTTGAACTGAAAGACCCTCAGAGAGAATCTTCCCTCAGGAGGGAGATCTTCGAGCCCAATGACCAGTCCGAGTCCACAGGCTGCAATCAGCAAGAGGATTTTTATTGATCAAGATACACAGATATCTGTGGGCGTCTCAGTCAATTCGGAAGACTGGCGTGCCTAGCAGAACCAGGGATGGGCTTTTTATAGGGTTCTGGGAAGCAGAAGCAAGCATACATAAGCAGATGCATGGTTACAGGGGTCAGCCCGGGGGCAAGTTCTCTATAGTGTCTTCTTGGAACATAAGGGCTGACTCGGCCTCCCACCAGGGTGTGGGACCTCTCCCGGGGCTTTCCACTTTTCTTTTTCATTGTCAGGCACTCAACCGCAATCATCCTGTCGCCAGGCTCTCCACACATATCCTGCGTGGCAGCCGCTGTATACTCAGTGTTCTGACCTTTCTCTGAACCAGTCTTCCTAAATACAGCCTTGTAAAATGGCATTACTACTGCTAGGCTGGGGTCTTTCCGTTACTGCTATTAGGCTGGGGTCTTTCAGAACAATTCCTGACTTTCTGTGGTAAAACTAGTATGATCATGCTAGATAATCTTTGCTATGTGGTTTTGGATTTAGGTTGCAAGTATTTTATTGAGAACTTCTGTATCTATGTTTGTAAGGAGTACTAGTCTATAAATTTTGTTAAATTATACATTGAAAGAAAATATAAGGAGTATTTGGTGTTTATCTTTCTTTGAAGTTTGATAGAATTAGGTGCTAAATCCATGTGGTGCTTTATTTGTTTGTTTGCTTGTTTTGTTTTTGTTTCATTTAATTTTTAAAGTATATTCTTTAGATTATCTAAAATTTCCTCAAAAATCTCTTGTACTTTCACTTTTTACCCCCCCCCCTTTTAAAATTGGTTATTCTCTCAATGTTTATTGGTTAATTTGACAAGGAACTTCTCAATCTTACTGATTTTCACAAAGAACCAACTATCTCAGCCCTATTTTCATTTTGTACTGAGTTGTTCAGCTTCCAAAAGTATGTAGGCTTTCTGCCATTTATATTGTCAATATACAACCTTCACTCATGGTGGTCAGATAGGATGCAGGGTGTTATTTCATTTCTTATAGCAATTGTAAGATGCTCTGTACCTTAGTTGTGGTCAATTATGTGAAAATTTTCATCACCTGCTGAGAAGAAAGTGTATTCTGTAGCGTTTGTGCAGACTGTTCTATAGATGTCTCAGGTCCATTTGATTTATGATCTTATTTAGCT
Source organism: Rattus norvegicus (assembly GCF_021556685.1). Taxonomy (NCBI): domain Eukaryota; kingdom Metazoa; phylum Chordata; class Mammalia; order Rodentia; family Muridae; genus Rattus; species Rattus norvegicus. Next base: position 24,864,067 of record NC_141536.1, on the reverse strand, counting down.
GCAGTATTTCTCTGTTTAGTTTTGGCCTGAAAGACCTGTCTTTGATGAGAATGGGTATATTTAGGTCAGCCAATATCACTATGTGAGGGTCAGCATGTAGTTTTAGCTGTAGTAATGTCACTTTTATAAACTTTAAGAGTTTATGCTTGGTGCACAGATGTTTAGAATTGCAATACCCCTTTGGTGGATTTTTCTTTATTGAGTATTTAGTGTTCTTTTCTATCTTATTTTATTTATTTTGGTTTGAACTCTATTTTCTCTAATCTTAAAATAGCCATACCTATTCGCTTCTTGGCTGCATTTGCTTGAAATACTACTTTTTTAATGCTTTTACCTGGAGATATGATGTCTATCTTGATGTGAGACTTCTTGGATAGAGAAAAAAAAGTCCTCTCTTTATACTCCATTCTGTTAGTCTGTCCTTTTTATTGAGGAATTAAAACCATTAATATAGAGACTTATTAATATGCAGTGTTTATTGATTCTTATTTTGCTTTTAAAGTATGGGTTTTCTCTTCTTTTTTGATTTATTGTTCAGGTTTATATATTTCTATGTCTTTTTGGATGTACCTTACCATTTCAGATTGATGTTTTGCATTGAACATGTTCTGTAAAACTTGGTTGGGAAATAAAAATGGCTTAAATTTGTTTGTATTGTTGAATGTTTGCCTTTTTACATCACTATGATTGGGTAAAGAAGACTGGACTAGCATCTGTGGTCTCTCAGAGTTTGTAGCACATCCATCAAGACCCTGATTCAATTGAAAAGTTGGGTGTTATTCTAATGAGCCTATCTTCGTAAGTGACTAGATCCTTTTTCTTTGCTGGTTTAGTATCCTTCCTTTGTTCTATTTTCAGATTTCATTTATTATTATATGTCTTGAGAATTTTCTTCTGGACCTGTGTATTTGATCTTCCATAAACTTTTTGCCTTTCAACTGGAATATATCTTCTTCTTTCCCTTGTATCAGTTGTTATTCATATGTTTGATCTTTTCATCATAACACATAATTCCAGAATATTTTATGCCTGGTGCATTTTAGATTTAACATTTCCTTTGATCATTTCTTTTACCCTGACTTCTAGACTTGAAATTTTTTCATCCATGTTTTTTATTCTATTGGTGAGGCGTATTTGTCAGATCAACTTCCCAATTTCTCATTTCCAGTTTTATTTTATATTTGGTCCTTTGGTGAGTCTTCTCCTCCTCCTCCTCCTCCTCCTCCTCCTCCCCCTCCTTTTTCCTTGTACTCATTCTAGATTCTAGGCAAAAATGGTACCTGTGAAGTTTCTGGTAAAGAGTATTTCTGTAGGCCAGTGGATGACACAAAAGAACAGAGATGAACCAGATGGGAAGACTAACAGGGGCATTGTGAAAGAGTCAGACAGACTGTAGATCCACACCAAGAAACAGAAGTTTCCAGTGAGTAGAAAAGAGGTAGAGTTAGACTCTCACAGCAGGCTGCTACATGAATAAGAATAATTCTGGGGTGACCAGAATGGAGCACCAGGAGCGGAGCGAGGATCATTCATCCAACTCCCAACCCAGTGTGGCCACTGGAGGTCCCCAATAGAACTTCTTTGTGTCTGGTAACCAGTTGACATAAAGGAATAAAGACTGCTAGATAGGTTGAATGGATTATGAAAAATCACTAGGGTTATTCTGTTATGCTCCGATAGTTGGAGTTCCTAGGGAATAGAGGTAGGATGTAGGATGGGGCTGCTGAAGGCAGGTAACATCATAATTAACAGTAAGTCTAGAGTGACTAGAATAAAAGAGCTAAGGACACCCTAGATTCATAACAAGAGTGGTATCCCCAGGTAATCAAGGTGGGATGGGAAAACGTGTCTCCTATACGTGGTTGGAAGCAGAACTATGAGTTCGACTAGAAATGGATAAAGAGGACAGAAAAGATGCTAAAAATTACCTGCATATGTCACAGTTCAATGTTGCCATGAGAAATACTGATAGTGTTTCTGTACTCAGAGTCTGGCAAAGGAATGGAGATGGGCTAGAAAAGAAGGGGCTCAGAGGGTTCTTGGGAAAAGGTAAAGAAATCCTTGACATTCTCCCTTTTAAAAATTGATTGATTTTTGTTTATTCACTACAGCGTGACTGTTCTTAGTGAAAGCCCATTATCCCAGATGTATTTAGGCTATGATAGTATGCATTCGTGAAAATAAAATACTGATTATTTCCTTTGGAGACGACTACCCTTGTCTCCTATATGTCACGATGAAATTGTACACATTTTTTTTCACCTAACACAGAAGCATTTTTACTGCTTTGGAATGTTTCCCTACAGCAGATGTGCTATTGCACAGATGTTTGATTTTGACATTTTAGGAAGTTTCAGAAGATACTTACTCCAAAGTAAAACCACACACCACACTCTATAGTTGAAAACAAAGGAGCTCAGGCTTCAGAAAGAGAGGGACAGTGAGTTTTTTTTTGTTTTTTTTTTTGTTTTTTTTTTTTGCAGTTGCATTTGTTTACTTATTATGCCCAAATCCAGAGGAAATAGAGATAGTTGGAAAACTTCATCCCTTAAAGAGCCTAAGTGAGAAGACGTACTCAGGCCAGTTTCAGAGGGCTAGAAGTTGAAGCAACCCTTTTGCCTTAAGCAAGGGGGATGTCATTCAAAATGCTGGGGAGGGGTTGGAACATGTTTGCCATTCTGTTCTAGAAGCTTAGTAAACCCAGAAGACAGGCACCCACAGTGGAGAAGTGCAAGCCCAGTCAAAGGTTTCTTGCCATTTCTTAAGCTTATCATTCATTTTATAATAAAAGTAGGCTTTTATTTTGCTTCATAAGTGTATGTGTAGAAACCTTTTAAAATGTAAGGTAGAGTTCTTTGAAGCATAATACTATACAGGTAAATGAGTGAGTCCTTAAGATTCTTTCCTGAATTTCTTTTCCCAAGATGGCATCTCGTCATGTAGCTTATTGAGATCTTGTATCTGGGACATATAAGTGCTGCTATTACAGATGTACAACACTAGTTTTTCTCTTCTAGTTTCTCTTCAATTTACATGACTCCTGTCTTTCTGTGGAGCATTCAAGGTGCTCTCAGAAGGTTGGGAAGGTCAAAGGCATGTTTCCTACTTTTGACAAGGTCATTCTGTAATATCTGAAATCATTTTAAAAGTTTATCACCCAGGAAGGCAATGCTATAAAACACAAGGTTCAATTAACAAGGTTTTGTAAGTTTCTCTACCTGGGTGTCTAGCTGAGTATTACAAAGTGACCACACAGCAGTCATCATATCACACAGTAGTCATCATACAGTATGAAAGTTTCTGACACATTCCGATAAGGTAGGCTTTTCTCTATAAACACATAAATTTCAGGTTTCTTTGAGAACTTTTCACTAGTGTTATACTGAGCATTGCTTTGGAATTTAATTGTAGCTCTGCATAATATTCAAGCCTTGAGAAATTAATTCCCTTAATATGATTTTAATAGTAATCTTTATTATTTTTACAAATGATTTGCTATGGTAGTTCTATGAGGTAACAAATATTTCAGTGGACTGATATGAGACTCGAAAATTTAATAAAATATATAAAACTAAGCAGTGGTCCAGAGTAGAAACTTAATGCATGAATTTTGTCTTCTTTATTACAACACAGAAGTAAATTTTCTGAGAGACTACTTATTTCAATTTCTTCTCTATTTTAAAATGGAAGATTAGAACATTTCCAGCTATCACATTTCCCAAGGTCCCATGGTAAGGTCCCCTGTTTGGTGCTGCTTTATAGAGTTTCTGATTCTTGACAAGCACTTTGAGAGTGTATGGTGTGTTTTATTAATTGAATTAATTAAAAAATGAACCAATTATGGAAAAATAAGTTATACTTCAGGTTACCATTCAAATATGTTTGCTAAGGTAGAACTGCAGAGAATAGTGGTTTGGTATGAGAAATAATAATTTGAACCGCCTGAAACTAATTTGGGAATGTGTTCGCCTGTGCTTTTATATTTGAGTTTTCCTTTGTGGAATATTTGAAAACTTCTTCTAGGTAAAAATTAAATTTAATGAAAACTGTGTTCTGCATTTGACATACTGAATTTGTATCATTTATTTTAAATAAATTACAATCTCATCTACTCTAGTCAATTCACATATGCAGTGATTAATTCATTTAGTAGAAAGTTTTCACATGCCCTACTTTAATTGAAATACAATAATTACACTTGTTATAAGACATAGGAGACAATGATTTGCCATCACCGTACCACAAAGTTTCTGTCAGTGAATGCCATTTTTCTGATTTCTCTGTATTGAGCACATCCAACCTCCTTCCAACTAAGTATTTTAAAATATGGATTCATATGTTTTCAACAAAGGTTACTCTGATATCATATAGTGAATTAGATATGATTTCTTCTACCCAACTGGTCCTCTGTATATGCCACACTTTTGTTTTCAGTCTTCTCCTTCACCAACCATTCCCAGGGTCCAATGACCACTGTTCAATGAGCATAATTCTTTAATATCAGCTTTGTAGAATCTGTGAACAATGACCTATGACGTTTATTATTCTACATGTGACTCGTGTTCTAAATCCATAGTGCTGCAAATGACTAAATTGCATTCTTGTTCGGGGATAACTAATATTTCTCAACACACATGTCTTTTTCATTATCTATTTATTTTTCATGAACAGCCAAGTTGATTCCCTCACATAGTTTCTGTAAATAATAAGACAGTAAATGTGAAAATTGCGTATCATCATACTGCCCTTCACTTCCCATGGATATTTCCTCTTTAGTAGGATCCTAGATCAAGGTCACTTGAGTACCTCCTTTTTTTTTTTAATTAGGAACAAGTATACTGTTTCCATGAGGATTTTACTAGAGTCTAGGCATTCTACACTAGTATCTGCTGTTACTTGTCACTATTTTTGTTCTGACCATTTTGATTGGTAAACTGATTGCTAGGCACTGGTCCTCAGTCTTTTGCCTGTCTTAAGGTTGAACATTTTTCATTTACTTGTTATTGGATTGCATCTTTTGAGGGATCATTGCTCAGTTCTTTTAAGATGATTTTATTTATTTATTTTTTTTTTTTGCCACAGCAATGTTTGAGTTTCTTACATGTTGTATTGCTTGCTTGCTACTGGATGAATGCTTGGACAACATTTTATCCCATTCTGTGATTTGTGTATATACTTCTGACTGGTTCTTTTGCTGTAAAGGTAATGTTAACATGTTTTCTAAGATTTGTTTTTAAGATATGTACATGTGTGGGAGCCTGTATATGTGTATGTGTGCTACATGTGTGCTGTGTTTGGTTTTGACTTCATCACAGATTTGCTTTTGTTGGTGATACTTTGGGATTAATATCTTAAAATTACTTACCCAAGCACATGTTCTGAAGAACATTTCCTGTTTCCTTTTATTTTTTTTCCTAGTTTCAGATATTACATTTAGGTCTTAAGACAGTTTTGACTTAAAGTTTTAATGTGGTGATGGAAAAGAATCATTTCTTTTCTTTGCCAATAGATGTCTAATTTTTTCAACAAGGACTAAGGCAATTTCATAATTGAGGGTGTGTTGCATTGTTTTTTCAAAACAAACAAACAAAACAAACAAACACACAAAAACTCCAAAATATTGGAGTCTTTAAAACACAATTTACTTTGTAGTGATCTATCAGTGCATCATACTGTCACAGTACATAGGAATTCTAAATTGACAGTGTAGTTTAAGGGCACATAATATAATGGTTCCATATGTGTTCCTTTTACTCCAAGTTACATTGACTATTTAGGGTCTAGAGAACATACAGAAGTGCTCTAATATTTCTGTGGTTACAGACATTGTGCTGGATGTGGTAGCACATGCTTAAATATCCCAGAACCTTTACAAAAGGAAGGATATAATTTTGGGGCAATTTTGGACTACATAACAATTTTACATTTCACAAAACAAAAGAAAATGAAAAAAGGAAGCAAAAAGATGAAGGAAAGGAAAGGGAAAGGGATGAAATAGGAGGAGGGAGAGAAGTAAAAAGAAGATAGAGAGATGGGAGGAAAGACAAGGGAAGGAAGATGGGAAGAGAGAGGGACAGTGCCACTGGTGTTGCTTTAGGAGCCGCTTTGAATGTGCAACTTATTTCACATATCAGGGGCATTTGAACAGTAGGATTTCTACAAATCCACAAATATAGGTTATCTTTTTATTTGATTGACCAAGAAAAATGTTTCTTCTCTGATTTACTTCTTCACTCATTTATAATTTTCACTTTTGAGAATCTTTACTCTTATTTAAATGTATTCCTATGTTTATAACCATTTTAAAGGAGATTTTTTGGTTTGAAAATGAAACTTGTCCTTTGTGGGATCAAATCTGGGGCATATGTGATCCTTGATATCTGGTGATATCTTGATTGGTATCTTTTGTCCATTTTCTATTTCTAGTGCCACTACAAATGTGTTTTGGATGCTAGCATTTCCCTGCCCTGAATTGAGACTGCCTTCCCATAACCTTTTGTAAATACAAAAGTCTCTGCAAGAACCAGACTTGCTGTGCAACATACTCATCATTTGTCTGTCTGAAGCCTTAATACAGCTCTTGTCCACCTAACTCAGTCCCCCGCTCTTGTGCTGTGTTGACTGTGGAGATGAAGTCCATATCTGATCTCAGTCTTTTCTCTTGTTATTCTCTTCACAAAGTCCTCATCCTCACTGATGACATGGCACATTGCGACCAGATTGCTCCTTATGAAGCGTTCCCTGGGTGCCCAGTTTGAAATTGTCCAACTCATGTTTCTTAGCGCATTTGGTGCTTTATTTTTCTCCCGAGAATTTTCATCCTATAAGACTTTATTTTTTATTTTTTATTTTGTTTTACTTATATTGCTCATTTCCATCCAAAATTGACATAATAAAATGGAAGCACTGTTTTTTAAATTGCTATTTTCTTCTCATGTGCCAGACAATATTTAAGGAGATGGGTATAGAGGTCTGCAATATTTAAATGTTAAAAGTGTCTTGATAGTTCTAATTTTAATGTGATTTTGAAGGTAATTTATTGACGGTACTAATTCACTTTCAAATAATTAAAAGTTAAAAGAAACTTGAGTGCTTCAGGTAGAGGGAGAGGAGCATAAAACATTGATATAAAGTTTGAGATATCGAGTCCACTGCTCCCAAACCCCATGGGAGAGAGAGCTCACCGCTGAGACAGGTGGGCACTCCTGAGACTGCAGAGCGGAAGAGACCACCAACACTGCCCACCCCTGCCCACATCCCTGGCCCAAGAGTAAACTGTATACGGCCTCTGGGTTCCCTTGGATAAGGGCACAGCAGTGGGAAATCCGCTGCATCTGAGACACCACCTGAACCGGAAGAGACCGACCAGATAAAGAGTTCTCTGCACCCAAATCCTGTGGGAGGGAGAGCTAAACCTTCAGAGAGGCAGACACGCCTGGGAAACCAGAAGAGTCTACACTCGGCCCACATCACTGACTCCAGAGAAAAACACCAAACACCATCTGGAACCCTAATGCACAGAAGTTCCCAGAAAGGGCAGCGCAGATCTTCTTGGTTGCTGCTGTTACGGAGAGCTCATAAGCAACACCCCATGAGCAAACTTGAGCCTCGGGACTGCAGGTAAGACCAACTGTTCTGCTGCAAGCGACCTGCCTGGTTAACTCAAGACACAGGCCCACAGGAACAGCTGAAGACCTGTAGATAGGAAAAACTACACGCCTGAAAGCAGAACACTCTGTCCCAATAACTGGCTGAAAGAAAACAGGAAAACAGGTCTACAGCACTCCTGACACACAGGCTTATAGGACAGTCTAGCCACTGTCAGAAATAGCAGAACAAAGTAACACTAGAGATAATCTGATGGCGAGAGGCGAGCACAGGAACCCAAGCAACAGAAACCAAGACTACATGGCAACATCGGAGCCCAATTCTCCCATCAAAACAAACATGGAATATCCAAACACACCAGAAAAGCAAGATCTAGTTTGAAAATCATATTTGATCATGATGCTGGAGGACTTCAAGAAAGACGTGAAGAACTCCCTTAGGGAAACACAGGAAAACATTAATAAACAAGTAGAAGCCTACAGAGAGGAATCACAAAAATCCCTGAAAGAATTCCAGGAAAACACAATCAAACAGTTGAAGGAATTAAAAATGGAAATAGAAGCAATCAAGAAAGAACACATGGAAACAACCCTGGATATAGAAAACCAAAAGAAGAGACAAGGAGCTGTAGATACAAGCTTCACCAACAGAATACAAGAGATGGAAGAGAGAATCTCAGGAACAGAAGATTCCATAGAAACCATTGACTCAACTGTCAAAGATAATGTAAAGCAGAAAAAGCTACTGGTCCAAAACATACAGGAAATCCAGGACTCAATGAGAAGATCAAACCTAAGGTATAGAAGAGATTGAAGACTCCCAGCTCAAAGGAACAGTAAATATCTTCAACAAAATCATAGAAGAAAACTTCCCTAATCTAAAAAAAGAGATACCGATAGGCATACAAGAAGCCTACAGAACTCCAAATAGATTGGACCAGAAAAGAAACACCTCCCGTCACATAATAGTCAAAACATCAAACGCACAAAATAAAGAAAGAATATTAAAAGCAGTAAGGGAAAAAGGTCAAGTAACATATAAAGGCAGACCTATCAGAATCACAACAGACTTTTCGCCAGAAACTATGAAGGCCAGAAGATCCTGGACTGATGTCATACAGACCCTAAGAGAACACAAGTGCCAGCCCAGGTTACTGTATCCTGCAAAACTCTCAATTAACATAGATGGAGAAACCAAGATATTCCATGACAAAACTAAATTTACACAATATCTTTCTACAAATCCAGCACTACAAAGGATAATAAATGGTAAAGCAACATAAGGAGGCAAGCTATAGACTAGAAGAAGCAAGAATCTAATCGTCTTGGCAACAAAACAAAGAGAAGAAAAGCACACAAACATAACCTCACATCCAAATATGAATATAACAGGAAGCAATAATCAGTATTCCTTAATATCTCTCAACATCAATGGCCTCAACTCCCCAATAAAAAGACATAGATTAACAAACTGGATACGCAACGAGGACCCTGCATTCTGCTGCCTACAGGAAACACACCTCAGAGACAAAGACAGACACTACCTCAGAGTGAAAGGCTGGAAAACAACTTTTCAAGCAAATGGTCGGAAGAAGCAAGCCTGAGTAGCCATTCTAATATCAAATAAAATCAATTTTCAACTAAAAGTCATCAAAAAAGATAAGGAAGGACACTTCATATTCATCAAAGGAAAAATCCACCAAGATGAACTCTCAATCCTAAAAATATCTATGCCTCAAATACAAGGGCACCTACATATGTAAAAGAAACCTTACTAAAACTCAAAACACACATTGCACCTCACACAATAATAGTAGGAGGTTTCAACACCCCACTCTCATCAATGGACAGATCATGAAAACAGAAATTAAACAGAGACGTAGACAGACTAAGAGAAGTCATGAAGCAAATGGACTTAACACATATTTATAGAACATTCTATCCTAAAGCAAAAGGATATTCATTCTTCTCCGCTCCTCATGGTACTTTCTCCAAAATTGACCATATAATTGGTCAAAAAATGGGCCTCAACAGGTACAGAAAGATAGAAATAATCCCATGCATGCTATCAGACCACCACGGCCTAAAGCTGGTCTTCAATAACAATAAGGGAAGAACACCCACATATACGTGGAAGTTGAACAATGCTGTACTCAACGATAACCTGGTCAAGGAAGAAATAAAGAAAGAAATTAAAGACTTCTTAGAATTTAATGAAAATGAAGGTACAACATACCCAAACTTATGGAACACAATGAAAGCTGTGCTAAGAGGAAAACTCATAGCTCTGAGTGCCTGCAGAAAGAAACAGGAGATAGCATATGTCAGCAGCTTGACAGCACACCTAAAAGCTCTAGAACAAAAAGAAGCAAATACACCCAGGAGTAGTAGAAGACAGGAAAAAAATCAAACTCAGAGCTGAAATCAGCCAAGTAGAAACAAAAAGGACCATAGAAAGAATTAACAGAACCAAAAGTTGGTTCTTTGAGAAAATCAACAAGATAGATAAACCCTTAGCCAGACTAACGAGAGGACACAGAGAGTGTGTCCAAATTAACAAAATCAGAAATGAAAAGGGAGACATAACTACAGATTCAGAGGAAATTCAAAAAATCATCAGATCTTACTATAAAAGCCTATATTCAACAAAACTTGAAAGTCTGCAGGAAATGGACAATTTCCTAGACAGATACCAGGTACCGAAGTTAAATCAGGAACAGATAAACCAGTTAAACAACCCCATAACTCCTAAGGAAATAGAAGCAGTCATTAAAGGTCTCCAAACCAAAAAGACCCCAGGTCCAGACGGGTTTAGTGCAGAATTCTATCAGACCTTCATAGAAGACCTCATACCAATACTATCCAAACTATTCCACAAAATTAAAACAGATGGAGCACTACTGAATTCCTTCTATGAAGCCACAATTACTCTTATACCCAACCCATACAAAGACCCAACAAAGAAAGAGAACTTCAGACCAATTTCCCTTTTGAACATCGATGCAAAAATACTCAATAAAATTTTGGCAAACTGAATCCAAGAGCACATCAAAGCAATCATCCACCATGATCAAGAAGGCTTCATCCCAGGCATGCAGGATGGTTTAGTATAGGGAAAACCATCAACGCGATCCATTATATAAACAAACTGAAAGAGCAAAACCACATGATCATTTCATTAGACGCTGAGAAAGCATTTGACAAAATTCAAAACCCCTTCATGATAAAAGTCCTGGAAAGAATAGGAATTCAAGGCCCATACCTAAACATAGTAAAAGCCATATACAGCAAACCAGTTGCTAACATTAAACTAAATGGAGAGAAACTTGAAGCAATCCCACTAAAATCAAGGACTAGACAAGGCTGCCCACTCTCTCCCTACTTATTCAATATAGTTCTTGAAGTTCTAGCCAGAGCAATCAGACCACAAAAGGAGGTCAAGGGGATACAGATCAGAAAAGAAGTCAAAATATTACTTTTTGCAGATGATATGATAGTATATTTAAATGATCCCAAAAGTTCCACCAGAGAACTACTAAAGCTGATAAACAACTTCAGCAAAGTGGCTGGGTATGAAATTAACTCAAATAAATCAGTAGCCTTCCTCTACACAAAAGAAAAACAAGCCAAGAATGAAATTAGGGAAATGACACCCTTCATAATAGACACAAATAATATAAAGTACCTCGGTGTGACTTTAACCAAGCAAGTAAAAGATCTGTTCAATAAGAACTTCAATACTCTGAAGAAAGAAATTGAAGAAGACCTCAGAAGATGGAAAGATCTCCCATGCTCATGGATTAGCATGATTAATATAATAAAAATGGCCATTTCACCAAAAGCAATCTACAGATTCAATGCAATCCCCATCAAAATACCAATCCAATTCTTCAAAGAATTAGACAGAACAATTTGCAAATTCATCTGGAATAACAAAAAACCCAGGATAGCTAAAACTATTCTCAACAATAAAAGGACTCAGGGGATATCACTATCCCTGAACTCAAGCAATATTACAGAGCAATACTGATAAAAACTGTATGGTATTGGTTCAGAGACAGACTGATAGACAAATGGAACAGAATTGAAGACCCAGAAATGAACCCACTTACCTATGGGCACCTGATTTTTGACAAAGGAGCCAAAACCATCCAATGGAAAAAAGATAGCATTTTCAGCAAATGGTGCTGGTTCAACTGGAGGTCAACATGTAGAAAAATATAGATCGATCCATGCTTATCACCCTGTACAAAGCTTAAGTCCAAGTGGATCAAGGACCTCCACATCAAACCAGATACACTCAAACTAATAGAAGAACAACTAGAGCAGCATTTCAAACTTATGGGCACTGGAAAAAATTTCTTGAACAAAACACCAATGGCTTATGCTCTAAGATCAAGAATCGACAAATGGGATCTCATAAAACTGCAAAGCTTCTGTAAGGCAAAGGACACTGTGGTTAGGACAAAACGGCAACCAACAGATTGGGAAAAGATCTTTACCAATACTACAACAGATAGAGGCCTTATACCCAAAATATACAAAGAACTCAAGAAGTTAGACCTCAGGGAGACAAATAACCCTATTAAAAAATGGGGTTCAGAACTGAACAAAGAATTCACAGCTGAGGAATGCCGAATGGCTGAGAAACACCTAAAGAAATGTTCAACATCTTTAGTCATAAGGGAAATGCAAATCAAAACAACCCTGAGATTTCACCTCACACCAGTGAGAATGGCTAAGATTAAAAACTCAGTTGACAACAAATGCTGGCGAGGATGTTGAGAAAGAGGAACACTCCTCCATTGTTGGTGGGATTGCAGACTGGTACAACCATTCTATAAATCAGTCTAGAAGTTCCTCAGAAAATTGGACATTGAACTACCTGAGGATCCAGCTATACCTCTCTTGAACATATACCCAAAAGATGCCCCAACATACAAAAAAAGACACGTGCTCCACTATGTTCATAGCAGCCTTATTTATAATAGCCAGATGCTGGAAAGAACCCAGATGCCCTTCAACAGAGAAATGGATACAGAAAATGTGGTACATCTACACAATGGAATATTACTCAGCTATCAAAAACAGTGCCTTTATGAAATTCATAGACAAATGGTTGGAACTGGAAAATATCATCCTGAGTGAGGTAACCCAATCACAGAGAAACACAGATGGTATGCACTCATTGATAAGTGGGTATTAGCCCAAATGTTTGAATTACCCTAGATGCATAGAACACATGAAACTCAAGACTTATGATCAAAATGTGAATGCTTCACTCCTTCTTTAAAAGGGGGAACAAGAATACCCTTGGGAGAGAATAGAGGCAAAGATTAAAACAGAGACAGAAGGAAACCCATTCAGAGCCTACCCCACATGTGGCCCATACATATACAGCCACCCAATTAGACAAGATGGATGAAGCAAAGAAGTGCAGGCCGACAGGAGCTGGATGTAGATCGCTCCTGAGAGACACAGCCAGAATACAGCAAATACAGAGGTGAATGCCAGCAGCAAACCACTGAACTGAGAATAGGACACCCATTGAAGGAATCAGAGAAAGAACTGGAAGAGCTTGAAGGGGCTTGAGACCCCTTATGAACAACAATGCCAAGCAACTAGAGCTTCCAGGGACTAAGCCACTACCTAAAGACTATACATGGACTGACCCTGGACTCTGACCTCATAGGTACCAATGAATATCCTAGTAAGATCACCTGTGGAAGGGGAAGCCCTTGGTCCTGCTAAGACTGAACCCCCAGTGAATGTGATTGTTGGGGGGAGGCCGGCAATGGGGTAGGGTGGGGAGGGGAACACCCATAAAGAAGGGGAGGGGGAGGGATTAGGGGGATGTTTGCCTGGAAACCGGGAAGGGGAATAACATTCGAAATATAAATAAGAAATACTCAAGTTAATAAAAAAAATAAAATAAAATAAAAAAATTATAAGAAAAAGTTTGAGATATCTCAGACTTAATCAGTCTTTTATTTTTATCAACATTAAACTCTACAGTAGAGGTATATCAGCTTTCTTCCCTTATATATATTTTTCTTATGTGTATGTATGTATGTATGTTTTTATGTATGTATATATGTATGTATGTATGTATGTATGTATGTATGTATGTATGTATATGGATGGATATGTGTGGGAGGCTGGAAGCATGCTGTAGCTGAAGTTGGGTATCTACTTCTTAATCAGTCTTTGCTCATTTACTGAGTCAGATTTTCTCCTGAATACAACTTGTCAATTTCAATTAGTCTAGGTAGCCAGTTTTATTCTAGGATACTGGTCTCTTCTTCAAGAGTCCTAGGAGTAGAGAAACTGCCCCTTTTTTATCCACAGTACTCTCTCTCTCTCTCTCTCTCTCTCTCTCTCTCTCTTTCTCTCTCTCTCTCTCTCTCTCTCTCTCTCTCTCTCTCTCTCTCTCTCTCTGTTCTATACTACAATCTTTACCATATGGTCTGTACACAGAAAACAAAGATGGTCTCAATCAATCACAAAATGACAGATTATCTGTAAAAATTGTTAATAGAAACATACATGAATTAAAGTACTAGTGTATTTCTACTATCTCTTATTTTCTTTCTTATTAGTGAAAGAAAAACAAGCCTTTTTTTTTTAAATCATGAACCATGGCTTAGATATTTGAACAGGAAAAAGCAGATGGCATCCAAGTGTTTTGGTTTGTCATTCAGAGTCATTATGTACCAGGAGCAGCATCAGTGGCAGAACTGAAAACATTACTGAGGAAATTTCAGAAGGAAGTACTTGCTTATGTCAAGTAAGAACTAGAAGAAAGCCCAAAGGGTTGTTATTTTCAGCAAATAAAGCTTTATAAGTTGTTAAGAGAACTCAAGTCAGTAAAATAAAGGGTTGAAATAGTTTGGTGTGGCCAACACTTTGGATTATTAGGCCAAGTTATTATAGAACAAAAAATAAATAATACTTGAAATAATACCTTACTGTACATATTTGGTTTTTTTTTTTGTTTTTTTTTTTTTTTGTTTCTTGCCACTCCCTTTTTCAGACAGGGTCTAAACTCAAACTCATGCTCTTCCTGTGTATGCTGATGAGAGCTAGGGTAACAAGTTTGAGCTAGCACAAGTGGTCTCTTAACAAAAAAAGATGCTAATCTCTGACTTAAGTTTACTCTTATGTCATTAATAATATGTGAATTTCAGTAAACAATTACAGAAGTTTGGTGCATAAAAAAATTTCTGCATGAAAAATGTTAACTGGTGACTTACTGACCCAGTGTTATAGTCTGTTTTTTGAACATGATTTAAGTACTAATAACAGAAAGATTTCTCATGTCACCAAATGTGTCACTACCTTCACTTCATTACCACTTCTGAATCTTATCATGCGAGCCATTAATCAGAATTTGTATGGTTGACAGAAATAGCATCTAGTCAACTTCAGGAGCTGGCATTCTTTCTTGCTGCTACACTGCCTTTATAAATTATAGGCATATGGACTGTTAACATACCTTAAGCCTCTAGCAAAAACAGACCCCTTTGATTAAAAAAAATAAAGTCAAATCACTAGGCAGGGTTAATATATATCTATTCAGATAAGTGCAAATCTTGCAAGTCTTAATAAAACAGGAGAGAAAAATAACAGGACTATTGCTTTGACACACACACACACACACACACACACACACACACACACACACCATGATTTTGTTTTAAAGAATCCTCATTATGGGCCCATTATGTTTGTAAGGTAACTATAGGAGGAAAGATGCATTACTGCAGATGTAACAGTCAGGTAACTACCTTCAAGGGTACCATTTGACTGGAACGAGGCAGGAAGTGGAATGCCCCTCAGTTAGAAATAGAACATTTCTTGGCATCAGTGTGCTGTTTATGTGAAATGGGAGTGTATCAGCACACTTATTTTTGAGTTTTCCTCTGACAATAATTTGAGTTCCATTTTTAATTTAATTTTTCTTTGAGATTTTATTCTAGCTCCATAAATCAATTTAATCTGTTAAATAACTACTCTTCAGTATTTCGGGGAATACTGTCAATTTTTAAAAGTGCATGTGTGTTTCAATTGAACTTAGACTAGGGGAGAGAGAAAGAGAGAGAGGGGGAGGGAGGGAGGAAGGGAGGGAGGGAGGAAGGGAAAGAGAGAGAGAGAGAGAGAGAGAGAGAGAGAGAGATGAACATTATAATATGGCTTCTCCCATCGAGAGAGAGAGAGAGAGAGAGAGAGAGAGAGAGAGAGAGAGAGAGAGAGAGATGAACATTATAATATGGCTTCTCCCATCAAGTATATGAGAAAAGAAAACTGCTGTCTGACCGTTATAGTCTTTTTCTTCCTTTTAGTAAAAATAGAAGTATTTCCTCACATAATATATTCAGTTTATGGCTTTTTCTTCCTTAGATCCACTTAGTTTCTCCCTACCTCCCCTCCCCTTTCATCCAGATCCACCTCTTCTCTAACTCTCATCTTCTAAGGGATGCAGAAGAGGGGTAGAGGAAAGAAGGAAAGGAAGAAGAGAAGCTTTTTTCTGAGGATGTAGCTCTGTGTTGGGGCACTCAACTAAAATAATCAGAACCTTCCGTTTAGTCTCCACTACACCCCCAACACATTCACAGAGTGGAAAAATAAAACATCTGCACAGGACACTGTCCATAGAGGGAGAACAAGGACTTTCTTAGGGTTCCAACACCGGCCCCGTTCTGCTTCTGCCCTCACAGCATCCAAGCACTGTTGTGCACCAGGCAAAAGGAAAGGAGCATGTCTAGACGGGTAGGGTGTGCCAAATCTCGGCAGGCTTGATTGATGGAGAACAAAAGCCTTCTCTGATACTGTTTTCAGTGAAACATTTCTTTTATTGAAGGTAAGAAGGGTTAGATAAACCTTGGGGAGTGGGTAGGGGTTTTCAGGATGAATGTACATTATTGCTCGATACTGAGAGGCTGGGGATGCTTCATTTGCATGAAAAGGGATTCCAGATGCTTGCTTGACATGTCCTTACAGGGAGAGAGGAAGTTAACCCTGTATTTTGGCCAGCAGTCTCTGTGAACGTCTCAAGGCTGATGAAGATGGGGTGGGTGAGGGATGTCATCATAGTCATCAGCTTTTATGCTGGCAACAGTTTGATAATGAACCAGAACCCATTTACCATTGTTTGTCCTAAGAATTACTGATGGAAAGTGGAAAATGAATATTAAGTCTGGCAAGCAGGGTGCCACCAGGGGTAGTGGATTCAATTCAGCATTCCCAGTGTCTGCAGCCATCATTTATGTAGGTCTCCTAGAGGCTGTCCTCTGTGTTGCAGTAAGGAGAGCAGAGAATAAGGCTGAGTACAGTGGAGAGGGAATCGGGGTGTGAGGCAGATCTCAATTCTGGTTCAGAATCTTTCAAATGGACAGTCCTGGGTTCTTTTGATTTGGTTGTGTCAATTACAAGTCTGCCTAAGAAAGATTCTTCAGCAAATTCTAATTGAAACAAGAGAAAGTTTACTTCTCCAATACAATACATTTATTGATTTTTAACATTCTAAATGTATATAAGTTGATTTTTAATTCAGTAGTCCTTTCTAAAATCCAGTAGTTTTTAGCAACTGTGTTGCCTGTCTCATTGACATTTAAGAAAATTTGAAGTCAATAAGGCACCATTTATCCCACCTGCTTAGAGTGGTTGAAAAAGAAACACCATGCTAACCTATGTGACCTATGTATAGAAGCCTGAAGAAGTCTAGGTAAGAGGCAACATTTCTGGGGAATGGTTGCGTTAAATGCTCTTAGCATTTGGAAGTTAATAGTTTTTATTATTATTATTATTATCATTATCATTATTATTATTATTACTCTTCAATCCCTTTTTACTGTCCAGACTCCATCCCCTTCCGGGTCTACCCTCTGACCTTTCTACATCCCACACCTCTTTCCCTCTCCCCAGACTACCCCTCCCACTAGACCTCCAGACTCTAGGGCCCCAAGCCTCCCCAGGGTCAGGTGCATCCTCTCTGAGTCTAGAGCCTGCAGTCCTCATCTGTATATGTGTTGGAGGCTTCATACCAGGTGGTGCACGCTGCCTGTTTAGTGGCCCAGTATCTGAGACACCTCAGGGTTCCAGGCCAGCGTAGCCTGCTGATATTCCCATAGGTTTGAGCCCCATCCTCAGCTTCCTCCATCCCTCCCTGGGTCCCCAATTGAACCACAGGTGTCATTAGCCTCTGTCCATTGGCTGGGTGTAAACACCTGCCCCTGACTTCCTCAGCTGCTTGTGGAATCCTCAGAGGGCAGTCACTATAGGCTCCTATCTTCAAGCACACCATAACATCAGCAACAGTGTCAGGCCCTGGGCTCTCCCACCCCTATTCCCCTAAGCTGGATCCCAACCTGGGTCCATCATTGGACCTCCCTTTCTTCAGGTTCTTCTACAGTTTTGTCCCTGCAGTTCTTTCAGACAGGAACAATTCTGGGTCAGAGTTTTTGACTGTGGGATTGCAACCTCATCCCCTCACTTGATGCTGTGTCTTTCTACTGGAGGTGGACTCTACAAGGCCCCTCTCCCCACTGTGAGGCATCTCATCCAGGGTCCCTCCCTTTGAGTCCTGAGAGTCTTTGATCTCCCAGGTCTCTGGTACATTCTAGGGGTTCCCCCCCCCATCTGTTACCCCCTGAGGTTGCCTGTTTTCATTCTTTCTGCTGGCCCTCAGGGCTTCAGTCCTATTCACCCCCCGCCCAATAGCAAATCATGCCCCCCTTCCCTTTCCCACACAGGTTCCTCCCTCCCTCCATCCCCTCTTATGATTGCTTTCTTCTCCCTCCCTAGTAGTATTGAGGAATCTATACTTGGGTCCTTCAGTTTGTTAACCTTCTTGAGTTCTGTGGATTGAATCTTGGGTATTCTGAATTTTTATAAAGAGGATTTCTCTTACGTTTAAGAGACAACAATGAGAGAAAAAGTGTTCCTTGGGAACTTTTTTAAATTGACTGCACAAAACTCAGAAACTTTAGAAACTATGTCCCTGAAATTAATTTTCCTTCCATGAAGAAAATACATTAGTTTGGAGATTGGTAACTACTAGGGTGTTTCATAGGCAGTATTAGTTATTCAAAAATTTCTTACATTATAAGAGATGACATGATGCTAATATAAAAATATTTGAGGGATAGTTATAGTTTGTCTGTGTAAAATATCCTGGTTCAAATAAATGGTCTTGCCTCTATAACATTAATTTAAGACGAAATAATATAAACAAAAGGAGGCAGAACAAATCTCCCTATTCATGTTTGTACTGATTTCTATTGAAATAACACATTACATATAGGGGTAAATAAAAAGAGAATGTATTAAAATGACTTTCTCCTATTTTGGTAGCTTTTAATGCATTCAGTGCATTACCATTCTTGTGATGAAATGCCATGACCAAAGAAACTTGGGGAGGAGAGATTTTAATAGGCTTACTCTTCCACATCACTGTTCATCATTGAAAGAATTCAGGGAAAGAACTCTAACAAGACAGAAACCTGGGAACAGGAGCTGATACAGAAGTCATGGAGGGGTGCTGCTTACTGACTTGCTCCTGATGGCTTTCTCAGTCCTCTTTCTTATAGAAGTCATTATCACAAGCCCAGGGGTGGCTCCACCAAGAAAACGCTGGGCTCTCCCCTAATCTATCACTAATAAAGGAAAGGCCTTTCCTTTATTATGTACTTATGGAAGTCATGTTTTCTCATTTGAGGTTCCCACCTTTCAGTAAACCCTAGTTTGCATCAAGTTGACATAAAGCTAGCATGGACAGCAAATATGGGTCCTTATTGAGGGGCTAAAACTCTTCTGTGAAAGCACCAAATTAAGCAGCTGTTTCTCAAAGGGACCAGTATTTAATATTGTGCTAGTAAAAAATGTCATACAAATCTTTGTCATAAAACAAACAACCTGTTCACTGTTATTCAATAAAGCTTATAAGACTTCCTCTGTTTGAGACACATCCATGTGGAATTAGTTTCTTTCTTTCTTTCTTTTTTTTTTTTCTGGGAGAATCATTTGTGAAAACAATAAATATCTTGCGTTAACTGATTGGACTGAGGAAGATTTTTCCTCAACAGTGATTTAGCCTTTCCTTTTGTTGAAAGAAAAGTGTTATATTTTCTTTTAATGAGGGATGACAAAGTTATTATGATTGACTTGATTGTTCCTTTTAACAATAAGAACAGAATTAACTCTTGTTAGGGCTTGTTGCCACAGTACTAGTATGGACTTACAAAGAATTAGAGACAAAGATTTGAACAGTACAAGAGTTTTCTAGATACTGTCACACTTCCACATAATGTTGTATCACTACATAATTGTATAATTTCATTTTAGTCTTATATTTAATTGAACTTTTCTAGGTACTGGAATACTTTTAAAATATTACTTTAATTCTAATAAGTAAATTATTTAGGTTGGTATTATTTGACTTGGGTAATTTTCAAACAGTTTCTACATTAATAATGATAATAATAATAATAATAATAATAATAATAAAACTATTATTATTTTTAATCCTTTTTCACAGTCCAGACTTCATCCTACCAGTCTGCCCCAGACAGCTCCCCATCCCATACCTCCTGTTCCCACCCTTGTCTCCAAGAGGATGCCCCCATCCGCCACCCCTACCCCACCAGGCCTCCCCACTCCCTGGGATCCCTGGGATCTCCTGAGGGTTAGGTGTATTTTCTTTCACTGAGTCCAGACCAGGCAGTCTTCTGCTGTATGTGTGTCAGGGCGGGGGTGGGAGGGCTCATATAAGCTGTTTTATGCTGCCTGGTTGGTGTCTCAGTGTCTGAGAGATCTCCAGGTCCAGATCAGTTGAGTCTACTGCTCTTCCCATGGGGCCACCCTCCTCCTCAGCTTCTCCTAGCTTTCCCCCAATTCAACCACAGGGGCTCCGGCTTCCTTCCACTGGTTGGGTGCTAATATCTCCATCTGACTCTTTCAGCTGCTTATCATGGGGGGCAGAGGGAGGGAGGGACCTCTGGTGGAAGAGGGATCAGGGAGGGGAAGAGGAAACATAATCAGGTATTGGGAAAAAACAAGACTGAAGCTCTGAGCGCCAGAGGGAAAAAACAGAAACTGACAACCTCAGGAGGTAGGAGGTGAAGGGATCCTCTAAAATGTACCCCTGACCTGGGAGGTGACAGACTCTCAAGACTCAAAGAGAGGGACCTTGGATGAAGTTCACTACAGTGGGGAGAGGGAACTTGTAGAGTCTGCAGTAGGGGCTAAGATAACAAGTACAGAGATGGGGCTGCCATTCTACAGTCAAAGCTGTGACCCAGAATTTTTTCCTCTCTGAAGGGACTGCTGGGTCAAAATTGGAGAAGTACATGAAAAAAGGTCCAGTGACAGGCACAAATTGGGACACAGCTCAAAGGGAGGCACGGGGGCCCTGAGACTGTTGTTACTCATGCTGCTTGCAGACAAGAGCCTAGGATGGCTGCCCTCTGATAGGCCCAACAAGCAGTTTTCACTTTTTTAAATGAAAAAAAAAAAGGCATTATTCTCAGAATATTCTTACAATTGCCTTGACCTTTGATTCAGACAACATAAGACCCTTACTTCTAGGAAATACAAGATTTACTTTGCTTTTGCCTATATAATTTTTCAACAATCAAAAAACTTTAACCTCTTTTATTTATTATTTATTTGAGGCTTTTTCTATTGAAATATACATTTTAATATGAACTGTCGGTTCTCTTTTCCTTATGCCATCACTGTATACAATATAGATACTGATTTTATTGTTGTTATGGCCATTTGCCTTGTTATTTCACTGTTTTATGAGAAATATCCAAAAGAAATACAATAGTTATAGTTCTAGGAAAGAGAGTAAGAATATTGATTGATAAATACATTGAGTCAATACTGAAGAATGAACCCAGAGTCTGAAACTGGGTAACTATGTACTAATGAGCTAAGGATGTAGCCCGCCAAAGAGATTTTTTTAAAAATTTTTTTATGGTTAGACTTCTGTGCTCATTAGGGAGTAGCAGTATTTT
This sequence comes from Rattus norvegicus, assembly GCF_021556685.1. Classification (NCBI taxonomy): domain Eukaryota; kingdom Metazoa; phylum Chordata; class Mammalia; order Rodentia; family Muridae; genus Rattus; species Rattus norvegicus. The sequence continues at coordinate 24,842,442 of NC_141536.1, read as the reverse complement.
GAGAAGGACTGTAAGTAACAGGTGGTGTGGTCTTGTTTGAGAAGGTATGATCTTGATAAAGGTAGTGTGTCATAAGGGGTGAGCTTTGAAATTTCAAAAGCCCAAATCAGGCCCAGCTTCAACTCTCTTTTGTTCTGTGGAACAGGATGCAGTTCTCAGGAACTTCTCTGGTACCTTACATGTCACCTTAATCCCTACCATGAAAATAGTGGTCTAAAATGTTTCTCTTCACACCAGTAAAAAACTGACTAAGATACTCAATAAGGGAAAACGCTGTTAGATGCTATTGGTTTGGGGTATGTGCTTGTCATGGGAGGGGTGGGTGGAGGTCTAAGTTTGACAAAGAAACTAGTTCACAAGTATGAAATGAGGCCTTGCAGCGCCTGGCTCTCCTTGTTCACTGTTTGTCCATATCATTCTTGTGATTCTCCTGTTGGAAATTAGATTTGTCCTTATCAACTAGTAACATTTTCATATGCTTTAATATACCATTGTAAGCATCTACTCTGATTTACTGGGTTCACTTATAATATTTAAGGTATTTTAGCATGGTTATTTTACACTTGTAAAAGTTTAATCATTGTTTTTTCTAATTTATTTTTACTGTAACATGTGTTACCTGATAGTCACTAGAATCACTATGTGCCCCTTCCCTATTCCTTAGTCAATATCATCACACTGGGAAAATGGAAGCTCTAGTGGTTTTCCAAGTCTGTGATACTGACCTAAGGCTTACACTAAATGGCCTGCTAAAGTTATGTACAACTAAGTTTCTGTGGTCCAGAACTAGTACTACCCATTACTGACCCATTCTTGTACTGGTTTCAATTTCTCCTAGAAGGTGGCCTGAGAAGATACAAATGAATATGTGTTTGTTTAGAGATAATCTCCCACATCTGAGCAGGTACCAGTGTCTGTCTTGCCCTACTTCCAGCATGAGATTTGAGTTTCATTTCAAAAATCTGACAAGGGGAATCCACTATAACAGCTTCTTTTTGTAATATCCTTCTGTCAGGAATGTGATACTTCGAAATTAGAAGGTTGAGCTAAAAGGCCATAGTCCCATTGTTAACACATAAAAGATACACTAAGGCAAGGTTTGGGATTTCCATGGCAGCAGTTAAGGTTGTCTTAGTTCATTATGGTCTGCTTGATCTTGACATTAAGTCATTATTTAAGGATCTGCTGTGGAGAGGTTACTAGCACAGAGGTAGGCATTTTTTTTTCTGCTTATTTGTTTTGTTTGTTAATGAAAGGCAACTAAATGTGGCCTGGAAACGTACACAAAACCCATAGTTGCTATAAAGGTTTTTAGAAACTAAAAATATTTCCAACTCATATAAAGTGCATAGAAGTCCATTTTTTCCTCAGATCTTACCTTATATGGTTAGAAGCAGAAAACCATGGAAAATGAGGCTGTCACAAATCTCCTCTCTGGGTGAACTTCTTGCCCAGTAAGAAACACTGAACGTAAAACTAACATTTTTTTTTAATCCAGGAGAATTTTATAGTCAAGAAGAAGGTGGAAAAGATTTCTGCCCCCATATAAACAAATATCCCTTAGTATAGACTATCAATGATTCACCTATTAGATGACATACGTAGGAAGCTAACTTTTAAGGCTATTAATTCCTTTATAGCTACCTTTCCGTTATAGTGGGAAGAACTGAGACATAGTGAACTAAAATCTAACAAAGAGTTACCAACATTGTCAATAGAGAAAATCAAAGGCATGACCCAGACCACGTAGTAATGATCGACATTTTCTTCATCTGGCTGTGGTTTGAATAATCCTGACCTGGTACCATTATCTTAGGATATGCCTAGTGTTTTGTTGGTCACTGTGATATGGGAGTAATTTCAGCCATTTATCTTAAGATGCTCATCAAATTTGTGGTACTTTTAGAAGCCTCTTTTATTCTGACGTGAGAGAGAAAGAAAGGGTGTGGGTTTGGGTACACAGAGAGAAGTTGGAGGAAGGTAAAACATAACCAGAATATTCTTTATGAAAAAATCTATTTTCAATAAAAAATGAGGAGGAGGAAAAGGGGGAATAAGAAGAAGGAGAAGGCGAAAGAGGAGAAGAGAAGGAAAGGAGGGGGGAGGGGAGAGGAGGGGGAAGGGAGGAGGAAGAGGAGAGATTGAAGAAGAAGAAAGAAAGAAGTTATTAATCAGTAAGGACTGTTGTTCCTGGAATTCAAGGAAACTATAGTACCACAGGGTTCCAGGGAGCTCAAAAGAAGCAGGATAGAGACAAGGACAATGGAATAATGTCTGTGGCCTAGCTGTTCTTTCAGGCTATCATTGCATTCTGAAGGACGTAAAGTCAAGTTCAGAGCCCCTTCATTATAGGTACAATTGTGAGTCAAGAGAGCACCCGAGGACATGGTTAGGTACTTCTATTTTGGAACAAAGAACTGGATCAGGGATACATGAATAGTGATAAAAATATAGAAAATATATGAAGAGATAGGCACATCTTTCAATAGAAGTGGGATGGAGAGTTAGACAAGGTCCAAGTCTCAAAACTTTGAGCCACAAGTTCTGAAAGTCATGATCCTTTGTATGTAACTTCAAGGTTGTGGAGTTTTCCTCCTACATTATGTTTTGTTACAGGTTGCCTGTGATCCTAGAACTTTTCAGTGTTCTTTGCTAGCGGCTTTCTACTGCCTGTTCAGTCTCCAACAGCTGAGTCTGTGGGGTATGAATCACTACTGATAACTTCTGAAGCTTTCCCCCAGATACCAGGGCATATCGAGCAAATAAAATTTTGCCCTGGACTTATTTTTTTTTTTTTTGAGGATGAAGTTTCAAGGTTGGTTTATTTCCCAAAAGTCTAATTCAGACCAATGAGAAATAGGGCAGGATTCAGTAAATTAACTCCTAAACTTGTTATTGTTATTAGGTTTCTTAACATGCATTTCCCAGTGCTGATGGTTCTAGCATTAATCTATATCTATGGGACCTTAGTGGAGTGGTATAATACCAAGCAATATGCTGTGAGTTTTTGATCCAGAAGAACCTGTGACCCCAGATGGTCATTAGGACTTTGAACAAATTTTCACAGAATTTTATCCTTCTTCCCAGATCTTTTGTTTTCCCCTTAAAGACACAGAAAATATTATCCATACATATATATCCTCTATTTGACATGAGCTAGAGTAATTGGGTAAGAATTTAAAAACTCTGGCCAGATTGTCCTGTGATTCTGTGTTAGTTAGGGTTTCTATTCCTGTGAAGAGACACTGTAACCACAGAAACACTTAAAGAGGAAAACTTTTAATTAGGATCAGCTTATAATTTTATAGGTTTAGTCCATTATCATTATGGCTGGAAACGTAGCAGCATGCTACCAGTTATTTGCTAGATAGGTAGCTGAGAATTTTACATCTGAATCCACAGACTGCAGGAAGAAAAGAGAACCATTAGGCCCGGCTTGAGCATCTGAGACCTCGAAGCCCACACGCGATGATACACTTCCTCCAATAGGGCCACAGCTCCTAATTGTGCCACCGCCTATGAGCCCATTGGGATCTTTTTTTCTTTTTTCAAACAACTACAGATGCCTTTTTTAGGTTGATGTTTGATGTGGAAGGGAACAGTTCACAGTTTTCAGTGTCATACTTGTGCTGGTGGTACTGCCTGCTATAAGAAGGTAGGCTGAGCAGATGCGCAGAACACATGAAACTCAAGACAGATGACCAAAATGTGAATGCTTCTCTCCTTCTTTAAAAGGGGAACAAGAATACCCTTGGCAGGGAATAGAGAGGCAAAGTTTAGAACAGAGGCAGAAGGAACACCCATTCAGAGCCTGCCCCACATATGGCCCATACATATACAGCCACCAAACTAGATAAGATGGATGAAGCAAAGAAGTGCAGGCTGACAGGAACCGGATGTAGGTCTTTCCTGAGAGGCACAGCCAGAATACAGCAAATACAGAGGCGAATGCCAGCAGCAAACCACTGAACTGAGAACGGGACCCCCGTTGAAGGATTCAGAGAAAGGACTGGAAGAGCTTGAAGGGGCTCGTGACCCCTTATGAACAACAATGCCAAGCAACCAGAGCTTCCAGGGACTAAGCCACTACCTAAAGACTATACATGGACTGACCCTGGCCTCTGACCTCATAGGTAGCAATGGATATCCTAGTAAGAGCACCAGTGGAAGGGGAAGCCTTTGGTCCTGCCAAGGCTGGACCCCCAGTGAACGTGATTGTTGAGGGGAGGGTGGTAATGGGGGTAGGATGGGGAGGGGAAGCCCATCTAGAAGGGGAGGGAGAGGGGTAAGGGGGATGTTGGCGCAGAAACCGGGAAGGGGAATAACAATGGAAATGTAAATAAGAAATACTCAAATTAATAAAGATAATAAAAAATGTAAAAAAAAAAAAAAGAAGTGTAAGCAAATCACCACTTCTCCATGGTCTCCTCATCATTTTGTGCTCTCCGGTCGATGCCCTATTTGAACTCCTGCCTTGAATTTTCTCCTTGATAGACAACCTACAAGTGTAAAATAAAATAAGCCCTTTCTCAAGTTGTTTATACTCATGGCGTTTTTTTATCAGAACTATCAGAGTCAAAACTAAAACTTAAATTGGTGCCAGAAAGTAGAGTATTGTTATGACAGACCTCACTGTGTTCTGTGGAGGACTGCAAACATATTTCTGAGTTTTGCCTGCGAAAGCTGTTGAATATTTAAAGATCAGTGGGTTGTTCTGTGGACGTTTGGAAGATAAGAGTGATGAAAGAAAGGCAGACAATTGAAACCCCGCTTATGAAGTTTTCAGATGGGAAGTTTAAGTGTCTGTCAAAGGACACATCAGGGCTGTTTGTGTGATATTTTGAATTAAGAATCTGCTGTCCTGGTCAGCTGTGGCTGAAGAATCAACTGTGATTAATAGTTGACAAGAACCGCTAAAGTGAATCATTTGTCTTGCTGGACAATGCATGTTGTTCAGCCAGGGCAAGAGAATCAGCTATGATTAATTAGAGAAGAATATCACTGAGATGAAATCTTCTGGGAAGTATTTCCTCCGGGTCAGCACATAGAAGCTGTCCTCCAGAGTGGGACATGACTGCATCTCATGTTGAGAAATGAATTTTTTAATATCTAAGGGTCAATAAGGTGACACTGGCTTTGAAGACATGGAAGGATCATGGAGGACAGCTGAAGTGAGGCATTATTTGGCAGGGCTGGAGTCCCGGAAGAAAGGCTGGAAAAGGGCATTGGTGGAGGTACAGCCTCAGCTGCAGTAGAAGCTCTAAGATTGGAGGAACCTGAGGAACAATGTGGCAGGCTTAGTGTCCCTAGGAGTGCCCCAGAGAGGCAATTGGAAGTGTAGTCCAGCTGTAGCAGGAAATCAGCACATTTTGGAAATGGCAGTGCACTGGATATACTAATGACAGCAGCCGCTGTGGAGAGGTTCACGCCTGAGCCTAGGAGACGAGCCGTGTGAGATAAGCTGTGTACATGAAGGCTGAAGCTGGAGAAATGACCAAGCTCTTTGGAGGAGTCAATCCCAGAAACCGAGTGTTGACTTTTCATTCTGCTTTGTTCACATTGTGATTATACCCTGTTTATTTCCTCCTGGAGTTATAGACTTTGGAGTTCTACAGAGACGATGGGTATTTTAGCAAAACTTTGAAAGAGATTTTGGATGCTTTTATTAAAGCAAGTGAACTTTTAAAAGTGCTTGAAGTTTTACAAGCTGCGGGCTTGTAAAATTGAGATGTTTTATATTGTGATATTGCTATTAATATGAAACCCTAGGAATGAAACAAAAGGGTTCATTCTAATAATGTGTTTGTGTATCAACTTCACACAGGGCTAAATGTTCTCAAAAATTATGATTCAGGTTAGAGTCATTCGTGAAGAGGAAACTTGAATTTAGAAAATAGCCCTACCTCTAAATTGGCTTGAATGAAAGCCTGTGATAACTTTCCATGATTGATGTTTGATGTGTAAGAGAAAAGCTCACTGTGGGCAGTGCCAGCTCTTATGCTGGTAGTCATGAGTGCTATAAAAATGCATACTGGGAAAGTCACAAGGAACAAAACAGAAAATAACTGTCTTCCAAGGCTTCTGCATCAATGTCTGCCTCTCGGTTCCCCCTTTAACCTCCTCAGATAATAGACCATAATAGACCAAGATATAAAATGGACTAAACTTTTTCTCTCAAAGGCAGGTTTTTTTTTCTGATGTCTTATCGCAACAATAAAGAATTAACTAAGACAACATAGAAAGTTTTGGAGCATTGGAAATGCTAATCTTTATATGCCTTGCATGCAGATTCATTCATTCATTCATTCATTCATTTATTCATTCATAGGAAGAGGTGGTATTGGTATTTTATTATGGTAAATAAGCTTGCAGCCCAAACACATGGGTCTTTAAAACATTCTCAGGAGAGCTGGACTCTCAGAACTGTAGACAATCCTGAGAGCTCTGCTATGAGATCACCACTTCTGCTCACATTTCTGGCCCAAGAGGAGCCCACCTAGAGCCCTCTGGATACAGGAACCTAGGAGCAGTCAGTGACAGGATCCTTTTGGTTTCTGGCTGTGCCCAGAGCTGAAAGCCAGTCTCTAGGAGCTCTGACACACCTGAGAGCAGAGGTAAGACCACTACTTCTGCTCTGAGGGACCCACCTAGAGCCCTGAGGACAGGGACCCAGAAACAGTCTGGGACAAGATCCTTCTGGTTTCTGCCTACAACCAGAGCTGACCCTGTGACATAGCTCTCTGTACCCAGATCTCACTGGGAAAAAGCTAACCTCCAGGAATGCTGACAAACAGGCTTACAAGAGGGTCAAGTCACTGTCAGAGAGAGCAAGACCAGCTAACACCAGAGACAACCAAATGTCACGAGGCAAGCACAGGAACCTAAGCAACAGAAACCAAGACAACTTGGCATCACCAGAGCCCAGTTTTCCCATGAAAACAAGTACTGGATATCGAAACACCGGAAATGCAAGATTTAGATTTAAACTCACATCTCACGCTGATAATAGAGGACTTTAAGAAGGACCTAAAAATTCCACAAGTCGCCTCTCCCCACTGTTGGGGATTTCATCTAAGCTCCCTTCCTTTGAGTCCTAAGCCTTTCTTACCTCCTAGGTCTCTGGTACATTTTAGAGGTTCCCCCTAGCTCCTACTTCCCGAGGTTGCCTGTTTCCATTTTTTCAGCTGTTGGCAATAGATATACTTCTTTGATCCTGCCGAAGTCCTAATTACTTCTGCTTGGCCTCAAGTTTACCACAGATTGCCATAGGTTTAAAAATGATGATCAGGTCACATGTATACTTGTTCAACATTCGCAAGAGCTCCAGAGAAAGGAAAATGATGGTGAAATAAAAACAAATGTGGTATGATCTGTGATGTTTGTAAAGAAAAAGAAAGAACACTGAAAGAATTTTACATGTATCCCCTGGTTCATCAATAAATCTAAGGAACAGATCTTTGTCCAGAGGACACCTGCTGATTTCTGGGTTCTCGTGTGATTAGAGCAAAGAACGTGACCAGATATACATGGTAGGAATGCAGGCATTGAATTAAAGACTTGAAAGGCATTCCTGAGAATAGAAATGAGATAGAGAGCTTGAAATATCCAAGGCTCAATAGCCATGTGTATAGGAGTCCCACACCTACTCATGCCCTTTCTACAGCATCTCTCTTTTCCTTCATTAGGAAGTGAGAGCACTCCCTACTTCTGGCTCATTGGTGTCTGTAGTCGATTTGAGCTTGGAAGAGTTTCTATTCTTCCTGGGCCAACTGTTTCCTTTCATGTATAGATCTTGAGCCCCCTTTCTAGGGTCTCCATATTGCACTAGGCTTTCACAGAGAGACACACTGTGAGAAAGTCCCCATGCTGCACAATCTTCTACACTTATTGAATTGGTATGTATATTCTGTTAAGAAGGAAGGGAGATGTTTTGTACTTTCCAGTGCCATGATGCCGTTTTGTTGTTAAACCTTTGTTGTTTTATTCTGTTTTAGTTTGAAAGTTTCAAGACTTTTCCTTTTTAATGTATATTTAAATGTTTTCTATTGGTGTGTTGTTTGATTTTTGAGACAGTCTACATCCCATGCTGGCCTGAAATTCCCAATCCTTCTGCATGTGACTCCACCTGTGTGATGGGCTGAGGGCAAGAGGCTTTCTGTTCTGCCCTTAGGTTCATATAGTTAGTTCCTCTTACTCTCGAGATGCCACATGGAGCTTCCACTTCTCTTTCAATGTCTAACACTTCCTTGAATGCGCATAGATGCACCATTGAGATCTCTACCCAAGACAACTTGAGTCATATGTCCTACTTGATGATTTTTTTTTACAGATGTTCAAAATCATTTTATTACATGAACTATATCACTCCATGATAGAATTGGATCTTTCAGATATTTTTCATGCAGACATATAAACTGATGTCCAAAATGATGACAAAGAGGTTTGCAAAGTGACATGTCCTCTTATAAATCTACTTTTATTTTCTCTCTCTTTGTGTCTCTCAGTCCCCTTTATACATACATGTACATGTACAGCTTACTATCCACTGATTTGATTGGCTTACTGATTAATGAATTGCTACTTGTAATTCTAGACTCAGAAAACACTGTAATGAATAACAGGTATGTGATAAAGAATGTTTATAGTCAGATGGCAGAGATTAGTTGGAACCTCTGGATAATAAATATTGTGCTCATTTATTTAACTACTTATCTTATTCTTGAACACAGACTTTATGAAATGCTTTCTACTCAAATGACAATACGAGCCTTTCATAAAACTAGGCACACCCTTTTGTGTTTTTTTTCATTTATGTGACCATTCTATAATGGTCCAAGTTTACTTCTTGCTCTAGTAGGTGATGTCTATCTATTCTCTAGTGTGCAAATGGATCACTTTGTATTGATAGCTCTCTTGATTATGGTTAAGTAGCCTTAAGAGTATTCCAGGAACAAGAATGGCAGGGGATATATATATTGAATCTGCCTTAGAAGGACATATAGAATGTACATATCAGGTACAGTCATGGTAAGAACAAGTGGGATCAGGTGGTGGGAGGAGAATTGAAAGACAGAGAGTACTTAGAGAGGCAACTGGAATTGAGGGATATCTCAGGACAAGCTAGAAACCTAGTAAAATGGAACTCCTAAAATTTATAAGGGTTATCATAACTAAGACTTCTAGCAATAGTTGATACACAGCATAATCTGGCCATCTTCTCTAACCAGGCAAGACTTCCAGTGAAGTGGTTGGGGAGCTAACCCAGTCACATAACTTTCAACCTACAAATTTTCTTCCTATGAGATTTGCTGTGATAAACATGGCACAGAAAGTGTGGGCGTGGCCAACCAATGACTGGAACAGCAGGAGGTCTGTGCCACGAGAGAAAGCTCACACGTGAGGACCTTGCCTGGAAGACCAAGAACCATGGGATAGATAGCCAAGAGACCTATGATAGAATCAAGCCAAAATGGCAAAAGAAAAATGTCAATGAAATGATTCCTAATTATATTTTGCTATACTAGTAGACAGGGGACTAGTATCATTATTTTCTGAGAGGCTTCATCTAGCAACTGATGAAGACAGATGCAGAAACCCACAGTCAAACATTAGGAGGAGTTCAAGGAGTCTTAAGAGGGAGGAGGATTGTAGGAGCCAGCAGTATCTAGAATACCTCAAGAAAACACACAGAGTCAACTCACCATGACTCTCAGGACCTCACCAAGAACCAAAAACCAGGCAGCCTGTGTAGACCTGACCTTGGCTCTCTGAATAGAGGTTATAGTTGCGTAACTTGGTCTTCTTGTGGGCCTCTTAATAGTTGGAGCAGGGACTGCCTCTGACTCTGTTGCCTGTTTTGGTTCCCTTTCTTTCTACTGGTTGCCATGTTCAGACTTAGTAAGAGTGGAAGTATCTAGTCTTACTGTAACTTGATATGTCATATTCGGCTGATATCCTGGCGAGGTCTGTCTTTTTCTGACATTAAACAGAGGATGAGTACATGGGGGTATGGGGGAATACCAGGAGAGAAGGACTGAAGACAAGGAGCAGGAACAAAGTGTGCTTGAGGTGTAACAAACAACAAACAAACAAAAAAACCCCAAAAGAATAGCCACAGAAAATTCAGAGATTTGATGACCTTGAGTTTTAAAAAGTCAGATCTGGAAACCTTTATGATCAAACTTGCGTAGGTAGGTCTGCAGTTTTCTCTTGACTCCAAGAGTTCCACATCTTAAGTAAATACTCTTAACTTTGATCTCTTTCAGTCTTTCTCTATCCTAAGTCCTTTCTGTCAAGTGTGACCTAATGGCCAACAGGGCTGTGTCACACAGTCTCAGCTGTGGAAGCGTCTTCAACCTGAATAATGCATCTCTGGTTTCTAGTACACAGATGGAGTTCCTCTTTCTTTGTTTGTCTCCCCCCCTTTGTTATACCATATTTGTCCTCGGATATAACTTTTGTAAAAATGTCTAGGCAAGGGATTGAGGGAATTACTAGAGAAGAAAATGGCTCTGACGTCTGCAAGGAACAAACTGCTCTGACCTTGGCCATTCATACAGTCAACCCAGGCATAACATGACAAGAGGTTCTGGATATGGGGGTTGACTACGTTAATTGTCCTAGAAATTTTAGCCGACTTCTAATGATTAAGTTGTATCATGAAATATTTGAAATAGGAAATGTTTTTGAGAAACATGAAGTTTTAGTAGTTAAGAGAATTGAACACCTCTAGGAAAAAGGAATAATGGGCTTGGTTCACTAAGGACAGGGATGTTCATAGAAAATACAGGGACAAGATAGAGGAAGACATAGTTGGATCTAATGGATTAGTGAGCAGTGGTGAGAATTCCCATGAGAGGAGATCTCTAACAATAGAAAGTTTGGTCCAGAAATGTTATTGAGGAAAATTGGAAGAATATGTATATGTATATGTATGTGTATGTGTATGTGTATGTGTATGTGTATGTGTATGTGTATGTGTATGTGTATATGTATAGGTATGTGAATATGTGTGTATGTGTGTATGTGTGTATGTGTGTATATGTGTGTATATGTATGTATATATGTGTGTATACGTATATGTATATATGTGTATGTGTATATATATACATACACATGTGTGTGTATATATATATATATATATATATATATATATATATATATATTCATTTAAAAAGATACGGGATGGATAGAGGGTTTTAACTCCTCACAAGGGATGTTGGATTAGTGAACTGACCTTACTGGAAAGACTAGAGCTGAGTGATTTGAACCCCTACCTAAAGAAACTATGCTACAAGTTCGAAGAGATAGAACTTGGGCCTATGAAAGAGCCCTGGGGGAAGCGGCAAGAGGGTTTAATATTGCACATGGAAAAGAGTATGAAAAGTTCTGTAGAAATAGACATTTGGACGAGCTTAATAAAGAGATTTTGCAAATTTGAGACAAGTTAAATATTAATATTATTCTGACCTGCTTAGCACCTTTCTGTTTTTATGCTAATGATGTAGCTCCGAGAGTTTATGCGCAGATGACCTGTGACTTGGAAGTTTATCTGAGAGTTAAAAGTTAATGTATAACTTGCTTAAGCCAACATTGACCTGTGACTTTGTGTGTGCATTGTGCTTTCTGGTGACATAGTTACATGAGGTTTTTCAGGAAAAAAATGGGATTAAGGAAAATAATGAAAAAAGCTTTTGATAATACAGTATGCAACCAATAAAAGATTGAGGGGAACTCAGGATAAAAACTGAAAGACGAGAGAGAGAGAGAGAGAGAGAGAGAGAGAGAGAGAGAGAGAGAGAGAGAGAGAGTTTTCCCTGAGTGCAGCTTCAGAACAATGAGTCACCTGCCAGCTTTCAGCTGCATCATTTCCTGAGAGACTTTATTTTGTGCTGATCCAATTCTCCTATTCTCTAGAACCCTGAACCAACAGAACTAAGGCCGGTTCTCAGCATTCTCTGTTCATTCTGGTTTTTAGGTCTCATCCTGTGACTGTTACTATTAGGCTGCAGTCTGGATATCATCTCAACTTCTTGCCAGAATGACTCTCATTTCACACCCTACATACAGCTTTGTGGAGCCTACTCGTCTATAATGTAGAAGTTTTGGGATAGCAAGGAAGGCTTTACTTTTCTATGTTACGCATACATAAGTTTGATGCTTTCAGATTGTCTGCATTTTTTTATTATTTCTTTATTGTTTAGTTCATTATTCTATTGTTTGATCAAAGCATATTTTCTACTTCTCACTTATTTAAGATATCAAAATAAATCAGGAAATAAAGGATTATTGCAGCATTAATTGTTTCCTACTCTATCCCTTCATCCCTCTCCCTTACCCCTTTTAGATTTGTTGAAACTTTCTGATTGTTTTATATTGGCTTCATATTCTCTAAAGAAGTGTGGTTAGTGTAGAGACTGTTGAGACCCATATTTATTACTATTTTCTAGATTTACTGCTTTCATTTTCTTTCAGAATTCTGCTTTTAAAATTTGCCCATTTCCATTGTAATTGTATTATTCTTTCAATACAATAATGTATCTACTCCAAAAATTTTTAACAGATATAGCCAATGTCGTGATTTTAATACCCTGGTGTCTAATAATTAATTCTGACTCCTTTGCAAATAAACATCAAACATCTTGTGGGGTGATCGACCTGTTGCTCAGAAGACTTAGAGAGCTAAACAATAAGTCACATATGTGCTTGCAACTGAACCAAGATAGTCTATATTTTTATCAGGATGCTTAAAATAACTTTGCTAATCATCTACTATGTACTGCCCTCTATCGACTTTAATAACTTTGCTCTGGTATTCATGGTTGTTTTGCTTTCTTTTTTCATAATTGTAAGTTTCCTTTGGGATAAAGACATGCATGCCATGTAAGCTCTGCCGCTCTAGGCATATGTATCTCAAAGAAAGCACATTTAATGGTGTGGACCCCATGGAGGACAATGAATTACTATTCCTTTTCCACTGCTGACATGAATATCAATATCAGCTTGCTGAATGATAGTCGGCAAAATGCAATGGCCACTGGTATTTTAGTATTTAAATAAAATGAATGTTTGTCACTTTCCAACTGACTACAATGGAAAGCACTGTGCTTTTCTTCCTATCCTGTATTGAAAAGGTGTAATTTACCAGTACTACAGTGTAAACTTCCCATAGGTTGAAAATGTAATTGGTTGTCCTAATGATAGCCCTCTAAGTAAATGTGTTACCATACAAGAACAAGTTATAAACACGTGGAAATGTTATAAAGAAATACCATTACTCTGTTCTTTCAAGTAAAATCATTAAAATAAAATAAATGTTAATATAAAATATAAGGCTTTCCCACTATAGCATTCTCAAATAAAATGGAGATTATACATAGTTTATAAAGTTTGTTTGTACATTTATTTCTCAAAAATAGAGAGTGAGGTACAGAAGAGTTGCTCATGTTTTTCTGAAAAAAAAAAGCAATCTCACTCCTGTTCTATGCAATCAATCTTAATTAAATTTTGCTGGTCACATATAGGAAAGGACAGGAAGTTGGGAACAAGACTTTATGAAAATATAAAGAAAGTTTTCCATGGAAAAGGCAGAAGTATGTGAGTGAAGAGCATTGGTGAATATCATTGCGTTCCGTGACTATGTGTGCGAAAGCATGGACAGTGTGTGTGTATTTGACTACAATTCATTATCTGTGAGAGAGCAGTCTTGGAATCAGACTCCCTTTTAGAGAACCTGACCTAAGGTTGAACTCCAGTTAACCAACTGGTCTGCATCAAGCACCAGTTTCCAGGTTACTCCCAAACAAACTAGCATTAATTTACAGGTTACTCTCTAACAAGTCTGACTCTGGTACTTTGCTTCCTAACAACTACCAATCTGTAGGGAAGCAGGAGTTAATTTTAAGATTTATTTATTAAGTATACAGCGTTCTGCCTGCCTATACGCCTGCAGGCCAGAAGAGGGCACCAGATCTCATTACAGATGGTTGTGAGCCACCATGTGGTTGCTGGGAATTGAACTCAGGACCTCTAGAAGAACAGACAGCGTTCTTAACCGCTGAGCCATCTCTCCAGCCCTTGACTCCCATTTTTAAAGGGCAAGAATATTCCATAATAGCCACCAATCATGTGTATGCTGGGTTAGAACTCCGCCCCTCCCGCCCCTGCTTGTTTGTTTACTTCTATAAATGCTTGCTTGAAACTGGCCTTCAGGCTTCACCTTCCCCTCCTGCAGTGTCAGGGTCAGCAGTAAGACCAAGCTTGAGCTTGAATAAAGAGACCTTAGTGTGATTGCATTGAAATCAGTTCCTAAGTGGTCTATTGGGGCTCATGAATGGGCACAGCAAACTGTATAGATGAAATTGTCAGGCAACAAACAAATAATTTAACGAAATGAAATAGACATAAAATTTTCAGATAAGAAAATTACAAGAAAAACCTAGATCACTGTGTGTGTATGTATGTATGTATATATATATATATATATATATATATATATATATATATATATATAAAATCATCTATTCTGGTAATTTGAACCATTAACACAAAGCTCATTCAGGGATCTATGCCACACACTAGCTAATTTTCCAGGGTATGATTGGAGCCTTTGGCTTTTTGCTTATCCTACATATGTATGGTAAATGCCACAGAGAAGGAGAGGGGGCAGCAAATGTTCTTCTTGGAAAATGCTAATTTTTTTTACATTCAGCTTACTTAAAAGTAGGGTAAATCAATAAAAATATTGGTTTAAAAGAGAATAATATAAGGTTAAAGTGATAAAAGGAGGACTCTGGTTCATGATCATGTATGCAGTAGCTCAGATGAATTCTGATTTTAGGGAAGATGGCTTTCACAAACATTCCTTCTTTGTAGCAAATAGAGTGTACTTTTTAAAAAATGAAGTAATTATATTTATATGATAATAGAAGTATTTGAAATATCCGTCTGGAATTAACAGTTGTCTTTTCTTGGCTTCCTGGTTTTTGTATGCACATGGGAAGCTAAATACTTAAGTGAATCATTCCAGTCACAGCTTCTGCTCACAGGAAAGAAAATGTTTTGTTTTCAAAAAAAAAAAAAAAGACAATGAATATTTTTCAAGAAAAAGCTTGGAATTTTATCAAGTTTATCATGATAAGACTGAAAATTTTAAATGCATATGAAAGCAAAATGAAGTATAAAGGATGAATGAGGTTTATGAATTTTCAAGAAGAGTGCAGCAGAAGATTAATTTCAAAGCCACTATAGGTCAGGCCAGTTTTATGTTTTGACAGGAAGAAAGTGATCAGACATTGGTCCTTTTACTCTCAGAGTGCTCAGCTTCACCATCGTTCCTTATGAGGGATGAGGGCAGGCCTATGGTTGTTCTTCAGATAGCCTTGCTATTTGTCATACTCCTTAGCACTTATGTGTAAATACTACGGGATGCTAGCTATGGACAACAATATAAAGAGCAGATGAGAACTGTGTTGATTGTAATAAAGACTGATGAAATTGCTGAGTTTTAAAAATGTGGATGTTTTTAGAAAAGTCAATTCAATTACTTTATTTTTTCTTACAATATTCTCTCAAGAATCATTTTTAAGTATAAGGGGTCAATGGCTTCTACAAGTAGGCCTAAAATAATTCAATTAAATTTGGCTTACTGTTATTAAAACCATATCTAAACATTGTTTTTTTCCCACTGTCATTGTTAAGGTTGACTTAGTCCTCCTAAAGCCATTTTTTTTTTTACAATGGAAGCACAACCAATCTGGAATCTTCAAAAATGCCAGGATGTTCGAACTTTAGAAAAATAAAAGTGAGCAGGTCTCCAAATCAATAGGCATGCAAACATCTTAGCTGACTGAAGTCAGACATTAACTGATGATGTAACACTCAGGTAAACTGAAGAGGCCCTTTAGTCTCTCTATACACTGAAAGAGTAGTGGTGGAGAAACAAATGAACTGCAGAACCAAAGGATTGTCCTCATTCTTGCTTTGTGAGCATTTTCCCAGTGATAAGCACTCTATTACAATGCTCACTACTGATTGTTACCATGAGGTAGGCACTGTCTTATGTCAATAGTGCTTGTTCAAAATTAGAATCTTGGGAGATAAGTCCTATTACCTCGCTTCCCTTCACAAGTGGGTAAACTGAGGTTAGAGAAATCCAAGTTCATAGTTCCAATCATGAGTTAATCACTTAATAATATAGATATATTAAATAATATGAGGTATATATTATATATCCATTGAAAAGTCCATGAACTTAAAATTCTACCAGAAGGGACAAACATACTGATATATGTAAATTACTTTTACAGCAATCCAAAATGTAGAATGAAAATATGTCAAAACTTCATAGTGGAAGGAGAAATTGAATCCTAGTATACGATGCGTTGGAAATAACTCACCCATTTATTTTATGAAACTTTTAAGAAAAATACAAATATGAGATTTTATATGACTATATAATTTTTAAAAATTTTTAGACCCCATATGTACAACAATGCCAAGCAACCAGAGTTTCCAGGGACTAAGCCACTACCTAAAGACTATACATGGACTGACCCTGGACTCTGACCTCATAGGTAGCAATGAACATCCTAGTAAGATCACCAGTGTAAAGGGAAGCCCTGGGTCCTGCTAAGACTGAACCCCCAGTGAACTAGACTGTTGGGGGGAGGGCGGCAATGGGGGGAGGGTTGGGAGGGGAACACCCATATAGAAGGGGAGGGGGGAGGGGGATGTTTGCCCGGAAACCGGGAAAGGGAATAACACTCGAAATGTATATAAGAAATACTCAAGTTAATAAAAAAAATTTTTAAATTAGGTTAAAAGAAAAACTTACAGAATAAATAAACTCTCATCTGTAGTAGAACTCTGAAGCTAAGAGAAGACCTAATAAATAAAACTATTCCATACAGTTCATGTTCAAATTAATCAACCAAGATAGTGACCTTTAAAAGTAACACAGCTATATCAATGTCTTTATAGACTCTGTGACACTTTTTACGATTTTTATAACTTCTCATGTTACCAACCCACCTGCTAAGACTATGATATACCATTCCCTCCCTCTCTCTCTCTCTCTCTCTCTCTCTCTCTCTCTCTCTCTCTCTCTCTCTCCCTTCTCTCTCTCTTCCCCACCCTAACTTTCTCTCCCCCACCCTATCTTTCTCTATACACACACACACACACACACACACACACACACACACACACACACACACACACACAAACCCCCACACACATCCAGATTTACAAGCAAACATACTTTGGGTTTCTGTGAACACCATAGAAAACTGAGAAAATAATTTGCTTTGACATCTTATTAAAGAACAAAAAATATTCCCCACTTAAAGTAGTTTAGTTGAAGAGTGAACCTAAGTTTGAATTCTCCACTTCACTCCCAATATCTTCCATCAGAACTTGGAATTGTCTGTCATCAGTCTATTGTGCATCTTATGTCTACAGTCCCCAACAAGGGCCTTGGTTGTATTGATTGAATAGCACAGAAAGTGTGGTATAGATAAGAAATGGGTTTTATTCTATAGAGAATTTTTAGAGTTTTATGAGGAAAGATATTACTTAACTCACTTTGCTTTGACCTCAACTTGTACTCGAAAGTAAATAAATAAGTAAATAAATAAATAAAACCCCAAAGCAAATATATGTTAACAACCCATATTAACATGGTATTTTTAACACTTACATTTGCTGTTAAATTATGCTTTTAGTGCTGCTACTTTCGATAGATGCTGTTGTATTTTACTAACACATATCACACACACACACACACACACATACAGTTCTAGGTCAAAAGCATGGAAGAATTTAATATTAAATCTATGCATCAAGTTTAGGTGGTAAAATCTTATTACATGGGAGGTCCAAGGTATAGAAGAAAACTTACAGTGTCTAAATTTACAGCAAAGAAACAAATTGAAAATATACCACTAACTTGTTCTCAAGGTCTTGCAAAAGATCAATTCCAAAGGCAAGAGACATTTTCCAGAAAAATCTATTCCCACAGATACTTGCTACAAGTGAGTCCTTCTAAAATTGACATTAACTGGTTGTTCGTGATATATTAACCTCACAAGATATCAAAGACAAAATGCTTAAATTATTGAGAGTTTTTCAGATTTATTTTTTAGTTTTCAACTTTTATTCTCAGTATGTTTTGTTATTTTCTATTGGATATCTTATGTATTTACATTTCAAATGTTATCCCCCTTTCTCCCCTCTCCCATTCTTCCTCCCTCTGCTTCTATGAAGATTCTCCCACTCTCATCCACCCTCTCCTACTACAATACCTTGGCGTTCCCCTACACTAGGGAAATGGAAACAAACCTTCACAGGACCAAAAACTTCTCCTCCTATTGACTCTAGGCAATCCCATCCTATGCTACATATGCAGCTGGAGCCATAGGTCTCCCCATGTGTACTCATTGGTTGGTGATTTAGTTCCTGGGAACTCTGGGTCTGGGGCTGGGCTGTCTGGTTGGTTATTGTTGTTGTCCTATGAGGTTGCAAAACCCTTCAGTTCCTTCAGTCCTTTTTCTAACTCCTCCATTGGAGACCCAGTGCTCAGTCTGATAGCTGCAAGCATCCTTATCTGTATCAGTAAGGCTCTGGCAGACTCTCAGGAGACATCTATATCAGGCTCCTGTCAGCAAGCACTTCTTGGCATCAGCAATAGAGACTGGGTTTGGTGGCTGCATATGGGATCGATGCCCAGATGGGGCAGTCTCTGGCTGACCTTTTTGTAGTACCTTCTCAACTCTTTGTTCCTGTATTTCCCTTCTGTGAGTATTTTGTTTTCCCTTCTAAGGACTGAAACATCCACATTTTGGTCTTCCTTCTTCTTGAGCTTCATATGGAATATGAAGTATTTCTTGGATATTTGAGCTTTTGGGCTAATATCCACTTATCAGTAAGTGCATAACATGTGTGTTCTTTTGTGAATGATATTTTCTAATTCCTTCCATTTGCCTATGAATTTCCTGAAGTCAATATAACACATTTTCTGTATACATTCCTCTGGTGAAGGACACCTGGGTTCTTTCCATCTTCTGGCTATTACAAATATGGCTGCTATGAGCAAAGTGGAGCATGTGTCCTTGTTATATGTTGGAGCATTTTTTGGGTGTATGCCTAGAAATGGTATAGCTGGGTCCTCAAGTAGTACCACATCCATTTTTCTGAAGAACCATCAGGCTGATTTCTAGAGTGGTTGGGCCAGCTTACAATCCCACTGAATATGAAGGAGTGTTTCTCTTTCTCCACATCATCACCAGCATCTGCTCTCATCTGAGTTTTTGATCTTAGCCATTGTGACTGCTGTGAGGTAGAATCTCAGGGTTGTTTTGATTTGCATTCCCCTGATGACTAAGGATGTGGAACATTTCTTTGGGTGCTTCTCAGCCATTCAGTATTCCTTAGCTGAGACTTCTTTGTTTAGATCTGTACCTCATTTCTTAATAAGGTTATTTGATTCTCCGGAGTCCAATTTATCCAGTCTGTTAGGCTATGTCTTTTTATTGGGAGAATTGAGTCTTTTGATGATAAGAGATATTAAGGAATAAAATTGTTTTTTCCTATTATTTTTGTTGTTAACGGTGTAATTATGATTGTGTGGGTCTCTTCTTTTGGTTTTGTTAAAAGAAGGTTACTTTCCTGCTTTTTCTGGATGTAGTTTTCCTATTCGTGATAGAGTTTTCCATCTATAATCCTTTGTTGGGTTGAATTTGTGGAAAGATATTGTATTGTAATGGAATATCTTGTTCTCTCCATCTACGGTAATTGAGAGTTTTGTTGAGCATTGTAGCCTGCATTGGTCTTTGTTTTCTATGGTCTATATGACATCTGTCCAGGATCTTCTGTCTTCTAAAGACTATGTTGAGAAGTCTGATGTAATTCTGATAGGTCTGCATTTATATATTACTTGACCTTTTTCCCTTGCTGTTTTTAATACTTTTTCTTGTTTTGTGCATTTGGTGTTTTGATTATTATGTGAGAAGAGGAATTTCTTTTCTGGTCCAATCTATTTGGAGTTCTGTAGGCTTCTTGTATGTTCAGGGGCATCTCTTTCTTTAGGTTAGGTAAGTTTTCTTCTATAATTTTGTTGAAGATATTTACTGGCTCCTTAAGTTGGAAATCTTTCCTCTCTTTTATTCCTATTATCCTTAGGTTTGATCTTCTCTTTGTTTCCTAGATTTCCTGGCTGTTTTTGGGTTAGGAGCTTTTTGATTTTTGCATTTTCTTTGACTATTGTGTCAAAGTTTTCTATGATATCTTCTGTCCTTATATTTTGTATTCTGTTGGTGACACTTGTGTCTATGTCTCCTGATCTCTGTTTTAGATTTTCTATCTCTTGTGTCTCTCTTTTTGATTTCTTTATCATTTCTATCTCTATTTTTAGATGGTTTTGTTCAATTCCTTCAAAATGTAATTTTTGATTATATTTTCCTTTACCTCTTTAAAAGACTTTTATGTTTCTTCTTGAAGGGCTTCTATTTGTTTACCTGTGTTCTCCTATATTTCTTTAAGTGGGTTGTTTATGTCCTTAAAGTCTTCTATCATCATCATGAGATATGCTTTTAACTCTGATTTTTGCTTTTCCATTGTGCTGGGGTATCCAGGATTTGCTGTGGTGGGACAATAGTGTTCTTATGATGCCAAGTAGTCTTGGTTTCTTTGGCTTAGGTTCTTGTGCTTGCCTCTCTAGTTATCTCTGAAGTTAGTTGGTCTTGCTGTCTCTGACTGCGGTTTGTCCCTCCTGTCATAAATTAGTCCATGAGCCTGTCATCTTAGGAGCAAGAGCACTCCTGGAAGACCAGTCCTCTGAGGGCTGGTCTTGGGTCTGGAGGACTATGGGACTACTTTAGCTCTGAGAGCACATGGAAACTAGAAGGGCCCTGTCCCATGATTACTGAGCTTCTCGTGCCCTGTATGCTCCTGACAGGTCTCTCTTTGGACATTTAGTGGAGAGAAAGTGGGTTCCCACCTGTAGATTTAGGATTGAGAGAGTTCCTGTGAGACCAGCTCTCTGTGGGCAGGTTTTAGATCTGGAGGGCTGTGGGATAGCCCCACCTCTGGGCACAGATTTTAAATATTTTTTTCAATTCAAGTTTCTCATGGAATTTAATGAACCAAACTAACATTCCAGGGTAAATATTTTTGTTCTATAAAATAAAAAAGAATTTTAAATGTTATGATCCCCTGAAATAGTTCAGAAAATAAAGGGGAAACAAAAACCATGCTGAGTTTGAAAAATATAAAGAAAATGTCTCACTAGATTTAACAGACCCATGTCAGCTGATGGCCTCATCGCTTTTCCCTTCAGAAGCTAAGTAATGCCAGTTTTGTTTGTTCTTAGTTGGGAACCTTTCCATTGATGGTAGTATGGCTTGCACAACCTATAAAATACCAACCCTTTGAATAAAGGTTTGACCAAAGCTAAAAAAAGTAGACCTGAAGCATTTTTGAATTGTAGAAAATACTGATATTTTACCACTCATCTAGTATGTGCTGTTCACCTAGATCATTTGAATCTAATGTCATTTTTAAAATGAAATTTTCTTCTAAAGAGCGAATCCTTCAGGTCCATTAAACTTTCTTCCACAGTTTATTTTGAGCAGCTGAATAATTTAACAATGAAGACCAGCAGCAAACAGAAAATACTAGTAAGTACTACTGGTAAAAGGCACACTTTTTTCAAATTAACAAATTTTAAAAACTATATTACAACCTAATTGCAACTTCCTCTCCCTCTACACATCCAGTCTCTCCCTCTTACTTCCCATCTCACCCATTCTCACATCTTCCCTTTCTCCTTAGAAAATGGAAGGCCTCCCATGGGTATTAAACCCCCTTAGCATATGGAGTTGCAGTAGGAATAGTTACACTATTTTTTGCTAGGAAAGGCACCCAAGTTAAGAGAAAGGGAAATAAAGGCAGAAAACCGTCAGAGCCAGCTCTTGCTTCTCCTGTTGGGAGCCCTACATGAAAACCGAGCTGCACAATGGTTACTTGTGTGCCTAGCACGTAAGTCTATCCTATGCATGCTCTCTGTAGTTCAGTCTCTGTGAACCTCTATGAGTCTACGTTAATTGATTCTGTAGGTGTTACTATGATGTCCTTAACCTCTCTGGCTCCTTCAATCTTTCCTCTCCTACCTCCTCCTAGAGTTTGGTTGTGCATCTTTTCATCTTCTCCCATCATTTTCTGAGTGAAGCCTATCAGATGACAGTTATGCTAGGTGTCCATCTGCAAGTATAGCAGAATATCATTCATAGTGTCAGGGATGGGCTGTGTCTTATGGCATGAGTCTTATGTTGGGCCAGTTATTGGTCAGTTTCTCAGTTTATGTTCCATCTTTATGGTGAGAGTACAAACTTGTACAACCATTTTGGATGTCAATTTTGTGGTTTCTTAGATAATTGGCTAGAGTTCTACCTTAAGAGCCAGCTCTACCACTCCTTGGCATATTTCCAAAAGATGTCTCATTATATTACAAGGATACTTACTCAACTCTGTTCATAGGAACTTTATTTGTAATACCTACCTACATAGCCCTCAACTGAAGAATAGACAAACATTGCGGTACATTTATACAAAGGAACATTTCTTAGGTATTAAAAGCAATGACACCATGAAATTTGCAAGCAAATATATTTATCTAGAAAATAGCATCCCGAGTGACAGATATGCTATATAGTCATGTACAGTGGGTAATATCCATAAAGTAAAGGATAGCATACATAGACACAAAGAAGCTAAGTAACTAGCAAGGATGACCCAAGAGGAGGCACTTGAATCTCACTGAGAAGGATTAACAGAATAGACATGGATGGGGTGGTGGAAGGAACTGGATTGGGGACAGTGTACAGAGAGGAGCAGCTGAGATCAAGTCAGGGGAGGATGGAGGCAGAGAGAACTGCAGTAGGTGGTGGAATATCTTTGGGAAGAGCTAGAAACATAGAATAATAGAAGCTGCCAAGAATCTATGAGGGTAACCTTAGCTAAGACTCCTAGCAATGGGAGATAGGCAACCTGAAACAGCCAGCTCCTGTAACCAAAAAGGACTTCCAATGGAAAGACTGAGACACCAACCCAGTCACAAAACCTCAGACCTACAAGTTGTTCTGTCTATAAGATATGGAAGAGTAAAGATGGGGCACATTATTAAACAAAAATTATACTTTAGAAGATAATTGCCATTGAATTTTAGGGTGAGAGAGACAGAGAAGGACCAGTGGAAACATAGGAAGAGAGAATGGGAAGAGGAGAGAAGAAGGGAGGGCAGGGGAGAAGAAAACAAAGGACAAAATGCATGTGTGCTATGGCATGCCATGTACATGTGTGCTGATATCCTAAGCTAATAAGTGAATCAGTGATATGAGTCCACACTAAATTCTGATGAAGATACAGAGAGAAAAGCTAATAAGACAAACAATACTCATTGGCATCATATAAACTTGTATAACAAGTCTGTTAATTGTCCCTTCAGCGACAGTTATGGCCATCATCTTTAAAGATCATTGTAAACAAAAGTATTTCTTAACATTTTCATTTGAAATTCTATACTTTGTATGACTTTCTGAAGTCCCTATTTGGCTTGAATTTTCAAGTCATATAATTTACAGATTTATAGACAGTATAATATTTCTGAAAAAAGTTATATCCTTTCATAAAATGAATGGATTCTGTTTTTCAAATGCCAACTAGTGCTGACATTTATTTCATCATAGATTCTAAAGTAGCAAGATTAAAAAGAATTTCAAGTATTTTATTTAAAACATAAAGATTTGCTTCTACAGAAAAATGACAGATTCAATAATCTTTTTCTTTATTTGTACTTTGATAAGTAAATTAACTTAGTGAAAACAAAATGTTTCAATAAAAATAAAAATTAAAGTGATTAAAATAGCATGACCTATAGCTCTGTCTATCATAAAATAAGCCGAATGAAAATCATCTTAATATCAACAATAATGGATTAGAATAGAATCAGCATTGAAAGTTTGTGCTCATATTTGAAACATAAAGTACTCTGTTTCATACATGATGAGCTTTGATAGCATATTTTCAAGTTCTTGTGGACCTCTTGGAATATCAGAATCCAAAATGCACATCACTGAGTCACTCTTCATCTTATATATTCACCTTTTTATTACCAGAGTAGTAAAAAGCAGTGAAATCTTCAAACCACAAGTCTTTCCTTTTGTCCATGGCTACACCAGATATATATATAAATGAAACCACATATGGATGACGGTCTATCGCAAAATCACAGAAAAATCCAAACCAACTTGAATCTTAGTAGTCAAGAAAAATAGAAATTAATATATCACTATAAAGTGAAACATCAGCTAACCTGAAAGTATTTTTAGATTGACAGACAACAAATCAATTCTGCTAAGTTGAATTAAAATCAATATTTTTTTATATGTGAACCTTGGAAAAACTTAACAACTACTCATTTTAGCTTCACTTGATTATTTGAAAGTTGAAAGACTTGTGCCGTTTCCAGGTTGTTCTCTCCACTTTATGCTTGTGGTTCAAGATGTGAGCTTTCAGCTGCCCTGCCTGCCTGCTTCCCAGATGTTGTCATTCCAGAAGCATAAGCAGAAACTATTTTCTTTCTTCTGTTAGTTTCCTTGACCACTGAGATTTATCACAGAAGCAGAAAATTTACTAGTACAGTGTGTCTGATTCAAGGATATTTATTCTAGGTTAGGGAACCACTCTTGAAGCTGCCTCTTTCTCAAATCCTAGATACACTAAAATTGTTACCTTTACTGTAGAACTTGATAGTACACTACAAGTCCTAATAGCTTTTCAACTAAGGAAGAGACTTGATGCTCACCTTTTCTTTCTATGCTAGAATTTAGTCTGGTTTGAGCCTTTGTAAATGCTTTGTAGATGCTCTCACAACTCTTCAGAATTCTTATGAACATCTGTCATGTTTTGTCCAGAAAACAGTTTCTTTATAATCAATCTACATGTCTGTCTATTATACTCTAACACCTTCTATTAATTGACAGCTCTAAGTCTTAAGGGAAGGGCAGGTATGGCTTAATTATTTCAGTGGCTGTGCTAAGACATTCTGGCCAAGGCAATCTATAAAAGAAAGTAGTTTAGGGCACATGGTTGCAAAAACTTAGAGTCCATAACCATTGTGGCAGGAGGTACCGCATCAGGTAGTGATCAGGCATGGATCTGGGGAAGTGACTGAGAGCTTATATCTGATCGGTAAACATAAGGAAGAGAGAGAGAGGGAGATAACTTGGAATAGCATAGACTTTCGAAACTGCAAAGCTCACTTCAAGTGACACACCTTCTCCAAAAGGTCCATATATAATATTTTTTCCAAAACATTTCTAACAACTATGGGCCACATATTCAAATTGTGAATTTCTGAGGTATATTCTCATGCAAACCACCACAGGGTATGATATAATTGTCCAATTTATTGATGGTCTCTAATCTCTGAAATGTGACTAGTTACGGATCTCTGCTATAGTCTGCATTTACTTCCAGAGGAATTTCTCTGATGATGTTGAGAGTAGTAATTAACACTAATGACTTTTTGGAAAATTCACATGAAAAACTACTATTGCAGAAAGTCTTGAAATACCAACATATACATATAGAAAAATAGTTGAAATAGAATAGAATAATTCAACAGGGCACCAAAACTTCTATAAGACACCTCAGACTCACAAATAAAAAAACTTGGTGTCAGGAATATGTTCAATTTATGGAAATGACTAATCAGTGAGGTGACATCGACAATCATTCTAAACCTCTGAATGAAAATTAGACACTATGGTTGAAAACAACACACACTTAAGTCATAATACATGGAACAAACAAACCACTGCTAACCTGGTAGCTGTGTCCTTATTGGATAGTATTCCTAGTATTGTAAAGTGCTATATACAAAGCAGAAGAAAACATCATCAATCTTATCTATTTGTGTACCCTATGAACTAAAATAATAATTTCCTTGGCAAAAAAATTGAGAGAAACTTGAAGCAATCCCACTAAAATCGAGGACTAGACAAGGCTGCCCACTCTCTCCCTACCAATTTAATATAGTTGTTAAAGTCCTAGTTAGAGCAATTAAAAAACAAAAGGAGGTCAAAGAGATACAAATTTGCAAGGAAGAAGATATAATATCACTATTTGCAGATGATATGCCAGTATAATTAAGTGCCCCCGAAAATTCCACTAGAAAAGCCCCTGAACCTTATAAACAATTTCAAAAAAGTGGCTGGATATAAAATTAACTCAAACAAATCAATAGCCATCCCCTACTCAAAGGCTATACAGGCTGAGAAAGAAATTAGAAAAATAACAATTTTCACAAAAGTCACAAATAAAATAAAATTTTTGTGACTCTAACCAAGCAAGTGAAAGATCTATATGACAAGAACTTTAAGACCTTGAAGAAAGAAATCAAAGATCTCAGAAGATGGAAAAGTCTCTCATGCTCATGGATTGGCAGGATATAGTAAAAATGGTCATCTTGATGAAGCAACCTGTAGATTCAATGAAATCCTCATCAAAATCCCCCACTTAATTCTTCCTAGAGTTAAAAGAGCACTTTCCAAATTCATTTGGAATAACCAAAAACCGAGGATAGTGAAAACTATTCTCAATAATAAAAGTATTTCTGAGGTAATCACCATCCCTTACCTCAAGGTGTATTACAGAGCAATAGTGATAAAAACTTTATGGTATTGGTACAGAGACAGGTAGGTGGAATAGAATTGAAGATGCAGAAATAAACTCACACACCTATGGTCACTTGATCTTTGAAAAAGGAAATAAAACCATGCAGTGGAATAAAAGGTAGCATTTTCAACAAATGGTGCTCTTTCAACTGGTGGTCAGCATGTAGAAGAATGCAAATTGATTCATTCTAATCTCCTTGTACAAACTCAAATCCAAATGGATAAAGGACCTCCACATAAAACCATATTCACTGAAACTAATAGAAGAAAAATGGGGAAGAGACTTGAATACTTGAACACAGTGGAAAGTTTCCTGAACATAACTCTTATGCTCTAAGATCAATAATAGAAAAATGGAACCTCATAAAATTGCAAAGCCTCTGGAAGGCAAAGGACACTGTCAATAGGACAAAATGGCAACCAACAGATTTGCAAAAGATCTTTACATCTGATAGAGGGCTAATATCCAAAATATACACAGGACTCAAGAAGTTAGACTCCAGAGAACCAAATAACCCTATTAAAAAGTGGGATACAGAGCTAAACAAAGAGTTATCACCTGAGGAAAACTGAATAGCTGAGAAGCAACCAAAGAAATGTTTAACAGCCTTAGTCATCAGGGAAATGCAAATGAAAATAACTCTGAGATTCCACCTCAGATTACTCAGAGAGGCTAAGATCAAAAATTCAGGAGACAGCAGATGCTGGTGAGTATATGGAGAAAGAGGAGCACTCCTTCATTGTTTGTGTGGTTGCAAGTTAGTACAACTACTCTGGAAATCAGTCTGGAGGTTCCTCAGAAAATTGGACATAGTACTACCTGAAGACCCAGCTATACCACTCCTAGGCATACACCCAAGTGATGCTGCAACATATAAGAATGGCACGTGCTCCCCTCTGTTCATATCTCCCTTGTTTATAATAACCAGAAGCTAGAAAGAACCCAGATATCCTTCAACAGAGAAATGGATACAGAAATGTGGTACATCTACAATATGGAGTACTATTCAGCTATTAAAAAACAATGAAAATAGAAGAAAAAGTGGGGAAGCATCTCGAACACATGGGCACTGGAGAAAATTTCCTGAACAAAACACCAATGGCTTATGCTCTAAGATCAAGAATCGACAAATGGGATCTCATAAAACTGCAAAGCTTTTGAAAGCAAAAGACACTGTCATTAAGGACAAAACGGCAACCAACAGATTGGGAAAAGATCTTTACCAATCCTACAACAGATAGAGGCCTTATATCCAAAATATACAAAGAACTCAAGAAGTTAGACCGCAGGGAGACAAATAACCCTATTAAAAAATGTGGTTCAGAGGTAAACAAAGAATCCACAGTTGAGGAATGCCGAATGGCTGAGAAACACCTAAAGAAATGTTCAACATCTTTAGTCATAAGGGAAATGCAAATCAAAACAACCCTGAGATTTCACCTTACACCAGTGAGAATGGCTAAGATCAAAAACTCAGGTGACAGCAAATGCTGGCAAGGATGTGGAGAAAGAGGAACATTCCTCCACTGTTGGTGGGATTGCAGACTGGTACAACCATTCTGGAAATCAGTCTGGAGATTCCTCAGAAAATTGGACATTGAACTACCTGAGGACCCAGCTATACCTATCTTGGGCATATACCCAAAAGATGCCCCAACATATAACAAAGACACGTGCTCCACTATGTTTGTAGCAGCCTTATTTATAATAGCCAGAAGCTGGAAGGAACCCAGATGCCCTTCAACAGAGGAATGGATACAGAAAATGTGGTACATCTACACAATGGAATATTACTCAGGTATCAAAAACAATGACTTTATGAAATTCATAGTCAAATGGATGGAACTGGAAAATATCATCCTGAGTGAGCTAACCCAATCACAGAAAAACACACATGGTGTGCACTCATTGGTAAGTGGCTATTAGCCCAAATGCTTGAATTACCCTAGATGCACAGAACACATGAAACTCAAGGATGATCAAAATGCAAATTCTTCACTCTTTCTTTAAAAGGGGAACAAGAATACCCTTGGGAGGGAATAGGGAGGCAAAGTTTAGAACAAATGCAGAAGGAACACCCATTCAAAGCCTGTCCCACATGTGGCTTATACAGTCACCCAATTAGATAAGATGGATGAAGCAAAGAAGTGCAGGCCGACAGGAACCAGATGTAGATCTCTCCTCAGAGACACAGCCAGAATACAGCAAATACATAGGCGAATGCCAGCAGCAAACCACTGATCTGAGAACAGGAACCCCGTTGAAGAAATCTTAAGAAAGGACTGAAAGAGCTTGAAGGGAATTGAGATCCCATATGAACAACAATGCCAACCAACCAGAGCTTACAGGGACTAAGCCACTACCCAAAGGCTATACATGGACTGTCCCTGGTCTCCAACCTTATAGGTAGCAATGAATAGTCTAGTAAGAGCACCAGTGGAAGGGGAAGTCCTTGGTCCTACCAAGACTGAATCCCCAGTGAATGGGATTGTTGGGGGGAGGATGGTAATGGGGGGAGGATGGGGAGGGGAACATCCATATAGAAGCGAAGGGGGAGGGGCTAGGGGTATGTTGGCCTGAAAACCAGGAAGGGGAATAACAATCGAAATGTAAAGTTAATAAAGATGGAAAAAAAAAAAAAAAGAAAACCAACAGCAACAACAACAACAAAAAAAGACTTATGAAGGCTAGGACAGTAGCATGTATGCAATTACCGAACAACCTAAGTGTCATGGTATATGCATGAAGCTTCTCTGAGAAATAGCTAGTGTTCAGAAGATCACATTATCATAATAAGAGCCATAATACAGAAAGTAAACTCTACATCATTAAACTTCATGTTTCACACTCAAAAAAAAATCCGAAAAAAAAAAAAAAAACCAAACATCACGAAATTCTTAGGCAAATGAAGGGAACTAGAAAATATCATTCTCAGTGAGGTAACCAAGTCACAAAAGAACACACATGGTATGCACTCCCTAATAAGTGGATATTAGCCCAAAAGCTCTGAATACTCACGATACAAATCATAGACCATATGAAACTCAAAAAGGAGGAAGTCCAAATGTAAATGCTTCAGTCCTTAGAAGGGGAACAGAATATTCACAGGAAGTAGAGGGTGGGAGGGACTTTGAAGGAAGAGGGGAGGGAGCAGGGAAATGGTGGGCAGCATCAGGTATAGGAGACAGGGATCATATATATAGATGGTGAGGAATTCGAACAGAAGTGTGTAACAATGGGGGATGGAAAACTGGGGGATAGCCATCAGCAAGTCTCAGATGTCAGGAAAGCAAGAGGCTCCCCGGACCCAACAGGGATAAGATAGCTAAAATGTCCAACTAAGGGGAGGGAGAACCTGGAGAGACCATATCCAGAGGTTAGACAAGGACCCTAATTGGGGGATGGGGTCACCCACTCATCTCCTAATTTTAACCCAGAATTGCTCCTGTCTAAAGGAAATAAGGAGACAAAGTGCAGAGACTGAAGGAAAGGCCAGCCAGAGACAGCCCTATCTGAGGATTCATTCCATATACAGACACAAACCCTTACACTATTGCTGATGCCAAGAAGTGCATTCTGACAGGAGCCTGATATAGTTGTCTCCTGAGAAGTTCTGCCAAATCTTGACAAATACAGAGGCAAATACTTACAGTTTATACCATTGGAATGAGCCTGGGGTTGGAAGAGTTAGAGAAAGGAGTGAAGGAGCTGAAGGAGTTTGCAACCCCATAGGAAGAACAACAATATCAACCAACCAGACCCCTCCCCCCACAGAGCTCTAAACCACAAACCAAAGAGTACACATGGAGGGACCCTTGACTCCAGCTGCATATCAAGCAGAGGATGTAATTGTCTGGCATCAACAGGAGGAAATGTCCTTAGTCCTGTAAAGGCTTGAATTCTCAGTGTAAGGGAATGCCAGGGTGGGGAGGCAGGAGTAAGTGGATTGCAGGGAAAGCACCCTCACAGAAGCAGGGAGAGGGCAATAAGGGAGAGGGTTTCAGGAGGGAAAACCAGGAAAGAGGATAACATTTGTAATGTTAATATATAAAATATCCATTAAAACTTTAAAAAAAAATAAAGCACAAGAATTTTAGTTTCATAGCAAACTAACACTGATTTAGAAAAAAAATACTATGCAATCTTCTACAAAAAAAAATATGCCCAGTGGTATCATATGTGCACAAATGTTATAAAATTACCCTACCACACTGATAAGTTTCATGTTTCACTCCACGGGATGGAACTTGACACAGGTAACAGGGCCAAGAACCTAAGACAATTCATTATCCTTGGGAGCAACTTACACTCTACCTCTCCTAATAAAGCATAGACTCATACGTTGTTCCTATCCATAGCCCCTACTGCTCTTTCCTGTTTTCTCTAAAACACCCTTTTTGTGTTCCAAACAGTATTCCTCTCAGTTTTTATGTCACGTATATTGTATTATAATTTTTGTCATATTTTCTTTCCATGACATATTTCTTTTCTAGGTCCTGTTCACACATATTCTCTCTCTCTCTCTCTCTCTCTCTCTCTCTCTCTCTCTCTCTCTCTCTCTCTCTCACACACACACACACACACACACACACACACACACACACACACACCACACACACACACCACACACACACAAAATCATGTTCACATAAAAATCTACATGTAGGGTTTGGGGATTTAGCTCAGTGGTAGAGCTCTTGCCTAGCAAGCGCAAGGCCCTGGGTTCAGTCCCCAGCTCCGAAAAAAAGAAAAAAAATCTACATGTATACACACATACACAAAGCAATAGGTTCTGTGTATCAGAAGGAATAGGCTCTTTATTCTTCCCAAGACTGATTTATTTCACTTAAATAACACCAAGGACTTAAACAAACATGTATTTGCAATAAGTTAAAACGCTTCTGCATAGCTCAGGGAATAATCACCAGAGTGAAGAGACAGCTTGAGAAACCTGTGCCAACTCACATTCGAGAGAGGTTAATATCTAGGATTTAAAAGGAACTCTGAGATGAGATCCTAAAAGAACAAATAACACAGTCAATAAATGGACTAACAAACTGAACAGACTAGCCTCAAGAGAAATAGAAATTCACAGGAAATATGTGAAAAGGTGTTCAACATTCCAAGCTCTTAGGGAACTGAAATTAAAGGGGATTTTGAAATGCCATCTTCATCAGAATGGCTAGGACGGAAGTGAAAAGGAGAACAAGTGTTGATGAGGATGTGAGAAAAGAGAGAACCTTTAGAACCACTGAGGAAATCGGTGTGGCCTTCCCTCAAAGAATTAAGGCTAGAACCGAGATACATCAGTTCCAAAGGATTTTCAGTCAAATGCCACAGCAAGATGTGCATACCATGTTTCTTGCTGCACTATTCAAAATACCTCAGGTATGGATATTAATCAATTGTAAGGAATGAATCATGACAATTGCTGAAAAAACTGTCACTTTACAGTCTTAGGAATGACTTTACTGTGGGTTGGATAAATATGAAGAGAATTTAACACCCCATTTAGCTTTCTCAGTATCCAGTAGAAAGTGCAATGCATTTGAACTGCTTGGGTCATAAGACAGGTTTTTTTTTTCCTACTTGAACTGTTTGAGTATTGCATGGATAAAAGCAGTGGATATACTCCTGAAAGTGGAAAGAACTTCTTTGCTGGACCTTTTCACCTGGTTGAGTGCTTGTGAAAGCTTAACCACCCTGGTGCTTAATGGCCTCTGTGAGGTCACCAGGCACAGCCCCTGTTGTCAGAGAAACGAGGTGCTCATTGCAATTGTAACAAGGGCACCAGGAGATCAAAAGCTGGGAAGCTGAGGTGGGTTTAAGATGTTCACTCTGCCCACTGGGAACCACCACTCATGTCCAACCGATATAAAAATGGCTTTGTATTAAGAGATATTAGGTGAGTTCAAAGATACACATTTTTTTTTACTCACAGGTTGTTACAAAGTATAATCTCTTATTCTGTATATAATCCTATAATCATTTTCTTTTTCCCATTTGTTTAAATTTTTCTACCATTTCATATATTTCATTATTAAGATTAGTTTAGGGATACAAGATTTCACTGTGCACTCTAGACTTGCCTCGAATTCATAATCCTGCTTCGATCTCCCAACTGTGGAAATCAGTCAGGTATCATAAAACTCTGAACAGAGAAATATTTTAAAAATACTGCTTCATATGAATGAGAAACCTAGGAAGACACAGATAACTTGCCAACCATTTGTTATATATTTGTGATAATGATAATGATATTTATCATTATCCAAGTCTTTCATATTTACTTACTTGGTATTTACAGGAATCATGGGAAGAATTTCCCCACACAAGCTACTTGCAGCTCATGGAATTTGTTAACTTACTGACAATCCTAATGTTCCTCACAAAATAGATTTCTCTTATTTAACTAAATATATTAAAAAGTTTCTCAGCATAAATAATTTGTTGCATGAAGAAATCAATCCTGAGGAAACAAAGTATCCATTTTGTCCTCTGTGGTTTTCTAGATGAGAAGCACACTTTAGCAATCCATCCTCTCATAAAATAATTTTTAATTTTCTATAATGTTAAATATGCATTTAGTTTTGTGTGTATACATGCTTATACCATGCAGCATTTACAGGACAAATTTAGAGTTTTATCTGGAGTCGATTCTTTCCTTCCATCATGTGGATTCTAGGGAATCTAACTGGTCAGCAGTCACCTTTACCTACTAAAGCACATCATGGGCACTGATTGAAAATCCTCACGGTCAACCGCAAGCTGTATTGGTTTGAATTTGTCTGTAGAAAGTGGACAATATGAATGGAACACTGCTACCTAACTATTCTCATATTTCCTGTAGGTGATTAGTGAGAGTTCTGGTAAAAGCCTTCCTCCCTTTCCTTATTTCTCTTCGTTTGGCTCCTTTCTTTGCTATCTCTTTATTAAAGTCATTTCTCAAATATTTGTTCTAGGATCATCTTAATAGCTGGTAAACAATATTATAAGCATCTGGCAAAACTTCTATATCTTAATTTGAAAATTGAAATTTGAAAATTATTTTAATTATTCTTTTTATCAGGGTTTTACATGTCTGTTAAATTTTTCATGAAAGCACAGTTATTTAATTGAAAAATATACAGGTATTTTTTGTTCTGTTAAAAGAGTAGCTTTGAGCAGAATTCAGTATAAGAGCAGAGAGTCAATAGATTAAATTAAAATACCAGCTTGCTTTTACTCTTTTTAGTTATCTTACAAATATGTATTAAGGGCCCACTGTAGTTGTAATACTAGCAATGACGGGTTTTGATAATGTGCACATTGCTTAGTTTTATAAAATAACTAGTGAGAAATAGCTTGCCGTATGAAGAGATGTTTTAGGAGTTGAGTCCTTTCATTGAAGAGTGATCATTGTCAACCAACTTTAAGTTGTTCTCTCTGTTCTTCCTGTGTGCTCTATCCTTAACTGCTCAAGGCCAAAATATATCAGAGTAAGTTTCCACTGCCAGGAGAAAAAGTATCAGAACAATAGCTCAGGATCCATCGCCTCTCAAATTAGCTCACTACCACAGCTTAAGTGAACTAAGTTTTCTCATGAAGACTTGTATTAAACATAGTGGTCTTTTTTTTATATGTGTAACATAGGCACATGATTAAAAAATATCAGTGAGGTATAGGCATATTATTTGTAGGTTATTGCCTTAGAGTTACTACTGCTGTGACAAAACTCCATGACAATAAGCAACATGGGAAGAAGCATTTGTTTCATCTTATAATTACAGGTAAAAGTTTGTTCCAAAGGACAAGTAAGATAGGGACTCATGCTGGGCACGAAGTTGTCAGCAGAAGCTTACAAAGAAGCCATGGAGGCCCGCTGCTTACCAGCTCGCTCTCAGAGGGTATTTTCTCCAGTGAGGTTCTCTCTTCTCAAATGACTCTAGTCTGTGTCAAGTTGACAATATAAAACTAAGCAGTACAGTTATGAACAGAGTTCCATTTTTGATTTATTTAAAATAATTATTTACTTACTTATTTAGTGCATGTTTTGTGTTGTGTGTGTGTGTGTGAGTGTGTGTGCGTGTATGTGTGAGTGTGTGTGCATGTACTCATGAATGTAGTGCCCTTGAAGACCATAAGATATAGTTTGATACCCTGGCACTAAAGTTAGAGGTGTCAGTGACTGCTATGAACTGCAGTGGTTGCTATGAACCAAGTTTTTACTTGTACAAGCAAGACAAGTATGCGACTTTAACCTTTAAGCCACCTCTCCAGCTTCCTACTCAAAGACCTTTTTGTTATTTGATCGTCTGCCAAAGACATGTCATTACAACAGAATATTTTCAGGAAATGAAAAGGAAGGAAGAGAGAGACCTTTTCCTTCAAAATCTGAAAGAAAAGGTGAATTTCTATCCCTGTTTTTACCTTATTTTTTTATTTCATGTGGGTTGGAAGGGGGCAGTTGGGAAAAGTTCATACTACTAGGGTTTTATCTGGCCTGGCTTTGGCCTATTGTCAAGTGTCATAGAGCCAGTTGGTTGGCAGGGCCATAAATTAATTTTTCAGCTTTCAACACAGAGGTACTGTGAGGCCACAGCATAACATGCTCTCATCTTTAACATTTCAGATAGAAAGGGATGATGGAGGGAAGGAGAGAGGGAGAATGCAGTAGAGGGGCTTGGTCTCGTTTCTGGGAGAGGGAGAAAAACAATTGGCTATCTTATGTATTGGTGACTAGCATACCTCCCTTTCTCCTAACCTCCATGCCCCAAAAGTGTCCCTCAAGTCCACTTCCTCAGCAGCTACTTTCCCCAATTCCCCTTAAAGAAAAACCCATATGGCTTGTTTACACTCCCACAATTCTCACTCAATTCTCTGACAAACCACTATACAACATTTCTTCCACTCTTGTACTGAACCTTGCTCGTCAAGGTGAAAATGAGCTGAATGTAGGTGAACACAGTAAGCCATTTCCCCACCACCATCTCCTGGAAGCCATATATATCCCCATCAATAGTCCCACTAC
Organism: Rattus norvegicus; assembly: GCF_021556685.1. NCBI lineage: Eukaryota > Metazoa > Chordata > Mammalia > Rodentia > Muridae > Rattus > Rattus norvegicus. Next base: position 24,806,699 of record NC_141536.1, on the reverse strand, counting down.
TTCTTGCAGTATTTTCTTCTCTTGGTTTCTGGAACCTTACTCGTTCCTGGTTCTGTCTGCTTCTCTGCCTGGAACTGTATACATTCTTGGATGTTCTCTCAAATTGCTGACCTGAAAACCTAGGAAGAAGGTAGATTAATTTCTCCTTCAACCTCCCTTTTCTGCTTTCAATGTTTGAAATGGTAGATACATTTATGGCGCTAAGTAGGCTGTATAGATGACTCTCAAATTTTATCTTATACATTTATGAACTTTGGATTTTATATCCAAGTATTTGGACAACATTCTTTCCATGGTCTCTAATAGCTATAAAATTTAAAAATCCATATTTAAACTCCTCCTTTTCAATTTATGATGATAGCCAAGTCAATATACTTTATTCTGTTTCTGTACATCAGATAGGTAAACAAATTCTGCCAGTGTAACACGAAGACATTAAAAACCCAAGATTTCCTACTATGGCTTTCAGCCCTTTGGGAAAAGAGTTATCTTTCTTCCTTTAATTTGCCCCCCTAAGAGTTTCCAGTTTTAAAAGTCCAAGTAAAGTATAAGGAAATCACATTCTCTCATTTCTTCTTAATTTTTTCACTAACATTTGTGAGTTATCCCATGTGATCACCCATGTCCAGTACATATCAGTATTAGTTAATAACAAAATATCCCCTCCACCATGTCAACACACTAATATAAGCTGAATTACATTTCAAACAGATGATTACAAAAATGGTTAAAAATTCCATTTAATTTTTTAGTGAGGTATGAACTTCTTAAATTGATTTAAATCCTATCTCATAGAGCTTTATGTTAATAAGTCATGGTGTGGTTCTCAAAAGAGAAGCAGGGTTTTTATAGAAATCATAAAATAATAAAATATAGAATATTTAAAATACTTCATAAAGATTTGACATGTATGTAGTCAATATAAAGTATCTACTATCTAGCATAAGAAACTAAATTTAACCCTTTGTCACTGTCATTTTGAACAGACACTGTAGTCTACCAAATTGTTGATTACTGGTCAAATATCCCACTTTCAGAAACCATGTCTCTTTGCCATTGGACTTTTGTCCATGGGTGTAGATCCTTTGATGCCCAATGGTAGGCAAGGTGAACAGGAAATTAATGTCTTGTTTCTCATTTGTCATGGTGGATGAGAAACAGTATAGAAAATTCTGTATATGTTTTTATTTAACTGAGATAGTTCTGAAATGTGTTGAATGCCAGCTGTCTATAGTTTTTCCAGTGGGATAAATTCCACTTTCCAACAACTGTGGGTGGTCTGAACACAGACTCTATGGCCATATTCTTTTCCTTGTTTTTCTACCCTGCTTTTCCACTCTTACACTCTTACACTGTTATCAAGAATATCCTTTTCAGAAATACATTGAAGTGATGCTACCCTGTGTATGACTCAGGACCGAAGACTGTCATTATTTAGAAGCGAAGAAGCCTATATCTTGTCTGTTAGATCCTTTCACTTTGCTTTTCTGGATATGAAATTATTTTAAGACAGAGAAATATTACATTCTCATAATTAATATGCAAAATAATATATTTTGATTGTTAATTAGGTAATTAATCTCAGATAAGAACCATATTTCAGAAGAATATGTATGCTCAATACTAGGATATAAATATTCAAAGTTTGTCCTAATAATTAAATTAATTTTTCTGTCAGGACAAATAGGAATTCAATGTGATGATAAGATGAGGGGGAACTCACATAGTTAACAGACATAGAGGGATTTAAATCAGAAAACCCCCAGCTCATTAGCCCACAGAATCTTTAGGGAGACTGTGACTATGATGTATCCGTTACTTTTTCCATTCAAACCCTAACTAGCTTTAAGCTACAAGTGGTTAAAACATTTGGGGATACACAGATGTTCCAAGAATATTGTCTGGTCATCACTTAACGTGTTAGAACTCATTTATGTTACTCCGTTTTCCCTGAGACTGTCTATAAAAGCCATAAAAAGGCTTTATAAGACGGATACAGATATAGCATGCATGACTTTCTGTTTGTTTTTATTTGTTAAGGTCCAGACAAAGCCTTTTAACATTGTCTCCAAGGGCTATACATCAAGTTCACTGTAGCCCTTGGGTGATCTCTTCTAGTAGAAGTTGCAGAGGCAAAGCACGTCATCCCGACCATTTTGACATTTATTTTAAAGGAGTGCTCCGTTTCTTTCTTTTCTGAGTACTGTAGGGATGCTCTTTATTTTCTATCTCAGACAGTATCTGAGACAGCATTGGAGATCATTTTTTTTGTTTGTCTTGCCATTTCTAATAGCACCCACTACAGAGCTCACTAAGGACTAGGTAATTAGAAATGTCAGCTGCAACTGTAAAAAGTAGGCTGTTATCCTACGCTTAGGATCTCAGAAAAGAAACGCAGAATCCCTCCATCCCATGTAAAAAAGACCCATCTGTGACTGTTCATAAAGAAGTTTTCTTATCTATGTTTTAAGAATGTTTCTTTAACAATCAAAAGCACATTACGAGATAATCTTTAAAAGTGGGCTTGAGGAAAGACTGTACTCTCTTTAAGTGTTATTTTTGCTCACTGTGGTTTAGCATATTCGGCAATTCTTTTGCATTGACTACAGAACAAAAGTGCCTTCTTTGCTTTGTAGTAAATTCTGGAGATCTCTGCATGCACACAACTAATAAAATGCTGACAGCATTCATGAGGTCAAGTTTCCCTTAATGAACACGAAGCACAACAAGACAATGGATGCCTTTTTATTAATCTTGCTCGACTTCCTAGCAGGAGCTGGCTTCTTAGGATACAGAGACATTTGAATTTTAGATTCTTCTGAGAATAATGATGTGAAGCCCAGCTGAACTCCACACTTTTTCATTTTAAATGAGTTTGTCAACTTGTTTGATTTTTAGTCATCTTAAAAATGATAGCGTCTTTGGTGACAAGGTGAAAAGGGAGGCAAGACTGAGGATGTTTTCAGTGTGCCCAACGCACTGGCATAGAATGCACCTTATACCTCTGGGCTTAGCAAGCACTAGCTTGTGCTAAATGGACCCTGAACTTCCAGATTTCCCCTTTAAGACTCTGCTCAAGTTGCATTCTCGAATATGTTCCCAGATTCACCTGGCAAATGGTCACTTACACTCTGGGATTCTGCTCCTTCTTAGTGCTCATTGTCTATATGCTTATGTCCTGCTCTCTTTCATCCCTCCTTCTTGGTTCACCTATCTAGTTCTTACATAGTATGTTGCTGCCCCCTAGTAGGTACTATGAGTAGTTGGTGGTTGAGTTAACATTGAGCAGGCAATATACTCAAATCTGTACAAAAATGCTAATAAATGATTTAGCAAGATACCAGGTTGTTGGTCCCTTGCTGGCTTTCTGATGTTTGGAAAGCGAACGGAAGGCTGGGAATAAAGAACCCTGGGCTGAACAATAAGGAGAAGTAACAGATGTGCTAGGATTCATTGTATGACCTGGGAACCTGTCATGTCCTGCATGACCTGGTTCTGGAAGTCTATCAGGAATGAAAGACAAATGAAGACAGAATGACATAGATAGAAAAGCAAGCATTGGTTGGATATGCTCTCTCTAACAGAGGATACCTTCTATGAAACCTGGGAAAACAGTATGTTTTTTACATGTGACACAGAAGGAAGAGTTAGGTAGTCTTGCGGAGAAGTCTCTGAAGGTGAACAGTTTCAGGGTGAAGCTTCACCTGCTAATGTTTGCACAGACTGTCAATATTTGCATGCAAACTAGAAGAAAGTTTTGCTACTGTTCTGAGCCTGATATGGGGAAGGCTTTGCCACTCCCATGAGTTTGTCCATTAAGATCCCTGACATGTCAGTGCCTATGATATCAATATCTCACGAGTTCACCTACTCTCCACACATACCAGTAGATTTATTATGTAACAGATAATAGCCACAAGGATATTTGGCTTAGAAATTAAAAGAACCCCTTGTACAACCAGAATTCTATTTCAGGACTGACATTACACTACTCAAAACTTTGTAATTTCACTTCAAAGGGATACCTAACCTTGGATGGTACCTTTAAAACAAGTGATACACACACACACACACACACACACACACACACACACACACAAACACACACACACATGCACTAACAGTAATAATAATATACGACAAGCTAAGTGTTCTGAAATATTTTTTAATAGCTACACTTCTTTTGGCTGTTTGTACTAACTGAATGTTTAGAAAGAATAGTCAGGCTAGTTAGCTTTCCTTCATTCCTCCTTTTTTCAAGCATGGGCTGATGAATTTGCGTCTCTACCACAACAATGCTGTGTTTGCTGTTAGCAGTGCTTACATACAGGCCTATTTTCTGCACAAACTAATGTTGATGCACCATTTCAAGAACTGTCATGGAAGTTCATCTCATTTCCTCGGCATTATGTGTCACTGGCAGCAATGAAGCCATTGGAGTGTAGAGCAATAAGCAATATTACCATGATTGACAGGTTTGGTGCCACATTACTGTTTACCAAAGGAACTTCCATTGACTTTCTGCTGAGGGCATCTGTTCACTGAGACACAGATGACACCTAGCTGCCACCCCATGCTGGCTTTTTGCTAGGATCACTGAGCACTGAGTCATCCTCATCAGATGATTTGTACAGCCTTTTTCTTCTTTCTATTTTTAACTAATGAATGTAGTATTCTGTATAATATGTGACATTACATTGCATAATTTATTATCCTATAAGTTTACTAATAACCTTAGGTAAATAATATCACCTCTCTTATTTCAGGTCAATGTACCTATTTTAATATAGGTTACATTTTAAATGTGTTACTTTTTAAACATATACTTTGCAATAAAAATTATTTATGTTCAGTACCTAAAGCAAAAAGAAAGAAAGAAAGAAAGAAAGAAAGAAAGAAAGAAAGAAAGAAAGAAAGAAAGAAAGAAAGAAAGAGAAGATTAAGGGGAAGAGCACTAATTTAATTTAAACATGATAAACTTCAAAATAAATAATGATGTTAATAGATTATGACACATTAATTAGTAACAAAATAATGGAATGGAAATGAAAATTACTTTCATTGTAAACACATAGGCACATTGAGAGAGAACGCTCTTTTGTTTGAGGCAAGGTTTTCAATAATTTCCAAGAAATTTTGTAGTAGAAATCATCATTTCCAGTGGTTAGTACAACACTTGATACAGTGAAGACTCTGTATTATAAATTGCTAAAACCAGTGGTGAAATAGTGCCAAAGAGCAGAACAGTCAAAGTATTTCAAAACTCATGCTGTGGACTCATAATTAACTACTGGGGAGAGATTTCCTTGCATGGAGAAACTTGGAAAATAGTGAGTTAAGCATGCTTGGAACTGCATGTTATCACCTAGGAGACAACATGCTTGAGGTTCTTCCAGGTATTACTAAGATTTCTAGAACCACAAGAATTTAATATGATCAGGAAATTTAAAAAAAAAAAAACACCGAATCTACGTTTTTAGGGCACTTCATAATACATACAGCCTATATTCTTTAAATGTCTGTGTCATGACAGATGCGGCTAGTGGAGAAACAATTTGCATCAAAGAAAGTGAGAACAAAGAAATCAACAGCAATAAATGATTCTTGATGGAAACAAATTAGACAAACAATAAAAGACAACTTTGATAGATAAAGATAGAGTTCCTGGTAGAGAGTTTGCCTGACTTATGCCTGCTCTGCATCACAAAAGAACCATTAAAAGTTAAAGACAAATTTGAGCACATAGAGTATATTAATAATAGTGTTTTTCTCATGTTAAATTTATACCTTCTTATAAGGTATATTTAATTATGTACTCATTTGCCATTGGTGCATAGCCAGTGGGCTGGATTTCCTAAACAACACTCTTGGAGTCTAGAATAAATAATAGATAGTACCACAACCACATGAGATGGTAGGGTAGTAGTGGGTGGTGGCTTCTCTATGGTTCATATTTTTTGATCATCACTATACATTATCAGTCCACTGAAAGCATTTCTATGAGAAGACCATAACAACTTGCTTTCTGTAAAAATATCTCATATTTAGATACCTCATATATAGAAGAATGTACATTCTCAAGGAAACTTTTAATCATGAGACCAAGCATAACTTTGTTAGGAGATATAATTATTTTTCATAAAAACCTATTTTTGAGTTACATTCAAAATTTCCTTTTTGCTACTCAAAATTTAAGTAACTATGAACATATACATTTTAATATTCATCACTTGATACTATTTTTCAAATATAACTTTTATTTGAAAGTCAAGTACTCAGTATAGCTTTCTTAATACTTAAAACAATACAAATTACTGTTGTTGTAAAAATATAAAAAATAAAAAGTATGGTTGTCTTTTATCCCCACTAGGTCCAGCACCACAGTGCCTCGAGATACCTGCTGAATATCTGCCAGAAGCACACATTCCAATTCTGTGGCAGCCAAGACAAGCCACCTACACCCCTTTACACTTAAATCTAGACATGAAAGAACACACAACACAATAATCTTTGACCCAACTGATAAGATATAATTGCCCATCTAAACATACAAAGCCCAGTACCATCCCTTAAGAACATTAATAACAACCTGTAAATACACAGAGCAGAATCTTAATGTTACCTGCCATGGCTTCTGGCCCACTCTGTCCTGTCTCTTTCTCCTTTCTGTCTCAGTCTCCTCCTCTTCCTTCAAACTTCTCTCCCACCCATCCTTCCTTCTCCTCCGTGACAGGCCTCCTTCTATCCTGTACATGCCCCTAACCTGTATTCAAGGTTCTGGTGAAGTCACCTGAGTCCTGCGTATGTGGCTAGGCAGCTGTCCTTGGAGCAGTGGAATTAACATTAAAATACAGATAACTCCAGGGCAAATGACAACAAAATACTTTCTCTATTTTGGGAGTATCTTGAAGTTATAAAAAATGTGAAATAAAATTCAAAATGAGTAAGTAAATGAAGCATGGTTTTATTTGAAGCTTTTTTTTTGTAACCTCTCAAAATATAAAACATAAAGTAATGAGATAGAAAATCTCTTCTGAAAAATTAGGAATTTTATCTTATGTAGCCTTATTCTATTCCATGAGTGAACTTGTAGAATTTATTTTATCTTTGCTTTGACTCATTTTAATTAACTTTCATTTACTTTTAACACCATTTGAATACTTCATATGTAAATTTTCATAAATATTATTGTACTTTTATCATTTATTATTCAGTTGCCAAAACAGAAATCTTCTCAGAAACAGTAAGTCAGTAAGATATATGAAATCCTACATCAACTGTTTAATTTGATCAAAGACTCTTAGAGACTGAAAACTGGTACTTTGTTTTTTGGATTTTCTTTTGGTTTTTTGTTTTTGGGTTTTGAATTAATCAGGGTTCTCTAGTGAAAAAGAACTGATTATACATACACACACACACATACACACACATGTGTGTGTGTGTATGTGTGTGTGTGTGTGTGTGTGTGTGTGTGTGTGTGTGTGTGTGTGTGTGTGTGATATCCCTGATTAATTAGGATAGCTTACTGTCCATGGTCTTCAACAATGGCTGTCTCCAGACAGAAAGTCCAAGAACCCAATTATTCTTCAATCTACAAGACGGGATGTTTCAGATGATCTTTGGTATACATCAGAATAGTGGAAAAGTAGCTCCACATGCCAGTGAAGCAGTGAACTTTTCAGTGAGAATGAGGGCAAGAAGACAATGTGCAAAAGCTTCTTTAGTCCTTGTCCTTTATATCGGCTGCCAGCAGAAGGTGTGAATCCGATTTAGGATAAATGTTCAAAGCAGACTTAGATTTAAGGTGGGTCTTTCCATCTCAAATGATCTGAATTTGGAGTGGATGTTCCTACCTCAAATGACATAATTATCTAAACTTCCCTGGAAGCTGTGCCTAGCAGTTTTGGGTGATTAGTGAATTTGAGAACAGCCATCAGAGCTATGAAAATACTGTTACCAGAAACAACTTCTACTTCCATACCTAAGTCACAGTGGTAGCTCTAGTTGAACATCTCAGGAGAAATAATTCCCCTCAGCTGAGTCATCAGTTTAAGCAGACCATATGCCCTTTTTGCTGTTTGTTCAGGGTTCACTCTTGACTGGAGCCTGAAGAAGTTTGACAAAATTAGTGTGAGATCAGATTGCGTCAGGTTCAACTTTTGTTCTTTGCCCATTTTATGACAGGAATTTGGGGACCACATTCACAAAATGTTGTGCCTAGTAGAGTACATTTACATTCAATAATTTTATAGATTTTCCTTAGTTTATTTCCCACATAAATGAAAGAATCCCATTATTTCATTTATTTAAAGAATGCTGGCATCTTATAGTAGATAAAAAGAACCTCTGAAACTAATGTATTGCACTGAATAATCTCCATGACAATTACTCAGATTAAAGAATATTTCCACTTTTTTCTAATTTGATTATTTTTGTGCCATTTTTTTCTAATTTGTTTCTTGGCCAGTGTAGCACATTAGATCGATATCCTCAGAGAATAATTTCTTCTGATTATACTATCAATAAAACAATTAGAATAATGATATTAAGTAAGATGAAACTACCTGTGTGAATCAATTACGTATGTAATGAGTATGATCAAGTAATCTATCCAAATAATTTAATACTTTATTTTGAAGTTGCTTATTAGAACTTCATACGTCATTCTTTCTGCCAAGCTAACACTCTTGATGTTTTTCTCCAATTCAGACATATTGACATGGCATTTCCTAATTCCTTTAGTAAAAGTTTAGTGTCACTTGCTAACTTGGTGATTTTCAGTGTCTGCTTCTCTCCAATTGTTTGTATAATAACGGGATAAGAACTGTGCTGCTAAGGAGCTGAAAAGTCTACTCCCTAAGCCTCCGTACAGACAGATAATCATCCCTCCTTCTCCACTATCATTGCTAAATTAATGTTGTCACTGAGCAAAGTGTACATAGTTTTAATGTGGAATTACATAAGGACTGAGAATCTCAATGGTAATATTTTTATGAGCATCCTTTTACTAAAAGTCCAATACAACTTATTGAATTTACAGTTTTCAGGGAAGCTATGTGAGCTGTAAGAACATGGACTAGATGAGGATGGTGAGGATGGTGAGGTGCTTCATCTTTTCATAGCCCCTAGACTGTCTTATGTCCTCACAGGACTTAGTTCCACTGATGTCAAACTATGCATCTTGGCAAATTTTGGGTTTTCTTCTGGGACCAAAAAAAAAAATGTATCGATATGGAATTTCTAGCTTACATAGTAGAACATAAAACTCTGGGCAATTTTATCTATCCTCTTTCCAAACAAAGAAATGGGTCCTTTGACAAACCTGTACTTCTCCAGCAAATTTACAATTATGAATCAATATATGTATAACACTATTTATATGTTCCTATGATTATACCAAACTTTTCAAATTACTGCCATTGTAATTGAATTCAAAATAATTTACCTAATATACACATGATAAATGAGATTATTATTTTTTTCACCGAGTTTCATATAGGCTTCATAAAAATAACCAATCTGAATTAGTGCTCTGCCTGTAGCCATTGATTATTAATGATAGTCTTTCTAAGTATCTCTTTCACTTCTCCATCTTTATGTAGATATTTGTATGCATGTATTTGTATTTTAAATCTGGTTGTTTGGAAACTTTTGTATATTGGAGGAGAGATGTTAAGCAGGAAGACTCTGAGATTAAGTAATTTTAAAGCGTCATTCGTTATGCGGTCGTCATCCTGTGTTTAAATATTAAAAGCTTGTGCTCAATTTTATTTATTAATTTTAAACACTTCAAATATAAGTGCTCTTGTCTTCAGTCCCATAAGTTGGAAAACTGAGACGGAGCGTGCATGAATTAACCTTTCACAGTACTTTAGGACATTAAAGCTCTACTCAGTTATTTCTGTCATGCAAATGCTCCAGTAGAGATTCAACGGTATTCTAATGCTGCTGTTGCCATTTGTTCATTTGTTCATTGTTCATTTGTGTTACGTATAGGCTAGTTTTATTCTTTGACAGTTTCACACACGCACATATATATATATAATGAATTTTAATTGTTTTCGCCTCCATTCTTCTCTCCTTCCCCTTGCTCTCCGGCTGAAATACTACCTAATAAATTCTCCTGCCCCTATGTCTCATTGTGTGTGTAGCTGAATTTAATTAGGGTGCTTGCCTAGAAATGCACGGTTAGTTATTTACTGGCTATATTATTAGAGAAAGAAACACCTCTTCCCCAGTCATTAACTACCAATAGTCCCAGGGAGTCCAGTTGGGCATCTGGAGCCTCTCTCCCAGGTCTGATGAGATGATGAAAGGCCAAATTCTGTACTAGCTTTAAGTAGATAAGCCTGCTCATTCCTTTCTATATCTTTTCTGCATCGCACACTCCTCCAGCTTCTACATTCTTTCCGCCTCCTTTTCATTGATGTTCCTGGAGTCTTAGAAGAAGCAATGTCAATGTCCTCTTTACGAAGAAGAACTTCACTAGAACTTGTTCTCGGTCCTTTATAATCTGTTAGATGTCCCTTCCTTAACTGTTGTTCCTCTCTGAGGAATTCTGACAGGAAAACTAATGTATAGGTTACAAATCAAGATGTAGAAGGCAGTTTTACTATGTATCCATATGGCAAAAGGAAGTTACCCCTTCTCCAACTTCATCAATCACTGTCCTTTACTCTAAATTCCATATTCCTCCCTGCTCCACTTTTATGTCACATGTGTTCTATTATTCCCATTTCCATAAGCCCTAATTTCTGTTATTTTCAAATTCTCCCTCAAACTGACCTTTTTTTAAAATTTTTATTATATATTTCTTTACTTACATTTCAAGGGTTATTCTCCCTTTCCGGTTTTCTGTCCACAAGCCCCATTCACTCCCCCCATACAGGTATTCCCCCTATACATTCCCCTTATTGCCCTCCCCCATATATCCCTGCACTGGGGGTCCAACCTTGGCAAGACCAAAGGCTTTCCCTTCCACTGGTGCCCCAACAAGGCTATTCTCTGCTCCATATGCAGTTGGAGCCCTGGGTCAGTCCATGGATAGTCTTTCAGTAGTGGTTTAGTCCCTGGAAGCTCTGGTTGGTTGGCATTGTTGTTCTTAGGGGTTTGCAAGCTCCTTCAACTCTTTCAATCCTTCCTCTAATTACCCCCAAGGGGGTCCTATTCTCAGTTCAGTGGTTTGCTGCTAGCGTTGACCTCTGTATTGGACATGCTCTGGATGTCTCTCTCAGGAGAGATCTATATCCAGCCCCTTTCCACATGCATTTTTTAGCTTCATCAATCTTATCTAGTTTTGGTGGATATATATATATATATATATATATATATATATATATATATATATATATATATATACATACCACATGTGGGACAGGCTCTGAATGGCCATTTCTTGAGTCGCTGCTCTAAACTTTGCTTCCATATCCCCTCCTATGAATATCCCCCCCCCCCTTTTAAGAAGGAGTGGAAGCATCTCCATTTTGGCCATCCTTGAGTTTCCTGTGGTCTGTAAATTGTACCTTGGGTAATTTAAGCTTTTTGGCTAATATCCACTTATCAATGAGTGCATACCAAGTGTGTTTTTCTGTGATTGAGTAACCTCACTCAGGATGATATTTTCTAGTTCATTCCATTTGCCTATGAATTTCATAAAGTCATTGTTTTTGGTAGCTTAGTAGTATTCCATTGTGAGGATGTACCACATTTTTTGAATCCATTTCTCTGTTGAAGGGCATCTGGGTTCTTTCCAGCTTCTAGCTATTATAAATAAGGCTGCTATGAACGTAGTGGAGCATGTGTCTTTGTTGCATGTTGGAGCATCTTTGGGTATATGCCCAAGAGAGGTATAGCTGCGTCCTCAGGTAGTGTAATGTCCAATTTTCTGAGGATCCTCCAGACCGATTCCCAAAGTGGTTGTACCAGTTTGAAATTCCACCAACAATGGAGGAGTGTTCCTCTTTCTCTACATCCTGGCCAGCATCTGCTGTCACCTGGGTTTTTATCTTAGCCATTCTGACTGGTGTGAGGTGGAATTTCAGGGTTGTTTTGATTTGCATTTCCCTGATGACTAAGGATGTTGAACATTTCTTTAGGTGCTTTTTGGCCATTCGATAATCCTCAGCTGAGAATGTTTTGCTTAGCTCTGTACCCATTTTTAATAGGGTAATTAGGTTCGCTGGAGTCTAACTTCTTGAGTTCTTTGTATATTTTGGATATTAGCCCTCTATCAGATGTAGGATTGGTAAAGATCTTTTCCCAATCTGTTGGTTGCCATTTTGTCCTTAATGACAGTGTCTTTTGCTTTCAAAAGCTTTGCAGTTTTATGTGGTCCCATTTGTTGATTCTAGATCTTAGAGCATAGGCCATTGGTGTTTTGTTCAGGAAATTTTGACCTTTTTGTATTTTCTGGGCCTCTACAATGACTTCAAGTTAAACCACTACCCTAAGAAATTCAGAGGTTGAATTTTCTATGAAAAGGAACGTATACTATCTGTCTTTCTACACACTGGAGAACTTAGTATATTTTCTACTTCTGAGTATAAAATATTTTTATAATACATTATTTTATGCACTTAATTTTCTAATATCCACTCATCAGTTGATAAGCATCTAGATTATTTTCTTTAACTGGCCATCACTTATGAAGAAGCTATGCATATAAGCTTATATAAGCTTCATATAAGCTAGAGTGTAAGTACCTCTGTAAAAGCTATGCACACACTTGTGTTAGTACCTCTGTAGAAGCTATGCACACACACGTGTTAATACATCTGTACAAAAGAGACTTTGGGTGTTTGTGTAGGAGACTACTAAGTTTAGAGCATATATCAGGTTTAATTTTAGTTTTTAGGAAACCCACACATTGCATTCAATAATGATTTCACGAGTTACCAGTTCTGCCAACAGCTAAGGAATGTTCCCCTTCCCCTCAACTTTGGCATTATTTTTCCAATTTCCTATAAAAAGCCAATGTTTTGTATAAAATAGAACCTCAACATAATTTCAATTAGCATTTATCTGATGGCAAGAGGTTGCTCTGTCATAAAAGTATGTATTTGACATTAATATTTCTTCATTGATAAATCCTTACTTCCAGAGCATTCTTAAATTTTCTTTCTTTCTTTCTTTCTTTCTTTCTTTCTTTCTTTCTTTCTTTCTTTCTTCTTTCTTCCTTCCTTCATTTTTCCTTTTTATCACTCTTTCTATTTGGTGTTTAGTTTCAGTGTCTTAGTATTTTGTATGACATAATTATTAAACCTCTTTCCAATGAGTAACTGGCAAACATTTTTTCACATTCTGTACACAGTCTTTTCTCCCGAGTAACAATGTCACAATGTCCTTTGTAGTATAGAAACTTTTCCTTCATGAGGTCACACTCTATACTGGTTGGTTTTGTGTGTCAACTTCATATAAGCTGGAGTTATCACTGAAAAAGGAGCATTCCTTGAGGGAATACATCCAGGAGATGCAGCTGTAAGGCATTTTCTCAATTAGTGATCAAGGGTGGGAGGGCCCATTGTGGGTGTTGCCATCCCTGGGCTGGTAGTCTTGGGTTTTATAAGAAGCAGCCTTATTTATAATAGCCAGAAGTTGGAAAGAACCCAGATGCCCTTCAACAGAGGAATGGATACAGAAAATGTGGTACATCTACACAATGGAATATTACTCAGCTATCAAAAACAATGCCTTTATGAAATTCATAGACAAATGGTTGGAACTGGAAAATATCATCCTGAGTGAGGTACCCCAATCACAGAAAAACACACATGGTATGCACTCATTGATAAGTGGCTATTAGCCCAAATGCTTGAATTACACTAGATGCATAGAACATATGAAACTCAAGACTGATGATCAAAATGTGAATGCTTCACTCCTTCTTTAAAAGGGGGAACAAGAATACCCTTGGCAGGGAATAGAGAGGCAAAGATTAAAACAGAGACAGAAGGAACACCCATTCAGAGCCTGCCCCACATGTGGCCCATGCATATACAGCCACCCAATTAGACAAGATGGATGAAGCAAAGAAGTGCAGGCCGACAGGAGCCGGATGTAGATCTCTCCTGAGACACACAGCCAGAATACATCAAATACATAGGCGAATGCCAGCAACAAAACACTGAACTGAGAATAGGACCCCCGTTGAAGGAATCAGAGAAAGAACTGGAAAGCTTGAAGGGGCTCGAGACCCCTTATGAACAACAATGCCAAGCAACCAGAGCTTCCAGGGACTAAGCCACTAAGCATGGACTGACCCTGGACTCTGACCGCATAGGTAGCAATGAATATCCTAGTAAGATCACCAGTGTAAGTGAAAGCCCTTTGTCCTGCTAAGACTGAACCCCCAGTGAATGTGATTGTTGGGGGGAGGGCGGCAATGGGGGGAGGGTGGGGAGGGGAACACCCATAAAGAAGGGGAGGGGGAGAGATTTGGGGGATGTTTGCCTGGAAACCAGGAAAGGGAATAACACTCGAAATGTATAAGAAATACTCAAGTTAATAAAAAAAAAAAAAAATCAGAATGAGCAAGCCAGGGAAGCAAGCCAGTGACATCTTCTCTGGCCTCTGCATCAGCTCCTGCTTTCTGACCTGCTTGAGTTCCAGTTCTGACTTCCTTTCGCAATTGTCCCGCGTGCGACTTTTCGCCGGCAAGAAGCACGCGGACATTTAGAAATCCTTACTATGACCAAACTGTATTTTAATCTTAGAAGAGGAAGCGCCTGCCGCGCCAACATGGCACGCTTATAAAACCCTAGTGCGGTGCACCCACACCAGATTGGTTGTTACCCATGATTTCATAAGGCACGCCCCGGAGTGGGCAAAGACCTGGCATGAAGGCACTCTTGCACATGGGCACAGTTAACTTCCTGAAAGGGGGGCCGGCTAGCGCGACGAAGGCTGGCGCCATCTTGTAATGGTGGAGGCTATCCTGGCCTTCCACGTGGGGCGCAGTGGAAGCCAGCGCCATCTAGTGGTGGTGAATGTTATTGCGGCCCTCTACATCTCACCCTTATAATTTATATAATTTTATAGCAGTCATGATCACCCTATCGCGTGCAATGAGGAAACCTCAGCGATGTGCAAGGGCTGATCAAAGGATCACTGAGTCTCTCTCATCCCAGTGCAATGGATCCACAGATCCATGGGGTGTAAGAGCAGAGAACTCAGATACAGAGAGAGTCCCTCTCCTCCCAGTGCAATGGATGTACAGATCCATGGGGTGCAGGAACAGAGAACTCAGATACAGAAAGAGTCCTGAACAAGATAACCAAATTCCAGGGGAGGCCCCTAGTACAATGGCCACAAGTGCTTGAGTGATAACGGCCTTGTCACATTTCTGTTGAGATCTGAGTTTGCAAACCAACCAAGTATGAACACTGATCCACAGCATAGGGCTGCACCAGACAGAGCCACTCCCGATAAGTAGTGGGCACCTCATCTGGTCCTCCTCAGCTGTTACCACCAAGGACCGTAGTCAAGCTGCTCCTATAATAAAATTTAGAATTCCCAATTGTTAGTAACTACTCCAGAAAGTTCACCCACTGTACTTGTCTAACAATAGATTGGGGGAGGATAACTCCAGACACTGCAGACACAATGTCTGCAGCAGTAATGGCTGCTACAATAGCAGCGAAAGTGTCAAGGTCTTTTCTAGGACAGTTCAGGATCAGTCATTTTTCTCTGGAACAACCAGCAGACAATGGAACCATTTCTGAGATCTGTATAACCAGGACAGAGTTCCCCAGTCTACTGTAGCTTTAAGCAGGTAGCATTCCTGTAAAGCTACAGTCTGTAAAATGACCAGTTAAGGCAGCAAGAGTCACCATGGAAAATGAAGGGGGCAACAACGGCTGGAGTCCAGTCTTCCCCAGCAAGCAGCAGTGTACAGAGGGTCAGAGAGCAGGCCATAGTGGGACGGGACACACGCAGCGGTAACACTGACTGCAGCAACGGCAAAATCTCTGTGATGACAAAAGATGAAGGGGAATCTTCTATCTTCCTCTCAGGGCAGAGGAATGACTCCAGGGACCCGAACCAGGAGAGCTGAATCTTTATGCAACCAGGATCAGCAAGTCTCAGCAACCACTCAGGCAGCTGGCACACTCTTGTAGCATCCTGTAGAAAAAACACAAACATTCCCTCTTCCCCATATAAAATATCTGGACAGGATCATGTCAATAAGTGGATCTCTCTATTTCACCTAGGCAGAAGTATGCCTAGTTGTAGGGTGCCATAAACTTTGGCATCCAAAATTTTAAAATTGAAATAAAAGGAGCATTATTTAGTATACAGGGATAACTCCCCCTTTTTATTTATTAAGATACAGTAAAGATATTATTTATAAAGGTAAGTCCTCGAGGATTAAATTGAGGACACTGAGCACTTGTATTTATAAATTGACTTGTATACCAAATTATTGTCTCCAGCATTATTTTATTGGATATATAAAGAATGAGATTTTTTCACTAATTGTTCTTATGTAAGGCCTATAATCTGTCTGGTATCTTGTCCTCCCTTGCTAAAGAGCCCAGGTAATCCAGTTTGAGTTCTTAAATGTCCTATAAAGGAACAGTATTTAGTGCTCTTAACCACTAAGCCATTTTTCTAGCACCTCACAACTTTATTTACCTAAACATAAGCATTAATTAGAAATGTCAAATCTTGTAAATATTATCCAGATTCAGTCTTACTAGAAATCCCTGAGCTGGCAGGGTGAGGCTGGGAGTTGAAAGTAAGCAAATGGAGTCTTCTTCTTTTCGTGAGGGTGTGTTAACAACTCCATTACCATTTTTAAAGAGCTGGGTCTATGGTTTTGTTTAGTTGTCTGAGCCAGAGCACTGAAAGGACAGTGAGTTGTCAGACAATTTACACTGAAATCACTCACTGATTTTAAGTAGAAAACCTGTCTCTAATAAAGCATTAAGTAATTGAAATCAATTGTAAACCACAAGCCACACATTGGCTATCAGTATGTGAATAGAAAGTTTGATTTAAAAACAGTGGCTAAACTACAGAATTTAATAATCTGTGTTGAAGCAATAGAAACTCAAGAGAATAAACAAGTGATCCAATCATACCTATAGCCTTTTCATTAGATGAACCACCTATAAATACAGTAAGCGCATTTCCTATGGGTTGTATGCACAAATATACAGGAAGTACAAAAGCATGTAAAGAGTAAAATTATCAATTTCGTCTGAAAAATTTGTATATGTAATAGGCCAAATATCAGTGTTTTGTAATAACCAATTTAATTGCTGTTTGGAATAAGATATGTTTTACCAGGTTTCTTTTTTAAAATACTTCCATGACTCTAGTCCACAACTCTGTACTAACACAGCTGAAGCTTTATCTCCAATGTGCATAACAAAGACCTAAGTCCTCTAGTAGGGTGAGGTACTTGGCCAATTAACATATCCTTAGAAGCTTAAAATTAGCTTCAAATATTCTTATCTGGAATAGTGTAACAGCTACTCCCCAAATATCAAAGCTCATTTTGAGAGCAAAGGTTTGTAGTAAAAATTTCCATATACATTGAAAGATTTAAGTTCTAACTTCTTACACTGAACTGAAGAAGCAACAAAATTACCTAATATGAGGCTGTTAGCAATCCTCTAAATCTATCCTGAAATGGCAGTTGGGGTAAGTAAACTGGTTGTAATGTTCTCACAAGTTCCAAAACCTCATCAATCCTTCGTAAATCTTGTAACAATCTCTACCTGTTTGATTTTTCCTTAATTAAAAATAAGTTTGAGTTAGTCAATGTAACACTGGCAATCCTTAATCACAATTTTTAAGTTCTCTTTGTAACACCAGAACACAGCCACAAGGTCACCTGAGTTTTTTGTATGTGACTAGGCAGCTGTCCTTAGGGCAGTGGGAATTAGCATAAAAATACCAATAGCTTTAGGGTAAACCACAACTTTGGAAAGCAAAACTCGCTAGGCAACTGTTCTTGGGGCAGTGGAATTAGCATTAATATACAGATACAAAGTTTGACTGCCAAATCTTATCTATGAACGCACGATGGTGCGGTCTCCAATACCTCAACAAAGAGACAATGTCCTAAATTCGTTTAGAAGCCTGGTTCCTAGAATAAGAATTCCATAAAAACATTACCTCAATTTATACCTGTCTCCCTAGGTTGGCCCATGTCACATGTTATCTAGAATGACTTCATCCAGATTACCAGCTTTATGTCAACTTTCTGTTACCAATATTATACCTTTTTAACCATATCCAATAACTTGAAAGCCAATAGTCCATAACCAAGGCAAGTAGAGCATATTTATACATTTAAAACCAATGAGAAACAAAATTGAAGTAGCTACACATATCTTTAATATTTAGCCCAAACACCATTTTTACCTTTTTGCTATGATTTTAAGAGAAGCACCTTGTCACCTGTTGAGTCAAGTAATAAGTCAGGGATTTTTCTAAGAGAAACAGCTATCAACTCTTGTATGAAGAAGCTGAGAAGCTGTTGGCGCTTTTAAGATCAGCTAGTGTAGACCCTTAGCCTCTGGGCAGCTTCTCCAGCTAATCTAGACACCTGGCTCTAGGCACAGGGGTCCAAAGACCTGATTGAAACTGTTTTTTATTCATTTGTTCCCTTTTGAAACGAGTTAAAACCAAGTCAAGGTGTGCACGACCGGCAGATAAAGTTTTTACCATTTTTTCTTTTGAACATGAAACATAAAACATTTAAACAACGAGAAATAAAAACCACAGACATACACTGACAGACATGGGACATCCTGGTGCACCAGAGACAAACAATAGAAAATAGGGAAAAAACCAGATGGTGTTCACGGTGACTATCCACTCGAGTGGAGTCGATATGGGCGATGGATTGTCTCAATTCCTGGACTAGTCCACCAACGTGTTGAAACCCAATTCCTGTAAGATACTGAGATATATTATCTGAGCAGTATGACCGACATTCGCCAATGGTATGGAAGTGAAACACAGCCCTGAATATATTTACTCAACCCAATTACATTAACTCCATCAGGCTGTGCACGGGCACTGAGATGTCCTTTTGTTTGATACTCCTGAATAAATTTTCAGGCGGTCTACCTCTATCAAATCTGATCAGTATGACTCTGTAAAGCTGTTGCGTCAGCACAGGGACGCCGCGGCGTCCCCAGAGCCGGCGCCGGAGGTTAAGCACACTCCTAACAGGCACAAAGACAAAATTTTTCTCCCAAAATGTTGTGTTCCTTTTATCTCCTCCCTTCTCCTCACCCGGGGCGTTCTTTCCCCAATCTTTCGCTTCCGAATTGGAAGGGTCTGGTGCTTGAGATCGGTCAGGATTCTTTTCTCGTTGCAACTTTTCACTACCCTCTGTTTCTGACACGCTTCGCCCTTCCCCCAACACTCTCCGCTTTGCTGTTACAGCTGGGCAGTTCCCACGCGACCTCTGACGCCATTTGGCAGTAACTAGAAACTCAAAGGTCAATAGAAACAACCCGAGGGCTGCCAGAGTAACCATAGCGGCTCCTGCTGCATCCGGCAGAGGACTGAGCTGGAACAGATCAAGGCTAAACATAGTCTCTCAGAGTTTTACCTGCATTCCACAGTTTCTGGATTTCTTCCGTGAAACGGAGGCGTCCCGTAGTGCCGGCGATGATGTGGCTTTTGTGTGTCCCGGGTTCTCGGCACCAAATGTCCCGTGTGCGACTTTTTGCCGGCAAGAAGCACGCGTACATTTAGAAATCCTTACTATGACCAAACTGTATTTTAATCTTAGAAGAGGAAGCGCCCGCCACGCCAACATGGCACGCTTATAAAACCCTAGTGCGGCGCACCCACACCTGATTGGTTGTTACCCATGATCTCATAAGGCACGCCCCGGAGTGGGCAAAGACCTGGCACGAAGGCACTCTTGCACATGCGCACAGTTAACTTCCTGAAAGTGGGGCCAGCTAGCGTGGCGAAGGCTGGCGCCATCTTGTAATGGCGGAGGCTATCCTGGCCTTCCACGTGGGGCGCAGTGGAAGCCATCGCCATCTAGTGGTGGCGAATGTTATTGCGGCCCTCTACAGGCAATGAACACCAATATAGAAGTGTAAGCTAAATAAACCTTTTCCTGCGCAACTTGCTTCTTGGTCATGATGTTTTGTGCAGGGATAGAAATCCTGACTAAGGCAAACTTGTTTGACTCAATTCTATATCGTTTTTTCATCACACATTCTTATCCTCCAGATCCTACATTCTTTCTGTCTCCTCGTCAATGATGTTCCTTGAGTCTTAGTAGGAGCAATATTGATGTTCTCTTAAGGAAGAAGAACTAGACCAGCAGTTACCCTTGGTGCTTTAGACAGTTAGAATCTCTTCATGCACTGTTGTTATCGACTATATTAAAAAGCTTCTCCAGTAATGAACAATAGAAATGATCCCTGTTCATAACAACCTTATTTATAATAGCCAGAAGCTGAAAAGAACCCAGATGTCCTTCAGTGGAGGAATGGATAAAGAAAATGTGGTACATCTACACAATGGAGTACTACTCAGCTATCAAAAAACAACGACTTCATGAAATTCATAGGCAAATGGATGGAATTAGAGAATATCATCCTGAGTGAGGTGACCGAGACACAAAAGAACAAATATAATATGCACTCACTCATAAGTGGAGATTGGCCCAAAGGCTCATTTCAGAAACCTCATGAAGCTCAAGATGAAGGACAACCAAGTGAGGATGCTTCAGTCCTTGTTAGAAGAAAGAACAAAACACTCAAGGGAGGAAATACAGAGATAAAGTGTGTATCAGTGACTGAAGGAAAGTCTATTCAGAGACTGCCCCACCTAGACCCATCCCATATACAGACACTAAACCCAGATGCCAAGGTGTGCTTGTTGACAGGAGCCTGATATTGCTGTCCCCTAAGAAGCTCTGCTAAAGTCTGACAAATACAGAGGCAGATTCTGACAGCAGGCCTGGACTGAGCATCGGATCCCCAATGGAGGAGTTAGAGGAAGGACTGAAGGAGCTGAAGGGGTTTGCAATCCATAGGAAGAACAACAATATCAATCTACCAGACACTCCAGACCTCCCAGAGGCTAAACCACCAATCAAAGAGTGCACATGGGGGCCCGCATGGCTCCACGTTCACATGTAGCAGATGATGGCCTTGTCAGGCAACAATGAGAGGAGAGGCACTTGGTCCTGTGGAGGTTTGTTTCCCCAGTGTAGGGCAATGCCAGGGCAAGGAGGCAGGAGTATGTGGGTGGGGAAGAAGCACCCTCATAGAAGCAGGAAGAGGGAGGATGGGATAGGGGTTCGCAGGGAGGAAACAAGGAAAGGGGATAACACTTGAAATGTAAATAAATAAATTATCCACTAAAAATCAAACAAATGTAAAAAAGGAAAAGCTAAAAGCTTCTCTAATGAATGCTGGACAGTTAATAGTAATTGATAGGTTTAGATATAAATACTTAGAAGGCACATTTTATTTTGTTATATTGACATAGCTAATAAAATGTCATACATTCTTAGGCAAATAATTCTATTGAGGATTATTTTCCTCTAGAACTTTCATAATTTCTAATTTAAGATTGTGATTTTTGATCAGTTTGAAATAGTGTTTTTTTCCTAAATGAGACTAAATGCTTAAGTTTCATTCTCTTACATACAGGTATCTAGTTCCCTCAGGACTATTTGTTGAAGAGAGTATTTTCTCCAAAATAAATGTTTGCTTCTTTGCAAAAATCAGTCAAAAGTAGTTGGTTTGAATGTATATCTGAACATCTGGGTTGTCTATCCTGTTCCATTGATTGTTTTCTCTGTTTTTCTTTGTTTTGTGTGTGTGTGTGTGTGTGTGTGTGTGTGTGTGTGTGTGTGTGTGTGTGTGTAGTTTTTATTACCAGGCTCTGAAACAGATGTTAAAATCAGATATGTTGATATTACCAATAATGTTTCTATTTGTAAAGATTTCTTTGGTTATCTGGAGTCTTTACTCTTTCCATATTGTATCAGTGTGTATTATCTAGAGAAACAGAAGTGATAGAAGTAATATATAAATATACATACATATACATGTACTGTATACATATACACACACCCCCACACACAAATGGAATTTATTAGAGTGGTGTACAGATTGTGGTCCAGCCAGTCCAAGTACAAGAATCCAGTTGTAGATCAGTTTATGTGGCTGAATGCCTCATCTACTCTTCAGTGCGTACCTAATATTAAAAACATATTTTAATTACAGTGAAAAAGATGAACTTTCCAGTGAGAGTGAGGCAATGCAGAAAGAAAAGCCTTACACCTTCCAATATCCCTTATATCAGCTGCCGTCAAAGGGTGTGGCACCACTGAAAAGTGAATCTTCCCATTTCCAATGATCTGAATTACAGTTGAGTCTTCCTACTTTCACATTATTTAGTGAAGAATAATCCATCAGAGGGGTACCCAGTTACTTGAGTTTTAATTTATTCTAGATGTAAGCAAGTTGACAACCAAGAATGGCTGTCACAAAGGAATGTAAAGATTCTTTTTATATTATTATTGTGAAGAATTGTGTTGAGATTTTGATGATGAAGTATTTGAACCTATAGATTTCATTTGATAAGATGATCATCAATATTGGTGCCATCAATTCATGAGTACAAGAAATGTTTCTTTTTTCTTTTTTCAGAGCTGGGGACCAAACTCAGGGCCTTGCGCTTGCTAGGCAAGTGCTCTACCACTGAGCTAAATCCCCAACCACAAGAAATGTTTCTGTGTCATAATTTCTTTATTTTTTCCCTGTTTAATTATATCATTGTATAGGGTTTAGTTATATTTATCTCAAGGCACTTTGTTGAGGACACTGTGTATGGGAATGTTTTTTTTTAATTCTATCTCAATATGATTATCATTGAAATATAGAATAATTATATATAGGTAATTAATTTTGTCATATTGTTTGCAGTCTGAAAAGTTTGCATTAGTTTTTATTAGGAGTAGCAGTTTCTGGAGGAGGAGTTTTTGTGTTCTTTTATGTATATAATTATATTGTTCAGAAATAGGGACAGTTTTACTGATTCATTTCTTCTATCCCTTTTGTTTTCTCTTATTATCTAATCATTTTCGGTAAGACTTCATTTGCCATAATCAATAGAAATGAAGAGTGTAGACACTCTCATTGAGTTCATATAATGAATTGGCTTATCCAGTCATGGGGCAGAGGTCTGCCTACTTATAATGGAATCAGTAGTACAGGCATACCAGAAAGGCATGCAAAATGTATATGGAAATTACAAATATGTAATTCACAAAGTAGAACTTAACTATTTTCTATATGCCCCCATTCCACTTTTGAAAATTTTCAATTGAATAGATCAGCCTAGACTATTTTTACTACAAATTGTCTGTCTCTAGATGTTAATTACACATACAAAAATACTTCCAATATGCCAGGCAGATTCATGCTTAAATAATTGGAGACTACATCTTCCTAAACTAATGTGCAAAGATAAATATCCTAGTTCCTCATCTTGCAGGGAAGGGGCAAGAATGTGAATATTAAATGAAGTATTTTTGAAGGAGTATTATGAGGATACTATAACTTGAAATATTTCATTGTTTTTCAAATCTAAATTACCTACTCTTCTGTGATCTTTTCTGAGTATGTATGAACAAATGTCTACTTGACCTGGATAATGAAACAATAACAGATATAAGAAATTGCCCTATTAAAGTTCATTCAAATATGGCAAAGTAATGAGTTTTACTGTCATTATTTACAAGAGCATTCCTGGCTCAAACATAGCTTCAACACTAAAAAGCATAACTCAACTTGAATGACAACTCAGGAAAGCTGCAATCTTGGAGTACCCTGCGAGACTTTTAGGCTGTAGACTGGCTAGAGGGCATTAGGCAACAGAGCTAGTCAGTTAGTCTATCTTAGAGAAGTATCTAACAGCACATAGAATTTTAGGAACTTCCATGTAATTTTCAGGAACTTCCTGAGATATGTGAATTGTTTACTTTTTATGTCTTAAGGAGCCTATTTCTAGGATGGACTCTTTCAATTCTGAAGGAAACATTACACATCTACATGCAATGCATTGCAAAAATTGAGACAAATTTCACTGTTCCAAAGCCTATTGTATGCAGCTCTCCAAGATGCTGGTCTAAGTACACCTTTCAAACTACATCTGCAAAGCTATCCATCTCAATGCATCCTGAGTGTTTATATACTCTAAACCATGTTTATCATCATTGATATTATTGCTTATTCGCTGTAGAAGGATAAGACAAATATTTTAAACTTCTGTATTGCATTCCCAGAAATTATAACATGATGCTCTGAAAATAAATTAACAAATAAAGAAGCAACAGAAAATTAATAAATTGTCTATACTTTTGGTATTTTCAGTAACAACACAATGAATAATTTAGTGTATTGATTATTTCTTTAAGTATGTATCTTTAAAATAAATTCTAAAACAATAATTACAGGTTTAAAGAGAAAATGAATATTTACTTATTTTAGATATTATCAAAGTTCCAATCTCAATGTGTTTTGGAATTGGAGATTTTTTTCAAGGGACACCTGGTTACTAAATTCATAGAATTTTAGAGTCATTGGTTTGAAAAATAACATCTATCACTTTATGAATCCTTGTATCAGAGATGCATACCTGTATGAAGATGCATCTACTGGCATCTATGTCAATATGAACAAGCATATTTTGACTTCAGTGTTCATATAGAAATCCTTGCCTAGAAATAACTAATAATAATGAAAATACACATTTTCAAAACTGAATAAGGGAAGTTTTCTCTTCAAAGACTTCATTATGTCTCCTTAGTTGTACCAATTCAACTATGGTTTAGTGTTATGATTATACTTAAAATCAAACATAGACATTTAAATAAAACATTTATCACTGGTCAGTGGATAGGTATAAGCCTTTAATTCCTGTACAAAGGAGTCAGCGGCAGGTGAAACCTGGTGATTTCTAGGCAAGCCTGTCAACAAAGTGAGTTACAGGACAGCCAGTGCTACACAGAGAAACCCTGTCTCAAATGTATGTATGTATGTATGCATGTATGTTTATATACACATATGGTATAGATAGATAGATAGATAGATAGATAGATAGATAGATAGATAGATAGATAGATAGATAGATAGGTAGATATCTGAGTGTGTGTGTGTATGTGTGTGTGTGCGCGTTTGTAGATCAAGAAGCTATTCCTTTATAGAATTACTTATTCTTGTCTAAGTTTAAATTTTCTTCACAGCTGTTAAAATGAACACTAATAACAATAGACATTGTTATATTTTTATCTACACAATCATAGGACTTCATATCACTTAGATTCTATTGCATATTGATAAGGGGTGTGTATAAGCACATAAATGAAAATGAAATCTATGCTTTTCTTAAACATTTTTCCTACCCACTGTTTTCTACCACTTTACAATCATTTAAAATAGAAATTGAGAGTTTGATTATGTGTCAATTAGCATAGCAATAACCCATATTTGTTCAGCAGTTCACATCTTCCATAGTTATGGAATCATTTCTAAGACAGCTATAGGTACTATTATCATTCAAAAGGATGCCTGCATAAATCAATGGGAATTATTTAAGTGTGAAAATTTGCTTCTACCAATTTGTACATATCAAACATCAGATTCTGTTTTCTAATATTGTACATGAAATATTTCACAGTTCTTTATAGATACAGCATATTTAGCATAAGTTTTAAATCCTGGCAACCTAATATTAGAAGAGTCCTAAGTAAGCAATGCCTTAGAACACAGAAAGTATTCTATCAAGAATACAAACATCATTCTTTGACATAAAGAAAATGGTAATTTGAGATCTTGTGGTATTGGTATATTTGAGAAAATTTGTAATTTCTAAAATGTAAAACAATACATTTTAGAAGATAAAGATCTATCTCAATTGTAAAGTGCTTTCTAAAACTGACAAATGCCCTGGTTTCATCCTCAGCACTTAGAGAAAAGTATAGATGTGTAAAAATTAGTACTCTAGGGAAAGATTTCTGCACTCGTACAGATCTCCAGCTTTTAAGCATCATGGCCTATCTTGTGGCTCTCCTGTTTTCATCATTTTTTCCTATATTAATACATAACACTGTGCTTAGGGTTCAGAGTATAATTCATATCATTTTTAGTGTGTTCATCTCAAGAGAAGGTATGATAAATTATGAAAATTCAGTTTATTTTTACCTTACTCTAAGGTAAAGAAAGAAACAAAACTTTGCTAGGAATAAGAACTCGTATATACCTCTCTAAGAGAGCAAAGTGTGGTTATAAGGTGATGTATGTAGGTAGAAGTAATTTGGGGGAAATGTTGTTAAAATGAAAATAGGCTAGCTAAAAAGAATCCTCAAATCAAATTTCAATAAATTCATTCCATCCTGAAAATGCTTTAAATAGAATTATGTGAAAGAGCAATGTAAGAACTCAAAGCCAATCAATACTTTATTATTTTTTTCTTTTTTCTTTTCTTTTTTTTTTTTTTTCGGAGCTGGGGACTGAACCCAGGGCCTTGCGCTTGCTAGGCAAGCGCTCTACCACTGAGCTAAATCCCCAACCCCAATACTTTATATTAATGATTGGTTTTCAAGTAGAATTACAGGTGACTATGCTATATAATACGGAAACCTCATTTTTCTGTGGTAAAATGGTATAATCCACTTTATAGACCTTCTAATCTAACTTTAAATTCCAAACTTATATTTGTTTATCCAAATATGAGAAAGTATGTCCAAACAATGAGTAGTATATTGCTATGTACCACATGTGTTCTCTTAAATGTTTTACATATGCATATGCATTTATTTTATGTATATAGCATACAGAATAATATTACTCAGTTACAAAACACCACAATATTTTGTCAGGGTGACTGAATTGATATTTTAAAAACTTCAAAGATCAGAAATTGCCATTTGAATGAATAAGTGAAGCCACATTTGGCATACCGTAGCAGAAGGTACTTTTGGACTTGAGGCCAGGGTAAAGAAAGTGCAGAAAGAAGGCAACGCTTGTCTATTTAAGGAATTAAAAGACAAGACATTAGCAAGACATAAATATGCTGCCATATGATAAGGGAAATATTGGAGTTGGAAGGATGCTATTAGATGAAGCTCATAGATAGTTGAGACTAGATCATGCTCACCATTCTTTTTTTTATTAGATATATTTCTTTATTTATACTTCAAATGTTATTCCCTTTCCCGGTTTCCTGTCCATAAGCCCTCCCATCCCCTCCTCCCCCATACGGGTGTTTCACTCCCATCCATCCCCTTACAGTCCCCACCCCTCACCTGTGACATTCCCCTGCACTGGGGGTCCAACCTTGGCAAGACCAAGGACTTCCCCTTCTCCTGGTGTCCCAAGAAGGCTATTCTCTGCTACATAGGCAGTTGGAGCCCAGGATCAGTCCATGTATTGTCTTTGCATAGTGGTTTAGTCTCTGGAAACTCTGGTTGGTTGGCATTGTTGCTCTTATGGGGCTGCAAACCCCTCCAGCTCTTTCAGTTCCTCCTCTAATTCCCCCAAAGGGGGTCCTGTTCTCAGTTCAGTGGTTTGCTGCTAGCATTCACCTCTGTATTTGACATGCTCTGGTTGTGTCTCTCAGTAGAGATCTATATCTGATCCCTTTCAGCATGCACTTTTTAGTTTCATAAATTTTATCTAGTTTTGGTGGCTGTATATCTATATGGCACACATGTTGGGCAGTCTCTGAATAGCCATTCCTTCAGTCTCTGCTCTAAACTTTGCCAGCATATCCCCTCCTATGGATATTTATTTTTCCCCTTTTAAGAAGGAATGGGAGCATCTGCATTTGGTCTTCCTTCTTCTTGAGCTTCTTGTGGTCTGTGGATTGCATCTTGGGTAATTCGAGTTTTTGGGCTAATGTCCACTTACCAAGTGTGTTTTTCTGTGATAGGGTTACTTCACTCAGGAAGTTATTTTCTAGTTCATTCCATTTGCCTATCAATTTCATGAAATCATTGTTTTTGATAGCTGAGTAATACTCCATTTTGCAACTGTACCACATTTTTTGAATCCATTCCTCTGTTGAAGGGGATATGGGTTCTTTCCAGCTTCTGGCTATTATAAATAAGGCTGCTATGAACATAGTGGAGCATGTGTCTTTGTTATATGTTGGAGCATCTTTTGGGTATATGCCCAAGAGAGGTATAGCTGGGTCCTTAGGTAATAGAATGTCCAATTTTCTGAGGAACCTCCATACTGATATACAGAGTGGTTGTACCAGTTTTCAGTTCCACCAACAATGAAGGAGTGTTCCTCTTTCTCCACATCCTCGCCACCATCTGCTGTCACCTGAGTCATGTCATCACTCTTGGCTATGTTAAAAATATGACTTAGTCTGATTAATGCCAGCAGTTATACAAAATTTCATATTAGATGACACACTTTTATTTTAATGGAATTTTCTTGATTGACATTAAAATAATGAGAGGAGGACCAGGTTGGTTAGAGCATTGCCACTTTCACTGAATCTGATATGTAGTTGAACCAAAGAAACTGAAGATGCAGTGGGAAGGGGAGTAATTGTTGCAACTAGGTCTTGAGAAAGAGATAGAATAAGTAGACAACCTTGTCATCCATTGTGGTCAATGGGAGGAAGATGCTTCCTTCAATTACTACAGCAGAATGGAGAGCAAGTGACATAGGTGAAGCTTAAGGAAACAAGGGGGTTGTTTTTCCATATGTTCAGCCACAGAGTCAGAAGGAGAGAAAATAATTCTTCCATAGCAGAAAGGGCTGCAATGGATAAAAGAGCTAGAGACAGCAAAGAAAGAATGAGAAAGAAAAACTGAAGATTAGGTATAGGGGAGAGTGTTCAAAAGGTCAGCGGATACAGGATTTCAGTGTCTAAGAATAGTTGCGTAGGAACAGTCCAGATGCACGTGGAGATGCCGCGTAAATGTGTGGATGCATTAATTTTCTTTGGTGATGCTACTGTGCACTGGTTATTTAACATATTTCTGTGGTATAATAAGCGACTTATACAGTTCAAGGAATGGTATATTTACAGTTTGAGTGACATCTATCTTGGCCAGAAAGACATGGAGAGAGACATGTGGCATGTGGCAACTGGACACACTATATCTACATTTAGCAGCATAGAGAAATATGAATGCTAATGTAGCTCAGAGGATATAGCTAGGTTTATGATAGGTCTCCAAAATTCAACTAACTCGATCTAGAAATTCTTTAACAGACAAGTTTAAAACCATGATTCAGTATTCTCTGTCCATTCTGGTAATGCCAAGTATTCCTCTCTGTGGTTTGTACTCCACATATCTGGGGAATGAATGGCTATAGTAAAAAAAATGGTTAAAGACACAAAAGGACTAAGATTGTAACAATTATTCTGCAAATATCAGAGTATTGGTTCCATGGATTGAAGGGCCTACAAAATAAATAGGTAAATGCAGAAACCTAAATAATGAAGAACAAGAATCAAAAGGGGCTCATTAAGATAGAGAGGTAAATGCAAAAATTCAACTAAGGAAGAACAATTATCTGAAGGTTCTAGAAGTTACTTTGGGATGAGTATTAACAGTGATCTATCCAATACATGAGACATATCTGGAGATTTTTTTTAAAAAAGTGAGATTTCAGTTACATTCTAAGATTGGAGTCTGGACAGTAGTAGAATCTTAGTCACATGTGAGACCAGACATGATGAAATCAAGGTGTTGGTAGAGAAAAGGGAAAACTAATTAGTTCTTAGAGAAAAGGAGAGTGGACTAAGAAGGGAAATTTGTGATGATGTTCAAATTAGTCCAGGCTCTATGGTGGATGACTTTTTCTCTAGCAAAGCAGGAAAAGCAGGGAAGTGAGTGAGTAGTCCTTTTCCTTCTGTGAACAAACCTGTCAAATATTGCTGGAACAACTCTGTCCTCTAGATAAGGAGGAAGTTACTTGAATAATCCAACATGGATGCTTTCTGTTTCCTCCCATTTTTTATCTTACCCTTTAAAATTGCAAGCTTACTATTTCCTGAATAACTGGCTTTGCAATTACAGGGAATGAAAGTCAAATTGAAGGAAGAATCATACATGATTTAAAAATGTTACAGACATTATTGTTTTGATGAAGTGAAAGGACTGTCTGGATGCGTTTAATTTATCGGGGACCATAGTCATCCTGCATACAGGAATTACACTTGAGCGCTGTGACTTGAGAGTTCTATTAAATTTTAATAAAGTGAAGACATTTCTAAACAGAACAGCAACAATAATCACAACCACCACAACCACAACAACCACAACAAAACTCTTAGGATTCAAACCCAACTCCTCTCAAATCCTGGAGAAGTGTTCTACCATTGAGCTTTAAACAAAATCTTATGGTACTTTTTTAAACAATGTCTCATTAAATTTCAGAGATTATTCTAAAATTGACTCTGAGCTCATGTAAATGACTGTCAGTACGCACGTGTGCAGACACATACCACACACACACACACACACACACACACACACACACACACACACACACAAGATTTTACTTTAAACAAATTATTTTTTATTATTAAATTTGGTCTTAAAGTTTTCAGGGAGAGCAAGAAAGATTTCAGATACTCTCTATGTTTCTAAAGTTATTTTTCTTTAGAGGCAGAGTGCCAAATGGCATTATATAAAGTTTATTCATAACTCTTTTGGACTGATTCATAATCTAGTGTTCACCTTTCAAGCAGCTTCCCAAATCATCTGATGCTTTCTCTTTCAAAAATTTACAAAGATTCTTCTGCATCTGTGGCCCATTAAGCATTATAACATGTTAGCCAGGGAACACTGGGGTTTGTTACAGATATCAATGTAAGCCAACTCAAAGAAATAGAAATTTTAGGTGGAGACATAGATAATGTACTATGTCTCCAGGCCAAAAGTCGGGACTAAAATGGCCCCCTGCATCCCGTAGATGTGGAAGATCTTGTTCTATCCCCACCTCCCCTCTGTCTCCTGCTAAATGCACAGGTTCCAGAGTTACTTTCTCTTTTCTGTCTACCCTACCTAATCACTTGACCGATTTAAACACTGCCCACTGTGTGAACAATGCATCTGTTAGTTTAAACTATGGAAAGGGAAGGTCCTGGTGCCTCTGCAAAGCCTATCCCATCCTCACGTGTTCCCTCTGACCTATTTACTTTTGAAGGAGTAGGATAGCCTACTATTAAAGCTTCCCTGTAAGTCTGTGCCTCTCAAGAACACTAGCTTAGAGGAGAAAAATTTTTTCAGAGAAGCATGCAAAATAGGCCAGCCGTACTGTCTATCATATCCAATGTACAGACACTTTGGGGAAAACCATTAGGAGAAATGTTTTCACAATCCAGTGATGCTGGCTGAGAGTGGAAGCCTGCACGTCACGTTTAATTTCTCTTTGTTTGTATATAGACTGAAAACCAAGGACAACAGAGGTTTCACCAACAACTAAAGTGAAAACACCAAACAAGTAAAAATCAATAACTAACCGTCTTGCAGGCTTAGCTAGACAGAGAAAATTGTTTAATTGTTTATAAAAATAAACAAAGTTAAATGGCAAGAGCTAATGGAATTTAAATTTTTACCTCTTTAGGAGGGATTCATTACCCTTGCAGATTCTTTATTGCATTCAACAATTGCAGTATTAAATATTTAATATTCTTACTTTAATTCTGAGTACACTTTAATTACTCTATATACTGTGGGAAATTGCTTTCTTGTTCGAATTTGTATATATAATGGATGAAAAATATAAAATCGTATTACAATTGATGTTCATTGGATAGCACTAAATTACAAAAAAAGAGGACAGAATTAAGTTCTCAGTATAATCCATTCAAAGAAATTGTGTATCATTTTCCTACAATAGAAAGCATTTGCTTAGCATCATTAAGACGTGATTCTTAGACTTTGAGTGTTCTTATTGTGCCCCAATCAGATCACCATAGATATTCTCAAGTTTGGCATTGATGCTTTCTCGTTTTTGCCTCCACCCTCTTAGGGGTTTCCATTGTGGATACTGCTACATGAAATGCCTTGTAATGGAACATTATATTTTAGAGTTAAAATAATTAATGCTTTGTAATTCTGAGACCTATTTGGAAATCTCTCTTCGCCCTTGAACCACCATCACTATATTCTAACAAAAGGTAATAGAGAAAGATGGAGAATCCTGCATGGAAGCATTCCTAGAGAGCACATGTCCTTTCGAACAAGATTGCCAGTGCTGTGAGGCTTGTACCACTGACCAAAGTAATTCTTAGATTTACCACTAAACAATAAACCATAAAATAAGAAAAAAAACTCATATAGAAAGAAACCAACAAACAAAAATTAACACTGTTAAAGAAAGCAGATAAAAGCTTGTTTTAAGGTGTCGGTGTGAAATAATTGCTTAATTTAGGGGTGGTTGGGGCCCTGCTTGTAAACACAATACACTATCATTGTCTGCACAACTTACTTAGGGACATGGAATCTACAGGGAAGTTTGCCAATGATTGTCCAAATTTTCTGCTACCTTCTACCATGTACAGTGTACATATCTGTAGCAAATGAAGTCTTCATTTACAGTTAATAAGATGTCAGGGTTAAATCTGCTCAGCATCTGATGTATCAATGGATCTGAAATGAGAACCTCCTCTTCATTGGAAAGCAGGGATAAAGAACCATGGGCTAGATGAGTAGCTGAAGGCCTAGAAAGCATCCCTGTCTTTGGTGTGTTATTAGTAAGCCTTTTTGAAATATTATTTTATTTTAGTCTAAAAGTTAATGATAGTAAAAGCAGAAAACTAGAAGAATATTCATAGCACCATAAGAGTATTCTGGACGTCATTATCTGTTTTGAGTTTGTAATCAAGTAAGAGAAGATTGCAAGCACAGAGGCTTGCAAAAACAAAGGCAGAACTGAATTTGTAAAGGACTAGGCCTAGAGCAGGCCAGAGCTATTCTCGAGGAGACAGTAGACACTAGATATTCTCAACCTTCCTAATGCTGTGACCTCATGTCATGGTCTATCAATCAGCTGAAGAAATCAATCAGCAATTAAGAAAAGAGGAACGGAGTTTAGTTCACACTGGCTCACCACCACTTGTAACCCCAGCCTACGGGGAACTCAGCAACTCAGTTAGGCTTTCAGAGTTACTGAACTCATGCTCCGCCCACCCCCCATAAACACACACATGCAGTTAAAATAAATGTACAACCTTTTAATAAAGAACTTAGGTGTTCGGAAAATCACTGAGAAAAAAATGGATGAAATTGGATTACAAATGTCATTTTATATGTTTTTAATACAGCTCCTAGAGTAGGTTATAGGCATTCCTCTTGATTCTAAATTCAAAAGGCAATAACAACAAAGGGTGCAACTATCATGATTCAGATCAAAAGACACAGCTTAATCTAATTAGAAGAAAAATTAGGCAACTCCAATTTGAAATATTCAAAGCAACTCTGCAGCTTAGAGTGTGAATGCAAACAACAAAGAAAGGTCCAGCGACTAACCTGTTTCAAAGCAACAGTGAGCGAGGAAGGACAATGCTGGCTTGCACTCTGAGCTACAGAAATCATTAGGTAGAATGTTAGTGATCCATGCCAGGAGGGAGAGTTTTATAGCTCCAACACTCACAGAACTTATGCGTTCAACATCAGCTTCGGCTACAGAATGAGACTCTCTTACAAACCAAATGAACCACTATTGATTAGCAGTCAAATTTTGAACAAGGGTTGTATTATGTATGTTTGTTAAAATGTTGATTATGACAGGTGCATTATGTAGGTTAGGAGATGCTGTTCTTGTTCTTAATGTAAGAGCACCAGTGGAAGAGGAAGCCCTTGGTCCTGCTAAGACTGAACTCCCAGAGACTGAACTCCCAGTGAACTTGATTGTTGGGGGGAAGGCGGTAATGGGGGGGAAGACAGGGAGGGGAACACCCATATAGAAGGGGAGGGGTTAGGGGGATGTTGGCCCGGAAACCGTGAAAGGGAATAACATTCGAAATGTAAATAAGAAATACTCAAGTTAATAAAGAAAAAAAGGAAAAAAAAAAGGATTCAGGTGAGACACATAGCAAGAAAGAAAAAAAAAAGAAGCTTAACAGGGGGGTTGGGGATTTAGCTCAGTGGTAGAGCGCTTGCCTAGGAAGCCAAAGGCCCTGGGTTTGGTCCCCAGCTCCGAGAAAAAAAAAAAAGAAGCTTAACATATTAGCCAGAAAGGGTTATGATGTTCGTCATAGCCTCACATGATTCAGAGTCCATGACAAACAACTGTGAATAAATTTTGAAGAACTGGTGAATCCAAACATAGACCACAGCTAGTCATAAATTCTGCCATATGTAACACTTTTGTTTAGGTGTGACATTCGCCCAAAAATGGCATAGGTCCATGGTGTTCTTCTGGCCATGCTAAATTATACAGATTGAACGTCTTTCATCTGTAAATGAATGTTATTTCGTAGTAATGTCTGAATATAATAGAGGAATGGGGACGATGCATTTACTTGGGCTGAGGTTTGGGAAATACAAGAACAATAGATGCTTTTTCAGTCAAGAGTACAGTTTAGCTATTATTTTTCAGTTATAATAGAGGTACATTTCAGAGAAAGCAGTTTCCCCTATAGCTCTTATTGACTTCAAACTTGCTGTGTAGCCAAGGGTGACCTGGAACATTTGGTCCTTATTTTCAGTTTCTGAGCTAACAGATTTCAATCCAGGCCACTGTGCCTGGCCTTAGATTTTTTTCTTCAACAGGAAGTATTGAAGGAAAATTATGCAAAAGTGAAAACTGGCAACAACAGAGCAGGCTTATTCTAACGTTATAAATGTACACCAGATACTACGGCCAGGGAGTCATCTTTGCAAACTCCCTTTTTATTAGTTATTTCTGGTTCTTATAAACATAATAAGAAAAGGCAACTTATAAAGCAAATGGCTTATTTTTAACACATACTTCCAGAAGTCCTCTCTATAATTGGCAAAGAGTCACGGTAGCACATACCCAGAGCAGGAAGCTGAGAGATCACATTTTTAATTGCACACACAGTGGAAAGAGAAAATTGGAATTGGGATGAGGGTCAAAGCTCTCAAGGATTCAGTGACATATGTTCTCCAACAAGTCAATACCTCTTAAAGATCTCAGAACCCACCTAAATAGTGCCACCAACATGGGACCAATGGCTCAAGTATTGGAACCTGGGGAAATATTTCTCATTCAAATTTTACCTCTGTTTCTTAGATTTAAGTTAAATGTGACCATAGCACATCATATTCATGCAGGTTCTACTCAGTGTCAATATTAATTTTCAGTGTTGCTTGAATACTAAGTATTCTACAGTGTGTTTTAAAGGAGTACAGAAATGAATTCTTTGCTCTTTTGGTTCAGCTATATTTCACATATCCAAAATCCTCCTTTTTTTCATGTTTTTAACATTACACTTACTCTGAAACAATAAAAATGTTTGTAACTCTCTCACACACATAGCAAATAATATATATCATTCACACACACACACCTTTTCTTAGGTGTGGCTGACACTTATTCTCAAGTTCTTATAAACAGGCTTATTATGATGTTAAATATATTTGTAAATCAGTTATCTCAGCCCTGAAAAACTTATAGAAAGAGTATTGTTCTTCATAACCTAATTCATAACAATAAATTATTCCTCATCAGAATATAATTTTCCTTAACTTTAATAAATATCAAATGCAGTGGCTTTCCCTTGAAGGAAACCTTTAGTTTTGTTTGAGAAGTTTGATCCACCCATCCTCCTTTCCAGACAATGTAGTTGTCTGTTTTCTCTGACCTCCGATCTCTTCTGACATCTGATCTCCTCTGTCCTCATTCGTCTTTCTGTCTACTTCTAAGAGTAGGCCTCCAGTGTCTTCTCTCCACTCTACCCTCTGTTTGTTCTGGATATAATTCAATAAAGCCGATTCATGGATTCAGATAAGTCTTCCTTTCCAGATAGGTCTTTGCTCTTTTTTATTTGTTTGCTTGTTTGTTGCTTGTTTGCTGGTCTTTTGCTTTGTTTTCTTCTCTTTGTGTTCTAGATTTATTTATTTCATTTTATGTGATGTGTGTAAATATTTTGCCTACTTGTATGTCTGTGACTGCTGCCTGAGGAGGTTAGAAGAGGCCGTGACATAGCCTGGAACTGGAGTAGGAAACTGCATTGTGAGTGCTGGGAACTGAAGCCAGGTCACCAGATTGAGCACTGATCACTGTTCCTTCCCTTCTTATCTGTTGCAGTCTTTCCATATCCCATAGTCCAGGGTATGCCAGCTTCCTTTCCTCAGGGCCTACACTAGTTCCCTTCACCTGTGCCAAATGAACTACTCAAAACCCGGAAGTTCATAAATAAAAAGCTTTATGCCATAGGGTAGACCTTCAATAAAAATAGCAGGTGCTCTTCTGCTTCGATCATATCTGAAGTCATACTCCTCATGCATCTCACCAACCTATTTTCTATAAAGAAGAAAAGCTCTCCTAATGAAAATATATCTTGGGTGGACTATAATCAAATTGCCTAAGACTGAGCAGTGTGGGAGTATCAGAAAGGTGAAGGACAGGGAAGGTGTGTGCTGGAATATATTTGTGCATTTTTAATTGTTCTTTACCAGAATAGAAAGTTGTCTGTCTGAATAGGCTGTCAATGTTTAACTTGCCATGATACTCTAGTCTTTGAAACACTCAGAAGAAACTGACTGAACACTAGGCATTTATGTATAAAAGCTACCCGTACAGAAAGAACTAAATTCAAATTACAGCTTAAATAACACTTGTTAGTTTGAAAGGTTACCCATTGTTTTAGATAATTCAAGAATTTTGAGAAAAGTAAGTAAAAAATTCTTTCTCCAAGTTTATAAAATCCAATACTCTCTACTTTAGGCAATCTTCATATGGTTCAGTCACTGTAAATTCAATTATTCTTGAGATTATATTTAAGTCAAGACAAGATGGTCTTCTCTTTACAAATGCAATTAAGTCTCATGAGTGGAGATCTTGTTAACTATTGTCAGGATAATTGAAATTGATTTGTGTTTACTAAACATTGTGAATACTAATCAAATATTAAACACTCAAGTGTTCCTTGTTCATTTCAACCTTGGCAGTCTCAGAACTCCTTAAAAAGCTTCCTTGTCCCAGAAGTCAGAGCTTCTTCAAAATCATTCAGAGAAGGAGAGAAGTGTTCTTCATTTCCTGCACACAGTTCTCTTAGTTGGGAAGTGTTTGGAATAGGGCTGGGAATCACAGCATTCATGTCTTATACCCAGTGCTGTAAGCAGCAAGTCTATTTTTTTCACCATTTCATTCGATTCCAGGTTTGCTGTTCTCTTCCCCTCACAACATTACAGAACGATACAGAATAGGTTTTATAGGACCCAAGTAGTACTAGCAATTTGGAAAGCAGGTTGAAGATAACGTCTGGTGGCTCATATGCCCTGGCCTGGTGATTTGGCTTGCTTCAGTAGCTTGTACTGAATAGGATGGATGCACTGACTCCATGAGGCTTGAAGAAACTCTGCTGATACAAAAATAAACTCACCACAGTCATTGGTTTTAAGGAAATTTTACAGTTGTTGCTTAACCTGCTCCCTCATGCCCTGCAATATTCATTAGCAGATTTCTCCGTTTATGACTGATATTATATGGAAATGGTTATGGGAAGCTAGCAGATGTAACTACTGAAATAAATTAGAGGGAAAGTTTTGCATTTTACAGATGGCTCTATCAAATATGCTTTCTCTCTCTTCATATTAACATTTACTTTTCTTTCAACAGAAAACTTTTCTTTACTGACTTTGGGAATGCTCCCAGAATCGAGAGATGTGATATGGATGGGATGAACAGAACAAGGATAGTTTATTCGAAGACAGAGCAGCCGTCTGCCCTGGCTTTGGACCTCATCAACAGATTGGTTTATTGGGTAGATCTCTACTTGGACTACGTGGGAGTAGTAGACTACCAAGGCAGAAACAGGCATACGCTTGTTCAAGGCAGACACGTAAGTACAAGAAACCAGGAAAGGGAATGACGTTTGAAATGTAAAGAAGAAATACCCAATTTAATAAAAATGGGAAAAAATAAATAAATAAAAAGTGAAAAAAGAAAGTGCAGCTAACATAATAAACTAAATACACTGCACTCTCCTAATGATTATAATCTGTGGCATTTACGATACCTTAAAGACAAGATGTGATGAGTCACAAAATTAAGATGTTTTTTTTAATTTTTAAATTTGGGAGGATATTCTAGTCACAGTGATGCTAGGATATGCCCAATGAGTTTGTCAGGGTCTTTTAAGGGAATGTGATGTATTATGTGATTGTGTGTGTGTGAGTGTTGTATGTGTGTGTTTGTGTGTGTGTGTGTGTGGGAGAAATAGAAGGAGTGGGAGAGGGAGAGGGAGAGGGAGGAGAGAGATTTATTACATTGGCTTATATTGTGTAGTCTGGTTAGTATAGCAATGGTTGTTTCCTGATGGAAAGCCAAAGAAAGCTCAGTCCAGGAGACTGGATGCCCTGGAGAATTCCTAACAAGTCACTGGTCTTAACTCTAAATTGGAATCCTAAAGTATGTTCTAGCATCAATAAGGGAATGCCTCAGCATGAAGATGGGTGAACTTGCCAGCTAGAGTGAGGGCAAACAGGAAAAAAAGCAAGTCTCTTTCTTCTTTGTTCTTCATGTGGGCTTTTGTCAGAAAACATTTTAGGGTGGCTCTTTCCACAGTGGGAAGATTCAGATTTAAGTTGAATTCTCTGATTTCAAATGGCCCAATCAAAGATACTCCTCAAACGTGTGACTAGCAAGTTGACAGCCAAGATCAACCATCATAGCCAGGACACTGAAGATTCCCCTTCCTCCTTTTCCACTCCGTTGAAAGCAAACAAACATAAACAAGAACACAAAAGCAAAAGTGCAGTATGTGCAAGAGAGAGACTCCCTGGAACAGGACAGATGTCATGACCTACTTTCTGAAACCTAATTTAAAGTGTTTATTCATAGGGAGCTGTATCACCATTTGTCCCAGGGGACATTAAAAATAGTTTGCTAACAAAAGCAAATGTGTACTCACGAAAATATCCTAATTATTTTAATAGCGTTAGACTTAATTTTGCCAACTGATTCATTTGTGTACTTCCTAAATGAGAATTTTGTGAAATTTCCAAGGTCAATATTCTTGCCCGTGCATTCGTTTTCTGTTTGTTTTCAAAGAATGCTCCATAAATACCTTATTAAGCTAAGTTGCTGTAGGCCTTTTCAGTGGTATTTTCCCACACGTTTAGCTCTTTTTCATATGTTACATTAATCTCTTCTGAGGTTTTGAGTGAGTTAGTAGAGTTCACAATTAAATTCCTTTTATTTCTTTTATACTGTGAGGTAGGCACATTATATAGTACCCCTTACAGTGACTTCTTCTCTCCTTACCTATATAATGAAATTTACTTTCCTGGATTTCTGGGGCACATGCATGAACACACACACACACACACACACACACACACACACACACACACACACACACACAAACACATGCAGAAAGATACATAGACAACACACATAGTCCAATATTGGGACAATTGTTTTATTCAGACATCAATATGTCCTAAAGAGTTTAATCATTTTGGTAGGCTTTGCTTATGTTCTCCTGTGTATTAGTTTATAATATGATGATGACAGACTTTATTTTTATTTGTTGTAATTAAAAATTAGACATCAAATGGAGAACTTACGTGAGTCACCTCATAATTAACTACATTAAAAAACTTTGTACAGATGGCTTAGTGGTTATGGGTATGGATAGCTCTTCCAGAGATCTCAGCATGTTAGGGTGTTCAAGACCTGTAAATCCAGGAACCTGACACTGTCTTCTGCCCTCAGTGGACACTGTACTCACATTCACAAATCCACACATAGAAAAGCACATATTTAAATGTATTTAAAGTAATACAAAATAGACCTTTAAAAAGCATTTTAAATGTCTAGTCTCTGCCTCCCCCCTCATTTTTATTAGTATTGTTTTATTTATTTATGCTCTTATACTGCATGCACATATGTTTGCATGAGTACACTAGGAGAATGGAAAACAGACCGCTTAGAATTCAAGTTACAGATGCTTCAGGACTTCTGGCTTATTAGAATAGTGTTGGGGTTTACACTCTGGTCTTCATGATTCTGCAGCAAGGCCTTTTAGCTGCTGTGGAATCTATGTACTGGCAGTGTTTGGGAGTTGTAAGTGCAAACTAATGGAAGTCAGAGTTTTACCAATTGAGCCAGACTCCCAGCCATTGAGTATTTAGTTATCCTTTTCCTCATTACAATTTCTTGTGTTTGGCTGGATCCCTAAACATATACTATGTCTACCACCATGTAATCCAATGTAGATGTAGTCTTCACAAGTTTTAAAATATGGAAAGAGATTTATATGGAAAATAAAATGTGAGGAGCTGTTGACCATAGTGTAGATTTGGCTATGTGAACAGATTTTCTACCCTGGCGAGTTGTCTCTTACCTAACAATGGTTTGCCTCATAGAATGTTGACTTACATATTGTATAAAGCACTAATAGCAAGCATGTCATGATTACACACACTGCATGTGGATGGTCTAACACTCAGGGCAATGAAAGGAGGGCAGCTTGTTTATACTTTCTAATGTGAGAAAAATCATTTCTCACATTAATCAATCCTAGACCATTGGTGTATTTGGTGGGTGTAAAAAAATGATGCTGTAAATGCAAGCGTCCCTTCCCTCACAGCGTCCATGTAGACCCACACAAGCCGTGATGTACCATATTTAAAAAGTAATTTGGAGATTTTAACATGGAGTAACATGGAATGCTTCAGATTCGTTCCCATCATTCATTTCTAGACTAGACAAGAAGAAAGGAATGTTCCTCAGACAACCCCCAAACCAGGTTTCTTCTAACATCCATCAGCAGCACAGAGAACCACCATGCTCCATCTATGCTAGAACTGTGCAACTGGCAAGATGTTTTTGTTAAGAAAATTTTCCAAATTTCTATGAGTAGTTTCACAAACAAACCACATGTTCTCCCATTCTCAACTGCATATCTATGCATTTTAACGGAACTCAAGATACTATCTCTACAAAGGCGAACAGTGGTTGTCATAAAAATTTTTTATAACACTCAGTAATAAGCACATATCCAGACCAGAAATAATGCAAATTAGGTATAACTTAAGAATACAATTAGCCTCTAATCCTAGCAGTTTTTTAGAAAACAAGTGTATCAGTCTGCCATCTACCACTGTAAGCTTCTATGAACATCAAATGTTCAATCCTCACTAAAAAACACAAAACTTTGGCCAAAACAGAGTCAACTTATTCATTTAATTGTCTGCATCACAATAAGCATCATGAGTGCATTCTACTTTCCAGGATGAATAGGCTTTAGAAGTCATCACATTTCTCAGTGAAATGCTGAAATTTCATTTATCAGTCCAGCACACCTGTGATTTCTTTCTCTACCATTTTTTACACTGTATAAAAACATTAATCTAACCATAACTTAAGATGAAAATGTGATTTTAATTTATGAAAAAAATTTATGTTTTTCTGTTAGACCATTAATGAGAACAACCATGATTTTGCAGTGACTACATACCTATAACTAGATGGCAAGTAGCTGTTCAAATATCTCAAATTATATTAATTCTGCTATAGCATGTTAGTGAATACATTTCAAGGTCTGGTTCTTGCTATCCCTGAATAGAAACTATAAGGCATATATTTTTCATGGAACATGAATAGAATCATTCCCCACGCATATAAAACTATTTTATCCATTACTGTATAATTCTTTTTATTCTTCAGTTAAAAAAGCAGAAATTATTAGAATGTTTCTTTAAAAAAAGGAAATGATAATATCTTTCTGACCCTGGACAGTCTTCAAGCATTTTTTTCTTTCATATTAGAAACAGGATAATTAAAAGTCTTAGCTATATTTGATGTTCTTTGCAGGTTAAACATCTCTATGGCATAACTGTATTTGAAGATTATTTATATGCAACCAGTTCCGATAACCTCAATATAGTACGAATAAACAGATTTAATAGCACTGATATTCACTCAATAATTAAAATGGAAAGTGCTCGAGGAATCCGAACATATCAGAAGAGAACCCAGCCAACAGGTAAGCCACAGGGGCCCTTTAAAAGCCTTTATCACGGCAGCTTAAATGTGAACAGAGTCCTTGTGCTTCTGTGTGGTGTTAAGGAAGGTATCATAAATTCTCTGTTTTGACAGCAGAAATGTGCATGTCTGCTTGATAGAAGAGAATAGAGCTCACTTCTCAAGTCTAAATGATAAACTGCTGGGCGCCTATCAAATCATTTCTACAACCATGGGATTGAAATGATGGCTAGATTTAGTCTCAGGAAGCAGTTTTCCATCATGATGTATGTAGACAGGGAGCTCAGACACTCTAGTTTACTTTTGAATTTTATTATCATTTTCTGGGGGCAAATTACAAGCCAGGTTATTTACTGGGGCACTTGCCTGGTGTCCACTGGTCACAGTTTGAGGTCTCCTGAATTAATATCCCAATTGCTTTATATTTTTTTTAAAAACATGTTCATTAAACAAAAATAAAGAGCTAACTGCAGTAGTTTTAAGTGTTTCTTAAGAGCACAAAATAATTATGTTTTACAGTAAGTTAATAAAGCTATTTAGCAGCTCGCTATGAGCCTGGTAATAAAACATTATTAAAGCAAAAATTTCAACACCTCAAATTTCTGTCACCTTTCTTATGTTTGAAGTTAAAACTGACCTAGAATTATTTAAATATCAATGTATACCCATCCAAGGCACTGTAGGTTTATAGCAAATTAAATTATGAACTTTTCAGACAAGTTTATTAAAATTTGATGTTAGGCTTCTTGAATTTGCTAATTATTCATGGGCAATTACTATGCACCAGGATTTCATTTATTCTATATACTGGGAATATACTAATAAACAAAACACAAAGCAGGGGTTTTTTTGTTTGTTTTTTTTATTTGTTTTTTGAAACCTAAGTCCTTCATTAGAAGGCAATATAATAAAAAAGAGTATGTAAGTTATTTATTTATTAGAAATAATAACTACTATAGAAGAGAAAAGTAGATGAAAAGGAGCTAAAGTGTCACAGTTGGAGAGTTTGTAATGTTTTGTAGAACAGGCAAAAGAAGGTCCTCTAGATAAAAACTTTGAGAAATTGAATACGAGAAGCACACTTATCTGTGGACTAAGAAGGTGGCAGAGAGATGTGTAAACGCAAAGCCATGAGTGAAGTACATTTCTAGACTACTATGGAGCATCCAGGATGCTTGTATAGGTGAAACAAAATGACTAAGGAAAGGAAAACAGAAACAAAGAGAAATCATAGAATACATGGCAAGTAGGATCTTGTAAGTTATTATAAAGCCCCTTTTTTTCTTTCACGAGGCAGACAACATAAAATCATTCAGCAGAGTGTCATAGGTTGTATAGCCTTTATTTTTTTTTTTTTTTTCGGAGCTGGGGACCGAACCCAGGGCCTTGCGCTTCCTAGGCAAGTGCTCTACCACTGAGCTAAATCCCCAGCCCCTGTATAGCCTTTATGAACAATCGACGGATACACTAAACTGACAACAGGCTGTGGTAGGGAAAGGCAGCCGATTAGAGAAGATGGTCAACTCTTCCAGGACAGTAGTAGTAAAACTAAAGAAAAGTGCCAAGGACCAGCATCATCTTGTGCAGGGCTTCCTGAGAGAACTGGTATTTGAGAGGAGCAAAACCAAATGATTCAAAGTAAAATGGTAAGTTCAAGTTTGTGGCCTAAATTCTGCTGGAGAGGGTTTTTCCAGCTTACTTTCTCTTCGCTCCACTTTCTTTCTCTCTGATCTGCTGCTCTCTCTCTCTCTCTCTCTCTCTCTCTCTCTCTCTCCAGACATCTCTCTTTTTATTCTGCCTGAGACAGTTCATCAAGCAGTTCTCTCTTGTTATTCTTAAAAATTTCTCTAGATAGTTCATCTCTTGCAGATCATAAGCAGTCTTTTATTTTACAAATGAAACCAGTCATTCACTCCAGGTTTCCGTTTGATGATCTTATAAATCAACATCTCATAACCCCAGTTTCTTAATTCTTAGGAGACAGCAAGCACACATTTTATTTTTTAACAGGGCAAAAGAATTGAGATCTGCCTTCCTCTGTTAAGCACAGGCAGTAAGCTAGCTGGGTGGGACCCATCCTGAAACTTACCATTTTGATGACACCTGAGCCTGGACTCCCTGTATTCCCAGGCTGCCCCTGATCTCAGTAATATGCCTGCCTTTTTTTTTTTATCTTTCTGACCAGCTGGCTCATTAATGGAGCTGCCTTTTTCCAGTCAGATTTGTGAGGCCTCACATATAATTCATGTTGCCTTCTTATTTTTCCCCATAGTTAAGAAATTTTATATTTTCAAACTCATGTTTTTATAGTTCTTTTTCACAGCCTTAATGGCTCTTCTGAAGGTTCCTGTTTACCATTTTGCTGAGACATTAGACACATCTTTGCCTCCTAGACTCCTGCTATTTCTGAATTTCCTGGAGTCATTAACATTTACATGGGAGACATTCCTTAAAGGAGGAATATAAAATATGCATTTTATTATACAAACAAGCCTAGTGGTTAAAGAGGTCATTGACACCGCTGAAGGCCCCACTCCTACTGGCCCTGTCCCAGGGGCAGAAACCATGTCATTGTGTCCCTAC
The DNA here is from genome assembly GCF_021556685.1 of Rattus norvegicus. Lineage (NCBI taxonomy): Eukaryota > Metazoa > Chordata > Mammalia > Rodentia > Muridae > Rattus > Rattus norvegicus. Next base: position 24,761,958 of record NC_141536.1, on the reverse strand, counting down.
CAAGGCCATGCCAGGTACCTCAGAGAAGTAGAAGTTAAATTTAGAATCTTTATGAACATATAGCCAATAGGATTTCCTGGATGAGATTTTAAAAGTAAAGAGTCAAGAATAATGGCAATTGCTTCATTAAAAGAAATTGCAACAGCATAGTTTGAAAAAGACAAAACACAAAACAAATTAGAGGTAAAGACAAAATTCAATATCCATTATCAATCCAAATGGAGATAGGCGGATAAACAAGACGATGTTTTCAAGTTCAACGAGTGAGTCCAAAATGGATCTAGCAGTTTTAGTGTGATTGACAGATAGGCAATTTTTCATATCATGGTTATAGCTGGGGATAACAAGGAAGTAAATTTATATGACTTATAAGACTTTCAAATAATGGCATTGGAACACACCACCAGTAAAATCAGAAAGAGAAGTCAAGTGATAACACCATGAAAAGAGTTCACAGAATCCAACTGGCTTTTGGACTTGATGTGTGAAGCTTATTGGTATCTGACAGGGACATTTGGATGGTGATGTAAATATGTGACTGGAGTGGGCTTGAGGGAGATGGAGGGAAAGGAGAAGGAAATGAGCTCTGACCATAGAGAACCACACACCTTAGGTGAATCCATGCAAGGAGAAGCTGTAGGACGCAAAAATGCTGGCACACACTGAAACACACGTGCTCTTAGCCAATAAAGAAAGACAAGTGGTAATGAAAAGGAAAAGGGATGTGCTTTTGACGACAGGATGCTTTATCTACTCAAGCTACTCCAGAAGCCTGAAGACATTACTCATCAGCCGCATCATTCACCGAAAGAGCATTACGCTCATCTTTTCCCCTCTTAGAAAAATGACTGATACAGAAAGAAGAAAGGATAAGTAAGGAGTGTGGCTGTAAAATGAATGTGTCACAATTTTCTGACTTTTAACTAAGAGTGATTAAAAGAACAATCCTGAGACTATACAGACTTTCACTGGCACGGTTACCACATTACTTCTTTTGAGCATGTTCTTTCTTATTAACATGGGCCCATTTCCATTCTGTTCTTCTCTAGTTCCAAGCATCTGTAATGCACTGTTCTGTGTCATAGTTTCATTTTAAAATTCGGCCTCTAACTTTCTACATCTACGGCAACGCACGCACTTTGTTTATTAGCAAGCTTCTCACAATAGCAATGGTCACAAATATTAAAAACATATGTTGTGGCTTAGCACATATCATCAGTTCAGATATTATCTAAAACCCTGTCTCTCACAGTGTGGAGCTCATTACCTGATGGCGGCACAGAAAAAATCCTTCGCTCACATTCCTACACTGGGATTATTTCTCTGTTACATTTTATGGTTTTGTGCGTATATATATATATATATATATATATATATATATATATATACATATATATGTATGAATATGTTATATATATTGCTTTCTTAATATCACTTAGATAAGTACACAAAGCTTGTTTCCAAAGAGAAAATATACTTTAATTTTATTTACATATATATGAACACATTAAATGAATGTTTCTTATGTTTAAAATATATCTAAGGAAGATTTTTGTCAATCCCCTTCCTCTACTGTTGGGTTTAATATTTTCCATGTTATTATAGTGTTCTATAGTGGGGTATATAACATTCTGCTAAGATTCTTTGTCCTTACACTGTGAAGTTTGTATATAATTACCTTGTCTTGTGTTCTGTCTGTTGTAGTAAGAAGCCATGCCTGTGAAGTGGACGCATACGGAATGCCAGGGGGATGTTCACACATCTGTCTGCTCGGCAGCAGCTATAAGACAAGGACCTGTCGCTGTAGGACCGGCTTCAACATGGGGAGTGATGGCAGGTCATGCAAAAGTATGTTGTTAAAATAAACATTTTGCTAGCAGGCAACATTTCAAATAGTTATTTTTTTAATTAATTGTCAGCATTAACATCAATAAGAAAAAGAGACTGTCGGCAAGTACTTTCTAGACGTTTTCCCTTCTCAATGTCAGGATTTATCTTTCTTTTAGACGATGAGAATTAGGAGCTCATCAGGCAAAAGAGCGACTAAATTTGCTGACCTTAAAGGAGCCTTTAAGGAAGATTTTAAGGAAAATATTTTTTAGTTTTTAATTGCCCAAGTGAGGTTCATGAAATCAAGGTATAAACAGGATTGGTTAGAAAATCTTCTCAAAGGAACAAAAATGCACCTCAAAATAGGTGTGTTGTTTGGTTGACACACATTTATATACAGCAATGTAGTACCACTGGACACTCCAAAGCACACTTTAATGCAGTAACAGTGGAACTGAGCTTACTTCATTGTTTCATGCTTCATTAACAACTTTAATCAAGTATCAACCCTTTCAACAATTTATCAAAAAATCTCCAAAGATTATAAGCTATTATAAATGCATTTATTTAACTTTTGGGATTTGGCACAGTACTTTAATGATTATTTCAAACAAAGCATATAAGATATTAAAAGAAAAGAAAATAAATAAATGACATATAGTTTTCATTTGTGTTTCTAGTTTTGTGTTAATGCTAGGAATATAAAGAAATGACCTCAGGTACCTCAGTCTTTCTGAATAATTGAGGTCCTGGATCTGAGACCTCCAGATTAGAGCAGTTGAATGTGTCTGCACATTTGTGTAGCATAACTAAATGGACTGTGCCCTTGAGAAGGCATAGCATGTGCAATCACATGCATGTATACATGCAATGTATAAAAATATGTCTGAAGAAAATTGAGCTCATAGTTTCATTTGATTGAATTTTAATGGACTTTGTTCTTTTGGTGTTTAAGTAAGTACTATTTTTACTAAATAAAAATAGATTTAACACAAATTGATTCTTCCTTAAATTCTAAAAGCTTCCTTTAGCAGAACCAAGCACCTGGTGCTGTCAAAAGCCAGGGCAACAGTAGTCCTCAGAGGGAAATGTTAATGTAAAAACACAACAATTTAGCTGAGGTCGGGGTGTTAGGAAGCTAGTTAGAAGTTTCAGAATGACCTCCTGTAGTGCATCCTCGCAATTCACATGAAAGTGTCCTGTCTTTTTCTTTCGTTATTCCTAAGGGCAAGTGGCCTGGAGGATACTTTGGTAAAGTTTAAACTTTGTATTAAATGTTTATCCACAGAAATTATCAATATAACTTGTCCTCACGTTTTACATTAGAAAAGGCTCAGGAAATATATAGCATACTCAGGCCAGTTTGACCTGAAACTTACAATTCAGTTGTTACTGCATATAAAATACACACACACACACACACACACACACACACACACACACACACATACAAACACACACACACATGCACGCATGCACGCACACGCACACACACGTGCACAAAAATAAGGTAAGCATAAAGAAATATCAAAATAAGATTGAAGAAAATATAAATACCATTCTTCTAATAGTAAAGATCATAAACAGAATCTGCTACCAATGAAATGTTTACCTATTAATAAATGATAATTTATTAAAAATATAAATTAAATATATTTTGATAAATGACTTACTATTTTTACTGCAATGGAATATTATACTAGCATTAAGAAAAATGTTTTTGAAGATGTTTTAATGACATGACCAAACATAACTAAATTTAATATTGCTAAATTTTGAAAAATAAACATATGCACATAATATTTTTCTAAAAATATTTCAAGAAATGGTATTTCCAAATAAAGTGACATTACTTTATATCACATAAAATATAATTTTTCATGATATAATTTTTAAATGAGGTAGGCATCAGTAAGTATGGGAGAAGACATAAGTATGTAAACATACTTACCTTATAAATACCATAATTACATCTAATGAAATGTGCAGCAGAGGAAAAGAAAATAGCTCAGTGTTATTATAAAATTATAAGGTCAATGTAGAAGTTTATTTTCTGTGTGGATTCACTATGTTAAGCCTTACATTATTCCTACATTCCTTACATTATTCCTAAATGTAAAATTGTTTTATCATAACACTGAGAGACTATTTTCTTTTAATGGTTTTATTATATAATGGGAAATATAATATATAATATATAATATATAATATATATATATATATATATATATATATGGTATATAAAGTGGGAGTTGAGTGTATCCAGCAGGCGCTATGAATCTACTGCCTGGGTATTGAAGCATTGCTTTGAAATTGGACACTGGTGAAATTTACTCAGCACAGATAGCTCAGAAAGTTAGAAAGATTTGCGATGTTCCTCCTCACCTATAAACACCTGTAGGAGTTTACGGTTTTGCAAATCAAACAGAAAACTCTAGTGCCACAGCCTTGGAGAGATGTAATCAACAGAAAAAAATGGAGGAGGAGGAGGAGAAGGAGGAGGAGGAGGAGGAGGAGAAGGAGGAGGAGGAAGGGGGAGGGGGAGGAGCTGAAATGCATCATTTGTGTGATGCAGTTGCTTTTAAATTACCCATGCTTAAAAAAAAAAAGGAGGAGAAAAGAAAACACAAAAGGAATGAAAAAGAAAAAGAAAGGTCATCTGATTTTGTATTATAGTAACTATCGAGGCTTTTTTGGGGGTTGGAGTTTTTTTATTTTTGATTTTTGTTTGCTGTTAGTGCTCTCTGCGTTGCATATCAGATTTACTGTTGGACAGTGTCAGCCTCTGAAATTACAATTAAGCTGTGAAGTAGACTGATGCTATCAGCTGGCATTTCTCATAAGAATTAGTCAGCTGTTTGGACAGCAGAACCCAGCAACATTCATGTTCATGTCCCTGATACCTGCTCTGATACCTCGTGAATCTTTTGTTGGTCACAGTCTGTATATGGCAACTCCATACTGCAGTGTTTTAATTGGCCTGAAGTTTGCAGCTTTGTCAAATGTAATGAGGGCAATAGATAGTATCTTCAGAGAGCATTACCTCAATTGTAATGAATTATACAATTAAATGTACCGGATATTTTAATAAATTTCCATTTCACAAGTTACAAGTTATTCAATGATCTGTCATGTTTGTGCTATGCAGGCAGAAGAATAATTAACTAAATATAACCCATTCAGTGAAGTAATTTCTGTTTTAATTAAAGTAATGCAATTAGCTGGCCTTCTTGCATCAAGATCCGTTTGGCATATTTTGGAGTTTAATTTCTAGTATTGAATTTTAAAAAAGCCTAATTGTGCCAGTTAATTAAACAGTGACATTCTGCAGTGTAAAGAAGATTAGTCCGCATGGGTTGTTTATGTTTGTAATCTTTCTTCTGCAGGGCCAAAGAATGAATTGTTCCTCTTTTATGGGAAAGGACGCCCAGGAATTGTTAGAGGAATGGACTTGAATACCAAAATAGCTGATGAATGCATGATCCCCATAGAAAATCTGGTAAACCCTCGTGCTTTAGATTTCCATGCGGAAGCTAATTATATCTACTTTGCTGACACGACCAGTTTCTTAATTGGCCGGCAGAAGATAGATGGCACAGAGCGAGAAACCATCCTGAAAGATGGTAAGTGACACTGTGTGACATTGGCTTTGAAGTGTTCAGAGATGAGGCCCTGAAAAGGCTACATCCACTGTGTTTCATTGTGTTAAGCAAATTCCAAATTTTCCTTTTTTATTTAAAAATATTTTATGATTCTATCAGCTCAGTGACATTAATTTCCACAGGTTTCTTATCCCCATATGCTAATACTTCTTTGAAACACTGCACTTGAACTGCCCACTCCATTTCTAACACTTCAGGAAAATAGTGATATTATTCACCATTTGGTAAAGTGCAAAACTATAAGGATGCCTTATAGACTTTATGTTAGAATATAAGGATATCAAAGAATTCTACAGTGTTTGGTCCTCATTAGAAAATTGTTTAACTCAACAAAAGTGGCAGTGTACCCATTGCTATCAAATTCAGCACACTATTTCTTATTCTATCAACCAAAATGGAACTGCATAGCCTTGATCTTGAAGGAGTAAATATCTTTAAGGATACTCAAACACTTAAACTTCCTTCAATTTATCAAGACAAATATTGTAATAAATGTAGTATGCTGTAAGCCTCACATACATTCATTTTGCTTAAACCAGTATGAAATTATCTTAGGAGTAGGCGATCAAATAATAAAAATAACATTAGCAACAGTAGAAAAAATATCATCATAATAAATGAACAGATGATCAAGTAAATGCTTATCATAATCATGGATCTCCTTTTCCTCATCTTTAAACCCTGTTTGCTTCTCGAATAGTTTAGAAATCTCAGAATCAATATATTAGGAAGGGTTGTTTGCTTGCCTATCCTATGAGTTGAAAGTTAAAAGCAAGTTTAGAAAATGGTTACCTTGATGGACAATATAATAAACACATGGAAATTTAAAGCATTGCAATATTTAATTAATGAAATACAAATTGCACCCAAGAAACATAGGAACTTCCTAGGCAATGGGAAGGTTCCTAGTCTACAGGGAATGGCAGACATCTTTACATGGGCTTCCTTGTCATTTGTCAGCTACATCTTAATGGGGAGATGCTAAGGCAGAGATGAAACTTTCATGCTGCCCAAGAACTCCATGGAAAAAATACTATCCAGCAACAGAATGTATACCCTCAATGGATCACTATTTTAGAAATTCAATTTTCAGATATTAGTGACAAACGATTTTTGTAAGTTAGAAGTAAATATGATGAAAAATCTAATTCTCAATAATATATATCTGAATTATTTTCCATATAAGATAAAATGTGAATAAAGTCATATTTTAGGAAGACCCATCCAGTGGTCAGATGCACATGGAGTCAGTGAACATACAGACTCAAGGGAGAGCCCAAAGCTCTACATGGATCTGCGAAATGGAACAAGGGGCTCGTGGGGAGATGATTGACTCAACTCAGCTGCACTTCAAATCAAATTATTAGTGATGGAAAACTTACTCTCTGAGAGACGCAAATGAAGATTTAAAATGAAATATGAACCACTTTCTGACACTTTTAAAATAGCTTACTGATTAAGGAAGTATGTCACCAAGATTTTGTATTCTCAAGGAGGTTCTAATTAGACATTTTGTTTTCAGTGACTATGGCAGAAACTGTCTTGCTACTTATCTCTGAAATAGAATACCAGAATTTGAGACAATGAACTTGTACTTTGTTTGGTGTATCGAACTTTCAAAAGATTCTCATGAGTCATGAAAATATAACAAGAGGTTCTTGGCTTCCTTTAGAAGAGTTTCAGTTCCTGGGCTCTGATTAGAGGTTCCCTTTGATAATCTTACTTTGGAGAGCATTATCTTATCAGTGAGATTAGTGCTTTGTCACATAACAGAGATGGGCTCCTTTGCTGCTATCTGAATTATGTCTTCAGGTCTTGCTGCAACCTTGCTGAAACCCTGCTGCAACACTCAAAACTTAAAAATACTTAGCAATCATATTCTTATAAAAGACAAGATATATTGGTTTTTCTTTCAGTCAGTTATATGTTTTCTTTTAAAAAATCCTTTTTATATTGTAATATTGATAAGAGAAAATGTAAAGTTACATTGAAAATCACAAGTGTTTCTGGTTCTCATAGCCTGATTGGCAGGTGTGATCTTTCATAACTTGGGCTACATGTTTTCAGGTCCCCACATGGTTTTAATGTTTCTGTGGAGGAATCATCTGTTGTGGACTCAATACCCTTCAGCATGGCTCGATGTTTTCTCTTGAAGCTTCTAACACAATTCCTTATTTTGGATAAGATAGTGTGTTTTAGCTGTCATATAACGTGGCTATTTTCTTTTCTGCTCTCTTTTCTATATGCCTCTTCATTTTAAACTTAATATTCTTTATTAAAATAAAATCCAAACTAGATTGGATTTTTTCTGCTAATATTTCTGAAATATTTTTGTATAACATTATAGGCAATTCTGCTTCTCTTAACCCTGTAGTTAGCATATTTGAGATTTTTTTCAAGGTGTCCTAAACACACACACACACACACACACACACACACACACAGAGTTATTATTATCGTTGATATTATTGAGTTGTTGTAATAGTGTACGTTGTAGTATATAAAGGTTTCAATTTTCCTTGAAAAACTGCTGACTACTGTTCCAGGCCTTATAGTCTATCTTCTTTTGTCCACTGTAATAATAATCACTATTCAGGAGTATATATATGAAAACAGACTAGTACTTCAATATATAATAATCGTTCTTTAAACATGACTTATTTAGTGAATAGAAGAACAATAAATATGTACTAATATTTTAGCAACTGAGAGAAGGTGTAATGCTGCATGTAGCTTTTGCTACCCTGCTTTAACCTCCAGGCAATCTATACTACCAGCTCCACCAGTTTCTTTCAGATCCACAGATGAACACACACACACACACACACACACACACACACACACACACACACACAGAGAGAGAGAGAGAGAGAGAGACAGACAGACAGACACACACACACACACACACATTAACTTAAATTTCAACTTCATGGCACAATTACTGGGTGCTTCTAAGCTCCCTCGGCTATAATGCCCTTCCCTATACTCTTAGCTCAGCAGCCTAAATCTGCCTTCAATTTTAGTTGCTCATCTACTTTCTCCTTGTTCAGCAACTCAAACTGTCCTGAACATTACTTGTGTTTTTAATCTCTGGTGTGAGGAAATGGCCTATGGATGCTCTGCCTGAGATCTCACATGGCTAGTTACCTTTCCTTCCTCCAAAGCATGGTGAAAATCCTCCTTTCTCCCCTGTGTCTGCTAGCATGCTTACCAGGACCCAGAAGTCTTGCCTAGTCCACTCAGCTCATTAGCGTCTAGCATCTTTATTGATTTATCAAGAACCAATTAGGGAAGAGGACCTTTTCTCCTCAGAACCAACTCCTACAGTGTAAGTCTAAAGATTTTTTTTAAAAAAGAAAAAACAAACAAACAACAACAACAAAAAACAACTACAGTAAGACTACAGATTTATACCATCATGATAGAGAGGGAGAAAGGATGAGAACATGATCATGAGGTTCTGTGAGGCCATAACAGTGAGGAGTAAAAATGGTTTGCTCAAAGAATGTAGGTCTGTGTCTGTTGATCCCTTCAAAACAAATTAGATATGTTAGAAATGAAAAGAATATAAAAAAGAACAAGGTGAAATTATGAAAGGGGGAAAAAGAAATGCACTAAAAAGATGAAAGAGAAAAAAATAAAAGAAGGAAGGAAGATAGGAAGGAATATTATAATAAATCAAGAACAGAGCTATGCAGAGGTAGCCAGCTATGATAACCTTCATTAATTAACATAAGATAATATGGAGAGGAGAAAGCTGGGTGAAGACATGGGACATAAAAAATGGTTAGTTGTGGGGTTGGGGATTTAGCTCAGTGGTAGAGCGCTTGCCTAGGAAGCACAAGGCCCTGGGTTCAGTCCCCAGCTCCGAAAAAAAAAAAATGGTTAGTTGTATCATCGGCTCTCATCTAGACTCTTGCTTTTTTCCTGAATGCTAGGAGGTACTGGCAATGGGCCATCCATTTTTCTGCTCTGAATTTTCCTCTAGATAATCTGAGGCCTCGGGTTTGGCAATCCCATCTAGTCTCACTCTGAGAATTTCGAGCCACCAAAATATAGTTCTTGTCAACCTCTTACAGTTTCAGCTCGAAAGAGTTCTAGAGGCTTCTATAAACAAATCTGTTATCTCCAACTGCAATCTGAGCCCTAAAGAGGCTGACACAGGAGGATCACAATTTGAATTCAGTAAATGCTGTATAATAAGGTCTTGTATTAAAAATAAAAAATTGAAAATGAGAAGAATGCTTATTTTTAAATATTAAATTTCTGGTTTGGTCAAATGAATAATAAAATACTTGGAAAATATCAACAAGTGTATATATGTGTTACATGTGCATTTGTGTGTATGTTTGTAAGAATGTATGTGTTTATCACCTGCCCTTTTAAAATATTTTTGACAGAGTATATTTTGGGATAATTAAGCTGTCCTTAAAGTTGCTTTGTTGCACAGGCAGACCTTTAACTTGTCAACCTCTGCCTCAGCCTTTTGAGAAGCTGGGAAATATGATTTCAGTAGCAAACTCAGACATACACAAAATTTGAGTAATAGGATTTTTCATAATTTTATAAGGTATCAACTTTCAGCATTAACTAAAACAGGAGAAACCAATTACTTAGTTGTTTCTACTACTACATGGTTCCTACTTGATATTTTACTTGGGGTTATCATACGCATGGGAGTACAGTTATAAAATTAATAACTGTACTATAGGTTAGTTATATAAAAATGTTCAGTTAAAATAATAGTCTCATCAATCAGTCTCACCAGCTCAAAATTTGGGAGTAGCTAACATCCATAATTAAAAAGAACAGTTACCATGAAGATAGTCATTAAAAATGAATTTGGAGGGAAAGCTATTGGTCATGTGTGTTTATGCTGAACACCTTGACTCTGACATAAGTAAAAAGAAATTATTTCTATCTCCCAGCATAATCATTAAGATCAATAAGCTCTCCTGCACAGTCCAAAATTGAATAAACTCCAGTCCTTTTTTTACTCATAACCAAACAAAACTAACTAACCAACCAAATACCAAAACAAGACACAAACAGAAACAGGCTTTCCAATCATTTTTAAGCCACAGTGCTACCTTGGTTTGGTGAATAGAATATATGATGTCTACATGTATGAAAATCCAAGTCTAATGAATTAACAAGGTTGCTCTATGCCCCATTTGTGTGACTTTCTGAAGAGATGGCATTGCGAACAGATTTGATTCCTTTCTTAGTTTGCAGTAAATATTTAACCTCAATCTGGAGCTTCTACTCTGCCTTTGATTATTCAGTTCCTGGAAAAAAAATACGACTTTTTTTATTTTCAATAAGCCTAATCAGCACTAGACCTGGGCAGCTATCTACCTTTTTACGCTATTAGAACCTACTTTCCTATTAATAACTCCAAGTTTCATCGGGCTGCTTTTAGCTCCAATTGACCAGCCTTCATGGCTATGCTTTCTTGACTGCTAACCAATGGTGTCTTTCTCTTCTCTCCACCTTCCTCTCTCTCCTCTCGTTGTCTCCTCCAACACCAAGTCTGGGAACTCGAAAATATGCCTATCTTAATTCTCTCCAGCACTAGGCTGTAGGCATCTTTATTCACCAATTAGAAATAATTTGGGGGCAAGGTCACAAAGCATCACTTTGGTCAAAATGTAGACTCTTTGATATTTGAAGCAATTAGAACTTGGGAGTTTGTACTTCGCCTTATAATACACGGCAACAGACCAATGCTCAACACCTAGTGCTCTGACTCTCATTTACATCCGTCATTGACACTGCAGTCTTTTAACTTGATGTCTACTTTTTGTATCTCCACTTTTGTCATCATTGATAGGGAGTGGTAAGGAAATAGAAAAGGATTTCTATGAACTAATCACATTGTAAGCAGACCCATTTATGACTCGGGGGTAGCTTTAAAATTAATTATATCACTACTTAGCCAAATGTCATAGGGCAAGCTTACAATCTCAGCTGATATACTTTAAAGCCAATCCAGAACAAGATTCTCTGTCTTTAAAATGGAAAGAAATAAGAAAATGCAGAAATAAGACAAATCTGGGTAAGTGTCCATGATTACAGTATGCAAACACAAAGGATGTTTTGTTCTTCAGAAGTCTAGCATGCTGGAATCTCCTATTACTAAGAGAGCCAATCTAGTAAGCTCATAGGCTTGATTTAAAGCATATTGGAGTTCTGGGGTAGATGATCTTTCTCTTACACTGTCTCTAGGCATTCCGGAACCATTACTAGGCCACGAAGGCTGGATCCTGTGGTTTTGTTTGTTTGTTTGTTTGTTTGTTTGTTTTCTTGCTTGCTTGTTTTTCTATTAGTAATTGACTTGTCTAGGCTTGCCTGGCCTTGCCCAGTTCTTAGGCCGAGTCTCCGAAACCACCAATTTGAAGTCTGTCAGGGAGTTAGCCTTGCTTTCTCATTTGACCCTTATGAATGATATCTGTCAATTATGTTTGTGCTCAGAATTTTTCAGAGGGTTTATAGCTGAATTTCTGTACTTCTACTTCCTTTAGCCAAACTAGGTGACACTGGGCTTGTGACTTCTCATCCATGAATATCTATCATTTTTGTTTGTCTGCTTGTTTGTTTTTGCTGATATTTCTTGCTCCTTTCCAAACATTCAGCTAGTGTTGTCCTGCTACAAGTAGGGAGCTTTGGCAGGTACAGCAGAGTACCCATCTCCCCTCAGGAACACAAGGCTCAACTTCCACCCTCCTTGATAGCTGCTCACCTTTGAGCCTTTTATCTTCTTGCTTCCAGGGAGGTTTCCTGTTCCTTTGCCAACTGTAGATAACTTTATTTCTATACCCCTCACAAAGGGTTGTTCTTTGTCCTGTCATAGTGAGTAGAAAGGTCTTCTCACCCTTCCCTAGTACTTCAGCTGTTTTCTTTTGTATATGAGTTGAGTGAGTCTGAGGGATGGATTGAGTTTCCTGTCTTTGAGACACTAAGGGGTCCCTCTAAGGTTTCCCGTTCTGCTTTTAGTCTTTGTATGTGAACTCAGTTGAAGGGATTCTTTGTGCCTGGGGTTCTTAGAGACTCAAAACTTGCACATCAAACTACATTTACTTTCAACAATTCTTTCCTATTTTAGCTTTTAAAAATGTTTGCCACAGAACACACTCCATGAGCCTTGCTGTTCCTCTCTCAGAGACCTGGGGCCCTTCCTATTGTACTGTGTATCCCTCTTTATTCAAAATCAAGGAATGTTGTGCTCTTGCAAAGCACTGGTCTTCCCCTCTTTTATGTGTTTCACTGTTCTCTGTAGCTTTTAGCATCTTGTGTGTGAATGAGCACTGAATGCCCATTCTTCAAATTCTCTAATGCAGATGGGAATTTGAAAAGCAAGTTTAAATTGTTTTCATCTCCTTCACCCTACCATTGTATGAAAACCCAGCTTCATTCTTCTTGATGCATAATACCCCCTGGTGATACTTTCCAACACTCACAGTTTATAAAATGGAGGCATTTGGTTGACGCAAATATGTGTCACTTGCTTTCAACTAGCTTATTTGGTCTCACTTAAACAGGCCAAGTAAAATTAGAAGTATAAATTCTCACTCTACAACAAGAAATGTTCTATATATTATATTATAAAAAATAGAACCCTGTTTTTCAAAGAGATAGTGCAAGAGAGTATGGTTAAAATCTATCTCAAAATATGATGCCTATTAACAATAAAATACATGTTTTTGGTTTATAAAAACATTTAGCTAGTATAAATCATTCAAGATGGTGAGCATGATGTCCATGTGAAAACAGCATTGTATTTTAGTAATCTGTATCCTTGTTGTAAGGAATTGTTGGTAATCAATGAGTTGATGACTTTATGAAAGGGTAAGCAAGGAGACAACATTTTGCATTCTATATCCATGAAATTTCTGCAAAATTATTCTTAGCAAAAGTTTAGTTTAGCATTGAGAACTCCAAAAGGAAGCCATTGGTATTCAGAAGTAAAGAGTAATCCAAATTTGGAATGCTGATGACAAAAGCCTGACAGAACAGAAACCACAGCCTGGAATTTCAATAGTGTAATAAACTCGAAATGAAGTTTAGAGAGAAACCTCTTCTCCTAAAATTGTATTAATATTAATAGAAACAAGAAGAAATGGTATGGAAAGGCTTAAGGTAATCTTAAAGCAGTTTAATAATTATGTGCATCCATTCAACACACATACCAGACATTAATTATACCTTCCAGAAGCACTCAGAGATGGAACTGGAATATTTCCATTTCAGTTAATAAAAAAAAGAATCAGACTTTTACTTTCTATATTATTTCTTATCCCAAATCTAAAAAAAACCATAAAGATATTTGGGAAGGGAAATTTTCTCTTATAATATTAAGTTTTGGAACTTTTTAAAGGTAGGATCCAATTCAGAAATGTTTATAAATGTAAATTCCAAAATTATGTCTTAGATCATGAGCAAGTACAAATATTAAGGATTACCTAAAGTAAAAGTATTCAGAATGTGCACAGCACAAAAAACATTATGGTATACATAGATTATGACAGATAGTGTTAGAAAAACTTCAAGAGAATTTGGGAGTATGCTCCAACATGGGCGCAGAGAGATCTTCAGTAGCTTACGAACTATAGATCGCTAAGTTAACACAAGAAAATGACCTTCTCCATATCCATAGATAAAAGCCTGATAATTGATTTGAGAAAATATAAGAAAATCCAGAGTTTTCATATGCGCTCTACCATTGAGGAAGATTTAAGTTGTGCATAATATTCAAGTAAATAATCCTAATATTGACCATTTATTTTACATGAATTCTGTTTTAACTTGAGCATTCATAATTATTTTGCTCCTCACAGCATCTTAGTTTGAAACAAACTTGCTTATTTCAAAGTTCAGATGAATGAGGAAACATGAGATTGTGCTCCATAATTCACTTATTCTAAACCATCTTGAAAGAAAGATGTTGAACTACAATTTTATAAGAGTTTATATGGCCACTCTGTGGGTGTGTGCATGTGTGTGTGTGTGTGTGTGTGTGTGTGTGTGTGTGTATGTATGTATGTATGTATGTATGTATGTATGTATGTATGTGTAGTCATGTAGAAGTTACTAGCAATGTCTATTGTCATTTCTCATTACTCTGCTCTCATCTTGCTTTTGAGATAGGATCTGTAACTTGCCTTGAAGTACACATATTAAGCTTGGTCAGCTGGTCAGCAAGCCTTAGAAATTCATCTGTCTTAGCCTCACCAGTACTGCACACATAAGCACGTACCACCATGCCTGGGTTTTCAGAGCGATTATTTTGCTTTCTGGCAGAACTCTTCACATTTGCATATTAGATGTCAACTTAACACAAACTACAAAACTACAGTCACCTTTAAACAGGCACGTTCTTTTCTGTGGGGCACTTTCCTGATTAATGATTGGACTCAATCAACTGTGTGTAGTGCCTACCCCTGGTCTTGTGCTTCTGGCTTGCATAAGAATGCAAGTTGAGCAACTCTCGATAACAAGCCAGCAAACATAGTTGCATTGTGGTCTCTACTTCAGTAGCTGCTTTAAATTCCTGTCCTCTTTTCCCATGAAGATGACATAGAAGTGTAAGTCAAATAAACTCTTTTCTCCCAAGTTCTTTATAGTCAAAGTGGTTTATCACATCAACATTAATGTTTTTAAACAAAATATTTCACCAGTTTCTTGAATTATGAATGTAAATATTAGATAAAATATCAGATAAAACCTATCAATCTATGAAAATAATCTTCAATTTTGCAAATTGGCTAAACTTTTATAATTATTATGACTTCAAGAGGCAAGATGTGTGTGTGTATGCGTGTGTATGTGTGTGTATGTGTGTGTTTATATAAGCCATTATATATAACCAAGTGTTATTTATTAATATTCCAGACAGAGAAGGCTATCCTTATGAAGGATATTATCTGTCATTCTATGAACATTGTTTCCTTCTACTACATTTATTCTGTTTTCATTTTTTGTAAATTTCTTCTTCATTATAAATATTTAACAGGGTAATAACTGCTGTCTGATGCTAACAGTATAAGTATTTCCTTTCATATTTTTAAATATCTTGTCATCTTTTTCTGAAAAAAAAAAGAGAAATTGAAATGCCCATACTTCAGGACATTCTTCAGTTTGGTAGATGGTGTTTGGAATGTAGTACAGATGTAGTGCTGAGGTAACTTAAAGAACAGAATATGTTGAGAAAAATATTAAGAAAATTGTATAGTAAATAGATTTTTCTCTTGGTCTTATATATAGCAAGTGAAAAGATTTAGAGAATAAAAAATGAAGGAAATGTAATTGAATTAAAAAAAAACATTACCTCGTGCTGAGATCATGAAATCTGCATATAGGAATATGTAGAGAATAGAGAAAAAGCTCACAAATTAAGAGTTTATACAACTCCTTCAAAAATCCCAAGTTTTGGTCCCAGAATACAGGTTGAACAGCTTACAATAATCTATAACAATAGGTTAAAGGAACCCAATACCATCCATTGACTTCGGTGGGAACAGTACTCATGTGCCCAAATACATAAATGGACACACAAATACATAATTAAAATTAAAAATTACTTAAATAGAAAAAGTAGAAAAATAAGCAAACATTGCTGTGGTTGTTAAATAGAAATGGCTGCCATAGCAAGATCTATTTAAAGGGAGTGATACTATTGGGAAGTGTGACCTCATTGGAGTGGATGTGGCTTTGTTGAAAGAAGTGTGTCACTAGGGGTGGATTTTGACCTCTCAAATGCTCAAACCAGTACCAGTCTGGCATTGTCTCTTACTGCTGCCAGTGGTTGCAGTTGTACAACATCCAGCTGCCTCTCCAGAACCATGTTTGCCTGCATGCCACCATGCTTCCTACCATGACAATGGTCTAAATCTCAAGTTGTAAGCCACCCCCAATTAAATCTTTTCCTTTGTAAGAGTTTCCATGGTTGTGGTGTTCATTCCGGGCAATAGAAATCCTAAACCCTAACTAAGACAATTGCTAACAAGTATTAAGCTTCATTGTTATACATACTAAAAGATTAAAATTAAAGCCCAATGGAAAATAAGGAAAATATTTCCTCTCTAATACTATTGACTATATATGTGTGTAGGATGCTTGTTTTGCTGTTTTGCTGGCATTTTTTTTTGTTTTTTTTTTTTTGTTTGTTCTGTTTTGCTTTTTGTTTGTCTGTTTGAAGCAAGCCAGTAAGCTGCACCTCTCCATGGTGTTTATAGCAGATCTTGCCCCAGCATTCTGCCCTGTTAAATTTTCAGTCCTGACTTTCTTCCATAATGAACAGTAATGTGGAAGGTGTAAACCAAATAAACCTTTTTCTCATCAACTTGATTTTTGGACATGGAGTTTCATCTCATCTCAGCAATAGAAACTAAGACACCACATTTTTTTTTCAGACAAGGTTTCTCTATGTAGCTCTATCTGTCCTGGATGTTATTCTATAGACCAGGGTGGTCTCGAACTCAGAGGGCAGTCGACCTCTGCCTCCCAAGCATTGAGATAAAAGGCAGTCCCACCATACCAGGCTGACCATGTGTATTTAAATACACTCTACCAGTTAGCAAACAGTAGTATAATACAGATGAAGATTTTACATCTCAGAGTTTGTGATGGAGACAAGTGATAAATGACTGGACAGTCATTACAAGGCAATATAATTATTCATGAAGTGATGTAAGGCATTCATGCATTTCTTCATTCATTAAACCAATATTTGTGAGATTGTATTACATAACTATAAAGTTTTTTTAAGTTACATGAATTTACTTAATTCTCTCTCTCTCTCTCTCTCTCTCTCTGTGTGTGTGTGTGTGTGTGTGTGTGTGTGTTTGTGTGTGTGTGTATGAAGGTCTGTGCCACAGTACCCATGTAGAGTTCAGAGGACCACTTGTCAGAGTTGTCTCCTGCCAGTATGTGGCACATGGAGATTGAACTCATGTGATCAGATTTGCCAGAAATTGACTTTATCCACTGAGCCACATTGGCAGCCCCAACAAGTTTTGAATCCAGAGGAAACACTGGTAGATACATGTTTAAAAATATATATCAGTTATATGTATGACTAAACTAAAGGATCTGACATGCCTTTATGTTAGTCATATACATAACTTATGTTTATTTTTAAACATCAATCTACCAGTGTTTTCCCAGGATCTGACATGCTGCCTAAAAAAACCTTCCAAGTACAATGACATCAAGAAGGTGGTGAAGCAGGCATCTAAGGACCCATTAAAGGGCATCTTGGGCTACACTGAGGACCAGGTTATCTCCTGCAACGTCAACAAGAATTCCCACTCTTCCACCTTTGGTGCTGGGACTGGCATTGCTTTCAATGACAAGTTTGTAAAGCTCATTTCATGATATGACAATGAATAGAGATACAGCAACAGGGTGTGGACCTCATGGACTACATGGCCTCCAAGGAGTAAGAAATTCTGGACCACCTACCCCAGCAAGGACACTGAAAGCAAGAGAGAGACCTCTTATTGCTAAAGGAGTCCCTGTCCCAACTTGGCCCCCAACACTGAGCATCTCCCTCACAATTTCTATCCCAGAAACCCGTAATAACATGAGGGAGCCCTCCCTACTCTCTTGTATACCATCAATAAAATTCACTGCACCCACAAAAAAAAATAAAGGGATTGAAATAATTATCAATTATTCTATCCAAGAATTTGGCTATATAACAGGAAATGTGCCTACTTCCTAAGAGTGTGGCATTATATTGCAAAGTAGATTTAGTCTAGGCGGACATCAACACGTAAGCTATAATCTTGAGCTTCTTTTCTTTCCTCCAAGAAGGATTGATTGAACTCATCAGTTCACTCTGTTTTTCGTTTCTTATCTGTTTTCTCTCATTAGGCCTTTGAATGGAACGAAAGCTGTCATCAAAGTTTGTTTTCAGAAGCTGAAGAAATATATGACTTAGCAGTTAAGAGCAGTAATTACTGTTAACCTAGGCTCTATTCATAGTACCCTCATGGTGGTTAACGACCTACTGTAACTCCAGTTCAGGGCTGTCTAACACTGTACATGGTACACACACACACACACACACACACACACACACACACACACACACACACACACACTGCAGACAAATGTGATCATATAATTAAATAAAATTTATATATTACTGAATTTGTCACCTATAAGTTAATAGATTATAAGCCATCCATTGAAGTGATGCATCATATTTGGCTAACTTAAGGGGCCATTTGATTGCAATACAGACTTTTTGTCTCAAGCAGGTAGAAGTCAGGAGGAGGGCGCAAATACTCATGGTCTCATAATACTTCCACTGGGTCAATGAGTTCATAGATAGGAAAGGGTCAGCTTTAAGGAGCAGCTTCATTGTAGACAGCGCTTTACATAAGCAAGAATAAGCCAAACCGTGTTCTAATACTGGCAGGAGTAACAGGAAGAGACGTTGAGAGGGAAATGCAGTAAGACTGAGGTAATTTCTACTGAGATTGACTAATTCATTATGTATAGAAAAGTTAATCTGATGAAGGGGTTGCACACTCTATGCGTTTCCTCTGGCTCAAACAGGGAGACAATTAAGTACCATTCATATATTGCTTGTTCAGTTAAGGGAATGGTGATGCTCTGAAGCTCTTTGTGTGTCTGATTTCTGGAGTCATCTGTTGACCCATCTGCTGGATGCCTGCCTTGGCTGACTCTGTAGGCGTCATCTGGATCTGCTAGCCACTAATTAAATGCTGCACTCTTGTTTTTTATTTTTCCATGAGCAGCTTGTAGTTTATCATCAGCCTTTTATCATGTGTATGGATAGTTGAACTCTTGTCACAGTTTTCTAGATGTGGCTCAGTTTTTCTTCATTTATCTCTTTGTCTTAGGGTTGTATTAGATGTCTCCTTTCTATAATAAATGGGTGCTTTTATAAGCCCCCATTATATTGCTGGTAGTTTAGTGTGTTCAAATCATATTCACCAGAAGAAAGGCTATATGAAAGGCCGTGTTGCCTTACATTTGTTTTTCAGGGCTTCTTTGAAGACAACCAGCCTGTCTACTGACACGGACTACAAATCCCTACTTTCCTTTTATAGGATCAGCTTTGTTACCTCAGATCCAGATTCAAGCCCTTTTATTTCTCAGTCCACACTTTTCCAACTTAAAATTTTAACTTTAAATTTTCTTTTAACTCCAAGTGAACTTTTGCCTCTGTGAGTCCTTTTTCTTCTACAATTCTGTGTTCAAACTTGCACAGGAAGTGGAGGGGCTACACTGGACATTAGTCCCATGTCTAAGCTTTCTGTGCTGACTTTTGGGTAAATGGTAAAGTCATTTGTGTCCTGTGTTGCTACTTGTTTAATGTAGAAGTTATATCTACAGTTCTTCAGCAGCTTTCATCATTAAAATACAAAATTAATAGTAAGCTGCTTGCTAATCTTGTAATTAATTTTGTTCCTATTTGCTGCTTTTTTTAAGAAGACTATCTGTGAACACAGTGTTGTTAGTATATGTTTTTATTAGATGCCAATGAAGGCTTTTGCAAGGTGAACTGCTAAAGGATTTTTTCTCACCTATCACATTTACACATAATTTACATGTGTACTTCGACTGTCCCGTCTCTCTCAATATTTATGTGATTCTAAAACAAGTGTATTTTGTTTAATTTAATTTGGTAGTTAGTCAATCACCAGCTACATGGACATCTAAAATAATATATGTTGTCCTTGTCATAGTAATTATAAGATGTGGTGAATATTGCAATTTCCTGCTGGTAATCCAAACTCAGAATATAATGATACCTATGGTTTATTGAACAGTATACTATTGTGTCCTCTATTATAGGATAGAGATATCCTATATAATGCACTTTTCCTCTTTAATCTATGATATTTGAGATAAAAATTACCAGTTGCAGTGACACAATTGGATTTTTAATGTTTACATATCCAAACACAAAAACCTAAACCTTATTAGGAAATACATGTGGAAGCCTGTCTATGAAACAGTGTTGCAGCACCTACTGCTAGATCTGCCTCTCCCATTTAATATGAGATAGATAAGCAATTTCCTATTCATGTGCAGGGCTCCAAACTATTGTATTTTTATAAATCATGATGTAGGTGTGAAAGTAAAATGAGTATGCAAAAATAGTTTTGCTATTTTGAATTTAAGTAGATGACAGGATTTTAACTCTGTTCTCTCTTGGCAAAAAAGACTAAATTGGGTAATAAAAAGGTCTTCATTATAATGACTTTTCCCCTTATTTATAAGCAGGTCTCTGATGTTATCCAGAAGTTCTTAACTGTATTATACAAAATGGGATTTGTAAGCACCGGAAATCTCTAGAGGATTATTGAATTAGAAGTTACATTGTTCTGTGTAAACTATGCTTCTTGGTGTGTCAATTGAAATGAATGAGTGGGAAGTTTGTTATTATATCTAGATAATAATTGAAATAAATTTTCTGATTGCAGAATTGGTAAGGATGTTGTTCTCTCTAGAGTAACAAAACAAGACAGAAATAAAAGAAAGGGGTGGAGGGAAGAGTCACTTTGTGGAATTGGATCATATGATTGTAGAGTCTGGTAAGGTTTTTTTTGGTAGGAATGAGTCCACAGTGTAGTTCAAGCCAGTCTGGAAGCATAGTCATGTTTCTCTGGAGAACTCAATTTCTTTTCTTAAGGGTTTCAGTTCTTTGGATGAGATCAAGCCTGTAATGGAGGCTAAGAGTCTTCCAGGCTTCAACTAGTATATCAATAAGCTCCAATTAAAATATTTAACTGCTTTCCCAATCCAAATTCTCCAAGTGACATTCCTTCAAACAAAAGCATGGTCAGGCCTGTCACATCAATACTGCAGTCCCTGGTACCAACTTCAGTTTTCGTTAGGGTTTCAATACTGTGAAGAGACAATATAACCAAGATAACAAAGAAAACATTTTAATTGGGGCTGAATTACAGTTTTAGACGTTCAGTCCATTATCATCACAGTGGGAAACATGACAGATATCCAGTCAAAAATGGTACTGCAAGAGCCAAAAGTTTTACATCATGATTCAAAGGCAGCCAGGACCATGGTCTGCGTCCCCCTGCCAGACTTGAGCATATATATGATACCTCAAAGCCATACCTCTACAGTGACACAAGTCCACTAACAAGGGTACACCTCCTCCACTAGTGTCATACTTTCTAATAGTGCTACTTCCCATAGGCCACACATATTCCAACAACCACAATTGGAATGTATTTTGCCAACCCTTTACTTCGAGGTAGTGTCTATCTTTGATGGTAAGGTATGTTTGTTGTATGTAGAGAAGAATGGATCCTGTTTTTTCATCCATTTTGTTAGTCTGTATCTTTTAGGAGGGAATTGAGTCCACCATTTTAAGATGTATCAATGACTAATAAATCTTAATTCCTGTTATTTTATTATAGGTAGTGGTAGTGGTAGTTGTAGTTTGTGTGTGTGTGTGTGTGTGTGTGTGTGTGTGTGTGTGTGTGCACATTTCTTTTCTTTTGGCTTGCTGATGTAAATTATTTATTTCCTGTGTTTTTATAGACGTAGTGAACCTCTTTTGTTTGTAGTTTTTATTCTACTACCTACTGTAAGGCTGGATTTGTGAATACACAGTACTTAAATTTGACTTTTCATGGGATATCTATGCTGATTGAAGGTTTTACTGAGTATAGTAGCCTTAGCTGACATCTGTAGATCTCTTAGCATATGCAAGACATGAGTCCAGGCCTTTTTAGCTTTTAATGCCTCCATTAACAAGGC
Organism: Rattus norvegicus; assembly: GCF_021556685.1. NCBI lineage: Eukaryota > Metazoa > Chordata > Mammalia > Rodentia > Muridae > Rattus > Rattus norvegicus. The sequence continues at coordinate 24,739,699 of NC_141536.1, read as the reverse complement.
AGTGTGATACAAATTGGTCTCTCTTTACATGCTACTTGCCTATTCCCTTGTATCTTTTAGTATTCTTTCTTTGTCTACAAATTTAGTGTTTTGATTACTATGTGGCAGGGAGAAGGGAGACTTTTTTTTTTATTTTAGTTTTTTTTTCTTTTTTTTGTTTTTGTTTTTGTTTTTTTGTTTGTTTTAGTGTCCTGGAAACTTCTTGTACCTTTATCAGTATCTCTATAGGTTAGAAAAAATTTTTTTCTATGATTTTTGCTGAAAATATTTTCGGACCTATGAGTTTTTCCTTTTTCTATTTCTAATATTCTTAGGTTTGGTTCTTCCATAGTATCCCAGATTTCCTACATATTTTGTGTCAGGAACTTTTATATTTAATAATTTTTGACTTATGTAGGAATTTTTTCTATTATATTTCAATGCTAGATTGTCTTTTCCATCTCTTGTAATTTGTTGGTGAAGTTTTCAGCTGTGACTCCTGTCTGCTTACCTAGATTTTCCATATCCAAGACTCTTCTAGCTTGGGATTTTTCTTTGTTTATTTTATTTCTTCTATTTCAATTTTCATAGTTTATTTCATTTCTTTCACATGTTTGTCTTTTCTTGGATATCTTTAAGGGATTTATTCAGTTCCCTTTTAAGGCCTTTATCATCTTCTTAAAATTGGTTTTAAGATTATTTTCTTGTGCTTTAGCTATGTTGGAAAATCCAGGGCTTGCTTTAGTAGGATAGCTGGGCTCTTATGGTGTCAGACTGACCTGGTTCTGGTTGACTGTGTTCTTATCCTGGCCTCTAGGCACCTGAGTTTGAGGTAGTTATACATTCAAGTGATGATTTCTGAGTTTGTATTTGCTGAATAGAGATTTTCCCCTTGGTTTCTGTTTCCTCTCTGTGTTCTTGACTGAGTGTTCATAGTTCTGGTGAATAGAAGCTCTTCTGGTCCTGTAGGAGGTCTCTGCTGTTCCTTTGGAGGCCTCTATTACCTCTGAGATCTTTGTGTGTTAGTGTTGCCTCTGGAGTTTTGGGTTCTGGATACTGGCAAGGCTTCAGGGGCTCCAGGTAACAATGTGGCCTCTGGGGTTCCTAGTACTTGCTTAGCCTCCATTGGAGCAGGAGTCTTCTGATGGTGTCGTCAACCTAAGATCCCTAATACCAGCATGGACAGTCAGAGAGGAGGGAGTCTTCTGGTGTTGTGGTTTGGAATCTCATTATCTTAATAGGCTAGCTAACTAAAGGAAACCCTAGAATATTATAGTAACAAATATACTTTATGCAGAACTTACTACACACTAGACATTCTTTTAAGTTATATTCTCAAAAATAAAGAAAAAAAATGAAGAAATAGAAAATAAATGTAAATAAATAAATAAAATTTCACATATATCGTCATTCAATCTTTAAAAACATGTTGTGAAGTAAGCATTATCCTTGTGCTCATATTTAAGCATTGTAGAAAAGATCAGGTCAGTAGCTTCCTTAGTTCTTGGGCTAGATGGGAAGGGGCAGTGTGATTCACCACCATCGTATTCCTAATCACTTGTAAGTTACAGTTCAGTTTTCAAAACTAAAATGAAGCAATTAGGCAGCAGCTCCTTTCAAATCGTGCCTCTTTGATATCAATTCCATCTGATTACCAGCAGTATGTATTCCTGAATGATAATATATGCTATTTCCATTTGAAGAGGGCCACTGGTAAAGCATAAAAAAAATGCTACTGAGTTAAGAGTTTTAAGAGATAAAAATGTAAGATACCCAGGCCATTCACATACATATTTTTCTTACGTGGTGATAAATTGATAATGGCTAACATGCTCCAAGAAGTTGCTCTATGTCAGACAGTACAGCTAGAGATCCCCGCAGTAGCTCAATTATAACCTCTGTGCAGACCTCATTGTTGGTTGACCCCAGTTTAGGACCTCAGGACAGGAGCAGGAACTATTTGCCCCTGATTATAACCAAAGAGAAAGCATGATGATTGCTTTTCTTTTTAGAGAAATCATCTTTAGATAGATTATCTCTTTAGATAGATTTATAGTGCAAGTAAAGAAATTTCTATTTATAGAATTATAGTGTCTGTGCCTTGTGATAAAATAAAAAAGTTACAAGTCACAAAGCCACAGTAAAAATTTAAAAACTAGATTTTCCATCTTGACTTGTTTTTACTGAAATTGATTTCAAATAAAATATCATTGTAAAATTCACCCATAAAACACGATAAATAGAAAAGAACAAACAGCTATTCTCCACTATGCTAGAATAGGCAAGTGCTCAGATAAATTAAACATCCATGAAGTATGGACAAAATTAAACATCCTTCTGAACATAGGCACAATATACCTGTGAAGTTGTTCTGGTATTCTGAAGCTTCTTGGATAGTAAGCCATAAGCACATGAGCTTGCTTTGAAATGCTGACTTTCCTTTTTTGGAAAACTGAAGGTTTGGATCAGATGAACCATTAAGTTTCTTATCACTATTTCTTCTAGGATATTTCCTGTACCTTACAGAAATACACTCAGTGTCCTTAAAATGAAAATACAGGCAGCACAGAGTGGGTTTTAAAAGAGTGAACACATGAGGAGGATAGTGGAGAAATTGAGAGGAGGAAATAGAAGTGGATTTCATCAGAACTGATATGAAATGTATAAAATCATCAACAAAAAATGTCAAATAAACAGAAGTATTGCAGACGTTCTTTGAAATTTCTGTTCATACTTACACACTCATATTTTAGGCTTCTATTTTCCTTTGATTTGTGTTTTGTATTATTCTGTAGACCACTTTCTTGGTTGCAACATTCTGGTGTTCAGTTAAAATAGCTTGTGATTAGTTTGTGAACATGCCTAACACTGTAATCCCTATGATGATAACAGGTCTATTATTTGCATGACAAGGTATTTAAATTAAATTGAAAAAGCTCTAAAAATGGCTAGATAGAAAATCACAACAAAGATCTTGCGTTATAGTTTATTTTCACTTTTCATTTCTTTCATTCTCTTTATTCCTTCTTTCTTTCTTTTTTCTCTCTTTCATTCTGTGTGATACTTCATTAAATAAATCAGTAGTGGTGAAAATAATTTGACTGATTATATGATTACTTTTTTCTTGCTCTTACATTTTTACAGATCTGGATAATGTAGAAGGTATTGCAGTGGACTGGATTGGAAATAACCTTTATTGGACCAATGATGGTCACAGAAAAACCATTAATGTGGCCAGGCTGGAAAAGGCTTCTCAGAGCCGGAAAACTCTGCTGGAGGGAGAAATGTCTCATCCAAGAGCAATTGTGGTAGATCCAGTCAATGGGTATGTAAGCCTGCTTCTGATGTTTCCTGTTTTATTCATATTAGCAGTGGGAAATTTTCTTTAGGTTTATACGAATTGATGAATGCATGTGGGATCAGAACATTGAAAGGAGTTACTTATTTCATGAGTTCCACTCCTAGAAAATATGTTAGATAGAAAGAGGAAAATACGTTGAACAAAGTAAAATGAGCAATTATTTGTATATTTGTATAGAGGGGATGTTCCTTAAAGATTTTTAGATAAGCACTATTCAGACAACCTGACACCAGAACACATAATCACTCAGTCAGAGACTTGATTGCTTAAACTTTTAAGCTGATCATATTTTAGGTATTGAGAACTAACGTATATTTTCTACATTTTCTGTGAACTACACATTTTGTTAAAGTAGTTACTGTGCTCCCATGTATAACAGTCTTTTGAATGGTTGCTGTCCTTATTCTCTTTCCTTGAATGACGAAATAAGTGAGCATGGATCCCATTCCATTCAATTGCAGACAGAATGGTTAGATGTTAAACCCGGGCAGCCTGTCTGCAAAGTGTTTTTCTATTCCTTTATATGAGTCTATGGTGATTTTAAGCTCATTTATATTTCCATCTGGGAATATAACCTTATAGTTTTCTGCTACTTGGTCAGAATGAAGTATTTTGTGGAATAATTTGATTTTTCATTCAGATCTAAGGCATGGAGATAAAATCATATTTATATAATATTAAAGAAATGTGAAAATTCCTAACAGAAATTTAACATTAACTGAATAGATTGCATAGTTTTGGCTTCTGATTTCTGTGTGAATATGTCCTTCCATGCCAGGAAAATATGATCACAAATGGATATTTTTTTGATCCAATGTATACACTAAAAATGAATAGGTTGTGAGAAGTTCATTGTAAGCTGAAATCACTGAAGTGCAGCTTCTAGAACTATGTGATTTGAAAATAACTTCAAATACAAGCATAGTACATCTTCCTAGGGAGTAGATGAATCACTTTGCACATTTTCAACAGAATTAACTACACTGTAGCTCTGACATTTTCATGTTTGGCTTTCATAATTATCTGTACTATTACTGAAACATCCATTTCATATTGACCAAATCTTCTTAAGTCTCAATTTTCTTTGTGCAGATGAAATGGTAAGAGAGAAGACCATAATAGAGCTTCTGTTTTATCTTCAGCGTGAGGATAGATTTGGAGGGAGCGTGTTCACCTTCATTTTAAAGAGCCTAATTTTAGCGCTGTCTGAAAATTGGTTCAGAAAGCCCTGGGACTAGCCATGGAAGTCTGAAACAACTTGGTCAGGTGGTTATTACCAACATGACTAGTAATCAAAGGAAACATTAGCCCAAAAATTCATCCCAATATTTGGAACTCTATATAAACCTTTCCAGAGTAAGAACTTTATTTTTTCTTCTGCTTTCCACTACCATTATCTTTTAGAAGTTCATAGGGGAAACTCATTATTCATTGCAAAGATACACTTCATCAAAAGTATCAGACAATCAAAGGTTCAAGACAGTATTAATTATTTATTTAATTTAAAATCCATGCAACTTATACATATCAATAGAATCATGGTGGGTAATTGCCCTCCAGAAACATGTGATATTATGTGAATGATACACACTCACACAATTACAAGTGAATTAATACCAGGCCATCAGTGTTACTGATACTCTGCTCACAGTAGCAACATAATGGAACCACCATAGATATCTATCAACAGATAAATTGATAATGAATATGAAACACAGACATAATGCAGTTGTGTTTAGCTATAAGGAAGAATAAAATTATAAAATTTCAGGAAAGTAGATAAATCCAGAAAATATATTAAGGTGATTCAGAAAGGCAAGTGTTTCCTGTTGTCAAATATTTTTCCTTGCATTATGTGTATATGTATGTATTCACATAAGTAGAGGTATGTGCAGGGATAGCCTAGAACACTAGCATGGACCCCGTGGCAGAAAAAGAAAGAGGCATGGATAAAAGGTGAGCCAAAAGATACCTGTGACATATAAACCAACAGGAAGAAGGTATGTGGGGCAGGTATCCAATGAGGGAAGCAGAGAAAGCAGTTGGAGAACTAAGGCAGAGTTAACAACAAGGAATTGTGTTTGACAATGTGAAAATGAAACCTAATAGGTACGTTAAGTGTTTGAACTAACAAAACCAATGTGAAGTGAAATGCAGTGCAGAGGTATAGGAGAGAGCAGACAGAAAAGGACCTTGTGAGGACATTGTCAGTGTGGCAATGACTTTGGACTCATTTTGTTAGCATATTCATTTTAAGGGTTTCAGAATAATAGCCATAGTTGCATATTGGAAACTGTTTTGAATCCTAGCACGAGTAATAATGACACAGAGGTGGTCCCTACAGCATGAAATACTGAAGGGTTAATCCGGGAGACAACTTGACAACAGTATCAGGAGGAACACAGCCTGAACCCCCACCAATCCCTGGGCTTGGCTATAAATCTCCACCCAGAATAATCACCACCCTGGAACCTCACCCGACCCCTCAAACCCCTGAATAAACTATACACAGCAAAGTTAGCCACCCGCATGTGGCCCTCCCAGTTAAACTCTTCTGTGAGGTTTGTTGTAAACTGTAACTTTGGGCTATTTCTTGGGTCCAGACTGCCAGAATACCTTTCCTTCAGAGCTATACACTACCATCGGGGAAACCTTTCCCCTCACTTACAGGTCCCCAAACACACACACACACACACACACACACACACACACACACACACACACACACGCACAAAGTCTAATAAATCAGCATCATCTGAGGATGGAGGGTTTCAAAAATAAATGAATGGATCATGATGTTAAGCAGATTAAGCCAAACACAGAAACATAAATACCACATGATCTCTTATATGTGGAATCTAGATTGTGTGTGTGTGTGTGTGTGTGTGTGTGTGTGTGTGTGTGTGTGAGAGAGAGAGAGAGAGAGAGTGTAGAACTTGAAATAAAGAAATACATTTTCCCCTGATATTTCATCTTTGTAAAAAATAATCTTGAATACTGGATCAGTTCACAATAATTCTTCATTTGAGCAGTGCCAAGTTTCATGTGGCTTACACTGGGAAAACTTACTGGGTGGTAAGAAAATGAAGAATGCCAGACACAGAAACCTGAGAGCAGGTGGGATGTGTGTGAAGCCATGTTCACAATAGTCCACAATGACTGGAACCAGTGCGTTTGTTACACACAGCTCACCCAGAAGGGGTTATCTCATCCCAGGAGGAGGTCTTTCTGGGTACAAGTGTTTGGCTGTAAACACGGAGTTGAGAAAGCTGCAGTTGCTAGTTTTTGTACACACTGATCAGTTGTCTGTAAGCACTTGTAATTGGCCAGAGAAGAAGGTTTTGACAATTTCGAGCCATATGGGGAAAAGCTTTGCCAATTTCCCATGGGTTCAAGGCCTTAATCCTTTTTATGTTTGTGTTCTAATTAAGAATACACTTTCACTCATGACTTTACTGACTGCCAACCTCATTGAATCTCTACAGAACAGAAAAACATAAACATCATTATTACAATTTCAAGGCTGTGATGCATGTATGCTTGTATACATACATGTATATGCATGCATATTAATAAATATATTTTTGTGATTCCAGATAGGGAGCTACAAAGCAAAATGCGTATGTCATGATCAACAGAAAATGTTGTGAGGAAAGATTATTCCCATTTCAATAATGTGTAATTTTATAATAAGAATAAAACTGCTTTAATTAAGTGAATATAATGACTTTAGAGAAAGCCACTGAAATATCATGTAGTTCATTTTATGAAGCTGATTTATATAAACGGAACTAAACACTTGTGTCTATTATGTAATTAGAGAAACTAATGTTTCTTTTTTGACAGTTTCTATGTTGTCACAATGATAAAAGCCCTTGTACAGGGAGAATACATCATAGACTGAATACCATCCTGGCTTTCTTTCAGATTAACATTCCATTTCAACAGGCAATCAAAAATAATTGTTAGCTGTTAAAGAAAATTTGATAAAAGCTTAATTGATATAAAATAGTAGAGGACATATTCTCAACTTGCACTTGTCAGTGAATTTGAACATTTGTAGAATTCTTAGTTTAGATTCAGAATTTTCCAAAATTATGCCAGAAATTCTTCAAGTTTCCCACAAGGGAGCAAAAGACATCAGGGGGCCTTCTTAAGACCTCCAGCTTAGATAAGCATCGGTCCTTTTCAGAGCTGTGTCTGGCTGCCAAAATGAAAGCCCAGTTTAATTAATAATCCAGGAACTTTCACATGACCCTTAAGCAACACATCTAGTGGGATCCAAGCTTATTCCTGAGGGAATTGGAACATTAGCTGCAGGCTCACTCCCCCACTGTTAACAGCTCACACAAAAGATCCACTTCTAAAGGCGGGTGTTTTGTTTGAGATAGAAATTAAAAGCTCAAAATCTCAAGGTCAGTCAACCTGCTGTTATTAAACTTATGTGCAGTTAAATCATCCTTTGTGGTTTTGGGACAATAATAAACAGCAATAAAGCATAGATAATTTGCATCAGGAAGACAAATTGGATCTGGCTAAACAAAGCTAATATGCCTGTGACCTTTAGAACAAAGGCAATCCAGTTGCCTATCTAAAAAATAAAAACACTAATTCATCTGAAATTAAATGAAGTCTGGAGTAGATCATTAACTGTGCTCTGGATTCTCGTGTCAGCTTCCAAGTTTTTAATCACTGAGCCAAATTATGCCATTTATGAAACAATAGTTAAAAGTGACACCACATAAAATTATCAGGGTTCAAAAAATAAGTATTTGGTACTTACACAGTTTTCATTAATGTATTAGGCAAGCCTTGGTGGCTAGTGGTAGCTTTTTGTGGCAGCTTGGAGAATGGTAGCTGGCTGTACGTTCTCTGTGGTGAGGCTACTAGGTTCTTTAGTGGCCTTGGCTTTAGTGGATTCCCTGAGCTAACTGGTTCAGAGAGGTAAGTTCAGATACAGCATATCATCGAGCTCCTGTCTCAGGGAAGTAACAAATCTGAAGGGTGCTTCTATATGGTGGCTACTGGAGATAAGGAAATAAACTCTTGTTTCTCACGTCCTAGTTGGATGTATTGGACAGACTGGAAGGAAGATAAAATTGATGACAGTGTCGGAAGGATTGAGAAGGCTTGGATGGATGGAGTCAATCGACAGATTTTTGTGACTTCGAAAATGCTGTGGCCAAATGGCTTAACACTAGACTTTCACACCAGCACATTATATTGGTGTGATGCCTACTATGATCATATTGAGAAAATATTTTTGAATGGAACACATCGAAAGGTAAGAGACAAGCGCTGCTGTTTGTAACCCGCAGGCATCTTCTTCCACAGAGCCTTGTGGTGCTGTGTTAAAAATGCTTTCCAGTTTATTTTTACCCCTCTGAGGTAGCTGCCAATCCTCTCTGTGGGGTGTCTGAAGGAGAATGAGCATTGAGCTGTGCAGTTGGCACTGGCCTCTCAGAGGCCAGGCCCAGCTCGCTGTAGTATGCCAGGATTTGTGGGTTTTTTAAAAGAAGCCCTCCTAGAAGCAGGGCCGATTTTACAATGCAGCCTTTCTACATTATTGATGGATTTTCTGTGACCAAGCAACCCCTCTCTATTTAAATATGTTCAATATTTGCAGCTGAGATTTAGACAAAGTAATTACACTGCATTCATCTGAGGAGAGAATTTTGTGATACTGAACTCAAGATACATTGTAGGAATGGGCTGAATTTCAAGGGGATTGGTGCAAATAAATATGATCTTCCTTCTTTTGCTTTAATCATTGTAAATGGCCTGGCCTTATTGGGGAATGCTGAAAAGTGTCTAGTTGAGAGGAAGACACAGGCCTAGTGATAGAATCATCACCCTGTTTCTTCATCTTTATTCACTAACAACCTAGAGCCCCATAGAATGACTTTAACTACAAGGTAAAATGTGAAAAAAGAGTAAATGGGATCTTTCCAAATGTGTTCCTTGATCTACGTTCCTTTCAGGATCTGAGTCCTGGACAGTGGGCTCATCCTAATCACTAAGAATTATTTTTGAGAAATAAATTGTACCTTAAGAGGTTCAGTCATTGGTTATCACAGATAATATCAACTGATTTTGCCAGATAAATAAATTTGATTGGTATGTTCTATGATTCATATGTTTCACCTCTTTTAACTAAATATCTGTACTTCCTCTGAAGATGTTAGTATATATACAATATATAAGTACACAAATGCTTTTTAAATACATTTGTGTGTGAGAAAGCTCATGCATGTGTATACACACAATGTGTATAATTTCATGCTCGTCACATTTTCGGCTCTGCTGTATCCCAGTCTTTCATTGTAAATTTAACTGGAGGATTCTATTAAAACGAGCACAGTTTCAATTTTTATGTAGATAAGTTTCTTAAATTATGAATATTGCTTGATTGAGATGAAAATATTTGCTTTCATATACCATTCAGTAGGAATTTATAAGTGATGAAGGATAAGGCGAGAAGCCATGTTGGGTCTCTAGGATAGTTCCTATTTATCAGTTTATTGTGCAAGATGACATGATTGTTCTTCTGAGTCCTCTATTTTGACAACAAATGGAAGGGAATAGAATAATAATACATGATCAAATTAAGCCTCATTAGCAAAAATTATCTATGTAAAATTAAACATAGTCATTCAAACATTTCCTTTCACTTGATTATTAGATGAACAAAGTGTGTAAGTGTGCATAAGTGTGAGATTTTACGAGTATATATATGTGCGTGTAATAATTATTTAGATTAACTGTCATCTAAGGGAATAATAAATATCACAGAGAGAAGAGGGAGAAATAAAGTTGACTGATGCCATTTTAACATTTCTGTTCTCCATCATGTCTGCAGTGATGTTTATGAGAAAAATTTGAACACATGATGAATTGAGTGTCTCCTTCACATAGCATTCAAAAAATGATAAAAATAAGCTCTCAGTGTAGAGATGTCTTTTGTAAATCTACTCTGATAAAATATGAATAAAGACTATAGTTAGGTTGTCCTCTGGTATGGTTACATACATATTATTTACTTAAATAATTATACTTGAGAAGTATAATTGATTTTTTTGTAGTGTGTTTATCTTCATTTCACATTTTACAGATTGTATACAGTGGGAAAGAGCTGAACCATCCTTTTGGCCTGTCACATCATGGGAATTATGTATTCTGGACAGATTACATGAATGGTTCAATTTTTCAACTCGATTTGGTGAGCAGGGAGGTGACGTTGCTGAGGCACGAAAGAGCACCCCTGTTTGGGCTTCAGATTTATGATCCACGGAAACAACAAGGTATTAAACATTACTAACGCTTCAGTTTTACAACACAAAGCTCCATTTTGACAACGTTGATGGTTTGATAAGCATTGCCTACTCACTCTAGGAACATTCAAATCTTAGTGCTTGCTAATGTAAATATATTTCTTATTTTCCCATTTATTTAGTTAGTTATTCAATGTGCATCTCAATTTCTACCCCTTCTCCTAATAGCCCCCCTCTCCCACAGCTCCTCTCCCACTTCCTCCTTCTCTTCTCCTCTGAGAAGGGGGAGCCTCCCCAGGTATCACGCTATTCTGGCACATCAAGTCTCTGTAGGACTAGAGACACCCTCTACCACTGAGGCCAGACAAGGTAGAAGAATTAGGGGAGTAGGATCAACAGACAGGCAACACATTCAGGGACAGACCCTGCTCCAGTTGTTGGGGACCCACATGAAAACCAAGCTGTACATCTGTTACTTGTATGTTTAAGGGCCTAGGTCCAATCCATGCTTGCTCTTTGGTTGGTGGTTCAGTCTCTTGGAAGCACCCAAGGGTCCAGGTCAATTGACTTTGTTGGTCTTTCTGTGGAGTGCCTCAATCCTTCCCCCAATTCTTCCACAAGACTCTCCTAGCGCTATCAAATGTTTAGCTGTTGATCTCTGCATTGGCTTTCCATTGGCTAATGAGCGGACGGACCCTCTCCGAGGAGAGTTATTTTGGGATCCTGTCTGCAAGCATCGCAGAGTAACATTAATAGTGTGAGATTGGTTCTTGCTCGTGATGTAAGTTTCACTTTGGGCCAGGAATTGGTTGGCTATTTCCTCAGTTTCTGCTCCATCTTTGTCCCTACACATCTTCGAGGCAGGTTTTGTAGGTTTGGTTGCTGTCATAATCTGTTCAGTGGGAGTTCCACCTGGCTGCAGGAGATGGCCGCTTCAGGCTCCATATCCTCCACTGTTAAGAGTCTTAGCTAGAGTTATCCCCATAGACTCCCTTGGGTCTCCTCTCCAGTCCCAGGTCTCTGACTAGTCCAAGAGATGCTCCTTGTCCCCCTGCCCACCATCGATTTCTTTTCTGTTCCCTGAACTCTCTACACCAGATTCCTATGCCCATTCCCTTCTACATCGCCTTTCCTACCCTTTTGTCTACTATGACTATTTTATTTCCACTTTTTTTTTCTTTATTAACTTGAGTATTATTTACATTTCGATTGTTATTCCCTTTCCCGGTTTCCAAGCCAACATCCCTTCAACCCCTCCCCCTCCCCTTCTATATGGGTGTTCCACTTCTAAGGGGGATTCAAGCATCATTGCTCGGGCTTTTCTTCTTACTTAGCTTCTTTGGGTCTGTGGACTCTAGCATTGTTCTCCGGAACTTTAAGGCTGATATCCATTTATAAGTGAAAACATACCATGAATGTCTTTTGGTCACCCAGGATGATATTTTCTTGTTCCAAACATTTGTCTGAAACAGTAGCCTAGGTAAAGAACTTAAAGGGATTTTGTTCAAGGGAAATGGAGGATTTTCCCAAACTTTTGTTTTCCCTTCAGAAATGTTCTTTCTTATTTAAAACAAATCATCAAAGAATATTGAATATAGGAAGAAAAACTTTCTTCCACTGAAAGGATAACTTGAATAATTGAAGAAAAGAGATGAATTACACATACAGACTTTATTGACAGTTCTGCTGCAGCACTGTCTAATTAGGCCCCACAGTTAAAGAATGTGTAACAGTTAAGTGGAAAAGCCTACCTCAGTCATCACATCTTTTTAAAATCAGGTAATATTGTTACGTTTTATCTTCATGGGTTATTAATATTAATTATTCCACCACAATTACCATGACCCATAACTTTGATACCAAATACTGAGAACAGTTTAGTAAACTATGTTGTAGACGTTTTATAACCTTTAAATCAGTGCTAGTCCTTTTAATGTAAATATCGTAATAAATATTTAATGACCATACATTACAATAAATTTAAAATGAATGAAATCACATCCTCGATTTTCTGATACATATGTTGTCAGCAGAGAATTGTGTAGCGACAAAGTCTTGGAAGGTATTCACAGTAAGGTCGTCATCTTAAACAGTGCCCCTCCTTCTTGAGCCTCAGGTTTCCTACTTTATTAAAAGTTCTATATCAACAGGCAAAGGAAGTGCAGGAAATGGTAAATAGTAATAACTAATTGTTGATTAAACTGTCTTTAAAACAATATTGATATTATCTGGAGTATAATGTAGACAAGAAGTGAATAAGAGAAAATTGCCTGAAAGGGAAATTCTCTCCTAGCATTAATACCAATCTCAAAACCTGAGGCATACATTTAGTTTGCCTGTGGAACTGGAAGTGTTCCTTTCTTCATCCCCATCCCTGCCTCCTTCTGCCTCCTCCTTCCTCCCCTTCCTCTCAAGAATGAACACAGGCTTTTATTCTTGGGAGGCTACAGCTCTCTTATTCTGCCCCTTGCCCCTTCCTCCTCTTTAGAAACTGTTATTCTTAACTGTCATTTCTTAACTCCCTTTTGCCAGAATTTATTTTTACAGTCTTCAAAGACTTTAGTGCTCCAGTTGTTTTAGAAAGTTTGCTATTAAATTCAAAATATTATGGGAAAAATACCTCATTGCAGTTTAAAATGGACTGACCTTTGATCTATTTCAAAATTTGAAACCATAAAATATTCCATGTAGAATATTAGGTTAGAAATATAACCTTCAATAAATTTCCGTGAGGATCAAAAAATTATTTGTTACATTAAAAATAAATATTATAAGACCTAGTACATGTGAAAAATTCACAATATTCTGCTACATCGTCTTACTCAGGCAAAGTTATTTTAATGTTATCTCTCTATGCATGCAAATATTTGAAGTAATGGTTTATCATGTGCAACCAACCATGTGAATCAAACAGTGGAATGTAACTGGTGTTTGGAAAATACCATTACTATACAATTAATCTCTACTACCATTGAATAATAATTATTTTTTAAAAGTTTTTCTTTCACCCATTGTTTTAGTTAGAGTTTTGCTGCTGTGAACAGATAACATGACCAATGAAACTTTTTTTTTATCTTTATTAACTTGAATATTTCTTATTTACAATTTGATTGTTATTCCTCTTCCCGGTTTCCAGACCAACATCCTCCTAACCCCTACTCCTCCCCTTCTATATGGACTTCCCCTCCCCATCCTCCTCCCATTACCACCCTCCCCCGAAAAATCACGTTCACTAGGTGTTCAGTCTTGGCAGGACCCAGGGCTTCCCCTTCCACTGGTGATCTTACTAGGATATTCATTGCTACCTATGAGGTTGGAGCCCAGGGTCAGTCAATGTAAATAGTCTTTGGGTAGTGGCTTAGTCCCTGGAAGCTCTAGGACCAACGCAACTCTTATAAGGACAACATTTAATTGGAGCTGGCTTACAGGTTCAGCCCATTATCATCAAGGCAGGACATTGCAACATTCAGGCAGGCGTGGTGCAGGGGGAGCCTAGAGTTCTACATCTTTAAGGCTGATAGCAGAATACACAAATACAGACAGCTAGCATGAAAGTATTTTGGCCACAACTACAGTGACACACCTACTCCAACAGGACTACACCTTCTAATAATGCCACTCCCTGGGCCATGCATATACAAACCATCACACCCATATAATTCAAGAGATCTTAATTACTAAGCTTAGCATCAATGCTCATTTAGAAATGATTGTGTTCTGTGTTATTTAGAAAATGTGTTCAGCCCAACTGATGATCCTCAACTTAGGTAAAACAGTCAATTAGATTCAGTTTTTGGCCTAATCTTCCACATCTAATTTTTGCTTGTACTATACTAATCTCTGAAGACACTGTACAGTATGGAAAGAATTCCTAGTTGTTACTGCTTGGACTCAAGTCAATATTTGTAGATTTTAGACAATCTGCAGGAACATAGACATTGTATTTAATCTTTAATTATATTGATCAATACAAGATAATTACAAAGTAAAAAGAATTAAATTTTTTAGGTAAGGACAGCTTACCCTAAGATGGTATAATTTTCTCCCAATTTTCTTTTCTGCTTTTGAACAGTTGACTATAAGATGATATTTAAGTTTTAAAATACATAATTAGTGAGTATAGTATTTGGCTATATTTGTCCTAATATTATTCTTCTTATAACTTTAAAAATATTTTATTATGTGTATGGCTGTTTTGCCTGCATGGATGACTATACATTAATTTCATACCTGGTGGCTGAGGAGATCAGAAAAAATATGTTAGATCTCCTGGGATTGGAGTTGGTTGTAAGCTGTTATGTGGGTGCTGGCCTTCAAAACTGGCTCTTTGGCAAAAGCAGCCTATGGTCTTTGCTGATCAATCTCTTCAACCCATATTAGCCTTCATCTAAAAAGTAAAATGTAGCAACTGTGACATCTGTCTGGCTTTCTTGTTTTCTTTTCTCTCTTATCCTTATCAATTTTAAAAATATAGGCCATGAGCACATACGTGTGTGTGTGTATGTGTGTGTGTGTGTGTGTGTGTGTGTGTGTGTGTGTGTGTGTGTGTGGTATGTATGCGCATGAGTGCTGGGTGGGTGGAAGGTAGGTCCAGCCCGTGAATACTCTTTGGTTTGTGGTTCAGTCTCTGTCCTGTCCAAGAGTCCAGAACAGTTGACTTTGTTGGTTTTTCTGTGGAATTCCTATCACATCAGGGCCCTCAATCCTTCCCCCAACTCTTCCATTAGAGTTCCAAGGTTCCATCCATGGTTTGCCTGTGGGTCTCTGCATCACTCTGAGTCAGTTACTGAGTGGAGCCTCTCAGAGGACAGCCTTGCTAGACTACTGTTTTGAACACATAATAGACTATCATTAATAGTGTCAGAGATTGGTGCTTGTCCATGGGATGGGTCTCTAGTTGGGCTGGTTACTGCTTGACTATTCCCTCAAGACTCTGCATCATCCCCTGTGACCTGTATTTCTAATATACAGGATAAATTCTGGGTTGACACTTTTGTAGATGAGTTGGTGTCTCTATCTGGGGTTCCTGTCTGGTTACAGAAGGTGACTTCTTCAGGTTCCATATCCCCAAAATAGTGAGTCACAGCTAAGGTCACTCCCATAGATTCTTGGGTGCCTCCCTTGTCCCAGGTCTCTGTCTCATCCTGGAAATGTCCCCCACTTCCTCACTGATGTCAGTTATAGATTTTCATTAATTTTCATGATCTCTCCTTTCATTTCCTGTTACCCACACCTGATCCTGAGCTACCCATTGTCTTTCCAATTCCCCCCTCACTCTTAGTTCCCTCTTTATTTCCCTTTCAAACTGAGATTGAAACTTTCTTTCTTGGGCCTTCCCTTTGGTAAGCTCTCTTGTGTCTGTGGAGTATAACACAGTACCTATATTTTATGGCTAATATCCACTAATAAGTAGTACTTACCATGTGTGTCCTTTTGGGCATTGGTAACATTGCTCAGGATGATATCCTCAAGTCTCATTCTTTTGCCTGCAAAATCCATGATGTCTTTATGTTTAATAGCTGAATAGTATTCCATTGAGTAGATGTACCAAATTTTTAAATTCATTTTTCAGTTGAGTGACATCTAGGTTATTTCAAGTTGCTGCCTATTATGAATAAAATTGAAATCAACATAGTTGAGCAAGTATCCCTCTGTTATAGTGGGGTATCTTCTGCATTATGCCCAGGAGAAGTATAGCTGGATCTTGAGGTAGAACTAATCCTAGTGTTCCGAGAAACCACCACAGTGATTTCCAAAGTTCTTTTGTAAAGTTTACACTTCCATTGGCAATGGAGGAGTGTTCCCTTGTTCCACATCCTCACCAGCAACTTAGCTATCACTTGAGTGTTTGAACTTAGGCATTCTAAAAAGTGTAGGATGGACTTCGGAAATTTCTCTCTTTCTTGGCCTTTGGAGATTTCCCTGCTGAGATTCTTTGTTTAGCTCTATATAGGAACAGAGAGGTTGATCAACGGAATCACCTGGGACACCTAGGAACACTTTGTTTTTGACAAAGGAGGTAAAACCATACAATGGGGAAAAAAGCATCTTCTAAAAATGGTGCTGGTCTCACTGAATTTCTGCATCCAGAATATAAAAAATCCAATTTTTAATTGTGTTA
Source organism: Rattus norvegicus (assembly GCF_021556685.1). NCBI lineage: Eukaryota > Metazoa > Chordata > Mammalia > Rodentia > Muridae > Rattus > Rattus norvegicus. The sequence continues at coordinate 24,722,967 of NC_141536.1, read as the reverse complement.
TTTGAATTGTAAAGGTCTATGTTCTTGAGATTTTTAAATAAATTTTGTATACTATCCCTCGAAGTTATTGGGTTGTTTAACATCCTTTTCTATTCCATAGGGTACTGTTTTGTCCTATTAATAGTGTTCTTAGCCTTAAAGAATCCTTTCAGTTTCATGAGGTCTCATTTATCAATTGTTGATCTTAGAGCCTGAACCATTGGTATTCTGTTCATGAATTGTCTCCTGTACCAGTGAGTTCAAAGCTCTTACTCACTTTCTATTCTACTAGATTTAGTATGTCTGGGTTTACATTGAGGTCTTTTATCCACCTAAACTTGAACTTTGTGCAGGGTGATAGATATGGATCTATTTGTATTGTTCTGGATGCAAAAATTCAGTTAGACCGGCTCCATTTTTGAAGATGCTTTCTCTTTTCCATTTTATGATTTTATGTTCTTGTCAAAATTTAAGTGTCCATAAGTGTGTCAGGGTTTTCAATTTGATTCTGTTGATCAACCTGTCTGTTCTTATACAAATACCGTGCAATACTGCTTCGTGTTACAGATTGAAGCCAGGGATGGTGATACCTCCAGAACTTCTTCATTGTTTTGCTATCCTTTGTTGTTGTTCTTTTTGTTGTTCTTGCTCTTGTTTGTCTATTTTTACATATGAAGTCAAGAATTGCACTGTCAAGGTCTGTAAAAAATTGTTTTTGCAATTTGGATGGGAATAGTATTGAATATGTAAATTGCTTTTCATAAAGTGGTCATTTTTATTTTTTTATTTTTTTTTTATTTTTTTTTTTATTAACTTGAGTATTTCTTATATACATTTCGAGTGTTATTCCCTTTCCCGGTTTCCGGGCAAACATCCCCCTCCCCCCTCCCCTTCCTTATGGGTGTTCCCCTCCCAACCCTTCCCCCATTGCCGCCCTCCCCCCATAGTCTAGTTCACTGGGGGTTCAGTCTTAGCAGGACCCAGGGCTTCCCCTTCCACTGGTGCTCTTACTAGGATATTCATTGCTACCTATGGGGTCAGAGTCCAGGGTCAGTCCATGTATAGTCTTTAGGTAGTGGCTTAGTCCCTGGAAGCTCTGGTTGCTTGGCATTGTTGTACTTTTGGGGTCTCGAGCCCCTTCAAGCTCTTCCAGTTCTTTCTCTGATTCCTTCAATAGGGGACCTATTCTCAGTTCAGTGGTCATTTTTAATATGTTCATCCTACCAATCTTTGAGCTTTAGAGTGCAGTAATCCACCATATAAACAATCTGAAAGAACAAAAATAATCACATCATCAACTCATTAGAAGCTGAAAAATTCTTTGACAAAGTCTATCACCTTTTCATGTTAAGAATCTTAGAGAGATCAGGGAAACAATGTCCATACCTAAAATAATAAACACAATATACAGTAAGCCAATTGCCAACATCAAGCTAAATGGAGACAAATTTAAAAGAATTCCACTAAAATCAGGGATAAGAAAAGCCTGTCCATTTTCTACTTATCTATTCAATATAGTTCTAAAAACTCTAGACAGAGCAATAAGACAACTAAAGAAGACCAAGAGGATATAAATTGGAAAAGAATGAAATGTATTACTCTTTGCAGATGATTTGACAGCATACATAAGTGAACACAAAAATTCTACCAGAGACCTCCTACAGCTGATAAACCTGCTCAGCAAAGTAGATGGATACAAAATTAACTATAAAAAATAGTCAGTAGCCCTCCTTTATACAAATGAAAAATAAGCTGAGAAAGAAATTAGAGAAACAATGCTCTTACAATAGCCGTGAATAATATCAAACATTGAGGTGTAACTCTAACCAATTAAGTCATAGACCTGTATGACAAGAACTTCAAGTCACTGAGGAAAGGAATGGAGGGAGATATGAGAAGATTGAAAGACTTACTTTGGTTTGATTTTATTTTGTTTTATTTTGTTTCTTAAGTTATACTACACAGCTGGGCTATCTGTTATATTGAGATATATTGGATTCAACATAAGCCTGTGATTAAAAGCATGAATCATTAGACCAGGTTAGAACATGTGATTGATTCCTTACTTTCTAAAGTAGTAATTGTTGTTATGTTTGATAAATTTTATTGTTTATTCTGAAATAGGATCTCTTATAACCCACTTGGTCTGTAAATTCACTTTGCAGCTGGTATTGACTTTGAACTTTTAATCTTCCTGCCTATACCTGCAAAGTACTGGGATTAAGTGCACCTTTAAGTTTGGATGGAATTCCTTTTAATTTTTCATTGTAGTTACACCAATACTAATGTTTTTATTTGCATTGGTTCCATGTAAGGTTCTACTTGACTCCCTTTGTAGATTTCAGGAATCAAAATCCTTTAGTCATATCTCAATAGCTCTTTCATTCCTTAGGTATCAGTGCCTAGCTGATGTGTATATGTGGGTGCAAGTCACCGTTTTCTGGATTTTGTAAATGGGAAGTTTATACCAGGGTCACAATTACATTTTTTCTCTTCCAAAATTCTCCATTATTAGATAATTATCACAGAGAAAACTAAGAAATTTTATCTACATCCTTCTATTTTATTTTTCTTTTTACATAGCTCCCTAGAATCGCCTCTCTCTCTCTCTCTCTCTCTCTCTCTCTCTCTCCCTCCCTCCCTCCCTCCCTCCCTCTCTCTCTCTCTCTCTCTCTCTCTCTCTCTCTCTCTCTCTGTGTGTGTGTGTGTGTGTGTGTGTGTGTGTCCTTATGGTCCTTATTTGATGTTTAAAACAAACACAATGTCCAGAATATCTTCTAACTTAACTAAAATAGTACCCCACCACAAATGAAAGCAAAATCTAAACATCGATATTTCTACATATGTGGGACAGGTACTTGTAAATTGAGGTATGATAGAAAGAAAATGCTTGGAGCAGAGACTGGAGATGAGCATAACTTGGGATCTATCACACGGGCAGGCATCAAACCCCGACACTAATCATGTTGTGCTTGCAGACAGGAGCCTAGACTGACTGTGAGAAGGTCTACCAGCAGCTGACTGAGACAGATGCAGATACTTACAACCAACCATTTGACTGAGGTTGAGGACCCTGTATGGAAGACTTAGGGAAAGGATTGAAGGGGGTGAAGGGGCTGGCTATTCCACAGAAAGAACAACAGTATTATCTAACTCAGACACCTCAGAGCTGCCAGAGACTAAGACACAAATCAAATAGCAAACATGGGCTGGTCCGTTGCCTCCAGCACACTCATAGCAGAGGACTGCCTTGCCTGGCCTCAGTGGGAGAGGATGAGCTTAATCCTGGAGAGATTTAACACCCTAGGGATCAGGAAGCTTCAGGGGGATGAGATGGTGGGTCAGTGCCTGTGGTGTAAGGTAAGGTTGGTGGGTGGCAATAGGTGTGTGGGTAGGGGAGCACCATCTCAGAGGCAAAGGGAGGGGGAATGTGGTGAAACATTTTGGAAGGGTGGACCAGAAAGGGGAGCAACTTTTGGAATGGCAAACAAAATAATTCAATAAAAAGGAATAATTACATTCTGCAAATAATTTTAGGGAATATTTTTAAGGTCATATTTCAAAAAGACCCACTATCACATGAGCTCTAATGAGAATATGTTGTTAAAATGAAACTGAAAAACATACTGGATGAGTAAAATAAGTTCTAGGTCCTTACAATGAGATATGTGAAGTTATTCATGTTAATTTAGCTTTGGGATTTCTATTATGGCAGTGCAAATACTAATTCTTTCTTTTCAGAGTATTGTATTCAAATAAGAGTAATATTTTAAACTTTACATAATGATAATTTATTTCGGAATATAGAAAAACCATTCAATGAGAGCAATTGTCATGTCATTCATTTCTAGATTAAGCATATATCTTGAAAAATACGTAACAAGATGCATTATAATCAAGTTTCTTATTTCTTATTGATTCAGTTATATTTGCCACAAAGTATTGTAAAATCATCCCAATTTTACAAATTTTGGATGCTATCAAATTTTAAATATGACATTTAGTGATGTACATGTTGTGAACGCAGAAAGGGTTCCCTAATGTCCAGTAAGGTTTTACATATTTACCTCCTATTCATGGAATATATATGAAAGACACATAAAAGATTTCTACATTATCTTCTAGAAAAAACATGAGATATTTTCCATTATCCTCTGAGTTTAGAATTTAAGGCCATTGCTTGTATTGTTTGCTACGTTATATATAAATTAAATGTACTTTCCAGAAAATAAAGATAATTGATAATAAACTCTAGGCTATTTCTCCGATCTCAGATACATAAGATAATATGTAGGATTTCTTACTATTCAATTCCACTGTGGAGGGATGACTCCACTACAATGCTCTCCATGGTAATCCAACCCCTCTGGCATATAGTGTGATAGCCCCGTCTGTGGCTTCAGTTACAGAGTATTAGCACTTATACACTATCAATTTTAATTCTTTATTATTTATGGCCTCAGGAACTAAGTATCCTAAATTAATAAAACATTTTATTTATTGATTATATTGAAAATTGAAGCGTGCTTAAGGTTACCTATAATTGTATGGCCAATGGTACTCTAGGGGATTAATATTTCTCTGTGTAAAGATGGATGCAAAGAAAGCTCAGCAACCCTCTTCTCTCTTCCCTCCATTCCTCTGTCCCTGTCTCTGTCTGTCTGTCTGTCTGTCTGTCTGTCTGTCTGTCTGTCTATCTATCTATCTATCTACCTACCTACCTACCTATCTATCTATCTATCTATCTATCTATCTATCTATCTATCTATCTATCTATCTATCTATCTATCTATCTGTTTCTCTTTCTTTCCTCACTGTCATTCTTTAGTCTTTGTTCTTCTTGGACTTGTTCTGTTATCAAGAGTGCCCCGAAACTCACAGCAATCCTCTTACTTCAGCCTCTTGAAAGTCACATTTAGAGACAAGAACCATGTGGCCTGGCCTAATACATTTTCTCACTTGCTTGTCCAAGTTGAAGGAATTGATGATATCAAATTTGTGATTGTCTAAAGTTACTGTGTTTTAGCTACATTTTTAAAAAATCATATTTCAAGGCTCTTCAAATATGTCTGTGGGTATCTTCTACAATTCACCATGGGCTCCTGACATATGTTCTTGAATTCTTGTATAAATATCATCTCCTGTGCTCCATCAGTGACTCTGTTCCCTAAGTCTCTAGTCCAGCACTTCTGTCTTGATGCTGTGAATTTTCTTGGTATTGCATTCTTCCTGGTGTCCTCTGCACACTAACATGCAGGGTACTCACCCACTCCACTAGAGAACTAATCAAATCCCACGTGCTTGCCTGATCAATGGTGACCTCCATCTACATTTCCAGCGACATACTTTACTTTTCAAAGAACTCAGGCCACCATGCTATGATCATAATCTGGGCAACTATACATGACAGACAATAAAAGCTACTTCTCTCCTTGCTCCTAGTCCCTAGAAAATTACTAACTAGTACACAATCCTCCTGCAACAAGCAAAACATACTCCTCATATGTAGCATAGCAACATCTATTTTCAACTGTTTTTGAAAGCTACTTCTATTCAGCCAGAATATTGACTATAAGCACAAAGGTATGTGTATATACATATAAACATTTCCATTCATTTATTTATCCCCATTTGTATTTCAATGAAAGAAAAGCATTCCTGAAACTAGTTTTGGCAGTATATGCCTGTAATTCTATCAGTTGGAGAGTAGACAGTAAAACAAGGACAGAGCATTAAGAGGTAGCCTTGGTTTCATAACCTTAAAAATAAACCATATTTTAGATGTTGCATAACCATCAGCTATGTGACAGTTTCCTTTCTCTTTTTCTGCAGGTGACAATATGTGCCGCATTAACAATGGGGGCTGTGGCACGCTCTGCCTGGCCATTCCAGGAGGCCGTGTGTGCGCCTGTGCTGATAATCAGCTTTTGGATGAAAATGGAACTACTTGCACATGTAAGTCCCCTTTTTATTTTCTGCCACTCATCGTGCGTATGGCTGTTTGTGAAGGCGAGGAGCATTAGAAACCGACAGAACTGAAATCACAACTAGAAAGACGTATCTGTATAATTGCTTAGATAGAATTCTAGACTGTCTTATGTCACTCCATTTTTAATATGCATTGAATAATGGTAACAAGATGCTGCATAGCATACTCCCTGCTGCATATGGCTGACTGGATAATGTTGATGCATCTATGCCATATGAGCAAATTTTTCATGTCACATAAGTCTCGTAATCAGCAGTTGCAGCTGACAGTGTTGGGGGTGGTGCACATATTAGTCTTAAAATGATTTTCAATGAATTGGCAGCTCAGATGTCTATATTTGAAGATGAAGAAGAAGGAGGAAAGAGACGTCTAAGAAATTTAAAGGGTATAAAAGAAGTGATTCAACGGGATTGACTGACTTGGATTAAAGACACTTTTATTAGTTTTTGTCATATCACTGAATTTACTGTGCTTGTTATTCCAAGAGGAATCTTGAAATTATTCCTTCCTACCTCAAATTATATCCCCCAAGCACAATAACTGCCACAATACTATGTATGTACCAAGAGCTAAGTAGACATTTCCTGAAGGATTTCAATATCACATTGTGGTTCAAGGTTATTCAGAGAAAGGAATTCAATAGGTTGTGTATATGTATGTTTGTATGCATGCATGCATGTGTGTATGTGTGCAGAAAGATGATAGGCTTATCCTAAGGAGTTAACTGATATCCACAGAGGTAGAGAAACCTTAGGATGCGCAAACTGCAAACTCAGCATAGCAGAAACATCTGCCCAGAGCACCTGCAGACCCAAGTCTCAGGAGTTAATATTTTAGTCCAAATTGATGAGGGAAGATATCTGGGCCTCCATAAGTCAGGGCTAAAATAATTTCATTTTGGAGCTACATTCTCTTTTACATTGTACTTCTGTTTTTTAGCCCAGGCTCACACTTCAATATCTGCTACTTTAGGTTTATTTTTGTTTAACATGAACACAATTGTCTTATTATTTAATACCTACCATTAACATGATCTTTAAGAACAAGGTTTTAAGTCATTTTTTATATTTGATTGTTTGAGACATTTATGATCTATTGTTAAAGGCATTTGTGACTTTTTCACTGCTTTCAATAAGTTCTGTAATTTTCTGTATAGTCCACATTCGATTCATGTTACATCTTCAGGTATTTGGAAGAAAACGACCAGTCCTAACATAAGGACACTAATTGTTTGAATTTTTTAATATATTGAATGCCAATATTATCTTAAATACCAACTATTTGAAATGAAGACTTTAGCTTCTCTGTTATTCACTTTATCACCTGTACTTTAATCCTTTTCTATTATAATGTAGTACTAACCAATAACATTATTTTGAAGTACCAAATTGCTTATAGAAATTGGAGGGAGCTTCGGGAGTAGATCTAGGTAGCAGAGTGGTAGACAACATTTGAGTCCTTCACTTGATCATTAGCATTTTATTATACATGTCTCCTACATATTTAGCTAGTTAATTAAATTTAAAATGTTTTATATTCTTTTTGTACACTACAGTTCTACTGATTGTATTTTCTAGTATTCAAGCTTTAAGTAGTCCATTATTTATTAATAATCACTAATATTGAGATATATTTTAAAGTAACATCTTTAAAGAAAAAATATAAAAGTGAATATATATGTTCATTCAACACATACTCTATAGAGAGCTGAATGCTAATGTCTTGCAAATGTCCCACATTTGTCTTTTTAAGGGAGAAGCAATTCCCTAGTATATAAATTCTTGCCCAAGCAAAATTTCCCTTCAAAATTCTTTCTGTCAAAAAATGTTGTTCGTTTCTTTCTAAAAATATAAATGCTTCCCTTTCAAGGTTGCAGGGAGGACAAATTGCAATGTGTTTCTGAGTCACTAGATGATGCTTTCTCTGTCTTTGTTCTGGGTACTGTGTTTGCCTCCCATTCTATTGCTAGTTTTGAAAAGAGACTGTCAAGACCCATTGCTCATTTCCCCACAGACAGGTAGTAAGCATTGTTTTCAACAGATAGAAGTCTCTCACATCACTTGGTTAGTAACCTTAATTTTATCTTAACCTTTGAGAGACAAAATGCACCTAATGTGCACATTTATTGGTATAATACCTTTAAAAGGATCGATTTAGCATTGTTTTTCTATTATATCACCATAATTTCTGCCAGCCAAAATGAAGAACTCTGAGATTTTAAACAAAATAGAACATGCACACACATACACACGCACATGCACACACATGCACACACGCACACACGCACACTTCCACGCATACACAATATTTAAACCCCAGTCAGGTTTGCTTTCCCTTCTGATCCATCGGTAGACTTTCTGAGAAGGATAGGAGGCAGCACTGAATATACATCTACTTTAGTTTTGCTAGACACAGATTTGTAGTTTCTCATGCAAATTAAGGGCCTACCTTTGTACCTAAGCATAGCCAGACTTTGTCAGGTTCCAGTTAAATCTTTGAGAATGTCCTGGATAAATCATTAACAGTCACCTTATTTATATTAAACAGCATGCATTCTCTTAGGACACAACAAAATGATCAGGAGTCCAGAATATCAGAGATATTGATATCTTATGAGTCTTTATTATATCAAGGGGAGTATAATTATAAGACACTAAAATCAAAATTTTTAATGAGTTCCTTAATCCGCATTGTGGAAATCATAGTTATATGGGTAAATCGCCTTCTAATTATATTTCCTGTTATGTCTATTACTGTGCTTAATCTAGACCTAATAGATCTAAACCTAATAGATAACTAATAACCTAATAATCTAAACCTAATAGATAACTTTAGAGTTAAATTTGTACGAGTTTAATATTGATAAAATAACAGATAACATTATTGTAGAGGAAAATGAATTTAGAGAATATAAATTTATGAGAAAAACAGACACTGGCAAAGATAAATGAACTGGGTTAAGAAATATACAAAAGCTGAGCATATCATATAAACATAAGGAGCAAACACTTGCCCATATCTTCATTATTCTAATAAGTTATACCTGTACGTATAAATTGTTTTGTGTACATTCTTATGAGTCCCGGCAAAAGTACAAAATGGTTTTTGAGTCAGCTATTCATCCTCTCCTAGACATATTGTCATTGAAAAGCATATGCGCACAAGGAAAAACACATATTGTTCTTACAAGTTGTATTGGGGACACATAAAGCAAGCCGAGAAATGCCAGTCAATGACAAATGGCCGTCTTCTCCATCCTGCAAGCATCCCAGGCTGAGGTTTAGTCTTATTTACACATTATGTATCTGTACCACTTCATTGTTAGTGTTATGTATCCAAGTACTTGCTCTTTATACTTAGATCACTGAGATTAACTATTTAAATATTGTGATAACATATCAAAGGGGCCTTTGTTGGTTGGTACACAGAATTAGAAATGGCTCTGCCACTAAATAGGTCTGAGTGTTATTTATTTCTCCAATAACGACTAGAATCCTGTCTCAGCTCTGACTCTGGATGTTGGTCCAACACTCTGCCACCACTACTAAACCAACCAGTCATGTAGCATGTTCCGTAGATTCTTGAAAGCGAGAGATACAACTACCCTAAACAGAACTCTAGCTGAGAACCCAATCCAGAAACACCTGGAATGTTCCAGACTCCAAGCATAACTATGAGGATCATAGAATAGAGAGATAGAAGTGTTTACTGTTGATTTCTACAGACCTTGTTGCCTACCTCCATAATAATGAAAAAGCAGGTTATTTTGGCTTGTAAGGTAAGTTTATTGTGCACAATGTCGATTACACATCTGAAGCTAGGATAATTATTTTCAGATATTGCCAGTAGTATCATGTGACCATACACTGAAAAATTAAAATATTTTCAGGGAATGTTGGTCTCCTTCTAGAACCTGTAGTTCGCAGATGAGGTAAAACAATTTTAATAAAGTGAAGAAAGAGAAATTTACCTATTCTTTTCACACTAAGATTTGTCAAAGTGGTAAATATGTCCTTTCAAATTTGCTGTATCTGCCTGTTAAAATTCTATCCTTTTAAGACACCACATACAAACTGATACAAACTGCCTCAGTTTCTTTGAAGCACAATGCAGTAACTCATTTTTCTTATAAAATTCCAATGTTTCTTCACATATATAGTTTAAGTTCCTACTTATTTAGTGCTGTAAATAATATAAATACAAATTTATATTGTATTAATAATATAAATAACTAGTAATTATATTTATTCCTACTTATTTAGGGATAATAATTTATAAATTATTAGGTATTATCCTAATATTTTTTAGAGATAATACTTCATAGTGAAGAATATATTAGTCATAACTTGCTGACAAAGGAACTAAAATTCAGAAACCTGGCACATGAAGTCAGCTTTTAAAAAGCACATACAAGAGAGAAAACAGCATGCTATTAACCAGTCCTTGGTGGTGATTCCTTTAGGCTTCTGATTGGTTCAGGCTACCTCGTACACTGTGATGTGCCAATTGAATTAAGTAAGCAATCCGAGCCTTGCAAACAAAATGGTGGGAGATCCTGGTTTCATTCATTCTCAATGAATTGACATCAAATAGATGGATAGTCGATCTACATTAAACAGCAGGGATATTTTTCATGATGAAATTGTAGCTTAAAGCGATGCAGACAGAGAACATGCCCCCAACAAAAAACATCAGCATATCACATAGTTGGTGAGGAGTGAATTTTAATGTCTTACTTGGAAGAAAACAAGACTGAAAGAAGATCCCATATTTTGTGCTTGTGATGGTTTGCCATGGTCAAATCCTCTTAGCATTTAGAATTGATATCTATTAGCATAACAATTCAGAACTTGTAACCTCTGAAAACCACAGAAAAATTTAGTTGATCAGTTATAGGATGCATGTATTTTCCTCATGATAATTTGGGGAGAATTATAAAATATTAAATTGAAAAGGAGGTTAGAAATGATCCTCAAAATCACATTAAGTTTTAAAATGATTTTATTTTATAAATTATGTGGGCTGTTTTAGTTGGAATAAGAAAATAATCCCTTAACTCCTCCACAGATGCTTGAAAGGAAAGGCCAGTCTCTCCACTGGCTGTCATTCCCAGAAAATCAAGTTGCAGTTTACAAAACAGCAGTAATCCAGAGTCTAACAATGTCAATGGTCTTCTGTGCTTCTTGCCACCATTTGGAACACCAGATATATCCCTGTGATACACAGTGTTACTATGTGGGGAGTCATTTATCTCCTGCTGTGGCAAGCCTCACATCCTAGGATCTATGCAATCTAAAGTATAGTAAAAACTGTTTAAGGCATGAAAAAGGTTTAGAAGTCCCATTCAAAGGATTATTTAATTCCCCCTTTGCACAGAAACTCACAGAGGTTAAATACCACTTTCGCACGCTGCTCAGAAGACTTCTCTGTCTAATGAAAAACCTTTCTATGATCTAACAGATACAGGCCATAGCTGAATTTCTCACTTCATCATCTCATGTAACAGTGTGATCCGACAACATCCAATTAGCTAGAACTTCAAGTTTCCCTTTGGGCCACATTCCTGGGTTCCAGATTCTAGTAAAATATTTTGTTATACTGAGATGAGAATGTGAAATGAAGGGTTGGAGAATAAGTTGAGTGCTAGAGTATTCGCTGCCCTTCCAGAGCTTACAACTTCTGCAATTATAGCTCCGGAGTACCTGACACCTTCTTCTGGAGCTTTGGCATGTGCTGGCATTTACAGACACACACACACACACACACACACACACACACACACACACACACTTACATACTCTAAAAATTTTAATAAAAATTATAATAAAACAATATGGTTTTTCTTTACTTCATGTGGTTCTGAGTATTATTTCCTCCAATTGTGTTTCTAGAGATAGGAAACAACTCTAGAATGAGTTCTTGATGCTGGGAAGTGAGACATGATCTTTTGTTTGTTTTGTTTTGTTTTGTTTTCTCTAACAAGTTTTCACAATAAGCTGGAAAAATGACATTTTCCGCCAAGCAAGTCATAATTCATGCTGTGTCATTTCTGAACTTGGTTAAGCTAAAGGATTATTTATTATTTTGTCAGTTCCTTATTGCTCAGACCATGTTGTCCTGGTGACAGAATTATGCATTTTGTGTATGGTTTCAAATTTATGGTTGAAAGCATAGCTCTGCAGTGAAGTATACAATTATAGCACTTGCTAAGGTTCTGGAAGCAGTGCATTGCTGTGCTCAGACAACCAAGCACTATTCATATCCACATTAAGCACTGGATCAAAATTACATACGTGGAGCTCTAAGTAAATGTTCATTTTTTTCTCTCCATGCATGCATATATGAAATTGAAATTTGCCCAAGCTCATCCATGCTCGTGATCAGTGAGAGACGAGAATCAACTGCCGATTCAAATTTAGCGAACCTGTCTTCCTAAAGGATTTCTATAGCTCCCCGAGACAGACTCTCAGTATAACAACAGCATTAAATTCCAAGATGTCAGGCAGCAAACTCTTTTATGCATTAAGTCTAAGCCTGGATTCTATTAAGTATTATTCTTTTGTACATATGCTGACATGATATTTATGAATCTTAAAAGAAGATTTTCAATTTGAAACTCCTTCATAGAAGTTTTAAACAGCTGTAGAAAGAATGCGGAGTTGAGTTCTGTTACCGTTTGTTGGTTTGTTTTAGATGAGCTATTCCTCTTTTATACTGTGCTCAGTACATTTGCTTCCTCTCAACATTCATTCAAAAGTAGCCTGGTATACAGGTTATCAATTTGGACAGTGTTATAGATGGTACTGTCACCTAGTTCCATGTTGCTCAGTTAGTTCTGGCACACATATCCTAGATTCCAAGCTGGTCCCTTGTTCATCTTATCACATGGATCTTTGTTTCCTTGATAATGAGCATTGTTGGGAGAAAAGTAGCCCGTCTTCCACCAACACGGATCCTGTTTGCACTACGAATTGTGGTTCCTGGGTGTTAGCTATAACTGCTGGTTGCATCTGAAAAGTTCAGCTTAGTGATAGAATAGACTGATAAAACCCTGAAGACTTTGCAAACCGATGCTTAGTATCTAAGAGGTTAGGGGTAAGGCTCATTTTAAACTATTTGCTACTAACTGTGAAGATCCGAGTTCAGATCTTCACAACCCACCTAAATGTCAGACAGACCAAGTGTGATCCCCATACTTAGAAGCCAGAGACATGATAGTCCTGGGCCAACCTGGCATTTCAAAAAATGAAAATGAAAAGAAAGAAATCCAATTATCTATAAAATTCTTTTTCAGTATGCATTAAATAGTAATGTACCAGGGATTACATTTTGGTTACCATATAACATTGTTGGCTTCGAGGAGATTTCGGGATTCTAACAGATAATACATGAGCCATGCATCCAACACGAAGAGCACGGGTGGTGGCATAGCCTCCATGTTTATGTAGATTCTATCTTATTTCCCCCTTCAAGTCAATTGTGGGCCATGTGTAAATTCTTAAGCAGTCCTTGCAAATGCAATGATTCTATGACTTCTTTAAAGGCAGATCCAAAAAGGAATGGGCTAAGAATTCTTCCCAAGATTTTCCTCAAATAAGATATTATCTACACACACCTGATTAAAAATAATAATCAGTGAACTACTAGATAAACAAACATAAAATAAATAAATATCCTAATGACAAACATACATTTCTGTCCACACTGCACAAACATACTCGGCAAACAAATCCAGAGCAGAAACATATTTAAGATACACAGAGGACACCATGGAAAAGAGTTGTACAACAGAGTTTAAAATTTAATATGAATACAGCAAATATAGAGGCGAATGCCAGCAGCAAACCACTGAACTGAGAATAGGTCCCCTATTGAAGGAATCAGAGAAAGAACTGGAAGAGCTTGAAGGGGCTCGAGACCCCAAAAGTACAACAATGCCAAGCAACCAGAGCTTCCAGGGACTAAGCCACTACCTAAAGACTATATATGGACTGACCCTGGACTCTGACCCCATAGGTAGCAATGAATATCCTAGTAAGAGCACCAGTGGAAGGGGAAGCCCTGGGTCCTGCTAAGACTGAACCCCCAGTGAACTAGTCTATGGGGGGGAGGGCGGCAATGGGGGGAGGGTTGGGAGGGGAACACCCATAAGGAAGGGGAGGGGGGAGGGGGATGTTTGCCCAGAAACCGGGAAAGGGAATAACACTCGAAATGTATATAAGAAATACTCAAGTTAATAAAAAAAAATAAATAAAAAAAAAGCAAAAAAAATTTAATATGTATGTGTACTTAATATATATAAAGAAATAGAGTCTGTGTGATGTACACATACACTGTTATCAATAGTTTAAGATCATTCATTATCTGAAGTAGGAAATATAAAGATTTAGAATCCTATAAGGGGTTGGGTTCGTTAGTTGTGTTTGTGGTTTTATTTTTGTTTTTTCGTATTTGGATTTCATGCTACCTCCATATGATAGCTTATGTTTATTTAACAGATACTAGAGGAATGGTATCAGAGAGAATTTGCTTTAGTGTTTTGTTACTTGGAAACAATAGAAAAGAAATGTTCCTATCTGTCAATGTACCCACAGTCAGCATAACTGAGAGATTCGGAGCAACACAGGGTACCTTTGTTCAAGCTGAATATTTCATCCACTGCAGTCATTCTTTCTGGCTTGAAATGAAATCTCAGCCCATGGTGGGATCTTTTGTTTCTATTTCTACAGACCCCTAAACCTTGTGCCTTACTGTGCCACTCTGAAGCAGTTTCCTGCAGGCATAGTTCAAAAATCATGCTCCCCTTTCAATTCTTTCCTGCAAGGGAGAAACAGAGACCAAGGCAATGTTATGATCAGGGTGGTAGAGGTTCCACCTTTGACTCAAGAGGTTCTCTTGATGCCACTGGGAGTGAGGTGTGTATAAGTTTCCTGTCAGTTCAGTAGCCCACAGGACTTATGAGAAATGAAATGCAACTTAAAGCCGTTAGAACAGAAATTGGAGATTGTCACAGCAAAAAATCCTGCTTGAGTTAGTTAAGACCATTTTCTGACCACAAGACACAAATCGTCCCTTGCTGTGGATCCCTTCCTGTTATGTATCTATCTCATCCACCTAAAGAGATCAGAAGAATAGTAATACTTTCAGGTTATGATACATCTCAATGGAATTTCAAACATTCAGATCCCAGATATAGACCATTTCAGATTAGCAAAATGAAGTTTAGCAAAGTGAGGAGAGCCACTAACCTTGTCTTATTCCTGAGTCTTTTTCTCTGTGGTTACCTCCTAGGAGATTTGTTTGAACTAAAATGATGTACTGTAGAGAAGGTTTTCTTACCAACAATCAGATGAACAATGAAGGCTGTACAAGCTCAGGAGAAAATGAGATGGTGGTGTTCTTTTTCTTTAGTGACAACTTCTTAAAAGAAACCTTTATTATATTTTCACAGAATAATTATTGTTAGCAAAATTAAATGTTCCATTCCCCAGATGGCCATCAGTACAACGGTCTTTATGTATTTTCTGCAGAGAAATTAGAATGTTGTCATTAGAACATATTTCCTACTTAAATTATTTATGCACTAGAGCATAATAGTCTTTATTTAATGCCATGAATATAATTTTATATGATTATTGTGAAAGTGGTTTATCTTCAGATGTTAGTTTTAAATTTGTAGGTTCCATGTTTATTTTAGGAACTTAATGTATTTTATACGCTACTGTTTTATATTCGTCAAACCAATGCTGTCCACAAACAAATTAATAAACCCAGTGTTTCTCTTTGTTACCTTTTTATGACAACCTATGGTAAAAACACCTGCAAGCAATTTCTCAATTTCCTGCATAAGACACCACAGTATAATTATATTCTTAATGTGTATGTTAGACATGTAGACAAATTCATCTTATTTTTTTTCAGTTTTTCCCCTTTGACCAACACTTTCTTCATTCCCTCTTCAGTTAGACCACTGAACTGAGCTTAGCAAGTGTCCATTTATGTGTAATGTGCACACAGACAATTATTTACCGTATAATGTCATTGAAACCTTGCTACTTAAATAAATACGGAGAGCATCATGGGTGCAACAAGCCAGAAAAATGAAAAGTCAAATACTGTCTGACCTCATTTCTGTGGGGTTCTAAAGCAACTTGAAACCCCCAGTGAGTCATGACCCAAAAAAAAAATTTAAAACGTATGAGCTTAGTATTTTGTATATGTCTTGTTTTTTCAACTCTAGTTAATCCTGAAGAAATAATATTCCATATATGTAAACCTGGAGAATTTCGCTGCAAAAACAAACACTGTATTCAAGCTCGGTGGAAGTGTGATGGCGATGATGACTGCCTAGACGGGAGCGATGAAGACTCTGTAACATGCTGTATGTTCTCCCTCAAATAATCTCAAACTATATGTCCCTGAGTGAGTGTGTGGATTACCAAAGTAGCCTACAACATATCTGAAATTTTGTCTGCTGTAAATTCATTCAAATTTCTTTCCTAGTGGCTCTTTGCTTAAGGTTAAAGTATAGAAAACTTCCTTTGCATTGAAGTCAAGGTCTGCTTTTCTCCTCTTTCCCTATCCTTCCTATGTCTGTTCTCTGATGAACAAACCACATTACGATGTTACTCCATAGTACACTTTGGGATCTTTGCTTGTACAGACATGAAAAGTCAGGTTAACTCCTTTTGAGACAGAAATTTGGATACAAATGTCACATTTCATCTCATTGCTTTTTAACAACAAAGACTTAAAGAAAATTTAAAGGGTTGGTGTGGATTTGGACTGCAGTGCTACCTGTATTACTGTCTCTAGTTATGATTGGAAACACACCTGGAGCACTCAACCCGGAAGGAATCTTTTTTATGCCTACCTATATTTCCACCAAGCCTTTGATGTTTGCCAGAACAAAAGCTGTTGTTCATGTTCCTGGTGAAAATAGGGACACTCCTCACATGTAGAGATATAAGACAGTTTTGAAAAGCATATGAAACATTCCTCCGAGATTACATTTGATTAGCAAAATGACTTTAAACCTGAAAAGGATTTTATTAGGAAAAATAATTATTTTTGGTAACAACTTCTTTCATTTTAACATGATTGAAATAATTCAGAGTTAATTCTGTTCACTTTTCATTTGTTTGAAATTAAAATATAACAATATGAAATAGTTTTTAAAACTACATACAAGTGGTCTACTCCACAATATGTAACAATCGCGCTCTGAATAAAAAATGCCACAAGATTACACATCTCAAAACTTTTTACTAACTGCTAGTCCCTGATACATAAACCGAATTAATCCATGGACTCATTGCTACTTTCTCTGGAATTCCTCTCACGAACCATCAATTCATTTTCTTTTGTATTAATCCTCATGTTATCATTTTCATTTGTACTATTATCTGTATGTACTATGAGTGTTGATTATTAAATTGATACAACACTTTTGGAGTGGCAAGAGAGAGCATTTTCTGGAAGGATGAATAGTTTGTTTCCTAGCGTTCTAAACACATAGAATATCAAGTCGTACCTGACTTAACTGCTCCACTTCTTTTTTTTTTTTTTTTTTAGTTTTTTTTTTTTTAATTAACTTGAGTATTTCTTATATACATTTCAAGTGTTATTCCCTTTCCCGGTTTCCGGGCAAAATCCCCCTCCCCCCTCCCCTTCCTTATGGGTGTTCCCCTCCCAACCCTCCCCCCATTGCCGCCCTCCCCCCATAGTCTAGTTCACTGGGGGTTCAGTCTTAGCAGGACCCAGGGCTTCCCCTTCCACTGGTGCTCTTACTAGGATATTCATTGCTACCTATGGGGTCAGAGTCCAGGGTCAGTCCATGTATAGTCTTTAGGTAGTGGCTTAGTCCCTGGAAGCTCTGGTTGCTTGACATTGTTGTACTTTTGGGGTCTCGAGCCCCTTCAAGCTCTTCCAGTTCTTTCTCTGATTCCTTCAACGGGGGACCTATTCTCAGTTCAGTGGTTTGCTGCTGGCATTCGCCTCTGTATTTGCTGTATTCTGGCTGTGTCTCTCAGGAGCGATCTACATCCGGCTCCTGTCGGTCTGCACTTCTTTGCTTCATCCATCTTGTCTAATTGGGTGGCTGTATATGTATGGGCCACATGTGGGGCAGGCTCTGAATGGGTGTTCCTTCAGTCTCTGTTTTAATCTTTGCCTCTCCCTTCCCTGCCAAGGGTATTCTTTTTCCTCATTTAAAGAAGGAGTGAAGCATTCACATTTTGATCATCCGTCTTGAGTTTCCTTTGTTCTAGGGATCTAGGGTAATTCAAGCATTTGGGCTAATAGCCACTTATCAATGAGTGCATACCATGTATGTCTTTCTGTGATTGGGTTAGCTCACTCAGGATGATATTTTCCAGTTCCAACCATTTGCCTACGAATTTCATAAACTCGTTGTTTTTGATAGCTGAGTAATATTCCATTGTGTAGATGTACCACATTTTCTGTATCCATTCCTCTGTTGAAGGGCATCTGGGTTCTTTCCAGTTTCTGGCTATTATAAATAAGGCTGCGATGAACATAGTGGAGCACGTGTCTCTTTTATATGTTGAGGCATCTTTTGGGTATATGCCCAAGAGAGGTATAGCTGGATCCTCAGGCAGTTCAATATCCAATTTTCTGAGGAACCTCCAGACTGATTTCCAGAATGGTTTTACCAGTCTGCAATCCCACCAACAATGGAGGAGTGTTCCTCTTTCTCCACATCCTCGCCAGCATCTGCTGTCACCTGAGTTTTTGATCTTAGCCATTCTCACTGGTGTGAGGTGAAATCTCAGGGTTGTTTTGATTTGCATTTCCCTTATGACTAAAGATGTTGAACATTTCTTTAGGTGTTTCTCAGCCATTCGGCATTCCTCAGCTGTGAATTCTTTGTTTAGCTCTGAACCCCATTTTTTAATAGGGTTATTTGTTTCCCTGCGGTCTAACTTCTTGAGTTCTTTGTATATTTTGGATATAAGGCCTCTATCTGTTGTAGGATTGGTAAAGATCTTTTCCCAATCTGTTGGTTGCCGTTTTGTCCTAACCACCGTGTCCTTTGCCTTACAGAAGCTTTGCAGTTTTATGAGATCCCATTTGTCGATTCTTGATCTTAGAGCATAAGCCATTGGTGTTTTGTTCAGGAAATTTTTTCCAGTGCCCATGTGTTCCAGATGCTTCCCTAGTTTTTCTTCTATTAGTTTGAGTGTGTCTGGTTTGATGTGGAGGTCCTTGATCCACTTGGACTTAAGCTTTGTACAGGGTGATAAGCATGGATCGATCTGCATTCTTCTACATGTTGCCCTCCAGTTGAACCAGCACCATTTGCTGAAAATGCTATCTTTTTTCCATTGGATGGTTTTGGCTCCTTTGTCAAAAATCAAGTGACCATAGGTGTGTGGGTTCATTTCTGGGTCTTCAATTCTATTCCATTGGTCTATCTGTCTGTCTCTGTACCAATACCATGCAGTTTTTATCACTATTGCTCTGTAATACTGCTTGAGTTCAGGGATAGTGATTCCCCCTGAAGTCCTTTTATTGTTGAGGATAGCTTTAGCTATCCTGGGTTTTTTGTTATTCCAGATGAATTTGCAAATTCTGCTGTCTAACTCTTTGAAGAATTGGATTGGTATTTTGATGGGGATTGCATTGAATCTGTAGATTGCTTTTGGTAAAATGGCCATTTTTACTATATTAATCCTGCCAATCCATGAGCATGGGAGATCTTTCCATCTTCTGAGGTCTTCTTCAATTTCTTTCCTCAGTGTCTTGAAGTTCTTATTGTACAGATCTTTTACTTGCTTGGTTAAAGTCACACCGAGGTACTTTATATTATTTGGGTCTATTATGAAGGGTGTCGTTTCCCTAATTTCTTTCTCGGCTTGTTTCTCTTTTTTATAGAGGAAGGCAACTGATTTATTTGAGTTAATTTTATACCCAGCCACTTTGCTGAAGTTGTTTATCAGCTTTAGTAGTTCTCTGGTGGAACTTTTGGGATCACTTAAATATACTATCATGTCATCTGCAAATAGTGATATTTTGACCTCTTCTTTTCCGATCTGTATCCCCTTGATCTCCTTTTGTTGTCTGATTGCTCTGGCTAGAACTTCAAGAACTATATTGAATAAGTAGGGAGAGAGTGGGCAGCCTTGTCTAGTCCCTGATTTTAGTGGGATTGCTTCAAGTTTCTCTCCATTTAGTTTAATGTTAGCAACTGGTTTGCTGTATATGGCTTTTACTATGTTTAGGTATGGGCCTTGAATTCGTATTCTTTCCAGGACTTTTATCATGAAGGGGTGTTGAATTTTGTCAAATGCTTTCTCAGCATCTAATGAAATGATCATGTGGTTTTGTTCTTTCAGTTTGTTTATATGATGGATCACGTTGATGGTTTTCCGTATATTAAACCATCCCTGCATGCCTGGGATGAAGCCTACTTGATCATGGTGGATGATTGTTTTGATGTGCTCTTGAATTCGGTTTGCCAGAATTTTATTGAGTATTTTTGCGTCGATATTCATAAGGGAAATTGGTCTGAAGTTCTCTTTCTTTGTTGTGTCTTTGTGTGATTTAGGTATAAGAGTAATTGTGGCTTCGTAGAAGGAATTCGGTAGTGCTCCATCTGTTTCAATTTTGTGGAATAGTTTGGATAATATTGGTATGAGGTCTTCTATGAAGGTTTGATAGAATTCTGCACTAAACCCGTCTGGACCTGGGCTCTTTTTGGTTGGGAGACCTTTAATGACTACTTCTATTTCCTTAGGAGTTATGGGGTTGTTTAACTGGTTTATCTGTTCCTGATTTAACTTCGATACCTGGTATCTGTCTAGGAAATTGTCCATTTCCTGAAGATTTTCAAATTTTGTTGAATATAGGTTTTTATAGTAAGATCTGATGATTTTTTGAATTTCCTCTGAATCTGTAGTTATGTCTCCTTTTTCATTTCTGATTTTGTTAATTTGGACCCACTCTCTGTGTCCTCTCGTTAGTCTGGCTAAGGGTTTATCTATCTTGTTGATTTTCTCAAAGAACCAACTTTTGGTTCTGTTGATTCTTTCTATGGTCCTTTTTGTTTCTACTTGGTTGATTTCAGCTCTGAGTTTGATTATTTCCTGCCTTCTACTCCTCCTGGGTGTATTTGCTTCTTTTTGTTCTAGAGCTTTTAGGTGTGCTGTCAAGCTGCTGACATATGCTCTTTCCTGTTTCTTTCTGCAGGCACTCAGCGCTATGAGTTTTCCTCTTAGCACAGCTTTCATTGTGTCCCATAAGTTTGGGTATGTTGTATCTTCATTTTCATTAAATTCTAAAAAGTTTTTAATTTCTTTCTTTATTTCTTCCTTGACCAGGTTATCATTGAGTAGAGCATTGTTCAATTTCCACGTATATGTGGGCATTCTTCCCTTATTGTTATTGAAGACCAGTTTTAGGCCGTGGTGGTCCGATAGCACGCATGGGATTATCTCTATCTTTCTGTACCTGTTGAGGCCCGTTTTTTGACCAATTATATGGTCAATTTTGGAGAAAGTACCATGAGGAGCTGAGAAGAAGCTATATCCATTTGCTTTAGGATAGAATGTTCTATAAATATCCGTTAAGTCCATTTGGCTCATGACTTCTCTTAGTCTGTCGACATCACTGTTTAATTTCTGTTTCCATGATCTGTCCATTGATGAGAGTGGGGTGTTGAAATCTCCCACTATTATTGTATGAGGTGCAATGTGTGTTTTGAGCTTTAGTAAGGTTTCTTTTACGTATGTAGGTGCCCTTGTATTTGGGGCATAGATATTTAGGATTGAGAGTTCATCTTGGTGGATTTTTCCTTTGATGAATATGAAGTGTCCTTCCTTATCTTTTTTGATGACTTTTAGTTGGAAATTGATTTTATTTGATATTAGAATGGCTACTCCAGCTTGCTTCTTCTGACCATTTGCTTGGAAAGTTGTTTTCCAGCCTTTCACTCTGAGGTAGTGTCTGTCTTTGTCTCTGAGGTGTGTTTCCTGTAGGCAGCAGAATGCAGGGTCCTCATTGCGTATCCAGTTTGTTAATCTATGTCTTTTTATTAGGGAGTTGAGGCCATTGATATTGAGAGATATTAAGGAATAGTGATTATTGCTTCCCTTTATATTCATATTTGGATGTGAGGTTATGTTTGTGTGCTTTCATTCTCTTTGTTTTGTTGCCAAGACGATTAGTTTCTTGCTTCTTCTAGGGTATAGCTTGCCTCCTTATGTTGGGCTTAACCATTTATTATCCTTTGTAGTGCTGGATTTGTAGAAAGATATTGTGTAAATTTGGTTTTGTCATGGAATATCTTGGTTTCTCCATCAATGTTAATTGAGAGTTTTGCTGGATACAGTAACCTGGGCTGGCATTTGTGTTCTCTTAGGGTCTGTATGACATCTGTCCAGGATCTTCTGGCCTTCATAGTTTCTGGCGAGAAGTCTGGTGTGATTCTGATAGGTCTCCCTTTATATGTTACTTGACCTTTTTCCCTTACTGCTTTTAATATTCTTTCTTTATTTTGTGCGTTTGGTGTTTTGACAATTATGTGACGGGAGGTGTTTCTTTTCTGGTCCAATCTATTTGGAGTTCTGTAGGCTTCTTGTATGTCTATGGGTATCTCTTTTTTTAGGTTAGGGAAGTTTTCTTCTATGATTTTGTTGAAAATATTTACTGGTCCTTTGAGCTGGGAGTCTTCACTCTCTTCTATGCCTATTATCCTTAGGTTTGATCTTCTCATTGAGTCCTGGATTTCCTGTATGTTTTGGACCAGTAGCTTTTTCCGCTTTACATTATCTTTGACAGTTGAGTCAATGATTTCTATGGAATCTTCTGCTCCTGAGATTCTCTCTTCCATCTCTTGAATTCTGTTGGTGAGGCTTGTATCTACAGCTCCTTGTCTCTTCTTTTGGTTTTCTATATCCAGGGTTGTTTCCATGTGTTCTTTCTTGATTGCTTCTATTTCCATTTTTAATTCCTTCAACTGTTTGATTGTGTTTTCCTGGAATTCTTTCAGGGATTTTTGTGATTCCTCTCTGTAGGCTTCTACTTGTTCTCTAAGGGAGTTCTTCATGTCTTTCTTGAAGTCCTCCAGCATCATGATCAAATATGATTTTGAAAATAGATCTTGCTTTTCTGGTGTGTTTGGATATTCCATGTTTGTTTTGCTGGGAGAATTGGGCTCCGATGGTGCCATGTAGTCTTGGTTTCTGTTGCTTGGGTTCCTGCGCTTGCCTCTCGCCATCAGATTATCTCTAGTGTTACTTTGTTCTGCTATTTCTGACAGTGGCTAGACTGTCCTATAAGCCTGTGTGACAGGAGTGCTGTAGACCTGTTTTCCTCTCTTTCAGTCAGTTATGGGGACAGAGTGTTCTGCTTTCTGGCGTGTAGTTTTTCCTCTCTACAGGTCTTCAGCTCTTCCTGTGGGCCTGTGTCTTGAGTTCACCAGGCAGCTTTCTTGCAGCAGAAAATTTGGTCTTACCTGTGGTCCCGAGGCTCAGGTTCGCTCGTGGGGTGCTGCCCACGGGCTCTCTGCAGCGGCAGCAACCAGGAAGACCTGTGCCGCCCCTTCCGGGAGCTTCAGTGCACCAGGGTTCAAGATGGTCTTTGGCTTTTTCCTCTGGCGTCCGAGATGTGTGTGCAGGGAGCAGTCACTTCTGGTTTCCCAGGCTTGTCTGCCTCTCTGAAGGTTTAGCTCTCCCTCCCACGGGATTTGGGTGCAGAGAACTGTTTATCCGGTCTGTTTCTTTCAGGTTCCGGCGGTGTCTCAGGCACAGGGGTCCTGCCGCTCCTGAGCCCTCCCCCACGGGAGCCCAGAGGCCTTATACAGTTTCCTCTTGGGCCAGGGATGTGGGCAGGGGTGAGCAGTGTTGGTGGTCTCTTCTGCTCTGCAGCCTCAGGAGTGCCCACCTGACCAGGCGGTTGGGTCTCTCTCCACTTCTTTTTAATAATAGGCTCACACAGAGCCCATGGATGCTCCCTACCTTTGGCTCCTTCTAGTCCCAGTAATCTTGTACCTGTTCAGAGCACAAGTATTTCATCTGCATACTTAACTCGTTAGCTCTGTCACACATTTATCTTTATCTTTGCTCTTTTTTGTCAACATAGGAAAACTCAGCTATTTTATAGGAATAATTGGCATTGTATTTGTACCATTAATATTGTGATGACACTTTCTGTCAGTATTCTGGAGTATTGTCATATTTTATTCCATTACAGGAGTCATAGGCTTACATTAGGATCTGTACTTCATCTTCTACACATATTCAAGTGTACATAGAAGTCTGTTTCTCTGAAGTGTCTTCACCAAGCTTTGCAGTTGCCTCTTCTCTTGTTTCCCTGGTTGAAATAAGCTTCTTAACTAAAAAGTATTCCTCTATAATTGCCTGGTATTCTTCCTTTCCACATTGCTTCCAGAGTAGTTCTTATAGGATCAAGTCCTTCTAATTGAAGCAGTTGCAGGACCTGTTACCTGACATGTGAGGTGCTTAAAGTTATACACTCAAGTGTTTAACTTGTAGTCCATCATCTATCTACTTAACGTTTATTCTTAAAGAGTTGAATTATTTGTTGCCATTCAGAAAAATGCTTCTTATTGTTCTTGTCTATAATACTGAAATGACATCAGTCTATGAAATTTAATATGATTTGTAGGTGCTTCTTAAGAAATTCTTTGTAACCATCCATAAACCTCAGTACAACACTTAGTTAAGCATCCATCTTCCGTACAATCCTGTTACAGTAGTTCTTATTCTATATCACAATAGCATTGTTTCTTCATCTGGTTTTCTCTAATAAAAGATCAATATCCTCCTTGGAAGATATGTTTGGCTGCAGCATGTTTCTAGTCTCAACTTTAAAAGTGAATCTCTGCTATGAAAGTATGGGAGTATACGAGTAGGAATGTATAAGACAGGAAGTATAGGGCAAGCATCACAGACTATCTGCTTCTAGAACATTCTTTTTGAACATTGCAGTCATTCTGGATAAATGTTACTTCTTCATTTTAAAGTCAATAGTATAATGCAAATACAAACCTTTGAAGAGAATTATTCTAGATTTTAATCATACAATCTTCTACCTACTATTTTTTTATCCCTTTACTGCCAGTATTTCATTAGCTCACCACTAACTACAAAACTCTGATGTTTTTTCTCATTAATAGAGATGTATCAGAGTCTTGAAATCATTATGTAGAGTAGGTAGGCCTAAAGCTTACAACCCCTTGCATCTTCCTTGCTACTGTCTGGTCTTATAAAATTGGCCACAAAGGTCCTTATGAAACTGGCCACAAAACTTCACTACATTATGAATGCATAATCTTGCTCCTTTAAAACATTGATCTCTGATCTTTGTGGGACTTTTATTTTTCATGGGTATCTATACTTTGTAAAGTCTCTGAAAAATTTAGAAAATGTTAATCATGCATTTTATCATAAATAGCAAAAATAGATCAATTCATTCAATGTCTTTTAATAATAATTTCCCCTCCCTCAACTCTTCCCAGACCCTCCCCATATCCTTAGCCACCTAACTACATGTCTTAATTTGAATTTTATTGCTGTGAAAAGACACTATGACCAAGGCAAATTTTATAGAGAATTTTATTGAAATTGGTTTACAGGTACAGAAGTTTATTGCATTATCATTAAGACGGAAACGTAGTACCCAGATAGGCATGGTTTGGAAGAAGCTGAGAGATCTATACCTTGATTTAAGGCTGCTACGAGATGAGTGAACATTCCCAGGTAGCTAGGAGAAGGGTCTCAAAGCCCACATCCACAATGGCACACTATCTCTAGCAAGGCCACGCTTACTCAAACGCGGCCACTCTTCCTAATAGGTCACTTTCTGGGCCAGGCATATACAAACCACCACACTACACATGCAGGCTCTCTTTTCTAAAATAAATTTCACTTTATTCAAATAAAAACCTTCCCTAAAGAATGGAAACAACCATGAGTATTTTAGAAATATGTGTTTTGTGAGTGCATATTTTAATTACACACATTTGATATGCAACAAAATGAGAAAAAAACTTTCCCATTGTAAACAAAACTTATAAAAATATGTTTTTCATAGAAAATGTACACTTATTGCATTAGATAAAAATAAAAGAACATCAAAACTGTGGAAAAAATATGGAAACTAATCATTAGGAACCTGAAAAATAATTTAGAATGTTTCAGCAGTCTCAATTAACCTGGACCCCTGAGGTCTCTCAGACACTGGATCACCGACCAGGCAGCATACACCAGCTGAAATGAGGCCCCCAACACATAGACAGCAGAGGGCTCCGGGATCTGGGTTCAGTCAGAGAAGATGCACCTAACCCTCAAGAGACTGGAAGCCCCAGAGAATTTAGAGGTCTGGTGGAGTGCATGGAGTGGCAACAGCCTCATGGAGACAGGGGTTGGGGCGATATGACATGAAGAACAGTCGGAAGGTGGATGAGGTGAATAAAATCTGAAGTTTAAAAAAATTAGAAAAAAAATGTTACTGTAAAGAGACTCCCCATTGTGGTTAGATATTTGACAGCTGAGGCTCAGCTGTGTATCAATTTATGATAGTTGCTCTCATTTTCAATATCACTTTTACTTAAATGCTTATTCATTCATGTTTGGAAAGCATGCTGTGTTATTAAAATTACATACAGTCTCATTTTTAGTATAGCTTTATTATAATTTTGTCATAAGCAAGTCATTTTTATTTCTTTTCTTTTCAAATTTCAAAATAGAGTGGCTAGATTAGAACACAAGATTGTTTAATATTTTAAGAAACAATTGAATAAATTATATATATGTGTATATATATATATATCAATGTGTGAATAATCACTTTGAGATATAATTGCCCTGCTGAATATTAAACATTGAAGTTGATTTAAAATCTGTAAGGATTCTGGATTTAAGTGACAAGTTTTGGTAAGTGACCAAGAAGAAACAAAGTAAGCGATATCACTGATTTTCATAAACGCTGAAGATTGAATATATTACATTTTATTTTACATTTATTTACCTCTCATATGTAGGTTATATTTTAACAAAGGCTGCAACATTAATATTTCCTACAAAATTAAGGATGGAAACTGTAGCATTTATTGAAACATAACATTATATTAACTGAAATAGTTTTGTTGCCCTAATTAAAATACTCACTACATGAATTAAACTTGTGTACCTCCCCTACAGTCAATCATAGCTGCCCGGAGGATCAGTTTAAATGCCAGAATAATCGTTGTATCCCCAAGAGATGGCTTTGTGATGGAGCAAATGATTGTGGGAGCAATGAAGATGAGTCTAACCAAACCTGCACAGGTAAAGGTCTACACATATGTGATAAATCACCTCCACATGTGTGGCATCGACAATCTGATTACTGCCATGGTCACTGAATTCAGTGTTCGGTGTCACAAAGGACAGATTGTAAATGTTTTACTAATCCTTGAACATGATTCTGTTTTTCAAATTAATTTGGCACTTCATCTGTCCACGTGGGCTGCATGTTGATCAACATCTCCATGTTCATGCTATACTGTCCTAGGCAGCAGAAGATATTCATTAGCATGCTGTGGTCCTGGCCACCTCACCAGGAGAAGTATTTATTTTATCCTGAGAAAATACTTAAATTTTTTTTATATTTTTCTGCTACAGAATACCTTTGTGAATAATTTTCTCTTCATGGAACATTATTTATGGGAGGCAGGGTTTTTTCTCTGCATGAAGTCCCAACGCTACTAGGCATATTTATATTTCCATATAATCCATGCCTTTGTAATCAATCATTGATTCCCTAGCCAGCTTCTCATTGAATATAAATATACAGCTGGTGGTACAGCTTACAAAAGAGTTCCAGAAAGGTCATGATTACTAGGTAAATGTTGACAAATGAATGTGGCTAGCAGCAGCCCAGTACTCTGCAAATGATGAGCAAAAGCTAGTGTGTGGCGATACATGTTGCTATAATTGGTGAAAACTGATTGTTGGATGATGGTGCAATATTAAAGCACACAATCCACACTATATCTCTTTATCTTTGAGCCGTTATATGCCTTACTAAATAAATACAAACTAGACAAAGCAGACTGTATACAGAGAAATTTGTTCCTACTTGCTTTTTGGCATTGAATTTTCTGTGCAAAAGCTTGTCCCCTGTGTCTTACCTTTTGAATACATTCCTTTTAGCTGTTAGTATCTAACAATCTCTGTTAGACACTGGGATAACTAAAAATGGTTTTCCAAAGATTTTCTCGCTTTGTACAAACGAGTAATTGTAAATGTAAAAGTAATAACATTTTCTACCATGAATCGACATTATATGAACAGACTTTTCTATGGTGAAGCATTTGCTGACCATCTGTGGACCATCAATTTTCTTGAGTCTTGATTGAACCTTCTATAAACTTTAGGGGGAGTGAATTTTTTAAATCCTGAGTGTGTGTGTGTGTGTGTGTGTGTGTGTGTGTGTGTGTGTGTGTGTGTTAAAACAAAAGACCTTGAGAGTTACTTTCAAGATCTTTCATTTTGTAGGTGAAATCTAGCAGAGATTGCCTAAACCTTTGGACTGAACTGTAGTATACACCAGATTATCTTCGATTTTATGTGCATCCAACTTGACTTTGGGAAGGTTACACTGAGTATGACTCTAATTTGCAATGAAGCATTTCTGCACACCAATGCACATACTAAGCTCTTAAGATTAAGGTTTAATTCAAAAATTGTGCTTCATTACAGCCTGATCATAAACAGGGAGAGACTTTTGCCATAAAATAGAGAGACACATTTTATAGTATCACACCTTACTTGTTTATATTAATTACTAATTTGGCTTGTTTCCACATGATTTATATAAGAACATTTGCATTCAGTTAACTAATAGTTGGGGCAGAATGAAAATACTACTATGTAAGAGCAAACAAAGCAATCAATCCTGATTAGTGTTATTTCGAGAGTCCTGGATTCCTATGGTCCATTATGAAATAAAACACAGCATGTTGAATGCCATTTCACATTGTGCCCCTAACTAACAGGTCATTACAATCATGTCAGTATATTTTAGGCAGCTGGTATCTCTGAAAGGGACCTTGAAACTCAAAAAATAAAGAGAAAAAGAAATGTCTCTTTTATGTTTACAATGTCTGAAATTATGGTTAATATATGATATATTTCCATTTTATCATACTCCGGTAACTAACAATTCATATGACCTGCCACACCTGGGCAAGGGGCACATCCCTCCTGGCATGTGAAATCCAATTGCATATGCAAAGATCTATTTTGGATGAAAAGGCTCAAATCAGGGATATTCTTATCATAAAATGTTTTCTTCATCAGTTTAAATTGGGGTGGTTTGTATATGAATGGGAGTCTTCTGTCTACAGATCCATTTCCTAATCTGTTCATTTAGGACTTTCCCCAATATGAATCAGTACATATTTATCATGGCATTGATAATAGAATGATCGAAAGTATGTAGTACTTTCACTTGTAGACAGAGAGCAAGGACAAACAAAAAGACACATCCGCAGCCAGCCATTGTCATGCAGGATGCAAAGTCCAAAGTTGAACCACACCGCGTTTATTCTGTCCATTTTTTTGCTGACTGGACATATGCAATGTTGGAAGCAAGAACCTCATTTGATAAAATGCCTGCACTAAATTGTCCTGTGGGCAAGCAAACCTGTTTTGCATGCTCTTGGATGGTGACAGATATGGCAGAGCCTAGTTCACTGTGTGTGATGATACCTCTCGCCATATGATCCTGACCAGTTATAAAAAATAACTTAAGACATGGAAAGCAAGCTATTAGGCAGAGTTCTGTATTAACTGTTGCCTCTTCTTCAGTTATGTGCTCCAGATTTATGCCTATGTTCCTAATTCTTATTTCTCTAAGCGATGGAGTATGTACTGAGAGCAATATGAAATATATGCTTTCCTCACAATGGCTTTAGGTCATGGTGTTTCCTCGCAGCCATCGAAAGCCAAGGGTCATAAGAAAGTATTTGGGCAGAACTCTAAAAGAGACACTGTTAAACCCATGCAAACATAGAAGAAAAATCCATAAGTAATAATAAAATTATTTTACAAAGGAAGTAAGTAATCTGAATAAAAAGAAGTTTTGTCGATATTATAGAGGGAAGGAGATGGTACATGTTATTGGATGCATAAATTGAATTTTTTTACTAGAAAATAGTTTAAGTTTCAAAATGTATGCATGTTTAATTCTGAAACATGTACTTTCCCAGAACAGTTAATATCTAGGCATAGAAAAATCTGAGATGTTCTTTATGTGAGAACTAGAATTAAAATACTCCCTAACCAACTCAATTTTAAATGAGTAGAATACCAGATTGATTTGTATATTGTCATGTTTAGTAGCAATGGATGATCTCATACTCAAATGTCAAAAGGAATGAGGAGTTTTCAAAATATCTTAAGTAACAATTTAAAAATACAAACATTCTTGTTTGCAGGACATATGAACTATAAATTCTTTATGTCACTTATAAATTCATGTGTAGTATTTAAAAATATTCCCAGAGATGAAAACAAGATAGACTGGTCTGTGCAAGAGAGATCAATGTGTGGGAAATACTCCATGGTCCTTAAGATGAAGCTACAGCACACGTTTCTTAAACAAAACAAAGCAAAATTCTGTGGCGAATGGAGAGAAAAAAATTAGTTGTGGCTGTAAGATATCAACATGTGTCTACATTAGTTGGTAGACCTCAATTTGTGATAGAAACAGTTCACTAAGACCAAATTACCAACTGTTACCTTATTGGGTTGGGGCAAATGTGGCCTAAATACTAGGAACAAGTTACAGGCAGAACCTAGAAAGGTGGTAGCACATGCATGGGTCAAAAAAGGAGCAGACATAGCTGCACAGAGCAGCCGTTGTTCCTCAAAATTTTAATTCCCGTTATTCAATTCTAAGAGGTTTTCAGAGGCCTAAATGGGTAGTAGTTAGATTTGAAATTCACTTTCCTCAAGGTAATATTAATAATTCTTACACTTGCACCTAGGCAATCTAAAGCCAACATTTTCTCCCATCAGTGAACTATAATTATATTGTACAATATTCTTGTCCTCACATCATCCAACAAGTCTGATTAAACATGTTCTAGGAAATGTGAAGGTATAATTACATTAAAATAATCAATATAATAAAATTAGACCTTTCACAACATAAACTAAAAAAAGTTACTCCCCCCTCTTCTCTTATAGTGCTGGAAATAATAGCTAAGGTCTTGGACAAGGTGTCCAAATGCTGTACCCTGAGGTACATGCCCAGCCCTTGGTTTTTTGAATTAGGCTTTTATAATGTAGACCGGGCTACTCTTAAAAGCATCAGCTTTCTTCTTCCTCCATGCAACTTCTGGGATTACAGGCATAAGCCAGTATGTGTTGTCTAAACAGAATGCTTTGATTCAAGCAGCAAAGGGGACGTTTCTGACTACTTTGCTTGAAGAGGCTTCTCCTACAGTGCTTACACTCTGTGGTTCCACTCAGCGACACGGCAACAACAATGAGCAGGAACACTCATACTGTGAAAGTGAAATTTCAATTCAACTGCCAGATAAACAATTTTGAAAAAGGCACTAACTTCCTCTTTAGGGTACCATTTGCCGTAAAATTAGAGTCCTTCAGGGCCGCTAGTCTAACATCACCAACAAACTAATTACATCTGATGCAGCAGAGGCCTAAAAAAAGAAAACACTGTGTTGTCTCTTAGTGAGTCCATTGATTTGAAAGTGCTTATTCTGTCAATCTGGTTATGTCTGGAAGGCTAAACTTAGAGAATTAAGGGATAAAATATCTTTCTCATCTGAAATCATTTAAATTTCTCAGGCAGAGGAAGAAAATTGTTTTTCTCCATGATTAGAAGAGATAGAGAATTCCAGCACTTTCTAGTCATAGTATCTTCAATAGCTATATAGCAAATTCTTGAGTCAGGGACTACAGCCATTCCTGCAGTTTCGTCGTGATAAAGGGCACACACACACTTCCCCTTGCCGTCACAATGGTAAATCGTATACTGTTCGAATTAGTCTGAGAAGTTCTTTTTCTTATCTCTCTAATAAGAGCAACTCGTCCAAGAAATCTTTGCTAGAATCAAGAGACTGATAGGAAAGACTGTATTAACAAGAACCTAAGGTTAAATAGCAGTACATTACATAAATTAAATATATTATGATTATACAAGGTTGGAATTAAATGACTATAAATTATCTGATGATATTTTCCTTTAAAATTAATAAAGAATATAAAAAATAGGTAGGAAGAAGGAGGAAGGGAGTCACCAAGAATAGGAGGAGAAAAAGGGAAGAACGCTAAAGACAGAAAGAAAAAAAGGAGGGAAAAGGTTAGGGAGAAAGAGAGAACAGTGGAAAACAAGAGTCCTTCTAAATTTCTCTTAAAACGCAAAAGGTGAAAATAATTGCCTATAACCACAGAAGCACTACAGACATTTAAAAGGGGGAATTGTTTATCTCCTTCACATAGCCTAAAGTTTTCTTCATCCAATAGCCTAAAAGCCCACACCTGGGATGTATGCTTCTGCATTGTTTGCAATGTTTCATAAAAATTACACATTATACAAAATTAGCTAAGACCTTCATTGAGTTACATTATATAAAATTAGCTAAGACCTTCATTGGGTTACATTATATAAAATTAGCTAAGACCTTCATTGGGTTTATTTTGCATCTCAGGATAATTGGAAAGATAATTGGTAAAATCAATTAAAGTTGCAATTAGAAATATTTCATGGTTTTTAAAATAAACAATCAAAATTTCACAACTTTATACATTTATTAGAATATGTAAAATGTGTTAATTCAACACAAGTAATCAGTTTCTAAAATGGAAATAGATATTATATAAAATATTTAACACATTATCTGTATAGCAAAATACATACTATAATAACATTGCAAATTACTCTAATTCTAGATTCTATGAATATAGAATATGTACCTCCAGTTCATACTGGTCACAACTCTCTCTCTCTCTCTCTCTCTCTCTCCCTCTCCCTCTCTCTCTCTCTCTCCCTCTCCCTCTCCCATTTCCCTCTCTCTCTCTCTCTCTCTCTCTCTCTCTCTCTCTGTGTGTGTGTGTGTCTGTCTACTTTTATAAAGATATTATTTCAAATAACTTCTATGTAGATTAACATTAGCCTTCAAGTTAAATTATTTCAAGCAAACTTGTTTTTTCCACGTAGAGATGATAAAATTTGTTACTGTGTAAGGCTCTTCTGTCTTGTGTGGAAGTTCAGAACCTAAGCAGTCTCTCACTGTCTTCAAGCATCAACAACATACCCCACCTTTCGCCCTTTGCAAATAGAAAGATACGCAGAGTGGGATAATTTTATTTCATACAAATTTCTGTTTCCAAGAGAAAGATGAAAAATGCACATTCAAAGTAACTAGTAGGCACCAGGCACAGGCCTGCAGTCTGGAGAAGAGCAACAAATGAAATCATTCATGCTCTTCACTGTTGATCTGGACAACAGAAAAGGTCAAAGTGCAGCCTGTGGAATCCCATTGCTTCAACCTACTGCTTCTCACTAGCACAAACGGTTTTACATATTGGTGTTCCTGGCAGCCCTCAGGAGAGCCCAAAGCAAAGTTTTGAGCATAGCGATCAAAGAAGTTGTGCATCATTTTATACAGCTGTACGAGGAATCCTTATAAAGTCCTAGGCCAAATGTATGTCTGAGAAAATATTTCTGCATTCTCTCTTCACATAGAGAATTCACTAGCAATGCAGGATTAATACACAGGAACTATTAGATGAGAGGAGCAATTCTGACCCAACATTAGAACCTAGGTATCTTGAGATTTGCTCACAGGCCTCTCTTCGCGTTGCAGGACAACAGTTTCTTAATTTGGCAGCAAATGATAGTTTTTTAAAAGTACCAAGTTGGATGAAATTTAATTCAATAAAATTTTATTGGTCATTTTTAAAAATAATAACTTTTCTTCATTCACAGAAGTTTGCAAGAAATATTAATTTTAGTGGCCATTTTCAATGAAAGATAACACGTGTATACTTCAGAGCAGAGAAGTAGGTAATGTTACAGAGCCTTAACTAAAAATTCACTTTAAAAAATTGTATAATTAAAAAAGAAGTCATGACTTTGAAGGAGAGCAAGACGGAGTAAATGTGAGAGTTTGGAGGATGGGATGGGGAGGGAGCGATATAATTAAATTAAAATATCAAAACTTTATAATGAGCTAACATAAACATAACATTTATTATAAAACTTATATTGCATGTGACATTACTCAGAGAGTCTGCGAATTGATTCTTTGCATATAAATTGATCTTCGCAGCCAGAACTTGTCAAGCTGACCAATTTTCTTGTGGAAATGGGCGCTGCATTCCTACAGCATGGGTATGTGACCGAGAGGATGACTGTGGTGACCAGACAGATGAAGTGACATCCTGTGGTAAGTTGAGAATGGGTTGCGCTTTAGGAAACATGTCAGATACAGTGCACTGGCCCTGCATTTCCCTTATCAGCTATTTCTACATGAATAGGACTCAAGAAAGCAATTATTTTACTTTCATTGCAACTCTTTGAACATGACTTTCAATGCCTGCTTCAGAACAGATCTCGGTCATGAAAGAGTTAGAATATCCTCAGCTGAAATGGTTCCAGACAGAGCAGACTGTGCTAGGAAGAAGCAGTTAGACTAAATAGATGTTCTTTTGTTCACTCCTAGTCTTAGAGCCATAATGCTAAACTTACAAAACAAAATTGTGTGTTGATCGACATTTAGAGTCAACGACAGGGTATGTTTTGTGTTAGCATATATATGTCACATTGTGGGAGCAATAAATAATCTAGACTGAGAAGGAGGAGTAAGTATCAACTGTGAATTTCTGTAGTATTCCAACTGCCAAAAAAAATTTTGTTAATGGTCTCAGTCACATTACATTGGATTTTGCATTTTCAAAAAAAGGGAAATTTGTTGACACAATTGCAAATGTAATTACTCTTTTTAGTACATGTGAACTTGTGTAAATTATCATTTGTCAAGTGTGTATTAAAATAGAATAAGAAAATTAAACCCATTTTCTAAGAAACATTTCAATTCAGAGGAAGCAATTTTAAAGATTGCTATTAGAAAATATTATCCTTAAGGGTAAAGAGAGAGAGAAGAAAAAGCCACAAATGAGGAATAAAGGATACACTTATTAGAAATAAAAATGTTAGGGTTAGCCCTGTGGCACAGAGTTTAAACGTTTGTTCACCATGTATAAGACACTAGCAGTAACCCCCCACTATCACACATAGTCTAACAAAATAACACTATGTATGTGTGGGGATATACGTGTGCATATGATAAATGTATTTTATTTTTAATACACTATGTATTTTTATGTAATGCGAGTTATTAGTATCAATGAAAGCAATAAAATAAAATTTTAATCCCACAATTTAAACAATTTAGAGGATTCATTTCCTGTTTGCTTAAGATGTCTTTGTTAGACATTTTAGTTGAACGAAGTTATTGTGTTTCTGGGCACATTTTGAGCTTCTGACCTGTGAATATGGGAAAAGAATAATTGGTATGAGAAAGAAAGATCAATAGGGCAAGGCATAGCTATATGAAAGTGACTTCATAAACAAAGAAAAAACATGGCCTACATGGAATGGCTGCACCCTAGCCAGTAAGCCATAGCAGTATGACCTTTCTTATCCTACAGAATAACCCTGTAGTCCAAAAGTTACACTTGTGTCAGATGCTAGAAGGCTACGACGCTAATGAGCTCTGCTTGCTTTCCTCTTTTGGTTTTATTTATTGATAATACACTAGAAGTGTTATGAACAACAGGAAAACCTACCACCAATGTCACAAACCTAATAAGAAATGACTTCAAACCCATGTATACATATATGTACACACACATGCATTAAAGTCTGAGATCTTTACGCAGACTTCATATCTTTGTTCTGATCTGGGGAAGGGGTGGCTAGGTTTAGTCAGAACATTTTATTTACTATGACTTTAAATTTTATAAATTATAGGAGAGGGTGAGTAATAGCTAACATTTCAATAATATTCAAAATAATTAAACCAGCAAGCTTCTATACCTCCAAGGAGGCGAGGAGCACTGAGGAAGGACTATTACATGTATATATTTTTTTTTCCGGAGCTGGGGACCGAACCCAGGGCCTTGCGCTTCCTAGGTAAGCGCTCTACCACTGAGCTAAATCCTCAGCCCCACATGTATATGTTTAAATGAATCTTTATGTCAATCTATAGAGCCCAATGCTTTCCATACTTCACACCTAGAAGAACTGAGATAGAAACTTTAGCGTCACACTGGAGACCATGAAGCCCATCAATATGTGTCAACCTATGTGTGTTTTAAGTTAAAACTTAGTCTTTCCAGATTGGCATTAATTTGGGTCCTAGACATGAGGTACTAAGAAGGGGTCGGTAATGTCATACTCCTTAATTAAAGGCACACATATCTATTATATGTTTAAATGATGATATCCTAGTGTTTAACATTCCCTGCTACAAGAAGCTTTGAGTTGGTATTTGATTCTCTGGAGCTATCTGTATATATTCCCATTAGAGTGACTGTCAACATGCCAACATTACTTTCTGAATGGTAAAATCAGGGAGAGATATGCAGAACTGTAGTAGTATGTACGATTTCTGGAATACTCATGCACTAGACTAACATTCATTCATGATTAAGACAATGAATTTGTTGCAAAATTATGAACATTATTGTTGTCATTTATATATTTTCAAAAATGTAAATAAATTCCTAATAATTTTGTTTTAATAGTGGCATGTAATTAACTACTGGCTCTGAATATTTTAAAAACTCTCTCAGGAGCTTCCTTCTGTTGTCATGTTTTACATCTTGTTTTTTATGTTTTCCATGCCTTAATAGACAGTATCTGCCTTACAACTGTTAGCCAAAATAAACCTTTTATTTCATTAAGAAACATCAGTTCTCACAAGCTGTCACAAGACTTACCAGCATACCAGTGGGTAAAAATAAACTGTGACAATTTAGATGGTGAATAATTTGGTTTTAAATATGGAGAACAATGTAGATTGTCAACGACATACCTGTATGCTAATCCCATCTACTTTTTCTTTACAAGATAGTATGTGTCCAACAATCTCTTCTTTTAGAAATGTCTGTTTACATACTAACTTTATATTGTTCTAAATGTATCCTTATAGCCATTTCTTTGTTATGCTACTTTATTTAATATATTTGATTCCCTTTTTTTCCTTCTAGCAGCCCAAGTCAACCCTTCCAGATCACCCCCCCCTTAATCTCAAAATAATAATATCTTCTTTCCTGATTATTATCATTACACATTCACAAGGGTATATCTATGTGATCAAATATATAAAATATACCTTTTTGGGTCTGCTTTGTGTGTGTGTGTGTGTGTGTGTGTGTGTGTGTGTGTGTGTGTGTGTGTGTGTGTGTGTGGTTTCAGGGCTATCCATTTTGTACTAGACAGACAGTTATGGAATATATTCCTGGGAGTAGCTATTACTCACTCCACAGTCATACATTACAAGTAGTTCTTTGCTTAGGGAGTGCTGCCCTAGGTTTTCCCCCTTTCTATTAACATGCCTATAGATATTGCCATTGCTTTATTTATGCAGCCTCCTATTTTATTTATTTATTTATTTGTTTGTTTGTTTATTTTATTTAAGCTTCTAGGAAAGATTGTTTAACTGCAAATTTTCTAACATTCTATCTCAAATAATCTTTTTATCTCCTTTTCAATGACGTCCTCTGATCAGTATATACAGGAGCCGCAATATGAATGTATCTGTTTTGATTGGGTTCACAACAATTGATGTATTGATGTCTGCATTGTATTCAGTTGTGGTCTCTCTCTCTCTCTCTCTCTCTCTCTCTCTCTCTCTCTCTCTCTCTCTCTCTCTCTTTCTCTTTTTTTTCCGGAGCTGAGGACTGAACCCAGGGCCTTGAGCTTGCTAAGCAAGCGCTCTACCACTGAGCCTAATCCCCAACCCCTCTCTCTTTTTTTAATTGGATAATTAATCTATTTACATTTCAAATGTTTCCCATCAGCAAACCCCCATCCCATCTCCCCATTGCTTCTATGAGGTTGCTTGCCCAGCCTGCCCACTCCTGCCTTACCACCCTAGCATTCCTCAACATTGGGGCATCAAGCCTTCACAGGACCAAGAGCCTCCCCTCCCATTTATACCAGATAATGCCATTCTCTGCTATATATGCAGCTGGAGCCATTGGTCACACCGTGTATACGCTGGTTGCTGGTTTAAACTCCGGGAGCTCTGAGGGTTCTGGTTGGTTAATATTGTTCTTACTATGGGGTCCCTTCAGCTCCTTTGGTCCTTTCCCTAAGTCCTCCATTGGGGTTCCCATGCTGCAAGCATCCACATCTGAATAGGTAAGGCTCTGGCTGACCCTCTCTGGAGACATCAAGTTGTGGTTTTCTGTGGTACCCTCCACTTGTTACAAAAAGAAGCTTCTTTCACTAAGGTTGGTAGTTACACTTATCTGTGTGTATAAGCACAAGACTTAGACTATAATTAGGAGTTATATTGGTCTAACAATGAAGTTATATTAAATTCCCCCCCTAAGGTCCATGACCAAATTAGAGCCAGGGGCTTAGCGACAGTTCTAATATGATTCTTGTTTTCTCTCATGGTTTTTAGACCTAAAGTCCAATTAGACAGTCATTGTTTATCACCAACATGTGGGTTCCACTTCTATCAATATCTTTGCAAACTAGCCATTGTTGTGTTTCAAAGGTGTTACAACTGGGTAGGACTATGAATTGATTCCTTCCCTTGGCTGCTTCAATAATAATTTCTGCTACAATAAAAGCTAGCCTAGAGTAGCAAGGCTTTCACCCTATATCTATCTCAAACTATCTGTCCTAAGTGTGTGTGTGTGTGTGTGTGTGTGTGTGTGTGTGTGTGTGTGTGTGTGTGTTTCAGGTATAAAGACTATATTCAGCATCTGACAGGCAGCTAAATTCATATATGACATATATAAATATATGTGTATATATGCATATATGTATATTTGTATACATGCATTTTGCATGATTTTAGGTGGATATGAAATAACAAAGTCCTTTGTGGTTTTATTATACAACTTTGGTATTATTTTTACATGCTCTTTTCTCCTCTTGTATTGACCTTCCTACCCTTTGCCTTGTTGATTCTCTACACCTCCCACCAAAGGAAAATGCAAATATATAAAGTGAGGGATATGTTTGGTTTTTTCTTGTTATGTTTGAAATTTTCATATATTCTTGTCATTTGTTTTGATCAAGTCTACTACTCATTCCTTCTCCTCTAGTCCTTCCCCTATCTCTCTTATCTGTCCACTTTTCTCACCCACCTCTGTGTGTTATTTTAAAAAATACACTGAATCTGTTTAATGTGTCAAAATGTACATGGGTGTAAAGTCATCTATTAAAGCCTGAGGAGCCACTCTGGCTGTGTCCCTGACTCTTTATGACTCTTTATGATTTTTACAAGAGCTCTATATAAGAAGCTGACCAAGAAACTCTGGGAGGAATAATCTCACTTTATAGAAGAAAATGCATTTTTGTAACATAACATATCCCTTCACTGAAGTCAAAGTGACAATGCTGACTCTTTTTTTTTTTTTTTTTGGTTCTTTTTTTCGGAGCTGGGGACCGAACCCAGGGCCTTGCACTTCCTAGGCAAGCGCTCTACCACTGAGCTAAATCCCCAACCCCAGACAATGCTGACTCTTAACAAGAAAAAGGATGCTACTTTACCCATCAATGTAGACTGACTGTGTGGCTCATGCTTCCCCTTTCACCATATCTAGACTTCTTTATATTTAGACTTTGAATAGAGCAAATTCCCAATGGTATGTCCTTTTACAGAAGACGCCACTTTCATGAGTTTTACACTTCAGCTCCAAGATACACCCATGATATTTTTAGACGAGTGCTTTACACAGAAAATATTAAATTCAGATGCTGACAGAAGCCTGATATAGCTGTCTCCTGAGAGGCTCTGCCAGAGCATGACAAATACACAAGTGAATGCTAGCAGCCAAACATTGAACTGAGAATGGGTCCCCAATGGAAGAGTTAGAGAAAGGATTGAAGGAGCTGAAGGGGTTTGCAACCCCCATAAGAACAACAATACCAACCAACTAGAGCTCCCAGGGACTAAACCACCATTCAAAGAGTACACATGGACAGACCTGTGGCTCCAGCTCCCTATGTAGCCTTGTTGGGCACCAGAGGAGAAGTCCTTGGTTCTGCCAAGGCTGGACCTCCCAGTGTAGAGGAATGTCAGGGAGGGGAGGCTGGAAGGGATGAGTGGTTGGGTGAGGAATGGGGGATATCATTTGAAGTGTAAATTAAAAAATTCCAGTAAAAAAATCTTAAGGGGAGAAACATGCAAAGTCATGTAACTAGATTTTTCACCTGATAGAAATTAGGAGCCACTGACAACTCCTTCACAGTGGAAATGGGAGAAGAGAAACAGAGGTGCAAATAAGGGGAAAAAAGGAAGAAAAAAAACAAGAGGATAGGATGAAGGGGGGAAGGACTTATGAGGAAGGATGGAGGAAAAGCAAGGCGAATCACTGAGAAGAAATTACAATAACCCACACATGAAATGTTATCATTAAACTATTTTAGGTTAATCAAAGATTGGTAAAGAATAGGAAACAAATAAACAAAGCCTTAGAATCCCAGGGAAACTAGAATGTTTACTCGACCTGAAAGTTCTGAGCATTTAAATATGAAGGTGAAGCTAAAAGCACAAGTGTACAGACAGAATTCAGTAATTCTTTGTTCTCAGTCTCTGTAGGAAAACAAAATAACAAATGTCCTTTGATGTGTTTGAATCCATCAATTATTCAACCAAATGCCCACAAAACTGCCTGGATGTACTCTGTTACTGCAGCTCAAGTCAAGTCATAAGCTTACTTAAAACATCAGGAAATGTTTCGGTGAATAGTATTTTATTTTATTGAGCAGTTCAAAGGTAAAGTTAATATATCATAACAGTATCATGTCGCAATGTACAAAGATGGGTGACAGGTGGGAATTATAAAATATTAAGCATAATTTTAAGGTTTTAACCAAATAATAGTAAAAATTCATTCAGGATGATGATGATGATGATGATGATGATGATGATGATGATGATGATGATGATGATGATGATGATTGATGATTGATGATAAAATAGTCTCTAAATACTGGAGAAAAAATTTTAATCATTTTTACCCTATGCAATTGTCAGATATTTACATAGACTTCATCACTCTATGTGATTAAAAAAGAGGAGAATCCTTGAGAACAGTGGAGAATGACCCTCTCTTCTGTACCTAACTTTAAGAAATAAGGTGGTGGACGTCTCAAATGCCACCAATGTTTTCTGGATTTTTGTATCACAAATTTAAGAATGAAACTCTTGTGCTGCAGAAAACAAGAATGAGCTTTGGATGAGAGATTAAGCAACAGAAAAAAAGAACTCATGTGTAACACAGATAGATGTAGGGAACTGGAAACTAGGATACTACTTGTCCACTGATTTTTTATAGTACCATAGCCACAGCAGATATGACACATAGAGGACAGTGCTTGTTAGTTCTCTTGGCCAGTTTGAGTAGCATCCTCACATACAGTATCCATGTAAGGGCCGAAATAAACCGAAACAAATGTCAAATGAGAGGAAGATAAAGCAGAGAGCAGAGGTCTTTTTGGAATTCCTGGCTGGTGGTCAAAACAGAATCATGGATTCTAGCTTCTGGCCAAGGAGTCAATAAAGACTTGTAGCACTCTTCTCTGCCCTAAATATTCTAAACGGTTTTTAGCTCCTGTGTTCATCATATGGATTTATATTTTCACCTACTTTAAAATTGTGACAAGAATATTGGCAAGTTTTTATTTTTAAAATTTATCTTCTATTAATTGTGAAATTATTAATATATGAAAAATTTTAAAATTCTGTTTCCTTTAACAGTGTCAGTAAGAAGACAAATTTGATTCTGTTAGAAGCCTTATTTTTCTTCCTGTCTTTGGGTTTTTTAATTTTCTTTTTTACCCCCAATTTTACAATAACTATCATTATTAAAATAATAAAACCAAAAGAAATAGAAAAGCTGGTTTTATTTGAGTGTTTTGAAGACATGTGTTTTGAATCATACCATAGGTTACCCCTTTCTTTTGTGATCTTTGTTGTGTGAGTTTTTATTTAAATATTCCTATGATTTGTGCTTTAAAATGGTAGGCAATCTTTTGCTAAGATGTATTTTTTGTATCCTCACATGAATATATCATTTGAATTTTTTGGTTATAACTACCTCATTGACTATCCAAGTCCATTCTGGAGCAGATGAGGGGCTGAGACTAGAAAAGCAATTATGAAAAACAGTTATTGATGCTTTGGTCTAATTCTGTCTTTCCTATTGTCCTACATAAGGCACAGAATCATGTACAGTATTTGATACAGTGAATCACCCCCCTACTATTTCATACCTACTCTCAATGAAAGATTCCTATGCAGTGGACTTGTGGAGAAATTCAAATGTCTATTTTGAGGAGAAGGCAATTCATGTAATGATTACCCTGAAGAAATAGATTGAAGCTTGAGATTTCCACACGTCCTACAAATTTAATTTGTTAAAGTAAAGCCTGGATATCTTCACAAAAATATCAGCACAAATATGATGACTTATCTCTACAGAGATTAATTTTCATTCATAGTTGGATGATTGTGGTGGACCAGCAGGTTTTTGTCAGCACTCTCACACTGAAATTGCCTTTCAATCTCTAGGGGCTATAGGGTCAAAAGTCTGTATCTTACATCCCAATGACTTTAATATGTAGTCAGGTTTGTGGAAACGTTTCCTAGAGCTATTATTGACCCCCTCCCTCTAGGTGCTTCTTATACAAACAGAAAGTGCAGTCAGAAATGATCCAGCCAAAGATGTCCTTGAAATTCCTGTAAAACATCAGTGACTGGAGAATGTCACAGAGGCACATGTCTGTGAAGGACAGAGTTTATTACTCCTGTCAGCCTTCAGTCCATCATGAAAGGAAGTCAGAACAAGAGCTCCAGCAGAACCTAAACGCATGATCTGAGGCAAAAAGAAATCTTGGAGAAGTGCCTTCAGGTTTGCTCAGTTGCTTTCTTAAATAACCCAGGACCACCTGCCCAAGTGTCACTTCCTGTAGTGGACTGCCCTTCCCATTTTGTCCATTTCCCACAGAAAGCCTCATGGAAGCATTATCTCAATTAAGTTTGCTTTTCCTACATGTTATGTTGTATCAAATTCATAACAACAACAACAACAAGGACAACAAAAACCAACAGCAACAAAACACAAAGTAGGACATACAGATCTAGAATATTTCTCAAATTTTTCATTTTCTCAATGTTCAATTTATTATTATTTTAAAAGTCACTGCATTAGCACCTTGTATTTATCCACGAAATGGAAGTTTGGTTTTTTTTAGAAGTAACATCTTGAAAAGAGGCTCTTTCCATATTTGGTTCAGATGTACTCATTGTGTCAGTGTTTTCTGCCAGTGTTGTTTGTCATTGATTTCAAAGTTTTT
The DNA here is from genome assembly GCF_021556685.1 of Rattus norvegicus. NCBI lineage: Eukaryota > Metazoa > Chordata > Mammalia > Rodentia > Muridae > Rattus > Rattus norvegicus. The sequence goes on along the minus strand of NC_141536.1, from coordinate 24,679,391 downwards.
CTTTTGAGAAGAGCTTAATAGACTGCTTTTCTACTAAGAAGTATTTTTACACAGATTTATTAGTTTTGTGTCTATGGAGCCATGTCTGGAGAACTTCTAGGACTCTGTTTTCTCCTGCCATCAGATGGTCATGATGCTTGCCCGCCTCCCTGCCTTTCTTCCTTTTCATTTTTTTAGATGAGTCACTGGGTGCAGCCCTCAACTATGTAGTCCCCACGGTTATAGCTCTGGCTGGCCTAGACTCACCATGTAGAGCAGGATGTAGTCAAACTCAAAGAGATTCCCCCACCTTTGCCTCTGAATTGCTGGGATTAAGGGTTTGTGCCACCGTACCTGCTTCCCAAAACCAATATTTTTAGAGGACAGTTTGTCTTTAAAGGGTTCCCAAGTATGGTGCCTTGGTTCACTTTGCAGCAGCTGAACCTCGGTGGCTCCTCAGTCCCGATGTCGTCATTAGTGACACCACCACACCTAACTATAAAAAGAATGCTCTTTCTACCTCACGTTGTCACAGCATGGCCCTCAAATTTTAGCATCCTGTGTACCAGAAAAGTGCTACAGATTCAACTCCCTCTGTCACTCTCATTTTGTGCATGAAAGTTGGTTCAGAATTTGAGCATATCTGAGAGCATTGAGATTAAGGCATGGAGTCACAAGGGTGGTCAGGATATGACTTCTCTTAATTGCCTGGTCAGGCTTCAAGAAGAGATTTGAAGGTGAAAGAGCGTATTTGATGCCCTAAAGAGTTTGGGGCAAGATATAAAGGGTCCCTCAGTAAGTAGAAATTTCGCATCTATGTGACATGCTCAGTTGTGAACAGAGAGTAGTCATTCTGCCTTACCCATTTCACTATTAAATGGAGGCCATCTTTAGCTTGAAGGTACATTTTCATGTTGCTACTTCTAAATTAAATTTTGAAAATATAAAATAATTTAGAAAAATGTTTTTACCTATTGTTGATTAAGTTTTTGAACTTAGGCATTCCTCTTGACTTCTCCCTCACTAGAAGATAAATGTAGTTCAAAAATTATAAAGTTTTCAAACAAACTACCAGCATACTATACACATTTATAGAAAATAACATTTTATAAACATGCTAATGCAAGAACTGAATATATCTGGGTATTCCACAAGACAGTGATAAAACTATATTAGTAAAATATGAAAGAGAGTGTATGGAACATTGAACATTTCTAACACAGACATTTCAAATGTCATCCTATTACAAAAGTTATTTAACATAATATTGATTAATGATCAGTTTTCAAAATATTTGTACATGAAAGACTGCAAATGAATCATATGCCTTTCTTCTGTTCACATAAAAATGTTATTTATGCTATTAAATTGTGATGAAAAGTCTATAATTATTATTTTGGCGGTATCTATTTTAATTTTCTCCTACACTGGAATATAATAGTTTTATGAACTTTCTTCATGGATATATGTATCTTTATTTGGTACATTATAAATTTCTCAGATGGATAGTCAGATAGATGAATAAATGCAAGAATAGATGAATATTGATCTAGTTTATTAATTTCATTCAACATTTTTATGTATTCTTATTACATTTTTCTATCTTAAGGATAACTTTGAAAAACTGATTTTTTTTCTGAAATGTATTCACTTTTCTATAAAAAGAACAAACATAACCTGAACTGAAGAGATGGGTTAGAGATGGCTTACGATCACTTTCTGCCTAAACATGAAAATCTGAGATAGTATCCCAGTACTGCTGGCCACACAAACCTGTAATCCCAGAGGTATGGAGGGGGGAGACTGGAAAATCACTTGGACTTGCCTGCCACCTTCCTAGCTTCAGCATCAGTGAGAACCCTTTCTCAAATGAATAAAGCATACCATGCAAATATTGTCTGGTTCCCTTCACACACACACAAAACATAACTCATTGCTCTCATGAGGACTGAACAGGGAATACACGTATTTCTAACATCCAATCTAGTGTTTAGGGAAATTGTTTTGCTAGTTAACTGCACTACTAGTTCATTTGTTCTCTGATTCTATTAGTAGGTTAATATCAGTGCTAATCGTATTGTCTAAGTCACTTTAAAATAACCTCTTCAAGTCCTTGCTAACTACAGTGTTTGTGCTTAAAGAAGTGGTATATGCTTTACCACTGGGCTTAGGAGGAGAGATGGATAGCTGTCCACATAGTATGGTCTACATATTAACTTCTAAACCGCCAGGGACTCAAAAGAGACTTTCTATCAAGAAATGTAACAAACAAATAAATGAATCAGTCTGTTGTGGGCCTAAGTTTGCACAGTAATGATCAATGGCCTAAGTTCAACCCCCCTTTTCAGCATTGCTCCAAAATATATTTACAGAAAAAGAGACTTCAGAGTGATTGAGTTGATGGTTTTCTATGAATGCTTTAGTGGCAATATGTGTCTATCATTTTATATGTCAATTGTAACAGATTGGGTACAATGTAGGTTTGAAGCTCTCACTAATGTAGTCTTCCTATTGTAATGAAACCCTATAAACAAGGGCAAGCACCGTGTTCTACAAATGTACACTTGTTGTTATATACAAGCCATTATATCTGATGAGTGTCATCATGACTGCTCTGCTGTGGATGGACCCTTGAGAACACCACCAGTTGACTATCTCTTTATAAGATTTTACTATTTTTAAGTGTGTGTGTGTGTGTGTGTGTGTGTGTGTGTGTGTGTATGTATGTGTGTACATGTATCTGCATGCTGTAGATGTAAATGTAGGCTATGGGGAGCCCAGAGCCACGGGCTCACTATGCAGCTGGAGTTGCAGGCAGGCGTGAGCGACCTAACATGATCCTGGGACCAAACTCAGGTCCTTCTAAGAATATTCTGTGCTCTTAACCACTGAGCCATCTCTCTAGCTCCCACAGAAACATTTTTTTGAGTTTAAATTGATATATTATTTTAGAACATATTGTAACTACCGTTAAACATATCTGATACATGCTATGAGACACCGAGATAAGCTAATATCTAGCAACAAACAGATCTAAGACATAATAGATTACCTTCATAAGTCATGTCAATGTACTCACAGATTTGCTGAAAAGAGATATAAATTAATCATGGCTACATTCAAATATTTTAAAGCAAATCCTTTTATATAAATTTGTCACTTTATTTTACTTTATAAAATCAAAAGAGATTTAAAGTCATTAAAGATCTTAGTCGTACCCTCCTGCTTATTAATAACTATCTGTTGCCCTCACTAACGTTCCGTTATATTACACAATATTTTCTACATGTATAGAAACATATTTCTTAAAGTGGGAAAACCTATGTCATTCCAACGCATACTCTTTACCACAATAGGACGTGACAAATTTAATTTGTATGAGAAAATTCATCCATGTGTATTTTTTACTGTAATATGAATGTATATGAGCGAATAAACATAGATCTACCACATTTTTATTGAACTTTTAAATCTTTACCGAATCTCCTTCCTTTAATCTTCTCTTGGAATGACTAATATGACTGTATAGCTTGCCAGCTTTATGGTTGAATTGAACATGGACTTGTTTTAATACCAATTACTTTTGCTGCTGGGAGGAGCTGACTCTTTGTGACATGGTCTGAAAAATTTACTTCACTAAAATGTAATTAGTAATAATAATAATAATAATAATAAATAACAATTTGTAGCAGCAGTAATAGTAGTAGTATTAATAGTAGTAGTAATAGCAGTAGTAAGAGTAGCAGATAAGCAGGCCCCATGATTTCAGTTTCCACATCACAGGTTTTATTGCATCAGTATTCACACATGTGCAAAAATTACCATCAACAGAGCTAAGCTCTGCTTGCAATCATCAGACTGATTCTTGCAGTTTTCACTATTGTCAGAAAATGTATACAGTTTATATATTGTTCTTTTATTCCATCTACTAAAGACCACAAATTCATAAATTTATGTCCCTCAAAACCCCTCCTACATAATTGTCATCCAAGTTTCTTGGGGATTTCGTTTTCCCTAGATGCAGGCAAACACTGTTATTAGCATATCTAAGCAGCTCCCTAGTTTCTGTCCTGCTTATGTTTCCTTTTTGCATTCAGTGTCAGGGCATTTCAAAGTTTTCCTGTGACATTTTTGATGCCCCCTTTTACCTTTGTCCAACTCTCCATTTTCGTTGTGAAAGATAGCATACTACTTTCTAAAAGCCCACATCCCTTTACTGAAAGAAGTAGATTTATTTCTTTTGATTTAATATTGTGAATTCTTTGCAAGTCAAATGTGATTCAAGAATTGGTTCTTGCTATTCCTGCCCTTCTGCTGTATATTGTCCATGAGCTGATTATTGTTCTCCCTGAATCCTATGACTCACATATACTTAGAAATTATTTCAATATGACTTTTCCATATTTTCTGCTACCGTGTCTTTGTTACACTTAGGTCTATTTCCATGGTTACCTTTTGCATTTATTTTCACCCTTTATTATGTAGATATGGTAATCTCTTTAGATCTTTTAATTTAACCAACATTAGTTTTACGTTTATTCTTCATGAATCCATTTCTTGTTCTCAACCCCCTATATTTCTCTTCCCAATTCTCCATGTATCGTTATGCATGACTCCCTCCCACTTGGGGTACATCTGCTTGAAATATTATTCTTCAATATGAAAGAAGAGGGTGTGAATACTGAGGATTAATGGTTTATTCATGAATGCAGGCAAGAAGTGAATTAACTAAAACTAAGGATATATGAAAGTGCCTATGGAAGCTCAACAGAAAGCTAATTTTAAAATATAATTCAATACTTCAGTGTACTGGTACATAATTTAACTCACTCTTCAACTTGTAATTCCAAGAATTATTTTTATTTTCAGACATCCTAATTGTTTCTTTTAATGTTTCTCTTTAGTTTCAGTGTATCTATTTATTTTTGTCATAATCATTTAAATATATCAAATTTATGACGTTGTTCCTTTTTGCTTTCTATCTGTAATCTTTACATATATAGTTAATGTTTTAAATATCTGAAGATCGTGTCAGGCTAATCCTATTTTTAGTTAGATCTCCTGAACTTCACTTGCCAAGATTTTTATTACTTTTTCTTTTTTTAAATAAAAGTTATCTTTGTAAATTTGAATTTTGAAAAGATGTAATATTCAGATATTTTTGTGCTGTGGTATCCCTATGTGGCTCTCTCCAGGAATGTGAATAGTGGACACTTTTATACATTTTATTTTTAAAAGCCTTAGATTAACTTTTACATTATTTTTTCACATGGACATTTCCCCAACTTGTAAAGTAAATTTTGAAATAAAAGAGATGTCTATTGGCTTTTAAGAGAGACCAAACGTTTTCACTCACAATTTAGGATTCTGAGACCTGCTTTAAGCTAGGATTTCAATTGATCATGAGGCTAAGGTTTAGACTTGTATCATGCTAGAATCATAATCTTAAGTGGTACTACAGTACTGTATCCTTCTCTATATTGACATTAATATTCCAACTTCTCCATATTTAGGCAAAATATATGTTTATATATGCAAGCACCAAGCAAATGCATATTTCAGTCATTTTTGAATACCATTTTCATTAATCTTCAACTTTTTACACTTTTGCCAACAGATTAAAAAATTTACTATTTGTTTCTTTTGTGGCTATTCTATTGCTAGAACAATTTTCTGTTGATCGTAAACTTTTGTTAGTGTTGTTCTTTACACACTCCCATGCATTCTTTTGTTCCTTCTAGGGCTGTGCCATCTAAACACAGAATTTCCAAAACATCTCCCAAACCTATTCTAAGATATTTGTGAAAAGAATCCTTTTGAGATTCTTTCTGTTTTTCCAAGCTTGGAGATCTGAGTTTTGTATGATCTAGAACATTCCAATGCTCCCCTCTCCCACTGATCTGCTATAACATGACTATTTCAATCACATTATCCTTATGTCATTTGTTTCTAGAAGCAAGTTAAAACCACCTAAAGTGATTTTGGATGTTTCTGTGTTTTGAGAAAACACAGATGGCCGTTGCCTTTTGATAGGTACACTCTGGCAAATGTACTATGACTTGAAAATCCTTTAACCCAGAAGCACATATAATATGCTTGGCCTACAGATCAACCACAGTGTAGAGTACAACACCTGAAATGTACTCAGGGCTCCTGTCAGCCTACAGCTGAACAAAATCATCTGAAGCTAACTTTCTAATGAACTGCTGCATATCTCATATGACTTCTTACATACTTGTACCTAAAAAGCCCTCTGGCAGCCCAAGGGCAGTGTCTGCTGCCGTTTCCCCTTCTGACTGTCACTGCCCAGCAATGTTTGGACTGAAAGTGAATGCTTCTGAACCCTGCATAACACTGAACAGTTTCAGTTAGAGGTATATTGACACAGCCTATTTGCTAGCATTTATTGGATATTTTTGAAGTTTGTGTTTAATAACATTCCAAGCATTTTTCCAACAACTAAATAGTGAGTATGATCAGGTTGTTTGCTGTGCCTAGGGTATTCATACATTCATTCATTCATTCATTCATTCTCTACAATGTATTTCTAAAACCTACAGTCTATGTGTAATAAAATTCTAAATGAAGATCTTAAATAAGTAGCCTTTGCAATATTTTTAATTTACTGTATATAGGAATAAACTTGGGTTCAAGATTTAAATAACTATACTAGGTATTGCATTAATTATTCCTAAGGCCAGGATCCCTCCCTATCCAGGGTTATTGCTCTACAAAGTTTATTGTCTCAAAGTATTACATCTATGCCCCATCTAATGTTCCTCTACCAACAAATGTAAAAAAAGGAAAGTAAATAAAAAAAGTTAAATGTAGAAAAGTTGTAAGAAGCATACAATCTATACTACACTTAGACTTATAATGTATTTATAGCATTGGATGTTTTAAAATCTGACCTATGGAATATACCAAATTAAAAGTGTTTTTGCTACACTTACTCCAAATATATGTACACGTATACAACTTTAATATGCATCTACTGCATATCTACTAGAAAGCTGACATTCACTTACATATTAACTATTCTGATTTCACTTAAATAATTTATTGAATCTACATTAAACAGTACCAAGTAGCAAAATTTGTATAAATAAAAGACATTCTATGTCTTTGAAGGAAAAATTCACCCATGTAACAGAATTCCTCTACATCACTAAACCATTTTATAGACATGATAAATATACAGTTAACCACCGTGATCTAATGAGAAGGACTACTGAGATAACAAGAAAAATGTCAAAGTGAAATAAAAGCCATTAAAATAAGCAATCTGTTCTATGAGAGTCCAAATCCTTGAGAGACACAGATAGTAGCAATATCTGAACAGTCTCTCCCAGTGCATGCAGTACAGCACGAGCAACTTTTAAAAGCATCATTTCCTTTCCATATCAACAATGAATTTTAGACAGAATAGCTGGCATGAATCAGATTTCAAATGAAAAACAGAATGAGGAATGCAACCTTTGATCTTTCTCAAATCTTTCCCTGCTGTAGTATCATTAAATGTTCTTGGTAATGATCATGGCAGTATATGAAAAACTAAAGTGTTCTGATTGCCAGTCATAGTAATTCTGACTTTCCTCTGCCTCTTGCTGCATTTGTGAAGTGTCTTTCGTTGAGTAGTATAATTTATTTCTCATTAGGATGTAGAAATAACAATTTCAGGCCTGAAGTTGCCACATATTAAGGTAAAAGTAAAGGCAGAGTTATTGTAATCTCCTTAAGGCATCTTTTCTAAACCCGGATTCCTAAGATGTTATTACCTCATCATCTAATTTCCTATGAATATCGGTATACTCCCACACATTTGGACAAAAATGTCAAGTCCATTACATAGGTTATTACCTACATGACTTTCAGATCTCAGTGAAAATTACTTAGCTAGAGTCTTTGAAATGGAAAGAAGGAAGGCAATATTTAGGTAAGAGTCAGGAAAAATAATGTACTTGAAAGTGATGTATTTGGGAACCATTCTCCTAAGTGGTACATGCTAGGCAAATAGAGATACTAGGAAAGAGAAATATTATAGTCATTTATATAATGCCATTCATATAACATTATAATAAATTTTAAGGAGACAAATTGAGCAAACTATCAGAAGCAATAAAAAAGTAACAGGCCATTGATCCATTTTACATGTTTTATGTAGTTGAAGTAATCACCAAGGTAAAATATAGTTTTCTTTTCCCCAGTATAATTGTGACAGGAAAACATGTGATTTGCTTTCATTCGTCATTTTTTTATTTTGTAGAATTAACCTGTAAATATTTCTAAGTATTCTGTTGAAAGATTTTAAAGCCAAAGTATATTTATGTGAAGTCAAGAAACCATGATTACGTAGCTATTTGTCAAAAATAAAAATCCATGATGGTATTTTAATAGAATACAAGAAAAAACTGAGTATTTTGATACTAATTTTTAATTGTTAAATGAGCACTAATGTAAAACAGGAGAAATATTAGCAATAAGAGGCTCTAGCTATTATTTATCTTTTAGTGTAAGGCGTGCAATGTAAGTAGGCACCATTGCTGCCTATATTGGGCACCAGCAGTGCAATAGTAAGAAATCAGAGATATGTGTCTTTTTGTCCAGGGGCCAGTGAAAGACCTGTATTTCATGTATTCCTCCTAATATGCACTGGGCACTTGACGCTACAATAAAACATAAGTTCAAATAATTTTAACATTTAATCTGGTAGTGATTTCACTTATCTGATGCTAGCCACTACTTTCTGCAGAGAAATGACCTCAGGATTTTCTTAGGTGTCAGAACTACACCGAAGCCTTTTTAGTAGGCTTCACGATGCTCTTGGAAGTCAGGGAGGCACATTTATTATAGTTAATTCTTTTGCAAACATAAAAATGCATGGCAGTGTTTTAACAGAACAGACCTAGAGTATTTAGATACTCATTTCAAATGTTAAATTCATATTAATATAAGGGTGGAAGAAGGAAACAGTGACTGCAGTAATCACATTCAGGAGGCTGGAGAGAGGAATCATGGTTGTGAGGACATCATAAAACAGAAGTGTTTGTGTTAAACTCTATGTGAGCAGAAGGTATATGGATATTCTAAAACCCTGAAGACTGATTTGATTTTAAATTTATTTAGTTATTTCTCAGTTCTTAAGGAAGCATCTTCTTGCCTATTCTTGTTTGGCCTTGATTTCATGGTTTTTACACCATCACATTCCAAGTACTGGGGTTGCTGGTCTACCTCAGCAGGTCTGGCTCCCACAGTTAGCATGAATTCACATTTGGCTCCGTCTATTTCACTGTTGAAATTTGTCTCCTTTTCACTATATTACTTGAATTATGTTTATGTCCCAATGTCTCTGGTTTTATGACAAGCATATCTATCATTCTCTGTCCCCTCTCTCTTTTGCTTTTTCTCCCTTACCCTCCCTCTCTCTGTGTATATTTATTTCTATGCCTTTGTCTCTCTGTCTGTCTCTGTCTCTCTGTCTGTCTCTGTCTCTACCTCTCCCTACCTGTCCTCTTCATATCTCCCTCCCTGCCCTCCCACTAGCCTCATGAGCATGCACATGTGGACATGTAAATATGTGGGTACTTTTGTGTTTATAAATGTTCAGTGTGTGTATGTGTACATATATATGTGTGTGTGCATGTAAAATTTATTATTTAATATAATTAAAAATATTTACTTTATATTTATTATTAAATATTTTAACTTATCATTGAAATTAAATTAATTGCATTTAAATTTAAATTTAATTAATGAAACATAAACACTTCAAGCCTGCTGAGGGTTAGCTGGTGTATTTTAGAAAACCAGCAAAGGTTAGCTGGTGGAGTTCAGAAGTTAAGAGATTGCTGGAAAGAACCCAGATGTCCTTCAACAGAGGAATGGATACAGAAAATGTGGTACATCTACACAATGGAGTACTACTCAGCTACCAAAAACAATGACTTCATGAAATTTATAGGCAAATGATGGAACTAGAAAGTATCATCCTGAGTGAGGTAACCCAATCACAAAAAACAAACAAACAAACAAACAAAAAAAAACAAAAAACACACATTCTGTGTACTCACTGAAAGGTGACTATTAGCCCAAAAGCTCAAATTGCCCATAATACAATCCACAGACCACATGAAGCTCAAGAAAAAGGACAAGCAAACTGAGGATGCTTCAGTTTTTCTTAAAAGGTGGAATAAAAATATTCATAGGAGAAGATATGGAGACAAAGTTTGGAGCAGAGACTGAAGGAATGGCCATTCAGAACCTACCCCACCTGGGTACATATACGTATAGCCACAAATCCAGACAATATTGCTGATGCCAAGAAGTGCGTGCTGACAGGAGCCTGATAGAGATGTCTCCTGAGAGACTCTGCCAAAGCATGACAAATACAGAGGTAAATGCTAGCAGCAAACCATTGAACTGAGAACGGGGTCCCTATGGGAGGAGTTAAAGAAAGGATTAAAAGATCGATCCATGTTTATCACCCTGTACAAAACTTAAGTCCAAGTGGATTAAGGACCTCCACATCAAACCAGATACACTCAAACTAATAGAAGAAAAAGTGGGGAAGCATCTTGAACACATGGGCACTGGAGAAAATTTCCTGAAGAAAACACCAATGACTTATGCTCTAAGATCAAAAATCGACAAATGGGATCTCATAAAACTGCAAAGCTTCTGTAAGGCAAAGGACACTGTGAGTAGGACAAAACGGCAATCAACAGATTGGGAAAAGATCTTTACCAATCCTAAAAGAGATAGAGGGCTTATATCCAAAATATACAAAGAACTCAAGAAGTTAGACCGCAGGGAGACAAATAACCCTATTAAAAATGGGGTTCAGAACTAAACAAAGAATTCACAGCTAAGGAATGCCAAATGGCTGAGAAACACCTAAAGAAATGTTCAACATCTTTAGTCATAAGGGAAATGCAAATCAAAACAACCCTGAGATTTCACCTCACACCAGTGAGAGTGGCTAAGATCAAAAACTCAGGTGACAGCAGATGCTGGCGAGGATGCGGAGAAAGAGGAGCACTCCTCCATTGTTGGTGGGATTGCAGACTGGTACAACCATTCTGGAAATCAGTCTGGAGGTTCCTCAGAAAATTGGACATTGAACTACCTGAGGACCCAGCTCTACCTCTCTTGGGCATATACATATAACAAAGACACATGCTCCACTATGTTCATAGCAGCCTTATAATATAATTTATAATTTAATATTATAATTTATAATAGCCAGAAGCTGGAAAGAACCCAGATGCCCTTCAACAGAGGAATGGATACAGAAAAGGTGGTATATCTACACAATGGAATATTGCTCAGCTATAAAAAACAATGACTTTATGAAATTCGTAGGCAAATAGATGGAACTGGAAAATAACATCCTGAGTGAGCTAACCCAATCACAGAAAAACACACATGGTATGCACTCATTCATAAGTGGCTATTAGCTCAAATGCTTGAATTACCCTAGATGCATAGAACACATGAAACTCAAGAAGGATGACCAAAATGCGAATGCTTCACTCCTTCTTTAAAAGGGGAACAATAATACCCTTGGGAGGGAATAGGGAGGCAAAGTTTAGAACACAGACAGAAGGAACACTGATTCAGAGACTGCCCCGCGTGTGGCCCATACATATACAGCCACCAAACTAGATAAGATGGATGAAGCAAAGAAGTGTAGGCTGACAGGAACCAGATGTAGCTCTCTCCTGAGAGAGACAGCCAGAATACAGCAAATACATAGGCGAATGCCATCATTAAACCACTGAAATGAGAACGGGACCCCCGTTGAAGGAATCAGAGAAAGAACTGGAAGAGCTTGAAGGGGCTTGAGACCCCATATGAACAACAATGCCTACCAACCAGAGCCTCCAGGGACAAAGCCACTACCTAAAGATTATACATGAACTGACCCTGGGCTCCAACCTCAGAGGTAGTAGTGAATAGCCTAGTAAGGGCACCAATGGAAGGGGAAGCCCTTGGTACTGCCAAGAGTGAACCCCCAGTGAACGTGATTGTTGGGGGGAGGGTGGTAACGGGGGGAGGATGGAGTGGGGAACACCCATAGAGAAAGGGATGGGGAGGGGTTAGGGGGATGTTGGCCCTGAAACTAGAAAAGGGAATAACAATCGAAATGTAAATAAGAAATACCTAAGTTAATAAAGATGAAAAAAAATACTGAAGGGATTTGCAATCCCATAAGAACAACAATACCAACCAATCAGAGCTCCCAGGGACTAAACCACCATCCTAAGAGTACACAAGGACAGACCCATGACTCCAGCTGCATATGTAGATGGCCTTGTTGGGCACCAATGGGAGAAGAAGACTTTGGTTCTGCCAAGATTGGAGCTCCCACTGTAGGGGAATGTCAGGTCAGGAAGGTGGAAAGGGGTAGGTGGTTGGAGAGGAGGAACACCTTCATAGAAGAAGGCTGAGAGGGAATGGGATAGAGGGTTTATGAACTGGAATCTGAGAAAGGGAATAACATTTGAAATGTAAATTTAAAGTATCCAATAAAATATGTAAAAAACATAAAAATTTTAAAAACTTAATTTATTTAAATAAATATTAAATAAAATGCATATTGTTAAATAATTAAACAAATTGATTATTTGATACACTATTTAAATAAATTTATTATGACATTTATAAATAAAATGTATTTATAGAATGAATTAATTATTCAAAACCTTAATTATAAACTTAATCGTAACACTTATCCATACTCTTTTACCCTACCCTACCATTAACCCAACTTCTATCCCTACTCCAATTCCTATCGCTACCCTAACATCAACAACAACACCTACCCCTTATAATTTATATATATATATACATATATATGTATATATACATATATATTCACACATTATATATTCACACACATATACATACACACACACACACACATATATGTATAGAGAGAGAGAGAGAGAGAGAGAAATTGGGGTATTTAACAACTAGATTAGGGCTACTGTTTAATGAGACCCTCCAGTGTGGCCCAGGAAGTCTGTTACCTTAGTCTTAGTGCTAGGATGACAAGCATTTCTAAATTCTCAGCTTTCCACATGTGGACCTCAAATCCTGTCTCTGTCCTAGACAATGCTGGAGTTATAAATCTGGACAAAAAAATTGGGAACCAAATATTAAAATAGTGTAAATACTTCAAAATTCGTGTCTGGTCAAAATAGAAATATAAATTTGTTTACACATGAGGCAATTTATATTATAAAGAAAAGAAAATATCAATTTGCAGAGATTACAGATGAAAATTAAATATGACGTGGAAAAATACTAATATGTTAGACACAGGAATAACCATATGGCTTTAAGAGAATTCCAATGTTGGAGGATATTGGAGATCATGGGCCCGTGGGCCTTTTCTGAACCATCAGTTCGTTAATGCCAACTGGGTACTATCTGTTTTTCCCATCCTTTAAAGTTGATAGATATGGTAGGTCTCTGTGTGTTTTTATACTTTTTTCAAATTAACTAGTGTTAAAAATTCCAAATTGAAAACTACAAATAAGTTGGGAAGTAGCTTATAGAAATGTAACTATTAGTTAGATTAAAAAAGCAGCATTTGGTCACCCGAAGTGTAGTATGCCCAAGAAGAACTGGCTTTAGATGTTTCATAAGAAGTCCACAGAATGTATGTGATAACATTGGTGGTTCTTTTTCTGTAAAGTATTCTAAGATTCTAAGTAAGCTCTTCTTAAGAGAAGATGTTGACTATGACTCTATGTTTTCTTGAATGAAAAGGCCTAATTCTGAGAAATCCACACATCTTTAGGTGAACCATTTCTGTTGTCTATTAATAAACATAATACTATTTTTCCTGCAAAACTCTCAGTATTGAAAGTTTGCTGACCTGCTCAGCACATTACTTTTTTCTCTGATTATTTTTAAGTTTTTTTAATATTCAAAATTATCAGTTTTTATTATATGAGTACTGGCTTCTGGATTTATTAGATTGTTAAAATGGCTAATTGGATTTACAATGTCAATTACTTGTCTTTTATCATATTGTTGTTATGTAAGGGATAGAAAAGAGGTCTTTTTATTCAATTGGTTTAATTGACTTTAATTGATTTAGTCTCATTTTTAAAATCTCATTATTTTTTCTCGGTTTTTGCTCACTTCTTTTGATTTGAATTCGCGGTGTCAAAATCTTTGTAAATATATGGTAGCAACTAAACTGACTTTATTAGTAAATTAATTAATTTCTTTTTACAACGTGGCCTCCCTCAGAGGTTAGTGTTACCCTTGATAATCATGTTTGGCTCTCTGAATTTAGAAAAGTGCTACAGTGCAGACACACAGAAGCAACTTTTAGTAGTAACCCTGCTTTCTATCATTCACAGAATGATATTTCAGAACATATGATGGGTTTTAATATATGCCATCCAACAGTTCTCCTGGGTTTATGGTGGCTAGAAATTCTGCATTTCAGACAAGTGAGGTTCAGATATTAAGAAGTTCTCCTTAATATCCTTAGGAAGTTATAATCACGATATTGATTTATCTCCTGTCTCCTATGCCTTTTTAGAGGGTTAGAGTTCTGGTCACACTGGTGAATGGGATATAATACAAATCAAGCTCAATCCATGATATGTTTCTCATATTCCCTTTTACATCTTTCACAGAATTTCCAACCTGTGAACCACTGACTCAGTTCCTATGCAAGAGTGGGAGATGTATCAGCAACAAATGGCACTGTGACACTGGCAAGTATCAAGTGCTCCCTGCACAGCAGTGAACAGGTTGGGGCCCAGCTGTCTGGGCTGCCTGGCCTCCTTCAAAGGGAATTGCAAACAAACTTGCACTGCCAAGCAAAGTGGCTCAGAAAGGAAGTGAGTGGGAAGTTGGCATGTTATTGGGGATCAGCATTAAGGATACTGGAGCATGATATTTGTCTCATGGGATTCTGACAGAGCTTCATTTTCAGATATCTACGTCCGAAGATGAATAGAGGAATTAACGGAACTACCTGCACAATTCAGTTTCCCAAAGCATTTACGTAACATTGGCAATTTATGAATCATTATGGAATTTTCCCGATGATCTTAGCTCTTGTCAACTTGTGTTTAAACACAAGTATTTTTCTTCTGGCAGTTAATTATATCACTATGCCTTCTCATTCTAAATGCAGGTCAAAAATTATATATTATTTAATGTTGTTTAGCTCACTGTCTTCTCGTATTTCCGTCCTTTCCTTCTTGCTATTGCCGATACTGAGCATAAATCATTTTTAATGTGAACATACAGTTTCTATGTATGTATCTAGACATGTAGGTAGCAGGGGAGGAAAGGACTATAAATCATCATGTCAGAGCATAGAGACAAAGCCCCTGTGTGGAAGACACAGCTATAAACTTTGAGGCACAGAAATAGTAGCTTTGAGTAAGAATTTCAGCACAATTCCATTGCGCTATATTATTTAACCCTCCCGTAGACACCACCATCTGCTTGTGGCAGTCAGTTAGTTGATGGCTACTTACCTCTAAAGGAATTAGATATTTCACCTGCAAAATCCAACATCGGTGCTTTCTTTCTACTATTTTAGCATTGGCTAATAAAGCAGAAGACATGTAACATCTGAGTAGCATGCCTCTTGTTTGGAAATATTGGTGACGAATTCATCTTTCCTTTTCCAAAATCATGAGCCAGTCCTTCATAGGCTACTACAAATGTAATGAACCATTCTTCCACTTTACATTTCATGCTAGCTTTCAGTATGTCTTTCCAGATGATGACTGTGGGGACCGGAGTGATGAGGTGGGCTGTGTTCACTCTTGCCTTGATGACCAGTTCAGATGTGCGAGCGGCCGGTGTATACCAGGGCACTGGGCCTGTGATGGTGACAATGACTGCGGAGACTTCAGCGATGAGACACACGTCAACTGTACCAGAGAGGGTCAGTAATGTGACACGCCTGTGAACTCTCCCTAGAGTTTGATATGTGTTCAAACTACTTAGAGCTCTTTCTTAAATCAGACACCAATGGCGCATCACATTAAAAATATACACATAGAACAGAAAGAACAAATTAGCCAAGTACTCTGTTATTTATTTTTTCTTTCTTTTTTCCTGGTTTCCTGCTTCCATGGTATCCACTGTCCGTTGTTTCTGTGCCCTTCGCTTTCGAAATTCAGAATATTTTGTTACCATTATACTAAACTTATACGAATTTTAAAGGGTCTCAAAAGGAAACAAAAATTGCACAGAAAGTATGGTTATCCTTTAATATTGTACCAAATCTGCTTCCTTGAGATTTGAGATAAGCATTTTAATAAGTCTATCTCCCCACATTTCCATATCCAGCTGATTGACTATTCTGAATAAAGAAAAAGAAAGCAAAAAGCCCGTGACTGTAGTCCTCAGTATGTCTGTGATAAACCAGACCTTGTCAACAGCATACATCACATTGTAAAACACCATCTACCATCAGGCATGTTAGTAAGTGCCTTAGGCTTTTATTGCTTTGAGGAGACACTGAGGCTAAGACAACTCTTATAAAAGAAAACAACTAATTTGGGCTGGCTTACATTTTCAGAGGTTTACTCTATTACCATCATGGTGGGAAACATGGCAGTGTCCAGCGAGATATGGTGCTGGAGAAGGAGCTGAAAGTTCTACATCTTGATTCATCGGCAGCAGAAGGAGACTGTGCCACACAGGGCATAGATTAAACATAAGAAATCTCAGACCCTGTGTGCTTAGTGACACAACTCCTCCAACAAGTCCACATCTACTTCAATGAGGCCACACTCCCTAATAGTGTCACTCTCTATGGGTGAAGCAGCCAAACACATTACTCTATGGAGACCATTCCTGTTCACACCACCATAGTCAGTTAAAAACAATATTATAGTCACAAAAGTATGTTAGCTCATAAAACAATAATATTGTCATCTTTAACATTTAACAATTTCTACTAAGAGAATTTACTTATTACTTCCATGAATGTTTATTGGGTACTAGGGGGTAACTGAAATGATTGAAAACCCATGGACTCCCTCTAAATAGATGGCATGCACATGGACAAACACGAATGTTCTTTATTTAAAGTGTTGGAATCTGGAGAATCAATCATATTGTGAATGTTTAGTTTTCCAAGGCTTACCTGAACAGATAATCTGTCTTCTCCAAATATTTGACCACTCCCATGATTGCTAGTATCTCAGGGATCTTCTTTCATATGGTGTTCACTCTGTCATTGGAAATAATGGTTAGCTGTATGCTAGGTTTTCAAATGGAGGACCATGGCTTTTGTCAGAATTTGCCCATTGATTCATTTTTATTTGAACTTTAAGACAAGAATCATAGTAATGATTAAAATATGGCTGTTGAATCCCTGATCCCTGAGGCAAGGAAACACAAGAAAATTTACTGCTGGTCTTGACATTATTCATAATTTGGCAGGTGGA
The DNA here is from genome assembly GCF_021556685.1 of Rattus norvegicus. NCBI lineage: Eukaryota > Metazoa > Chordata > Mammalia > Rodentia > Muridae > Rattus > Rattus norvegicus. Next base: position 24,661,968 of record NC_141536.1, on the reverse strand, counting down.
TGGGTAAACAATAGAAGCTAGAAAGGAAGGAGAAATTTACTAAGGAACTTTTTCATGTGGATATTTGAATTCAATTGTCTTCAAATCAGGAGGATATTGAATTATTCATAAAGCTAATATTAAATATTATCTGTCTCTTATTCTCTAGTATGCAATAACTTCATGTCCTCTCTTCATTTCTTTCTCATGACTCTCTCAATGGATTTGAGAATATAGAAGATGAAAATCTTTGTTATTAAACAGGCATAGAGAAAATTTCTATAAGGTATTTTTATTTTTAAGATAAATATTTGAAGCATTCATCTAGAGGGTGGTTGACACCTCATTACTGCACTGCAGTTCAACTCATCTACCCTCCTCACATATGTCTATTCTGGCTTCTCATAGGGTGTGCATCTGTGACCTGCTGGCAATGCACCATAATATTCTATGAAAGATAAATTGCCCCAAGTTAACTTACTTTCATCTGAGAAATAGGATTCTATCCCTCTTTTCTATGCTTATTTGTTGCAAGTTAAAGAGGACATCATTGCACTTTAAGAACTTTGAAAGGAGCTGTCAGCCCTATAAATACCCCAAATCTCATGTAGACTCTAGAGAGTGCTTCCAGTTGGGTTATCATAGTGCATGCTTGTATTCTACAATTCAGTTTCCCCACATGTTGCTGTCTTGAAGGCCAAATTTTCTGCGTGACCTTCTTATGTGGTACGACAGTAAGGAAATTGTTGAATCTACATTATTCATTGACATGTTTTAAGAAATATATGAGAGAGCTCAACTTATTTTTAGTTTTAGTTTTGAGTTGTAAACTATATAAGGATTCTCTAACTAAACATGCTACATCATGAGGACTGGTCACAGGAAATGAATAAAGATGACATTCTAGGATGGCTTTAGGAAAAGACGATTTTATTTTTCAAAGTATTTTAAGTCATATTCATTAGTTTCATTATTATTTTGATAATACTTTATGATATAGAAGTTATGAAATAATACTGACATATAGTGGGAAAATTATTATACATGAGATACGTGATGCTAGTAGGGATTTATGTAATTAGTCTTATATTTAGTTTCAGAGTAGGAATTTCTGGCTTGACTTTGAAGACTAGGTGTCAAAACTAATTAAAACCCCCAAATAATTTCTTAGCCCTTTACTGTATACTTTCTGCAAGACAGAGCATATGGTGCAGTCACTCTTGACTCAAGTTATTTTCAAATGAGGAAAACAGTACATAATGACATTTCTATACAGAATTTCCATTTCTTAAAACTGCTACTTAATTTATGTTCTCTCTGACATCACATTCAGAAAAGAAATCTATGACCATGGTTGATTTTTCATCAAAATGGATAGGCATTCCTAAGAGAATAGATCACTTCTGGTTTAACAAAAATCCACCCCTTTGTCTCTTAATTTTATGTTTTATTTTCAGTTTTCTCATCTTATAATTTACTATAGTCAAAGAATACAAAGTGAATTCACAAAGCACTACTACTACTACTACTACTACTACTACTACTACTACTACTACTACACACACACACACACACACACACACACACACACACACACATATATGTATGTATGAGCCAGAGTTGGAGATGGAGACAGAGAAAGAAGCAGAGTGACAAAGAGACAGAGATAGAGACAGGGTGATAGAGAGAGACACAGAAAGACAGACAGACTAAGAGACAATGTAAAATTTGTAGTAGAAAACCATCCTCAGAGGCAAAGGGAAGGAGGGTTCTGGGGAGGAACTCTGGGGGTAACAAGGAAGATGGAATGATTTGGGTCATAAATAGATTAGTTAATTAATTTATTAATTAATTAAAAACAGAAGACTATACACAAGATTTCTACCCTTTGCTTTGGATCCTGTCTCTCAATAATTCAACATTATTTTCTGTTTTGCTCTTATTTCTTCTGTTGTAATCATGACTTTTGTGGGGTTTTTTTTGTTTGTGTGTTGCATTGTCTTAAGTGAATAGTTTTTATTTTTGCTTGTTTTTATTTTACTTTTTAAAAATAACTGGCTGGACTTGACCATTATGGGGAAGTACTTGAGAGACAAACATGGCTGTTTACCTGTTTACTGACAGTTTCTTACAGAAAGTTAGTTTACCTAAGTCTTAATTACTTTCCAATTGATGTGACAAAGTACCATGACCAAGTCAACTTACAGAAGAATTAGTTTACTGGGGGATTAAAGCTTCAGAGGGTGAATCCTTGACCATCATGGCAGGCAGGAGGCAGGTAGTCATACTAGTGAAGCAATAACTGAGAGTTTATATCTACGTCACATACACAAAACAGAGAGAAACAGAGAGGGGAAGAATAGAGAGGAAACTAAATGGGAATGATGTCAGACCTCAAAGCCAATCTACAGTGACATACTTCCTGCCAAAAAGCCACAGCTCCTAATCCTTCCCTAACCATTTCACCAACTGGGGACCACACATTCAAATATATGAATCTATAAGGGCCATTCTCCTTCAATTTACCACAACAGGTAAAGATTCTGTCAAAGTCATATCAATTTATCTTATAAGTATTCAGATCTGTAGGTGAAATAGTAAAATAAGAACCCGGGACTCTCTATACGCATAAACATAAAAGCATAAGGTAATTCTATCTCACTTTGACAGTTTAATTTACTTAAATTATGTAACATCTACTCATCCCTTTTTCAAAATCTCAACTTTATTTTTTTTGATATAAGATGCTACTAACATCCTAACACTGTTATCTCTCCACATTAGTCTCCTCTGAAAACATTTTAAGTTGATATCCAATAATTTAGCATATTCATGATAGAGGAAGTGACAGGATTTTTTTTTTCAAGTTTAGATTTCACCTAAACATTACAGTGTTTACTGAATATTCTTCAAATATTTTTATTCTCTACTATAAAGGGACATCTGATCATGGTTCTTGGCTATAGCATTTTAATGTCTTCTGTCTGACTGCTAGAAATAGTTACTGCCTGCTAAAAAGGTTTCTCGATTCTCTAACATGTGCCTTTTTATTTACATGACAAATGAGTAAAAGTGCAATTAAAAATAACAAATGCATTCATCGTCAGTGCTGGTTTATTCTTGGTAATGTTTGGTCTGATCCATTCGGCAGCCGTGTTATTTGTTAATACTCGTGCTCATACCTGTTAACATTCCACTGCTCAGATGCTATTTTTGTTCTAATCTAACCATCTTTTCTCCTACTTTGAAACCTATGCTGTTGTTTCCGTTGGTCCATTCCCTCTGTCATTTGTTTATCTCATGACTCTGATGTTCCCAAATTGTACAAAAGAAACCAGAATAATCTCAGCCTATCTTTTTACTTTTGTGGCCATGAGTACTATTTGATGCACACTGAATAATAATTGACACAGATTTATTGTTGGAAAACATTTCTGTATGTTGACAGAACAGATGCCACACTTACTGAGTCTTTCTGGATAGTGAGATGCTAGCTTGTACATAAAAGATATCCAAGATTCTGGTGTGTACATACTGGTGTACAACTTTTCAGGTATTGATCTACCTCTGCTCACCTTTGAATAAAATGTCATTTTCTCTTACACAGTAATTATTGGCAATTCCAACCCAGAATTAAATAAAATAAAAGCGTGATATTTCTCTTACATATACTTTCTATATGGTTTAACTCCTTTTTTTTATGTACTGTCTATGTAGTAAGTACGAACGAGAGAAGTTCATTGTTGATAAAATGGGAGCAGAAAAGTAAATCAACATGTGTTGATTCACAAAGTTCAAGATACTTGTTCAGAATTTCACAGCTTGTGTTCTTCATGAAGATCATGTGCTTCTCCTCTGCCCGCTGTTTACATTGTTATTGAGCATAATCTGTTTGTTCTAGTTTTCTGTGAGTTGACATTTATATTATATTATCTCCCAACAACTACTGCCACTCCTTGAACGATGTACTTGGTTTTATGTAAAGAGGAAAGCACCTTTCTCTACTACAGGACACATTGTAATGGAATTCTCAATAGGTGCTCTACAGCCTCCGACCTTTACCTTAAACAGTAGCAATAAGTCTGTCTGACCTTCCTCTAAATTTTGATCTCCTTTACCTTTCACAATTCATCTTATTAAATCGATTCTGGAAGCCATTGACTGGAACAGCTGTGGACATTCCTACACAGACAATTTTAATGTCTCTCTACAAAATGTTTTTCTTTCAGAGGAGGTTTTTTTTTTTGTTCTATGCATATAAAAAAATTAAGAAGCAAGAAGATCACAGGCTATGAGTTGAATTATTTCGTTTCTACAGATAAGAACATGTACTCAGTTAAACAAAATCCCATCTCTCTGAGTGTGTAAAGAGCTGGGTGTTTGTTGTTTGTTTTGTTTTTGTTGTTGCTTGTTTTTTGTTTTTGGTTACTTAGTTTTGGTTTGTTTGTGTTTGTATAAGGAGTATTGTGGCTTATGTTTTGAATCTGTAAGATATTTTTCAGCAGATTTTGACTAGGATGATCATTTGAACTATTTAGTAGAAAATGAAGGACTTAATGACTAATGATTGTTGTTTTCTCTTATTTTTGTTGTTGAGGAGGAATTATGTTTTTGTGCTCTCTTCTTTTAGGTTTGTTGCAGAGAGATTATTTTCTTGATTTTTCTAGAGTGTAGTTTCCCTACTTGTGTTGGAGTCTTCCATTTATTATCCTTTGTCGGACTGGATTTGTAGAAAGAAATTGTGTAAATTTGGTTTTGTCATGGAAGATCTTGGTTTCTCTCCATCTATGTTAAAAGAGAATTTTTCTGACTGTAGTAGCCTGGGCTGGCATCTTGGCTTTCATTTCATAGTCTCTGGTGAGAAGTCTGGTGTAATTCTGACAGGTCTGTCTTTATATGTTACTTGACCTTTTTTCCTTACTGTTTTTAATATTCTTTCTTCTGTGCATTGGGTGTTTTGACTATTTTGTGAGAGGTGGAATTTCTTTTCTGGACCAATCTATTTGGAGTTCTGTGGGCTTCTTATATATTTATGGGCATCTCTTTCTTTAGGTTAGGAAGTTTTCTTCTATAATTTTGTTGAAGATATTTACTAGCTTTTCAATTTGGGAATCTTTGGTGTCTTCTATATCTATTATTCTTAGATTTGATCTTCTCATTGTGTCCTGGATTGGCGCTTTTTGTGTTTTACATTTTCTTTATGGTTGTTTCAATCTTTGCTATAGTATCTTTTGCCCCTGTATTTTGTTGGTGATGCTTGCATCTATAACTCCTGATCTCTTTCCTAGTTTTCCTGTCCCTAGGGTTGTCACCCTTTGTGATTTCTTTATTGTTTCTATTTCCACTTTTAGATCCTGGATGGTTTTGTTCTATTCCTTCACCTGTTTCGTTGTGTTTCCCTGCAATTCTTTAAGGGATTTTGTGTTTCCTCATTAAGGGCTTCTACTTGTTTACCTGTGTTGTCCTGTATTTCTTTATTTATGTCCTTCTTAAAGTCCTCTATCATCATCAGGACTTATGATTTTAAGTCCAAATCTTGCTTTTCCATTGTTGTGATATCCAATATCTGCTTTGATGGAAGAACTGAGTTCTGATGATGCCAATTAGTCTTGGTTCTGTTTATTAGGTTTCTGCACTTGCCTCTTGCCATCTGGTTGTCTGGTGTTAGCTGGTCTTACTGTCTCTGACAGTGTCTTGACCCTTTCATAAGCCTGTGTATCAACACTCCTGGAGACAGGTTTCCTCCCTCCAGGATTTGGGTATAGAGAACTATGGCACAGGGTCAGCTCTAGGCATAGGTAGAAACTGGCAGGATCCAGTCCCAGACTACTCCTTGGTTCCTAGGCCCAGAGAGCTCCAGGCGGGTTCCTCTTGGTCCAGGAATGTGAGCAGAAGTGGTGGTTTCCCCTGACCTCTCAGGATTGCACTTCTAAGAGTCCAGCTCTCTCCCCATGGGATCTGGGTACACAGATCTCAGATTTTCTTAAAACATCTATTGCAACACTTTCTGCTCTGTTTCTTTGTTACTAAACTTCCGTGTTGATTATTTTGTGATGAGACCTAGAAGTTAATTTCTGTCTTCCTTTTGTGTATACTTCTCTATTCCTTTTTCTCGCTTTTTTTTGTAATTTAGGAGATCTACCTAATATCATAAAGTTGCACAAATTGAAATGATATTTGAAAAGACTTTAAACTGATATATTTAGGAAAGAGAAATGGGTCCATAGTATCTATATGCAGGTCATTATTTTGGTTAGAGCGTACTTGGTGGGCAGGGTGATTTTCTGTTCTTGACTGGATTCAGAAGAGCTAAGTAGGACTGCCAGAGTTGTATCTAAATGAAGCAACAAAGCTTTATCCCCAAACTACCAGGACTATGTAGATGTTGTTGAGAGGACTTCTGTCTGTACAGCTGCCATTTGAGGCAGACAATTTTCTGCTTTCTTTTACTCCATGATGATTTCCAGTTATGGTTGTTATAAATTTTCTAAGATGCATGGGGGAAAAAGAACAAACAAACAAAACAACCAAACAAACAAAAATACAGTGCCAGTAATTTTCAGTATGTTTGATTGAGATGTAAGATTGACTCGAAATTTAAAGTAATTTGCAAATTAAGTAATTGAGGAAAATCATGCTAATATTTTTTTCTTTTTTAATTTTTCACCTCAGTGAAATTCTATTTGTTTTCTTACAAAACACAGTTCAATGTAAATTTAAGATCTATCTAATTGCTGGGAAATGTTATATCCATTTTCAATGCAATATAAATTGCATGGATTAACTTTACTCTCTCGCAAGTTGATTTATTTTCTTTGGAAAAATGTTACTTCTGAGATATCAAAACAATGTTAATTATTAATGGATTTTATTTATAATTAAAATTTGTTTATTTTTTAAGATAAATTATACCTTTAAATATCACGTGAACCTTGTTAGTGTAACCAAATTTTACATCAATTGCAAAGAAAACTCAAGGATTTTCAAACTCAGTTAATAAAGAAAAGATTGTTTTGTTTTTTCCTCTTTTTATTTTCCTACAATAAATTCTGTTGACCGTTTCCCCTCCCTCTACTATTCCTACTTCCTCCACAGTTCCCCTCCTCGCAGGGTCCATTCATTTCCTTCCTGTCTGTCATTAGAAAAGAACAGGCTTTCAGAAAGATAATTAACCATTTGACAAAATAACATATCATAAGATAAAGCAAAAACTATTACATCTAGGCTAGACAAAGCAAACTCGAATGCAGGCACAAGAATCAGAGGCCTACCCAGCCACAGTGTCTGGAATCACAGAAAAGTACTAAACGAAAGCTATAATAAATAAGCAGAAGACCTAGTGTAGATTCCTTTCTGCCCTGGGCTTGCTGCTTCAGTCCCAGTGAGTTTATATCAGCCTTTCTCCATTGATTCAGAAGAACTTGTTCTTTTAGTGCCCTTTCATCTACTAAGGCTCTTACACTATTTCCACCTTTAATTCCACACTCTCATTTAGAGCTGAATGTTCTAAGCTAGCTCTTTTTCTTTCTGTCTGTGTCTCTCTTTGTCTGTCTCTGTCCATTTCTCTGTCTATGTATCTGTTTCATCCCTGTCTCATCTCTGTCTCTCTCTCTGTCTCTCTCTCTGTCTCTCTCTCTCTCTCTTTCTCTCTCTCTTCCAATCTTGTGTATGTGTGTGTGTGTGTGTGTGTGTGTGTGTGTGTGTGTGTGTGTGTATGTGTGTGTGTGTCTACCTGTTGGTCTTTGTATTGGTTTCCATCTGCTCAAGTACAATGTTTCTCTGTGATGGATGGAAAAGGCACGTTTTATGAGTATATGAAGTATACTTCATCATATATGTATAGCTCATATATCAGTAGGAGTCATTTTATCACGATATTTATTTACATAGTCACTTTATAGTTTGCTCAATGTCCTGCTCCCTATAACCTCCTCCACAATCCTTTTCTCCCATCCCTTCACTTCTCCTGAGTTAGTGCCCTTCCACGCCTTGATATCATGGCACCCTGGCCCATCAAGTCTCTGCAGGACTAGCTGCAGCCTCTCAAACTGAGGCCAGACAAGGATGCCCAGCTAAAAAAACATATTTTTCTTATAGACAACTGCTTTTGAGATAGACCCTGCTCCAGTTTCTCAGAACCTGCATGAAGATCAATCTGTATATCTGATACATATGCACAGGGAAGCCTAGGTCCAGCCCTTGTATGTTCTTTGGTTGATAGTTCAGTCTCTGAGAGACCCAAGAGTCCAGGTTAGTTGATGCTGTTGATCTTTCTGTGGAGTTCCTATCTACCTAGGGGTTGAAATCCTTCGTCCTACTCTTCCAACGTCCATCCACACTTTACCTGTTGGTATCTGTATGTCTGAATCAGCTGCTGTGTGAAGCCTCTCAAAGAACAGCCATGCTAGACTCCTGTTTATGATTATCATTAATAGTAATTGGTGCTTGCCATTGGGATAGATCTCAAGATGGGCTGGTTATTAGTTGGCCATTCCCTCAGTCTCTGCTCCATCCTCCATATCTATATTTCTTTAGACAGGATGCATTTTGGGTCAAAAGTTTCGTGGGTGGGTTGGTATCCCTATAGCTCCACTGGGGTTTCCACCTGGCTACAGGAGGTGGTATCTTCAGGATCCATATTCTCAGTTTTGTGAGTCAAAACTAAGATCCACCCTATGGATCCTTGAGCTCTATCTCTGGTCTGTCTCATTCTGGAGAATTCCTCCACCTCCATAACCCTGCCAGTTGTAGATTGCCATTCATTCTCATGTACATCTGGATGTCTCTCTTGTCCCTCCCATCACCTGATACTGAACCTCCCATTCAAATCTCTGTTCCTTCTCCCACAAAGTTATTTCCCTCTATCTGCCTCTTATGACTATTTTATTTCTCCTTCTAAGTGTGATTCAAGCATCCTCATTTGGGCCTTCCTTCTTGTTTGGCTTCTTTGAATCTGTGGAGTGTAGGATGGGTATCATGTATTTTATTATTAATATTCACTTTTAAGTGAGAACATACCATACACATTTTTGGGGGACTAGGTTACCCCATTCAATATGACATTCTCAAGTTCCAACCATATTCTGGCAAAATTCATGATGTCTTTATTTTTACATATCTGAACAGTATTCCATTGTATAGATAAGCCAAATATTCTTTATCCATTCTTTAGTTGAGGGACAAATTAATAATAAAAACAGAAAGACAGTATCCAGTAAACAAAATCAGAAATGAAAATGAAGACATAAGAACAGATACTGAGGAAATATATACAATCATTAGGTCTTCCTTCGAAAGCCTATAATCCCTAAAATTTGTAAATCATAATGAAATTGATGATTTTCTAGACAGATAACACTTACTAAAGTTAAATCATAAATAAGTAAACCATTTAAACAGACATATAACCCTGAAAAAAATAGAAGTAGTCATTAAAATTATCCCAACCAAAACAATGCTCAGGGCTAGATGGTTTAAGTGCAGAATTCTACCATACTTTCAAGGAAGAGTCAATACCAATGCTCCTCAAACTATTCCAGAAAACAGAAACAGAGGATCACTGCCAAAATTATTCTACAAAGCCAGAGTCACCCTGATATCTAAATCATACAAAGACTCAAAAAATAAAGGAAACTTCAGACCAATTTCTCTTTTGATGATTTGTGCAAAAAGTACTCAAAATACTTACAAATGGGACCCAGGAACACATCAAAAGTATCATCCACCATGATCAAGTAGTCATCATTCCAGAAATTCAGGGATCATTTAATATATAAAAATCCATCAATGTAATCCACCCTATAAACAAACTGAAAAAAAATCACATGATCTTCTCATGCTGAAAATGACTTTGACTTTGCACTAGATCCAACATGCCTTCATGTTAAAAGTAATACAGAGATCAGGTATACAGGGCACATACATAAACATAATCCAAGCAATATACAGTAAGCTACTAGCCAACATCAATCTAAATGAAAAGAAACTTAAGGCAATTGCACTAAAATCAGGGACAAGACATGACTATCTTGTGTATACTTACCTACTTTTTTTTAAGTACAGAAGTATTTGTGTTTGTCCTAGGTGTCTAAGCTATTTAGTCTGATTCTTTTTCATCCAAGCAGTGTTGTAGATCTTAAATCAAATCAGACTTTAGTTGGAGTACCCCACTAGTTCTGGACCACCATGACTTAGCATATTTTGAAGACAGAGTAGATTTCAGGTTAAAGATTTTCTGGCTTAGTTGATATCCACTCTTTTCTTTTGGTAGCCCATAGAGTACCTTCTCACACTAAAGAGACTAGAATATAGAAATGAAGATTCCATGTAGGTACTAGCTCAACTTTGCCATGTTCAATATGATGTATGGATGCTGTCATCAGCAATAAGGCCTAGAAGTTAGATCGTGGATAGTAATCCATTTTCTCGGCAATAGTGTGCGTCCTTTGGAGATTTCTGTAGGACCCCTTTTCCCACTTGGATATAAACTAGTCCTGAAATCAGAAGCCTTGTTTCATGAGAAGAAAAATCCAGTGAGGATTTTATCTTTTCCATCATTAGAAGATATGATTGGGATAGCTTTCCTATTTCAGGAAATTTTCACAGAAATCAATTTCCATACCATTCCTCAAATGTCCATCCATGGACAATGTTTCATCTTCTAGCATTCCCTCTGTTAAGCCTATCTCCTCTTCCCAACTAATCAGCCCATTCCCTTCCCTTTGCACTCACTCCAGTAATAAAATCTATTCTATTTTCTCCTTCCAGGGAGATCTGTATATTCCCTTCCTTAGTCCCTTCTTCCAGACATATCCTCTCTTGGTCTATGGGTTGTAGCTTGATTACCATTTATTTAATGACTAATATTCATATAAGAGTGAATACATTCAGAAAGATAGTTATTATTCTAGTACTGTGTCACCTCTCAAAGGTTATTTTTCTAGTTCTATTCATTTCCCTGTAAATTTTATGGTGTCAGTTTTAATAGCCAATTGATACTATATTTTGTAAATGTACAACATTCTCTTGATCCATTCTTTTGTGAGGGATATCTAGCTTGTTTCATTTATCTGTCTGCTGTGAATAGAGCCCCAGTGAACATGGTTGAGAAAGCATCCCTGTGATAAGATGAAACATCTTTTGGGTATATGCCTAAGCATGGTACAGCTAGACAATGAGGTATATACACCCACAACTTTCTGATCAGCTACCATATTGCTTTCTGCAGTGGTTGTACAAATTCTCACACCCAACGCACAATGGATAAGTGTTCCCCTTACTCTTCATCCTCGCCAACATGGGCTGTTAGTTGTGTTATTCGTCTTAGCCATTCTGACAGATATAAAATAAAATCTCAAAGTAGTTTTGATTTGCATTTCTTGATGACTAAGGATACTGAACCGTTCCTTAAATATTTTCTACACATTTGATATTACTCTATTGAGAATTCTTTGTTTATATTTGTGCCCCAATTTTAATCGAGTTATTTTGTTTATTTTTTGTTTGTCTTTTGTATCTTGTTTCTTGAGTTCTTTACATATCTTAGATATTAGGCTTCTATCAGATGTGGAGTTGACAAAAACCTTTTTCCAGTGCTTTAGGATTCCATTTTACACAAATGATGGTCCCCTTGGTCTTACAAAAGCTTTTTAAGTTCTTGAGATCCCATTTATTAATTGTTGACCTTAGTGCCTATACTATGGGTGTTCTGTTCAGAAAGTCTTTACATGTGGCAATGAGTTCAAAACTGTTCACTCTTTACTATCCAATTCAGTGATTCTGGTTTTATTTACAGAACTTGCTCAATTTGGACTTGACTTTTGTTCAGGGTGATAAGTATGGGTTTTTTTGTATTCTTCTACATAAAACACCCAGTTTCAACAGTATAATTTATTGAAGATGCTGGGATTTTCCCCAGTATATATATTTCTGGCTTCTTCAAAAATCAGGCACATAGATTTGTGATTTTATATTTAGGACTTCAATTTAATTTCATTGATCAATTTATCTGTTACTTCATGCTATTACTTCATGAGTTTTACTACTATAATTTTGTAGTAACATTTGAAATTGGGAGTGATGAGACCTCTAGAAGTTCTTTTTCAGGATTGTTTTAGTTAGGATATATATACATACATACATATATATATACATATATATATATATATATATTTGTGTGTATAGGTGGAGGTGTATGGGTGTATGTAATATTTATGTTCATGTTCATGTCTATATGTATATATATATGAAGTAGAGATTGTCCTTTCAAGGTGTGTGAAGAATTGTGTTGGAATTACAATGGGAATTTAACTGAATCAAAAATTCGAAAATTTCCTTTTGGTAAAATGGTCATTTTTTTTACTACATTAATCCTACTTATGCACAAGCATTTGAAATCTTTCCATGTCCTGATATTTTCAGTAATTTTTGTTCAAAATTTGAAGTGTTCCACTTTTTTTGGTTAGAGCTACCCAAAGTTATTTTATGTTACTTGAGGATGATTTGAAAATTGTTGTTTTACTGATTTTATTCTCAGTCTACCAATCATTTGTATATTAGAGACAACTGATTTTTGTTACTCAGTTTTATATTCAACTACTTTTCTGAAAGTATTTATCAGATATAGGGGTTCTCAGGTAGAATATTTAGGTCATTTATGTACAATAGCATATCATCTGCAAGTAAACATATTTTGACTAATTCCTTTCCAATGAGTATTTATGTAGTCTCCATTAGTTGTCTTATTCCTCTAGCTAGGACATCAGTTAAAATATTAAATATGTATGGAGAGAGTGGACAAACTATCCAAACAGCCCCATATCCCCTAAGAAATAGACGTCATTGAAAACCTCCCAACTGAACAAAGCACAGTGCCAGATGGTTTTCGTGAGAATTCTAACAGACCTTCAAAGACGAGATAATACCAATACTCCTCAAACTATTCCACAAAATATAAACAGAAGAAACACTATTTAATTCATTCTATAAAGCCTCAGTTACTCTGATACCCTAACCACACTAAAATTCAAGAAAAAGAACTTAAGAGCAATCTCACTTAGGAATATTGATACAAATTAGTCAATAAAAATCTTACAACCTGAATCCAATAACATATCAAAATCATCGTTTACCGTCATCAAGTAGGCTTCATCCCAGGGATTCAGGGATTGTTTTGTATATGAAAATTCATCAGTGTATTACACTATATAAGCAAACTCAAGGGGGTAAAAACATATGATCATCTCATTAGACACTGAAAAAGTGTTCGACAAAATACAGCAGCCCTTCATGTTAAAAGTCCTGAAGAGATAAGGAATTTATGGTACATACTTAAACATAATAAAAGTCATACATATCACACCAACAGCCCACACGAGAAACAATCCCTTTAAAATCCAGGACAAGGCATGGTTGTTCACTCTTTCCCTATCTTTTCAATATAATACTTGAAGTTCTAGCTAGAGCAATTAAACAACAAAAGAATATAAAATTGCCATAAACTGGAAAGGAAGAAGTCAAAATATCACTATTTATAGATGATATGATATGACAGCATATATATGTATATATGCAGATGTGTGTGTGTGAGAGAGAGAGAGAGAGAGAAAAAGAGAGAGAGAGAGTGAGAGAGAGAGAGAGAGAGAGAAAGAGAGAGAGAGAGAAAGAGAGAGAGAGAGATCCCCATCACAGTACCACTATGGCTGATAACAGTTTCAGCAAAGAGGCAGGATATAAAATTAACTCAAGTAAATCAGTTGCCTTCCTTTATATAAACTATAAACAGTCTGAGAAAGAAATTAGCGAAACAACTTCTATCACAATGGCCACAAACAGTATAATATATCTTGGTGTGACTCTTACCAAGCAAGTGAAAGATATACATGAAAAAAATTCTTACAAAGAAAATTGAAGTAGAACTCAGAAGATGGAAAGATCTCCCAAGCTCATGGATTGGCAGAATTAATACAGTAAAAATGGCCATCATACCAAAGGCAATCTACAGATTCAATGCAATCCCAACAAAGTCCCAACACAATTCTTCACAGATATGAAAAGAACAATTATCAAATTCATATGGAGAAGCAAAAAGCCCAGGATAGCCAAAACAACTCTCAACAAAGAAAGAACTTCTGTGGGAAGTTCATTCCTGACATGAAACTCTAATACAAACAATAGTGATAAAAAAAATTACATGAAATTGCTACAGAGACTGACAGGTCGATTGATAGAACCGAAGATCCAAAAGTAAACCCATTCATCTATGGACACTGAATCTTTGACAAAGAAGCCAAAAACTTAAAGTTGAAAAAAAAGATAGCATTTTCTATAAATGGTGCTGATCAAATTGGTGGTCTGTATACAGAAGAATGAAAATAGATCTTTTATTTATCATCTTGCACAAAGCTCAAGTCCAGGTGGATCAAGGATCTCAACATTAAATCTGATACAATGAATCTAATAAAGAGAAATTGGGGAAAACCCTCCAATGTGTTGTCTTGGGAACAATTGTCTAGACAGAACACTGATGGCTCAGGCTCTAAGATCAACAATTGATAAATAGGACCTTATGAAACTAAAATCATCTGCATGGCAAAAGACACAGTAAGGCAAAACAGCAACCTACAGATTGGGAAAAATCTTCTCTGACTTTCCAGTTTTTAAAGTAAGCATTTAGTGCTATGAATTTTCATCTTAGCACTGCTTTCATTGTTTTCCATAATTTTGAATATGCTGGATATTCATTGAATTATAGTAGACAATCTTTCATTCCTTTATTTCTGTCTTGACCCTTTTTTCTTACAATCAAATGAAAAGTTGGTAGGTCTCCTTTAGTTTGATAGCTTCCTGCTTTTTTTCTGTTGTTGGTTTTCAAGTTTAGTCAGAGGTAGCCTCTGGTCCCAGGGAATTATTTCAATTTTCTTTTATGTATTGAGACTTACTTTGGGTCAAAGTATGTGGTCAATTTTTAAGACGTTTCCTTGAGGTGAAAGGAAGAAGGTATGTTCTATTTTTTCCAATAATATGTTCAATAAATACCTTTTTTTCTCCATTTGGTTTATAACACCTGTTGAGTTTTTGTCTGCATAATTGGTCAGATAAGAATGCTATAATCAACCACTTCGATAATTCCCACAATGATTGAGGGCCAAATATGTGATTTAAGCTGTAGTTGTGTTTCTTTCACAAACTTCCATGCCAATGTGTTTGGAGCATTGATGTTAAAAATGGAAATACCATTTAGGTAGATTTTTCCCTTTGATTAATAGGTGGTGGTCTTCCCTATCTTTCTTTTAACTTTAGCTTGAAGTCTATTTGGTTGAATATTAAAATGGTTACATCCATTTACTTCTTAGGTGATTTGCTTAGACTATCTCTTCTGAATCCTTTACTCTGAAGTGATATTGAAGTAGGTTTCTCTGATGCATCAATAAGTTGAATCTTGTTTTTCATCCATTCTGTATAATTTGTAGTGTGTGTGTGTGTGTGTGTGTGTGTGTGTGTGTGTGTGTGTGTGTGTGAGAGAGAGAGAGAGAGAGAGAGAGAGAGAGAGAGAGAGACGAGAGAGAGAGAGAGAGACAAGAGAGTGTGTGTTTGTATTTGGGGGGATTTAGAACTTTGATACTGAGAGGTATCAATGACAAATAATTTTTGCTTCCTAATATTTTGTTGTTAGTGGTGATGTTGATGATTGTGGTGTGTGTGTGGGGGTGTGTTTCTTTCTCTTTTTTAAAATTTTGATTGTGTGAGATTGTTTACTCCTCATCTTTTCATGAGTGTAGCTAATTTACTTAGGTTGGAGCTTTCCTTTTGCAATCTTCAATAGGGATAAATTTCATGTATATAATGTTTAAATTTCAATTTAATATGGAACATCTTATTTCTCATCTATGGTGATGAAAAGATTTGCTAGATATTTATAGTCGTCTGGCCTGGCATCTGTGGTCACTGGCCTGCTAGGAATGAAGTCTTAGAAAAGGCAACAAGTAGGAGGTTAAAAGGCGGACAATCTATAGAATCTATAGGAAAGGGGAGCAGAGGAGAAAGGAATCAGCAACAAGTGTTCTGTTGCAAACACAGAGATGAGGCTGTAGATTTGGGTTTGGAGGGAATTGTGAAAAATCTTACAAATAGCTTACCCGTTTCCCTGGCCTGCACAGCTGGTGTATTCATAAAGAATTCCTGCTGGTGTTAAAGTCTGGAATACTGATGTAAGATGTGTGAGGTATGGAGATCTTCGTGATCTGTTATGGATGGGTTAGAGATGACAGGATGACTACAGCAAGTGTTCTGATGCAGAGTTGGGGTTGAGCCTCAAGGGGATTGGGAATGGTGGAGCAGAAAGTGAAGTGAAGACGTACAGGTGACCTACCCTTTTCCCTGCTAGGAGTGGCCTTTGGGTTAGCAGGGGGTGACTGCAGGATCTGGGGACTGGAATGGAAGATGAAGGGTAGGAGGAGAAAATCTTTACGATCCACTGTAGATGAAGACAAGAAGGCCAGGAAGGGTACAGAATATCCTCCATTGCAGATCTGGGGATGAGACGGAGGACCTGGGTCCGGAGGAAAAGAGGAAAGGTTGAAATCTATAGTCTGCCTCTCTGGATTTCTGGCAGTAGTGGTTTATGGGTGAGCAGGGGATGACTGCTGGAGATGGAGAGGAGGATTCTGGCTAGTATATTCCCAGGCTCTGGCTATTGGAGGCTGTGATAGTGGGATAAATTGGGGAAAGGAAGTTTGGAGGAAAAGATCTTTGTGATCCCTTTGGAATGGGCTCAGAGAAAAAAATGAAGACTGCTTCAGATATCCTGCTGCAGATGTGGCGATAAGACTGGAAAGTTAGGATGGAGGAGAGAGGGAGAGGTCAAGGTGTGCTGTCTTCCCGATTCCCTGGTAGGATTGCCTTTAGGGTTAGCAGGGGGTATCTCATGGAGTTAGTGCCTAGAATAAAGCAATGAATAGGAAGAGGGAGGTTAGGAAGGGAAGGTTGTGGAATCCACTGTAGATGAAGCCTCAAAAGACAGTTTTAAGATCTTACCAATATATGTTTTGGGAAAATTAAACTAGGTAAATGTACTGTTTTTGATGAGAACTGTTTTAAATGTGGAAAGCCTTTGATTCTTATTACCTTCCAAAAATTGTTAATGAACGTATGTATACTTATTTATGCCAAAGCCACATAGCTTTTGCAACGAGAGTGTTATATATCTCAAAGTGAGAGTAATATAGTTTGATAACCAATATGGTTAGCAACAGGAAGCAACAGCTAATGGGAGGGCTAAGTTCCCTCTGTGCCTTTTTCTTTCAACAAAAGTAAAAAGCAACCGTGAGGGCTCTTTACTTTCCCTGGTCAAGTTGTGCCTCTGGATTCCCACCCTGTAGCTTAGTCAAGTTCTGCTTCACCAAATGTCAATCTGTTTTCGGTCATTGAGAGGGAAAACCCTTAACCTGAGAAGAAAGCGAACAAAAATAAAGACAAGGAGGCCATCTATGAAACAATGAATTCATCTCTCAGTAACTGGGTAGTGTCCATGATTTTGTGGAAGTAGTACAATTCAGTGAGATGATCTTTCCTAAAATAGCTTGGAGAATCTTTCAGAGCGTGTTTGAATTGCCAGCATCTATTTCCTTATTTATATGAAACGTAACTAGATTTCACTTCCTCATCATTATCTAAACCACCAAAACCCTCTCTAGAAATAAATCTAAACATCAAAGATACGCACTTAAATATCACAACTCCAAATAGACAGTCACTACCACCATGCAATTTCATGGTACAGACTATTAATGGTATGCTTATTTATACATAACTTGAAAATGATGGCTTATAAAACTTGATAAGAAATTAAAACATTTGGGAAGCCTTTGTGGATTAAATTCTTTTTTATTATAATACCGTTTTCCTTTTGGATAGTTTGTGTATTTACATTTCAAAGGTTATTCCCTTTCCTAGTTCTTCTTTCTTTCATTCCTCCTCCTTCTACATCTGTAAGGATGTTCCCACTCTCAGACACACACTCTCACCTCAACACCTTGGCATTCCCCTACACTGGAGAAAGAAGCATTCACAGGACCAAGGGCTTCTCCTCCTATTGATGCCAGACAATGCCATCATCTGCTACATATGCGGCTGGAGCCATGCATCCCTCCATGTGTACTCTTTGGTTGGTAGTTTTGTCCTCAAAAGCTCTGGAGATTATGGCAGGTTGATATTGTTGTTCTTCCTATGTTGTTGTTCCTACATTGTTCTTCAGGGCCTTTAGTCCTTTCTCCAACTATTCCATTGGGGTCCCCATGCTAAGTCTGATGGTTAGCTGCAAACATCTTTTTTTAAAAAAAATTTATTAGATATATTTCTTTTCTTACATTCCAAATGTTATTATCCTTCCTATGAAAGCAAAATTTAGAGTGGCGACTCAAGGAATGGCCATTCAGAGCTGCAAGCATCTTAATTTGTATCAGTAAGGCTCTAGCAAACCCTCTCAGGAGACATCCATATCAGGCTCCAGTCAGAAAATACCTCTTGGTATCAGCAATTGTGACTTCATTGGGTGGCTCTATATGGAATGGATCCCCAGGTGGGACAGTCTCTCCATGGTCTTTCTTTCAGTCTCATCCTCATCCCAATTCTTTGTCCTTGTATTCCCTCCCATGAGTACTTTGTTCCCCCATCTAAGAAAAACTGATACATCCACATTTTGGTCTTTCTTCTTCTTGAGCTTCATGTGGTCTGTGAATTATATCTTGGGTATTCCAGGCCTTTGGGCTAATAACCACTTATCAGTGAGTGCATACCATGTGTGTTTTTTGTGACTGGGTTACCTCACTCAAGATAATATTTTCTAGTTCCATCCATTTAAATAAGAATTTCATTAAGTCGTTTTTTTTGAATAGCTGGGTTGTATTCCATTGTATAAATGTACTACATTTTCTGTATCTAATCCTTTGTTGAAGACGTATGGGTTCTTTACATTTCCTGGTTATTATAAATAAGGCTGCTATAAACATAGTGGGATAGGTGTCCTTGTTATATGTTGGAGCATCTTTTGGGTATATGCCCAGAAGTGGTATAGCTGAGTCCTCAGGTAGTGCAATGTCCAATTTTCTGAAGGAACCATGAGACTGATTTTCACAGTGGTTGTACCAGCTTGCAATCCCACCAACAATGGATGAGTGTTCCTCTTTCTCCACCTCCTTGCCAGCATCTGCTGTCACCTGAGTTTTTGATCTTAGCCATTCTGACTATTATAAAGTGGAATCTCAGGGTCGTTTGATTTGCATTTCCCTGATGACTAAGGATATTGAACATTTCTTTACATGCTTCTTGGCCATTTGGTATTCCTCAGCTGAGAATTCTTTATTTAGCTCTGTACCCCATTTTTAATAGGGTTCTTGATTCTCTGGTGTCTATCTTCTTGAGTTCTTATATATATTGGATATTAGTCCTCTATCAGATGTAGGATTGGTAAAGATCTTATCCCAATCTGTTGGTTGCCATTTTGTCCTAATAACAGTGTTCTTTGCCTTATAAAAGCTTTGTAGTTTAAGAGGTCCCATTTGTAGATTCTTGATCTTAAAGTACTAGCCATTGGTGTTCTGTCCAAGAAATTTACCCCAGTGCCCATGTGATCGAGACTTTTCCACACTCTTTCTTCGATTAGTTTGAATGTATCTGGTTTGATGTGGAGGTCCTTGATCCACTTGGACTTAAGCTTTGTACAAGGAGATAAGAAAGGGTCAATTTCAATGTAGGGGAATGTCAGTAGCAGGAAGAGGGGTGGATGGGGGAAGGGAATACCCTTATAGAAGATGGGGAGGGAGATGGGATAGGGGACTTATGTCTGGGAAACCAGGAAAGGGAATAACATTTAAAATGTAAATAAAAAAATCCAATCAAACTCCCCTCCCCCCATAAAAACATAGGCTACTACCATTTCTCTTGGTTGTCCTCTGTGCTGGTTTGCTTTATATTGCTACAATGAACAATTTGACAAAAAAATCCAATAAAAGAAAAAAAGGGTCAATTTGCATTCTTCTACATGTTGATCTCCAGTTGAACCATTTGTCAAAAATGCTCTGTTCTCCACTGCATGGTTTTAGCTTTGGGTCCTTTACATTTTTAGTCTGTTAGTCTACGTCTTTTTATTAGGGAATAGAGTCCATTTATATTGAGATATTAGGGAATAGTGATTTTTGCTGGTATTTTTGTTGTTACAAATAGAATTATGTGGGTGTGTCTATCTTCTTTTGGGTTTTTAAAAGAAGATTAATTTCTTTCTTTTTCTAGGGTGTAGTTTCCCTCCTTGTGTTGGAGTTTTCTATCTATTATCATTCATAGGGCTAGATTTGTAGAAAGATATTGTGTAAATTTGATTTTGTCATGGAATATCTTGTTTTCCCCATCTATGATAATTGAGAGTTTTGCTGGATATGGTGGCCTGGGCTGGCATTTGTGTTCTCTTAGGGTCTGTGTGACATCTTCCCAGGATCTTCTGGCTTTCATAGTCTCTGGTGAGAAGACTGGTGTAATTCTTATAACTCTGCATTTATATGTTACTTAATCTTTTTCCATTACTGCTTTTAATATTCTTTCTTTGTTTTGTACATTTTGTGTTTTGATTATTATGTGACAGGAAGAATTTCATTTCTGGTCCAATATATTTGGGGGTTCTGTAGGCTTCCTGTATGTTATGGGCATCTCTGTCTTTAGGGAAGTTTTCTTCTATAACCTTGTTGAAGATATTTACTGACTCCTTAACTTGGGAATCTTTGTTCTCTTCTATATCTATTATCCTTAAGTTTGGCCTTCTCACTGTGTCCTAATTTCCTGGATGTTTTGGGTTAGGAGCGTTTTGCATTTTGGTTTTCTTTGACTATTGTGTCAATGTTTTCTATGGTATCTCTTTTCTATGTCTTGTATTCTGTTGGTGATGCTTATGTCTTTAACTCCTCAGCTCTTCCTATGTTTTGTATCTCCAAGGTTTTGTCTCTTTGCGATTTCTTTATTGTTTCTTTTTCCAATTTTAGATCCTGGATGGTTGTGTTCAATTCCTTCACCTGTTGGTTTGTGTTTTCCTGTAATTCTTTAAGGGTTTTTTGTGGTTCTCCTAAGGGTTTCTACTTATTTTCCTGTGTTCTCTTATATTTGTATTTATGTCCTCCTTAATATTCTCTATCATCATCATGAGATGTGTTTTTCAATCTGAATCTTGCCTTTCTTGAGTATTGGGGTATCCAGTACTTGCTGCCATGGGAGAACTGGGTTCTGATGATGCCAAAGAACCTTGGTTTCTGTTGCTTAGTTTCTTGCCCTTGCATTTCAGTATCTGATTATCTCTGGTGTTAGGTGATCTTGCTGTCCCTACTGTGTGCCTATGAGTCTGTGATCATAGGAGTGAGAGCACTCCTGGGAGTCTAGCTTTGTCTGGGCAGGATTAGGGTACAGAGGGCTGTGGGACAACCTTTGCTCTGGGCATAGATGGAGATTAGAAGGACTCTGTCCCAGGCTGCTCAGTGATTCATGTGCCCCCTGTGCTCCTGATAGGTCCCTCTTTGGACAGTTAGTAGAGCAAAAGTGGGGTCTCACCTGTTGGCTTAGGAGTGAGAGCACACCTGGGAGACTAGCTATCTACGGACAGGATTTGGGTCAGCCTCAGCTCTTTGTGCAGATGGAGGCCAGAAGGGCTTTAGTTTAAATTCTAATTTAATATATTGTTATCTGTGTCCATTTTTTTACCCAACATTCTTATTTAATATGAAGATAAATGCAATCTGCAAAAGAATTGACATCATTATTTTACAGCCATAAGATTGTTCAAAGCAATGAGCACAGTTTCTCCAGTGCTCAGACCTGCTAAATGAATTAATGTTTATGATTTGATAAAACTTTATTAATTGAAGAAATCGAAGAGTATATTTTTTCTGTAGTTTGTAGCTTTCTCACTCTTCCCTGAGAGCACAAGTAGTAGACTTATATTCTAAATAACAAATTG